>NC_134404.1:219750099-220950099 GCF_038048845.1 Mixophyes fleayi
AGAGACAAGGATGGCTACAGGTGCAGGAACGACAACCCCCTCCCCTCCCCTTTCAGCTCTTAACCCTCAGTAGCGTCTGTTCATGCATTTGTTCCACTCAATAGAGTTCTGTTTTTAATGAAAATTAAATGAGTGACAAAGATTGCTGTTACCCCTTAAAATGCCAAGTGGAGCTGAGTATCAGAAACATTAACTTTGTAGGGGAAGGGGGGTAATCAGCAATCAGGCATGTGGCAAAATTAGCCCAGAGGCAATGAAGCACAAGGCCGCATGGAGACGTCTGGCTATTAGTAACTTTATACTTTTAAATAATTGTTTATTGTTAGGACATTTCAAACTGTGCTGAATAATGTTTAAAGTTATTAGTATTCATATTCTTCTCTGGTCATTATACAGCACATTGAAAACAATGAAGAAGCTAAAGATGGGGGAAGATCAGAGCCGAAAGATAAAATAAGAAGAATTTTGATTTTTAGGATAAATGTTATTTTACATAGAAAAATATTTTACTTCCATGTTTTATACAATTTCTATTTATCTTTGAATATTTACATTTTCTTAGTGTAGATTTAATATTGTAAGACAATAGCACAAAAAAAGGTGTTTCCGACTATTCTTTGCGGTGGAAGCCGAAAAAAAGGAATTGAAAGAAAGTTGAATGGACATTAAAATACAATATGAAATATTTAAAAAACAAACACAATAAATGTTGCCAAGACCAAGCAGTGATCGAACCTGCTTTAACTGCACCTTAGATTCACCCTAAAATGAGTCAATCACACCCCTTAACTTAGCCACTTTTACCACAGGAAGCCTACAACACCCCGCTCTAGTGTCAATTCCAATACTCAGGTATGTCAATTTCTCAGTCGCACCTTCCAACTTGTCCGCTGCCACTAGAACACCCTTGACTCTAAACCATGACTGTGTGGAAAACAACAAATCCTGGCATACCATGGAACTAATTAGCCCAATGAACAAGCAATCATCCAGGTAATGGGCCACACCCTGATGCCCCGACCAAGCAACAATACACCAATGAAGAAAACTGCTAAACACTCAAAGAATGCACAAGACACCGAACAACCCATAGGCAAACATTTATTCACATAATAACCAGCATACACTGTTCCGCTTACTGGGAATTTAACCCCATACATAGAACCATCACATAGAAATTCTGAGGCCGACCTATTGGGCTACCAACCCAACCATTTACTTAGCTCCGACATAACAATAGGTGAAAAGGCCTTAACGAGCAGGAGCTCCTGCGGTGGGTCTGTCAGTGGTAATTGGACCGCTCCTCCTAGGGCATTCTCTTCTGGGATGCTCTCCTCGACACGCGGCACAGGCATGCTTAAACCTACAGGCTGCACCTCTGTCACAATGACCTATGTTGTAGGCAAAACATTTACCACAAAAGGGCTGATCATATCTATTCAGGAGTTGTCTCTGCCCCTCACACTCACATCACTCACTCCCGATCTAGGCTGAGTAACCTCTAGCCACACCTCCATGTCCTTACAACCCAGATCCATCACCAACAGACCATCCTGATTTCTGCGAAATGCCTAATCATATCACCTCCACATGTTGCCTCTAGAGCGAGTATACGTCCCCTACATCAAGCATATATATTTGATAACATTCAACATTCTTCCGGCCTGCTCTCCAGGTAACAAACCGCAAACACCAGGAAGCCCTCCAACCCATTGGAAAAACTTCTATAAGCCACGCCTGCAAAAGCATCCTCTGCCTTGCTAGTGATGACAAACAAATCCACAAATCGTCCCGTGCGGATCTGACCACACAGCTTACCTCTAATGTCCCACAGGACGGCTGTATATCCTTACATTGCAAGTGATGGCACACATACCATCAATCCTCCCGTGCAGATCTGATCACGCACCTTACCTCTAATGTCCCTCAGGACAGCTGTATTAGAACAGCGCACCACATCATCACCCGGTACTCTGCCCAGGGAGCTGTCACTTGCAACCCCCAGCCCGGCGGCGGGTACCACCTAACTTCCTCTCCAGCAGCCTTAACAACCTTGCGCCCGCACTTCTGAACCTCACTCTCAGAGGAAGAAGAGCCTGAATCAAAGCTAACACCACTGGCTGCTCCATGTCCATCACCGGCCACCCGCGATGACAGCCCCGGAGCAGGCATGGATGTGGCTTTTACAAAGAAGCGCGCCTGGCCCGTTTCCTGATGCCATACGCCTTGCTGAACCTGCAGAGGGGGAAACTGAAAGAGAGCTCACTGGACCAGGAGCCGCGATCCCTGCAACCAAAGACAGTGCTGAATTATGTTCTAACGAACCGGGTTCAGTAACCGCAACTGGACTTGCTTGCTGAACCGCATCAACTAAATATGGCGCAACCGTGCAGGAAGTGACTCGCGAACCCGCCAGGGAGGACACATGCCCTGCTCTGAAACCGGACCATCAGCCACTATCTGCACGTTGTGAGTACCCAATAGCACTGAAGGGGCTAATGCAGATGCCTGCGTGCACTCAGAGCCCGTGAAAATCAAAACAGCTGTACTGTGGAAGCAGAAACCTTGTGGTTAAGCATGAGAACTGGACAGGTAGAGATAGAAACATAGGGACCATACGCAGGGTGGGGGGGGTTTAGCAAGGAGGAAGCCCACAAGGTGGGCATGAAAATAGGTAAGGAAAAGGGTGGGCTTTGGCTATGTGGGAACAAGTCGAAACTAATGCACTCCACGGAAAATAGGGATGAGAGAAGGGCTGGAGGAGTGTGTGAGTAGGAACCTGCCCCGCGGACCAAGGGGCAATGTGATCTCAAAAAATGGGGGGGGGGATTCCGTGACTGAGGGAGCAGGAGGAAAAATTTGGGGTATAAACTCATTGTAGACTCACTGCCTATTGCTGGTAGGAGACTCGGGAAAAAGGGATTGGACACCATCCCGTGGGAGGGGTCCAACTGAGAGTGGTCCAACTGAAAGTAAGGGGGTGGGACGAGACACTGAGGGATGGGGTGAAACAGGGAAGGAAGGGGGGGAGGAAATGGAGGGGAAGAAGGATGTTAATCTTGCAGTAATTAAAGGGGGCAGAAAAGAACTGCAGCTGTGAGGCTACAAGGAAGAATTAGGGTTAGAAGAGTTGGGAAAATTGGAAAGCGAAAAACATGGGTGGGGGTCTCTCAACCACTTGTGGGACAGAAATGGGGGGGGGGGCGGCTGGGGGGTGCCTTGTATATTTACCCCAACTGGCTTAGAGACCTAAAAGAGGGAGAGACTATTATTAAGGGGGGGGGGGGAACTGGTGGTCTGGAGAGCTGCAACAGGTGATGCATCACTCCTCGCGCGCTGTAGCGCCTGACTGGCACTCCTGGAGGGGGGGGGGGGGCGCTTGCTGCCAGCAATACATTGGTGACAGCGGGAGAAATCGCAGGCGCTCCAGGAGCGCCTGCACCTAAAATGGCCGCTGGGGACACTATGCGCATCCACGCATGCGTGTCCAAGCGCGGCCACGCCGGCACGCATGCGCAGACACCTTTTGAGCC
The DNA here is from genome assembly GCF_038048845.1 of Mixophyes fleayi. Lineage (NCBI taxonomy): Eukaryota > Metazoa > Chordata > Amphibia > Anura > Limnodynastidae > Mixophyes > Mixophyes fleayi. The sequence goes on from NC_134404.1 coordinate 219,753,633, forward strand.
GCCAAGCTCAGAAGAGCCTCTCCGCTTGTCCGGAACCCAGCAAGAGAGGGAGGCAGCGGACACCACTAGCGGCGAGTCCTGGATCTGAATTCGCAGCTTACGACTGGCAGGGGGGACTTGAGCAGCCTCTAAGAGGTGATGGGGCGGAACACGGACCATCTTAGCCCGGAGCATGTTTAGAGAAAAAAAAGGAGGAGGTGGCGGATTATACAGGGGAATAAAAAGATGGGGGGAGAGGGGAATAAAAAGGAATGGGGAATGGAAGGAAAGAAAGGGGTAATAAGAGGATTGAAAAATGGAGGGGTGGATGGAAAGGAAGTGAAAACAAAGAAACAAAAACCTGAGAAAGGAGTTTAAATGAAAGACAAATTAAACAATAGAAAACACTTTACAATATATACTTACTAGAGCAGCAGAGCAGGATATACTCACCAGAAACTCTCCAGATGGCAATAGAAAGTTAATTGCTCTTCCTATACCTTATAATCCATCCCAGATATAATCCTTCCCCCTTTGCTCACCACTGATTGGCTGATTGTCCCATTCCACCCAGCTAAATTAACTCTTGCTATACCCAATGCTTTTTCTCTTACATGCTCCCTCAGCGTTTATGTTACTTCGGGCTTTTTCCAGCCCTCTGTTGTCCTTGCTATAATATGATTTATACTCCATTATAATCAGCGAGGTATGTAAAAAAGCAAAAAAAACTAAACAAAACAAAAGTGCTGTAAGGAGAAGAAACATATACAATAAAATGCAATATAAAGTGAGGTTTGTTTTTTGCAGCATTTTTTGTTTTCATTATTTAAGATTTATAATTTATAATAATAAAGTATCGCTGCATTAAGGAACACTATCATTGCTTGTTTTTATATTGATAAATATATATTGTACCAAAGACCACCCTTTAAGGATGGGCCGCTGCTTATGGGCCAGTGCTATGTTCTTGCCCCCCAGGCTAAAGTCTGCCAGCCAGACCCTGGCATCCTCCTATCCCCCAATTGTACCCCGGTTATAACGATTCATGCAACCCCCTGTGGGAGATCTCAGCTGCTCAAGCTGGATTGCTATCAGTTTTACAAAGGAACAGTGGACTACAATTCCATCTCACACCGGGATATATAACAAGGGTCTCCAAGATCTTAGTATCAGGAGAAAGACAGAAAATTCACTAACTGAGGAGATTAATTATGCAGACGATCTCAGTATATATATATATATATATATATATATATATATATATATATATATATCTTAGTACCTTTGAGCTCTCAGTGGTCTTTATGTTAGGAATCCTGACAGGAATCCTGACACAATGGAAGTTTAAACAGTTTAAAACCCCCTGGTCTATGAGTTTTTCTACCTATATCATGTTTCATTCTTCACATCTTGGGTACCAGGAATCATTTATACAACATCTCTACACATATTGGGTTTTTAACACCTCACAATATTCCCTAATCGCCGCAGTCACATATTCAAGTACTAGTCATAAATAATAAACCTGAATATATTGTCATATATTTCAGTTATATTATTAAAGTGTTGTGGTTAGTTTGTTATAAAATTATAGTTAATGATATGTTGTTCATATACTGAAAGTATCCACCCAAACCTTTGCATGGGGTTTTGATAAATCCAGTATTTTGCTTTCTTATGGCTACTGGTGTCTCTCTGCATGTCTTTACTGTGATGTTCACTAATACCTGGAACTAAAGTACCAATAAAACACAAACCCCAAATAAAACATCTGGAGGTAGGGTGTAGAGTATATCCACCCACGCCTCATGAAAAATGGGCTGCACTGAACTTGGATTTGGTGTCCTTGTTGCACATTTTAATGTACAAGTTTCATTAATAGCAAAAAGCTTCTCTAACGAATCATGACAGTAGAAATTAAATCTCATCGCTTTTTCATTATAACCAGTAATCACTTACAGGTATAGGGGGAGATACCTGTGCAACATGGAACACCTGTGTGAGTAAACTGATAGGTACTTTGTTACCCAGATGTGGATCTATGTGATGTGTGGTGCACTCAGCTCTTCCTAGTTACTTTATGTTTCCCGGATCAGCCACAAGCACCCTTTGGTCAAAGTCTTATTTATACAATCAGTGGGTCTACTGGGAAACCAAGGAATCGAGGACTCTCAGTTTTAGGGGTATATTTACTAAACTGCGGGTTTCAAAAAGTGGGGATGTTGCCTATAGCAACCAATCAGATTTTAGCTTTCATTTATTTAGTACTTTCTACAAAATGACAGCTGGAATCATATTGGTTGCCATAGGCAACATCCCCACTTTTTCAAACCCGCAGCTTAGTAAATCTAGCCCTTAGAGTCACTGAGTGTGGGGGTTGGACAGTGCAATGTTGTTATTCCTGGTATATTGAGGGGGAGAGCTAACCAGACCATACTTTTAGATAATATTGAGGGTGGAATACACACCCAACAATCTCTTACATCAAAATAGCTTCCTACTAGAGTATGATATTTTAACCAAAGCTTTATATACTTTAGATCAGAATGATGTTTTTATAATTCCTGCTACTTTCTCGCCCCCTGGTGGGTCACCTCAATTAGAAGAGTGCTCAGTTATGGCAACATTAGTTGTCTGTTGTATCAGAGAAGTGATTACTGCATCATACGTAGGTATCAAATCAATGACTATGTCAATAGTCATTACTATCAAACCAGAACACAGAATCAGTGTCCATAGGCCCATATCAGGATTTGAAACTGCCTGGTGATTTCATTTTAATTTCAATAACTCCCATAAATAGCTCTCACCTATAATGTTACGGTTGCACACTAGGAACCACACGTCTCCAACATATTAGTAGCACATTGTTCACTTTGTAACAATCTACACTCAGTTTGGATTCTTTTGTTGTTTATAGGTTTATGTTATAGGTCACTGTTCACATTAATATATCATTATATCTTCTTTTCTTCTCCATCATTTCTTCATCACATTAGCACACTCGGTGACAATAGATATAGCTACAGAAAAACACGAAGACTGAAATAACGACCTACTTAAAATGTACACTTACATTAAGCCCGATGACAGAGATTACCGAAAGAACTGCTTTACGACTGCTGATAAATGCGAAGATGCTGGCGCTTCATCCTGATGTCACCGAAGACAGCGACATCTACTTTTAAAGTGGTGGGTTAGGGTTAGGGATTAGGTGTTTGGGTTAGGGTGCGTTGGTAACTTAAGTAACATCAGAATGAAATGCTGCAATCCAGCATCTTCGCATTAAGAAGCAGTCGCATAGCAACACTTTCTGTAATCTCCACCGTTGGGCTTACGGTAAGTGCACATTTTAATTAAGTTGTTATTTCACTCTTTCTTTTTTTTTGTAGGTATATAGTGGGTGTCGGTATCCCAAGCGTAGGAATATTGTACTCATCCCAGCGTACTATTATACATTGTTACCCAAGCTCTCTAGCAACTATTCAAATAAGAATTAGCACTAATTATCCTGGTGTTATATCAAACCATTAATACTATCAGGTATACATATGAGACTTGTCATATGAGATCTATAAGTTCACTATATATACGTGACACTATTTTGTTAAGATGAATATATTATTTATGATTCTAGTTCAAGCTTTATTTGGGTGATTGTATATGCTTGCATTGTGGTTAGCTTATATAATTTTTAATTTAATTGCCAATATCTTATTCTGGACAATGCCACATCTCATTAGCTTGCTATTTTTATTATAAGTACATTTTACAGAATTACGTATATATATATATATATATATATATATATATATATATATGTATATATATATATATATGTACATAGATATAGATATATGCACACCCACAATCAGCCAGTCAGTAGCAGTTAAACAGTGCTGGTGACCGCCATCACCATCACTGGGTATTTGTTCCAGCCATTGGGTATCCACAAGAGAAACAGCTATTCACAGATGTATCACATAATTTAGGAAAACCCTATTATTTCCAAAGTCAATATCACCCATACCTCCCAAATTATGTTAAATGCAGTTAAACACATACAGGATAACCATATATATCATGGTGATAGTGGCAGTTAGATGGTCACTCACAGCATGTGCAGTGACATCACAAGATTCTATGGTACATGTGACCATTTGAAGCTGTAGTCGGGGCAACCGAGCTGTTTACTTTCAGACCAGTGGTCTACCACAGCGACAGTTGGAAGCGACATACTTGGATTGCCGTTGTCTCAGACAAAATGTTGGATCCAGAGCCGAGAAAAAGTGCCAAGGAGGAAGAGGAGAAGGAGGAGAAGGAGGATGAAGAGGAGGAAGAGAAGGAGGATGAAGAGGAGGAAGAGAAGGAGGAGGAAGAGAAGGAAGAGGAGAAGAAGGAGGAAGAGAAGGAAAAGGAGAAAGAGGAGAAGGAGGATGAAGAGGAGGAAGAGAAGGAGGAGAAAGAGAAGGAAGAGGAGAAGGAGGAGAAAGAGGAGGAAGAGATTGTCCGGAGCAAGCCAGCCGTGAAGAAAAGAAGAATTTTAGACTCATCGGATGAAGGCCTGAAGAAAGTGTCCATGAAGAGAAAGCACAGGAAGAAAAGGAGAAAGGGACCATCTGGGTCAGAGATGGAGAAACATAATCAGGATGGAGCAGGTAGATAATGAATAATGTTATAATAATAATAATAATAATAATAATAATAATAATAATAATATTATTCATTTACACATAGAAACCTGTGGACTCATACATATAAATTATTTTCATACAACCACTTTGCATTGATCTTGGTGGGCTGTCCTTTTGTATACAGGTGTTGAATAACATCCAAGCTCCAATCTAGATGTCTCATTTGACATTTGTGTGATTGAAAATAATCTCCATAGCAAAGACAAATGGCACAGTAAGAACAGATGATTTAAATGGTGATCTGTACATTACTGATATTTGTTGTACAGAAGATACAATATGTAAAATGTTGGTTTAGTATAAGGTATATTATTTCAGTCCAGATATAACTCAAACCTCATTCTAACAAAATAAAAATACTGTCATTTATAAGCGTTATTGAATCAACCAACAATCCAATGCCACAAATTTAGATTTTGCTGCAAATTAATTATCTTATTTTTTTATGAAATTATTATTTAATCTTATAAATTCTTATACATTACTTTGTAGCCCATATGTCCAGAGATATCTGTCTCAAATTGCCTCATTAAAGACGTGCCCATGTGCCTAAGTCTTTATCTTTCATTCTAAGGGGCATATTCAATTCCGATCCCGATTCACGGGATCGCGCCGGAACGGCTGCGAACGTAATCCGCGGTACCGCAATAACGTGGATTTTCGTTCGCAGCCCATAGTGCTGCGTACGAAAATCCGCGTTATTGCGATACCGTATTACCGGCAGTACTGCGCATTTTCCGCGGTAACGCGCGTTACCGCGGATCGGATCGGAATTGAATATGCCCCTAAGAACTCATAACTGAGATTTAACATTGCACACTCTGAGGCTGATTTTTAAAGTATTTGTGCCCAAAGGTGCAGACTAAAATGCAGTCACTAAAAAAAGACAATTATTGGCAGCATATGCAAAGTTGGAGTTATCACAGGTTGTGCGTATGACTGCACCAGTAGCAGATGCAACATATGCACCATACACATCAGGTTTACATCAGATCAGGCCCAGTGCAACATTTCTCTATGCTCTAGGCAAAGCTTAAGCCAACTGCTCCTTCTTCCCACAATTTCCACTTCCTAGACCCTCACACACTTGACATTTGTAATATAAAAATATTAACTCTCACCTCCTCCTGGCAGTCTGGTAAGTCCAGATGTACTGATGTCTGACACAGAATCCTGTACAGGCTTCACTTCTGCCCAGGAGCAAACACAGGATATCTAGAAGCGTGGCACCAAATGTTAGATTTCAGAACAAAGTAAAAAAAAATCATTCACCTGTTACACACTGACATGTCTCCCGCTGCCCACCAGCTTTTCTCACACATGTCACTCTTACTCTTGTTAGCAATGGTGTCCTGCCACCGTGCTGCTCTCCAGAGCCCAGCGCCCTAGGCAGCTGCCTAATGGTGACGCTGGCCCTGCATCAGCACATAACTATTTAAACTTTTGTTTTGATAGTGAAATATGCATTCTTTATTAGGTTTAAAGTCAATTATTTTTAAAAACGTATTGAATATGTCAGGTATAATTCTCCCTCTCCTGTGCAAATTTAAAACAAAATTGTTTCTAAAATACGCTCACAAAATCATATACTATATGCACGAGCAAAAAAGAAAGCACATAACAGCTTAAAAGGTGAATCCCCAAGCAGCCAAGTAGCAGCTAGTTAGAGTTGGTGACCATCGTCATCATCAGTTTCTATTTGCACCTGCTCTCTGGCACCGCAATTAACTTAATTGATACGGCTTTGACAAGCACATATGCATCTCTGTGCAGGTCAACATCTATTTGTAATTACGCAAACATACCTTACTGCACTCGGACTATATTAGCACCCCTTCCCTCCACTGATCCACATAACTCATAACTCACTCTACAAGGTAAATGTCACAGGACTAACATATTAACTCTTTACCAAGGGATATGTAAAGACTTATTCTTTTATTGTAATTATGTAAGCTACAGTAATCATTGTCTGTGAGTGTGAACCCTGTGCTCCAATTAAAATATATTTATTTGTAAAAGAGTAAAGTATAGAATATAGAGATAATATTATTTCAATCATGAATGTGTCTACCATTAAATTGGAGTTGTGGAGCAAGATAAAAAGCATTTTATTTGTATTTCTACTTATGTTATCCCCAATACCTGCTTCCTAAGAGAAGGGCAATTCTGTACATTAGGTTGAAGCTAATTGTGTCCATCCCAATTCCTTGTCAAATGATGTGAGAATGTTTCCAGTCAACTCGACTATTTACTAATGTGTCTTCAAATGTTCTTCACCCAACTACATGATAAATCCTCTGACCCCTTAATGTGCCTAGTCACTTGTTATTTGTTTTCCCTCCAAACCCTAATCTGTCCATAACGAGCCCTCAACAGTCACAAACAATATCATATCAACATCCCAATCTATCTCCAGATCCAAACATAAAGCCCTAAATACTATAGTATGTGTCCAAAACCCACTGCTACAACTAAATTTACCAAACCCACTTACAGATTATTGATTATATCTCCCAACTCATACATTAAATCAAAAAGAAGAAAAGAGTTCTGATTTTGGAAGTACTTATTTACATGCTAATATGTGGACTCGTTCTTAATCTTATACCCTTGATATGAATATGTTAAAAGTTATACATTTTATTTCAAACAAATAAAACTTATGAAGCATGGTAATTATGGGTGTGCACCGGCCACTTTTGGTGTTTTGGGTTGTGATTAGCTTGAGGTTTTGGGTTCTGATTTGTTTTGCCAAAACACCCCACGAAAGGTTTTGGTTCTGATTTTGGGTTTTGGGTTCTGATTTTTTTTTTAAAAAGCATAAAAAGTGCTAAAATCCATATTTTTTTTTTTTCACTCCTACACTATTATTAACTTCAATAACATTCATTTCCACTAATTTCCAGTCTATTCTGAACACCTCACACCTCACAATATTGTTTTTAGTCCAAAAGGTTGCACCGAGGTAGCTGGATGTCTAAGCTAAGCGACACAAGTGGGCGGCACAAACACGTGGCCCATCGTAGGTGGCTGTGTAGGCTTGAATGGCCTTTTGCTCCTCCTCCATCCTCTGCAGCATATAGAGGGTGGAGTTCAAGCGTGTCACTACCTCTTGTTTTTGTTGATGGCAGGGCAGGTTCATGCTTTTTTGATGTAGCAGGAACAGTGAACGTACTTTAATATCTGATACTAATATTTCTGCACTGCAGGAACAGCGAACGTAGTTTAATATCTGATACTAATATTTCTGGACTGCAAGAACAGTGAACGTAGGTATTCCAGTAGTAATATTTCTGGACTGCAAGAATATATTGCACTAGAATTTTTTTTATACTTTTTAAATAATTTTTTTACATATTTTTTTAATTATTTTTGTATAATTTTTTTTAATTTTTTTTTAATTATTTTTCTATAATTGTTTTTCTATTTTTTTTATGATTTTTGGATAATTTTAAAATAACTATGGATAGTATAGATAGATAGATAGATAGATAGATCTATCTATCTATATCTATACATATGTATATATATATATATATATATATATATATATATATATATATATATACACATATATATACACATATATAAATATATTTATGTCGTATTTCATGATACTAATATCATAGTGTTACTAGTAATGGAACCAACAAATAAATGTTATATCACACAGTAGTGCCCCAGTTCAAATTATGTCACATAGTTGTTTTCCCAATTCATACCATACCTCATAATTGTGCCCCCACTTTATAGTATGCCATATAGTTGTGCTCCAATAGCTAGTAGGTCATATAGTTGTGCTCCAAATACATTGAATGCCACATAGTTATGCCCCAATACACAGTATGTCACATAGTTGTGCCCCAATACACAGTATGCCACATAGTCAGGGGCGGATTGGCCACAGAACCTACCAGGAGTTTCCCCGGTAGGCAACTGGCCACAGGATGCCGCCGATTGATGTTTTGGTGGGGGTTAAAATAATGTAAAAAAATTAAGTGCAGTGCCTGATTTTGCTGGACGCTGGACCTTCCGGACCGGCTGTCGATGTTGGAGCAATGTGGTAGTGGGTGGCTGGCCCCTCCTCCTCTGATCTATTGATCCGTCCTCCCTCCCCCCAGCGTGGCCTCCTCCATTCCCCGTAATTGCGGATGTCTCATGGGACATGGCGTCCCATGTGTGTGCGCATAGGAGTCTCCATGCGGGCGGCAGGTAAGTTTGAATGAAAGGTGGGGCAGCTCTTTTGTTTGAATGAAAGAGGGGGCAGATCTAATGTCTGAATGATGGGGGGGGCTACTCTGATGTGTGAATGAAAGGACTGAGGGGCCTGCTCTGATGTGTGAATGAAAGGACTGAATGGCCTGCTCTGATGTGTGAATGAAAGGACCTGGGGGCCTGCTCTGATGTGTGAATGAAAGGACTGAGAGGCCTGCTCTGATGTGTGAAAGAAAGGACTGAGAGGCCTGCTCTGATGTGTGAATGAAAGGACTGGGGGGCATGCTCTGATGTGTGAATGAAAGGACTGGGGGCCTACTCTGATGTGTGAATGAAAGGACTGAGAGGCCTGCTCTGATGGGTGAATGAAAGGACTGAGAGGCCTGCTCTGATGTGTGAATGAAAGGACTGGGGGGCCTGTTCTGATGTGTGAATGAAAGGACTGGGGGCCTACTCTGATGTGTGAATGAAAGGACTGGGTGGCCTGCTCTGATGTGTGAATGAAAGGACTGGGGGCCTGCTCTGATGTGTGAATGAAAGGAGCTGGGGGCCTGCTCTGATGTTTGAATCAAAGAACCTGGGAAGCATGCTCTGATGTGTGAATGAAAGGACCTGGGGGCCTGCTCTGTGTATACTATTAATTTAATATCAGAGCTAGTTGGCGCTTTCTAATTTTCATGTACTCATTATTTTTTCCAAATAGTACACCCAACATTCCAGGATCCAGACAAGCAGCAAATGATCTAAAGTAACCAACAGCCACAGGTGGTGAAAGTGACAAGAACAGGTAGGAGAGAGGAGGACAGTCTGCCAACTGTTCTGAATCTGGTGGGGTAGTCCCGAATTTTGGTGACTGTCAGCCTGTATAATGTAATCCAGGCTGTGGGTCCACCCATTGCCACTTTAAAACTGCAGTTATCATGATGTCCATTAAAAGTGACGTGTTTTATGCTGTATGGGTTCTGCAAAGTCGCATTTTACATTTGAAGGGGATTTTAGCTGCCGGAAATACTACTTGTCAGTTATATTATCGCTTTTATACTCATCATGATTGTTTTGTCAGTGTGGTGTGTGTCGGGTTTGTAAGTGCCGATTACACGACTACCAACGTGTCTGCCAAACCTCCCTGCACTGTTATTAAGTCAAACCACCAAAAATCACTGGGCATATTGAGGGCTCATATGCAATTGTTACGAAAGAAGTGTTTTCATGTTTGAAGCCTTTCACCTTTGTGGTGATTGCATCTGGAAAGCCATTTATTATTTATTATAAGGATTATTTTTAATGCTTTTTTGTGAAACACACAGTACACTTATTTATATATTATATATAGAGAGAGAGAGATTTGCTGATAGTTTGCATCTCAGGATGTCAGGGAAAGATGCAACAGTGCGGTGAGCTGCTCATATGCTACTCCTGTAGACTGATCAAATATAATTGTGCCAACAGGTTCCCTAAACGTATTAAACAAAGTCAGATATGTTTTTATGAAGGGAATATTAGGCGGATGTATTAGTAGGCAAATAAACAACTTTGAGCACAGAGGCATAAACCAGTCGCAGATCATGCAAAAGGATTCATGTATTTTTATAACACAGGACTGGCAGCTTTTGCACTGCATTGCTTTAGAAATGATCCACAGCGTTTTACATCATCACATCTAGGGTTTCCTAAATGTTACTACAACCAAATTCCAGTAGTCCTAAATCCTGCCTACTTTTGTATTAGCCACACCTACATTTGTTTTAATCCCGCCCACATGAGGCCACTTCAATAATTTTTTCCAGGGACACTTTAAGTTCCCAATCCGCCCCTGCACATAGTTGTGCCCCCAATACATTGAATACCACATAGTTGTGCTCCAATAAATAGTATGCCACATAGTTGTGCCCCCAATACATTGAATGCCACATAGTTGTGCCCCCAATACACAGAATGCCCCATAGTTGTGCCCCCAATACTTAGGATGCCACTTACACATGCCCCCAATACATAGTATTCCACTTAGACATGCCCCCAATACACATTATGCCACTTACATGTGCCCCCAATACACAGTATGCCACTTACATGTGCCCCCAATACATAGTATGCCACTTACATGTGCCCCCAATACATAGTATGCCACCTACATGTGCCCCAATACATAGTATGCCTCATAATTACATTTGAAGACTTCTGTTCCACAGCTGGGAACTACTGCACTAAAGCAGCTGATGATGGCCAAAACTGAGTTACTGCGTATGTGCAGGAGCTCCTTTCGGCCATCCTCTGCTGCTTTAGTAAAGCAGCTGCAGAGCGCCGGTGTGCCATATAAAAGTAGTCTGCATGCCACGTCTGGCACGCGTGCCAGGGGTTGCTGAACCCTGCCATAAATGATCCTGTGTGTTTTCTACTAACAGTGCCTCAAAATTTGTTTGTATCAATTGTCTTTTTGGTAATTTCTATATTTATGTTGCAATATCTACTACGAGTATTTTCAATAATGGTTGATAATGTATAAATTCTTTCACTAGTGGGAACCACAATTTCAATATGTAATTATTATTAACCAAGCATTATTAGTCAGTATGTCATTATCAATTGATATAATGTACTCCTGAAATAATCAGGAAGATATTGGAATAGTTAATAGATGTAAATAATTCATCACTTTCTTATATCTTGTTGATTTGCATCATAATGATAATTAGCTGCCAATAAAATGCTGCAAATCACCAAGATATAAGAAAGTGATGAATTCTTTACATCTTTTAACTATTCCAATATCATCCTGATTAATTCAGAATTCTTTTCTTCTTTTCGACTTAATGTAGATGATATAAATTTGGGAGAGCACCCCCTATGAAATAAATACAGAGAGGGGTAAATGCCAATATTTTAGAAATAGTGGACTCTTTTGGTGTGGATTTCTCACTTCTACTTTATAATCCCCCAACTCATACTTATATTAAAAATTGGCAATTCCAACAATTTAGCTTCATAAGTACCTGGGGTATTAACTCTTGTAAATGCTTATTCATGCCAATTTTATAAAACATTACTGGCAACTAATTTTTTTAACTGACACATGGCAATGAAAACTTGGCTAGATCTATAAGTAATATCAGCATCCACAATAAAATGGGGTGAGTAAGGGTTTCACAGTTCTACACAATCTCAGAATCACTGGGTGTCCCTTTTGTGTGTATTATTGTTGTGTCTGAAGAGGTATCATTATTATTCACGTTTTTCTTGAAAATATATAACTTACTCTCTAACAGTCAGTAACCCTGGTAAGCTCTATACTGAAGTCTACACCTTTCTGCAGGGCTTTGCACCTGTGAATATGACAATGCCCGTAGCTGCTGGCCAGGCACTGATACGTGATTGGTTTATAATAGTAGGAGCATTGTCATCTGATCACACACTGTTGGCAGATGTAATGTGAGTACAAATGTTGTACACTGTCCTGTTTTTCCCAAAAAGGAAATCAACCAAGATGAAGGGAGGAATTCAATTAAGCCCAAAGTCCTGTAGGACTTTTGCTTGCACCTCACAGAGGGATTTACTTACTGTATACCCAGAGGTGCGTATGGCTGCACATTGCACAAGGCTCCTACGGGACCTCGTGCTGAATTGATTTCTCCCTGAAGAGCTTAGACTAGTCATGGTACTAGATTAACAGGATTGGTTAGAGTAGGCATACACACAGATATGTATCATCATCATCAGTTATTTATATAGCGCCACTAATTCCGCAGCGCTGTACAGAGAACGCATTCACATCGATCCCTGCCACATTGGAGCTTACAGTCTAAATTCCCGAACATATACAGACAGAGAGAGAGATGAAGGTCAATTTAATAGCAGCCAATTAACCTACTAGTATGTTTTTGAAGTGTGGGAGGAAACCCGCGCAAACATAGGGAGAACATAGAAACTCCACACAGATAAGGCCATGGTTAGGAATCAAACTCATGACCCCAGTGCTGTGAGGTAGAAGTGCTAACCACTAATCCACGGTGCTGCCCTATGTGCTTTTGTGTCTGTATGCTATTATTATGAATAGTATTACTCCATATTATACACTGCACTTGGCACTCAATAATAAGTAGGATACCTCAGTATAGAAATGGAAATCTTCATGTCACATAGCTATCCCAGTTTTAGGAATTAGTAGAACTGTTGGCTCAACCTATAGTCTATAATATAGTCTATAACATAAGGCAAATATTGATATAATCTATTTTATCACTCCATTAGGAACCAGCATTGCTCAGCCAATCTGCCTCGGAGATGATGTCTCTGAAAACATCCTGAGACTATCGTTTTGCCGTGAGCTTGGCCGGGGCTCTTTTGGAAAGGTAAGTAATGAGTGTTCAATAGTCACAAGAGATTTATGTGTGAAGGTGGATGTTATTAGAAATCAGAAAAGCTGCGTCGAGCTTCTCACACATCACATGTTGCAGTGGAAAAGGCCTTTCTGCCGATACTAGCTTTGAGTTTCAGTTTTGAATATATGTCATTATTATGTTTGTTTATTACATTGCACCTAGAAGTGCAACCAAAAGGTGCAATATGCGTCCCATTATAAGAATAGAGGTGATGACTAATCCTGTATCACAAAGTAAAATCTAAGTTCTGCACTAATTACACTTCTACATCTAATTCACACTTAACAAGTACCAATCACGGTTTGTCCACATGTGTATATCTGTGAAAGAGCGCGAGAGGCGTGTACATAGTACCCTTCCTGGACATCCCTTGGAGGCTTGGCATTGGTGACCTAAGCACTATCCTTTCATCCATAGACCCAGTTGAGCTAGAATATGGGTGTGTTGAAAGTGACTGTGCCAGGCTAAAAGCCTCTTATATGACCCCAAAGTGACATCTGTCATAGACTATGGACAGTGAACTGGCTTTTCAAAAAGCTGGGCACGCACCCTGAGGTCACGGCTCCCAAGATTCCATCCGTCAGCGCTGCGAACAGATACTGCAATCTTCACATGCAAAATTAAGCTCTCCAAAGTGGGCGGTACAGGTTGTATATATATATATATATATATATATATATATATGTATATATATATATATATATATATATATATATATACATACACTGTATATCCAGGTTCTCTATGATAGTTAATAAATGACATCAGTTCAAGTAATAAAATTGTTTTATAAAAATAAAAATATTGAAGATGCACTTTGTTAAGCTAAGTGAGAAATAATAGATTCCCATTGTAACTGACACAGCAATGGCAGCTGCACTCACTAGATTCTGTTGGTTGTATCTATAAAGGCAGATATAGAAGAAAAGCACATATCCAGTCTTTCCTCCATATTTTTCTCTTCTTGACCATTTTCTACATGGAGGAGGTGTCAGGGGCAGTGAATAATCTCATTGCCATGCCATTATGTATCTATCCCCAGGCATGATAGGAATAGAATAGGAATGAGGGCATAGGGGATATAGATATGAGTTCGTCTGACAAGAGAGAGTGGCAGATTTTGGAAAACACAGACAGGCATCATAGGTAAAAATCATCATCATCATCATCATCATGAACATTTATTTATATAGCGCCAGCAGATTCCTTAGCGCTTTACAATTGGGAACATCCATAGATGTGCATATATGTTGGAAGATAAATGCATTGGGTGTTATTATTAAACAGGAAAGTGAGGGGGTCCCGGATAATATTTTACACTAGTGGCTAGAGACATTTAGCTAAACTATGGTAACACAGAGTTAAATGTTGTAAAATAGGTGTTCCCCAATGTATAATATGTAAAGTCATTAAAGGATTAATGTCACGTTTAGAGGAGATGTTTATAAACATTTAGACACATACTTTATTTGTCCTCTAATGTTACATATTGTCTTTATGTTTCTTTGCTCTTTATGAGGCTGACCCTGTAATGTCTCCTCTAGGTCCTGCTGGCAGCAGATTCTTATACAAGTCAGCATTTGGCTGTGAAAGTCATCAGCAAGAGGGATCTGCTAGTTGAGGGCAGTGAGCATGTGATGGTGGAGCAGAGAGTGTTACAACTTGCATCTGGAAGCGCCTTCCTCGTACATGGTTGCTTTGCTTTCCAGACCAACGTACCGCTGTGACCACCTCCTTATTGCCAAATATCCATACATATGTAATATAACCTCACTTGTTTCTACTACAAATTATGTTTCTTTACTAAAACAGTAAATCTTATCTCCTACATTCCAGATACATCCGGGATCTTTCGGGCTCATTCACATTATTATTTTGTTAAGTTCTGGAGATGCACAGTGCTAACAAATGCAGGCCTGCTGTATCTACATTGACATAGGGACTATTGATCCTTAGATCCCTGCACCTGTGTCACATCACAACACAGTACAACATGCCAGGAGTTCTTCATAAGGACTTTCTGCTTTGTTGATAGGGCACCTGGTCGGAGCACCTGTCCAGTGAAGAACCACATTCAGTCATAAATTCCTCTCCACAGCAGTGTTGAATCTCCTGTCCTGTCCACTCCTTCCATACTGGTCATTTAGTCATTTCATTTTGGGTATATCTGGGGATGAGCACTCACTTGATGTTACGGACAAGGTAGAGGATCATAAAGATGAAATGTCCGAAACTGAAAAAATTCAGACACTGAAAATCCAGTTAACAGCCATGTGTCCATGACTCCTTTTATCATATAGTTGGTGATATATCATCCACCATCACTGCTGTAAAACATTCCCCCCATTACCTCTGTAGTAACACAATCTCCCACCTGTTGCATCATATTTCTTTCCTGCCCCACCAACCTTTTTGGTAACACATTCTCTCCCCATCACCTATCTAGTAACACAATCTATCCCCCTTATCTCTAAAGTAACACAATTCTTCCCCATCCCTCCTCTGTAGAACATCCATGGTTTATTTTTCCACCTGGCTAACCCCACATGTTTAATTATACTTCTACTTCTACCATAAAACAGGAGCTTGTGCTACTTGGCATG
Source organism: Mixophyes fleayi (assembly GCF_038048845.1). Lineage (NCBI taxonomy): Eukaryota > Metazoa > Chordata > Amphibia > Anura > Limnodynastidae > Mixophyes > Mixophyes fleayi. The sequence continues at coordinate 219,769,503 of NC_134404.1, forward strand.
GAATATGCAAGCGGCGGAGATTTCTTCAACTTGCTGCAGAGGAGAGGCCCCCTTGATATCCCCAGTGCAAGGTGAATATAAGAATAATACACTGTAAAAGCCACTGGATATAGGAAGGACTAAATGCATGAATCAGGAAGATAGATGGCATATTATAAATAACTATTTACACTATATTTTGCAGAAAGACTGCTACTGTTCGAAATAGATAAGACAATGTTATAAAGCATTACTCATGTCTGAGTTATTTCTTATAAGTAGGATATTTTAATATAAGCAGTGAAAAACTGGTCACAGTCTTAACATTATCTGACTCTTTGGTAAAGTACTGGCTCACAGCAGAGTTGCTGGAGGATTTTTCTCTGTTTTTTCCTCCATTCTAGATAATCCCACCTTTTCAAGCACCTGCTGTGATCCTATAAATTGATAGAGTATCTTCCATGTCTATATTACTGGGTAAAATCGTCAGCAGAGTTATGGCAGCTCTGGATCCCACATAAAAACAACAAAATAACGATGATTGATAAGACAAGTGCCAGGGGAGGGCTGGCAGACTTTAGCCTGGGGGGCAAGCACACAGCACTGGCCCATAACTAGCGGCCCGTCCTTAAAGGGTGGTTTTTGGTACAATATATATTTATCTATATACAAAGAGGCTATTTGTGTTGCTTAATCCATATATATATATATATATATATATATATATATATATATATATATATATATATATGCCCAGGCCCAGAGCTGGATTAAGGCTCTGGGGAGCCTGGGCACTTTAGACAGGGTAACCCCCTATGATGTAGCATGGTTATCATTTTAGAGAAAAAATACACAAGCAATACTTGTGTGCACCACTGTTAGGTGCACACAGTTCTGCCTTCACGAGCAGTACACGGTGAAGTGGGACATACCTCTCAACTGTCCTAAGCGAAACAGTCACCCAAATTCGGGACTGTCCCACCAGATTCAGGACAGTTGGCAGACTGTCCTGCTCTCTCCTACCTGTTCTTGTCACTGTCACCACTTGTGGCTGCTGGTTACTTTGGCTCTGGATCCTTGGAGGTCCTATTTGGTAAAAAAAAATAAAAAAAATGGGTACATGAAATTTAGAAAACTTCAACAATCCCTGGCATTAAATCAATATATCACCCAAGTTTTATAATTAGGCCCCCCTCTGTCCCAGCACCTATAGTCACACATGTCCCCCTCTGTCCAGCACCTTTAGTCACACATGTCCCCCTCTGTCCCAGCACCTTTAGTCACACATGTCCCTCTCTGTCCCAGCACCTTTAGTCACACATGTCCATCTCTGTCCCAGCACCTATGGTCACACATGTCCCTCTCTGTCCCAGCACCTTTAGTCACACATGTCCATCTCTGTCCCAGCACCTATAGTCACACATGTCCCTCTCTGTCCCAGCACCTTTAGTCACACATGCCCATCTCTGTCCCAGCACCTATAGTCACACATGTCCCTCTCTGTCCCAGCACCTTTAGTCACACATGTCCCCTCTGTCCCAGCACCTATAGTCACACATGTCCCCCTCTGTCCAGCACCTTTAGTCACACATGTCCCCTCTGTCCCAGCACCTATAGTCACACATGTCCCCCTCCTTCCCAGCACCTTTAGTCACACATGTCCCCCTCTGTCCCAGCACCTATAGTCACACATGTCCCCCTCTGTCCCAGCACCTTTAGTCACACATGTCCATCTCTGTCCCAGCACCTTTAGTCACACATGTATCCCTATACCCTGCAGCTTCAATTCCCCCACCCTACACACAATAACTCCCCCTTCCACTTACCTTTTTGAACACGAGTGGCTCCAGGGACATAGAGAACTGCTGCAGCTCTGCACAGACCATAGAGTTCCAGCAGCCCCGCCTACACTTCCTACCATGTGACCACGGAGGTCACATGACCTGGTGATGTAGCTGTTATTGAGATGCGATGGAGACAGCCTGTGCGGTCTGTGCAGGGGCTGTCACATCGCTGTCACTGCAGCTGGATCATTCATTCACAGAATTCATTCTGTGAATGGATGATGCCCCCGCAGTGAGTACTCTGCGATGTGACAGCCCCTGCACAGACCGCGCAGGCTGTCTCCATCGCATTACCACTGGACCACCAGGCGGCCCAAAATACTGTTATGCTGTCCGGCCCGGGTGCCATCTGCCCCCCTGCCCCCCGGGCCAGCCCGCCCCTGACAAGCGCTATATAAGGTTAAAGCTATGGGACTACTAATCAGTATTATATTGGCACTATAATCATGGCACCCATTATTCACTGCTTTAATCAATGGCAAAAATAGGAAATGTTTTTACATGTTGAGCAGACAGTACATAGGTTACATTATGTATAGAAAACTACTTAACTCACAGCTATTTATGAACCAGAAAAAAAAACATATTTTTCCTTTGTATTGTAATGCATCTAATTTTGAGCGACTGTGTTCTTTATCACGGGTAAGCGCATGACTCACCTTTGTAGGATAGTGAGTTTATATGGAAATGCACAAATTGTTGCGTTCAGTGTTGTTTTCAATGACATGTGCTTGGTAGTTTTCCTTATAAGCCCTTTGTTTTATATTTATTTAATTGATTGAGGCAGAGATACCTCAATCTTGCCTTCCCCTATAGCAGCACCAGGGGATCGCTGGCAAATTTTGGCCTGGGGGGAACATTTGATTCAGCAGCCTATTTTAAAAGAGAAAAAATGCAGGTGGCCCAGTTACCCAGCCCAAAGTAGCCCACTTTAGGACTGGCCTGGGGGGCAGATGCCCCCCTGCCCAGCCTGCCCCTGAGCAGCACCACACCAGACACATCACTAAAGTAAAGGAACAGTCTATCTCACTATATCAAACAACATATGTGTCACATACTTGTCTCAGTCATGGATTATTATACTTTTAAGCATACAGGATCAAAAAACTAATGTTATTCTTGTTGTGGCTGATTGTCATAGGTTGTGGGAGCTAATACACAAAACAATTTCAGGTAGATAATAAAGTCCAAATAGGCCAATGAAATTGCCTTGTATGTGGCTACCAATTATGCCGACCTAAGAAGTGGTCAGATGGGTTCCATACTATAGTTTGTAACAAGTCCTCTGTTAATGGACATAATCATTGTCTGATTGTATTCTATGTTTTATATAGATCCTCATAAGTAATATATTGAATAAAAAAGATAGATACTTTCATATAGCACATAGAACAAAAAACATCATATCAGACAATTGGTCAGTGTAGAATAAAAACAGGGGCAGTTTAAAAGATTTCAGGGAGTTTCCTTAGCCATCAATTTAACATTACACTGATCCAACATTAACCTATTTTCTTTCCTCCAGGTTCTACGCTGCAGAAATTGTATGCGGGGTTCAATTCCTCCATTCTAAGGGCGTAATCCATCGGTAATTATAATGCTATAATATTAAAATAGTTTAATAAAGTTATATTGCAATGGATTCTAATTTCCACAGTATGATATATTTAGCATGAGGTCTGCTCTCTACTTTCTAATTGTCATACTTTTATTCATTGTCAAATATTTCCTTCTACAACTGACTGATAGCAGCTCTACTTCCTGTGAAGGAAAATATACAATGTTGCGGTACCATACTGTCACTTTACACGGGCAGCTGCATTTAATCGCGGACCGTAAAATTAATTGAGCATGCCCCAATGAGTTAGAAACTGGATACCAAGCAACATAGGCCCGACCTAGGACAGAAGAGGGTAGTAGGCAGGCCATGCATTCAACATCAGATCACATTTGTAACTTATTTTACATATATGTTCTTTTGCTGGGCACAAGGGCTCTGATGCCATGAGTCACAAATGCCTGCTATTAAAAACATCCTTAAGCATATTTTACTTACTGGTATAAAACAATTATGTATTATAAACAAATGGGAGTTGATTGAGTTTGGGCCTGTTAATAAATTAGGGTCGGGTAGCAGCACAGAAAATGTAGCCTAGGGGAAAGGCAATCCTGTATACTAGTCACTGGAAAGGGCTCTGCACAGGGTCTCTATGCTGGTAAATTGTGTGGGGTCACTGTGCAGGTATAATAAAGGGCTCACTGTGTATCTTCCCATAAACTTCACATCAACCTTAAACTCTAAACATTTGCATGCAAATAAACACACAGAGTCATGTATAAGTTGCTAAAAAATGGAAGGACTTTTATTATCATTTTGTATTAAACTAAACCTATGGTGGTGGAGAAAGGGCACTGCGAAACAGCTCTCAAGCTGATACCACTAGATCACATGGGGACTGGCGCAAACCAAAGGGGAACACATCCCCACATTACTTGCGCTGAATTGGCGTCAGAGTGACTGTCCCTTCCAAACTCACGCTGCCCTCCCTCACCGAGCCGGACAGGGACCCTCCTCACCGAAGGACCAAAAAAGGAGTTACTGGTGCCTCTAAGGGGACAGTGACCAGCGGCCAACTACCTGTGTGCCCACTAATCAGCCGCTGAACGCAGTGCCTTACTACCGCAAACATTAACATATAAAATACTTAAACTGAGGAGTGGGTGGGTGGGATCTCGTGCTGCAGAGTGAGGCAGACCAGGAAGTACAGCCTGCTATATTCAATCAGGGACCCTCCCACAGAAGCTGGTCGGGCCCAACCCTATGTTAACCCCTTCAGGTAATTGTTCAGCTTGAACCAACACTGTCGCCCTTTAAGTGCGTTCATCCTAAAAGCCTCACTTGTCATGAGCTGAGAACATTTCTGGTATAATGTGTGAGGACACGACTAAGTATAATGTGTGGGGTATAAACAGTAATGGTGAGATTAGTAATTTGAGTTTGTTTATGCCATTCTGCTAAATTTGTTTTGAATATTAAAATGGCACTACATGGTATCATTCTCAGAGCATTAAAAGTGATCAAAGGTTTCTTCATTTTCTGATTAGGACTCCATTTATGAAATGTAATAGAATACTTCTATACACATAAATAACATACATACAAAAGTGAGAAAACAGATATCACTAATCTGCAAATGATTATAATAGGCGCTGACACTCCAGAGTGACACTGCTAAACCTACATTCAAAACTACTAATGTTCACAATGTACATATTTAAAGTGTAATTTCATTTTGCACAACAAAATAAATCTTGTTTGTATGAAAGCATCGCTTTAGGGCAAAGTGCATACAAAGGTTTTGTTTCTTCACAGAGACCTCAAGCCTGAAAACATCCTAGTGACCGAAACAGGCCATGTAAAGATCGCAGACTTCGGTCTTGCCATTGAAAACATGTATGGAGACCGAACAGCCACTAGCTATGCTGGAACGCCTGGCTATATTGCTCCTGAGGTGAGATGCACAGGATTTTCCTATAGTTTACTTATGTAATTATAGATATTTTGTACAGAAGCCTAGAGAAAAGCAATATATAGCTACAAAGGGGAGACTTTAGGAACAGCCTGTACATTAACTGCATCTGCAAGTTGTCCAATAATGAGTAAAGCAAAGTGAGGTTTCACACAAGACCTCCAACAGAGATTATCAGTCAATTATCATTTTGAAGCTATTCTCATTATCCGTTACATAAATAGATGATTTTGCATATTTATCATTCTCAATGAATAGTAAGACTTCAGGTCTACCCTGTTTAAGTTGTACAGTTGCTTTGTCTGCAGAAGACCACTGATAATCCAACAATGGAAAGAGATATTCCCCACGCTCCCTGAGCCCTGCTTTAGTGCTGGGAAGTCCTGGCTATAATACTGGTGCTAGCCACCTATTTTCGGGGGGAAAGTTTAGGCTGTATTTTATTATATGTATTAAATTATATGTCTTTTAATGTCAATATTGGGCACTTTTGAGAGAAAAGCACTATATAAATAAAAGTATTATTGTCAGTAAATAGGAGGAAAGTGTGGGGAAAGGTAGGTAAATAAGACATAAACTATTATTAGATTTCCTGAAATGTTAGGTTCAGAATTTACAAATAACTAAAGAAATTATTCTTCTTATTATTATTATTATTATTAATAATATTATATAATAATAATAATAATAATCATACATTTGTAAAGTAACTACAGCCTACCCCATGAAATACAGCACTTGTTTATGTAACTACAAGTTTGCACTAAGTCACACATCAGTGTCCTGAATTGGAACATTATGTCTATTTTGATACTAACTAACTGCCAGTATCTATCTATTTTCACATAAAATATTATATAGAGTGATGGACCTGGGCAATGGGATAAAAGAACTAGAAGGAAAAATCGATTGCTGAAAAATGTAATAACTATTATCTCTCTGCTGGTAGATGCTGTCTGGTGAGGAGTATAATGCCGGTGCAGATTGGTTTTCATTTGGTGTCATCTTGACCAAAATGATTACTGGGAAGTACAAATATCACCGTACACTATTTAATGCACTTGGCTTGGAAGTAAAGGACATCGTTAAAAAGGTAAAATATATTTTAGATTTAATATTAATAATTATCGCAGTAAATTATGTTATTTTAAAATCTATAGGCAGAAAAGTTGCTTCAACACTTTGCTCGTGAGACACTATGTACAAACACCCATGTGACACCACACTGAGACCACTCCTGAAACGTGAGATAAATGATGTCTACTCATAGATGTGGCTCTAGATTTCCTGACCAGAGACCTTCTCCTCTCTCTAGGATACAGTAAAATACATAAACAAAAAGATCATTCCAGTGAAGTGCATACAGAACTGACTGAATGATCAAATTGTTTTTCAGCAATAATTCTTGTTAGAAAATGACACTATAATGAAATAATTAATTGGAGATTATTGCATAGTAAGAAAATTTGGAGAAGCATTACACATTTTTCTAGAAATATTTCTGCCAACGCCCTTCAATAATAATTATATTTCTAGTGATCACTGGTGTGGTCACTGAAGAATTTTGACAGTATCTATTCAGCCCTCACACCTTGACGTTGCTTATACATACTTACATGTTTGTGTAATAGGATTCATAGAAATAATACTCTCATTTCTATATTTCCTATATCCCCTTAGATTGTAATCTCTAACAAGCAGGATCCTCTTCCTTCATGTCCTCCTCCACTCATTACTTAAGCCACCAGCCAGTGGCGGATCCAGGGGGGGCGATCGGGGCGATCGCCCCCCCTAGCAGGGGCTTGCTGCCGGCGACTGCACACTATGTGCAGATCCGTACAGCAGAGATAGTTAGGGAGAGAGTCCTGCCCAACTGCTCTGATTGACACAATCAGAGCAGCCGAGCAGGACTCTCTCCCTAACTCTCTCTGCTGAACGGATCTGCACATAGTGTGCAGCCGTCAGCAGCCTTAGGTGTCAAAAAGGGGGCGGGGCTAAATCGCCCCCCCTAAATCACCCCTGGCGCAATTAACTTCTGGATCCGCCCCTGCCACCAGCTCACCTGTGTCTTTCCTTCTACCCTCAACAAGTGGCACTGAGTCTGTTTCCTGTACCCACACACTTGGGTACAGGCTCAGATTGTGCTAATTAATTCCCTCTCCCAGCCCGCGCCTGCCGCTGAGCACTTTATTTCTTGCTGGTTTGGCTATTCAATTGCTGTTTATTCTATTGTTTTACCTAATTTGTAGTGCACTGTTTTTGTTTTTACTGTAATGTCCTATTTTTGCCTAATACTGTTTTACTGTAATCTCTATGTATGGCGCTGAGGACCTTTTGTGGCACCTTATAAATAAATAAATAGCAATAATAATAATAATAATAATAATATTTCCAAATAATTGTGCAGTTTATATTTAAACCAGACCAGAATACCTATCGCATAGACAGATAAAAATTAGGACAAATAAAAGGAATAACTGGTGGTTAGATGTTCTGGTTGTAGAATAATGTTAATATGATGCTACTGACCCCAAATATGCTCAGCATGGGGGCTTAGTGGTTATCACTTCTGTCTCACAGCACTGGGGTCATGGGTTCAATTCCCGACCATGGCCTTATCTGTGTGGAGTTTGTATGTTCTCCCCGTGTTTGAGTGGGTGTCCTCCAGGTGCTTTGGTTTCCTTCCACTCTATAAAAACATACTAGTAGGTTAATTGGCTGCTTTCAATTTCACCCTAGTCTCTCTCTGTCTGTGTGTGTCTATGTTAGGGAATTAAGACTGTAAGCTCCAATGGGGCAGGGACTGATATGGGTGTGTCCTCTGTACAGCGCTGCGGAATTAGTGGCGCTATAGAAATAGATGATGATGATGATGATGATAAAATATGATCTCAGTATCAACCTCCTGTAGCCATGGACAAATCATGCTATATGCCTCTGTTTCTGTTTGTAAATTGATTGTAATGTGTAGAAATGCAGTCCCTGAAAAGTCTGTGCTCCTTGCTGTGTAAATCAAAGTTCCTAAATCACAATCAAATTACTTTTTCAGCTCCTCTGTAAAGATCAAGACATGCGATTGGGAGTTCATGGAAACATCCGCCAGCATCCATTTTTTGAGCATATTGACTGGGTCTCGTTGGAAGCCCTTAAGGTTGAACCCCCATACATACCTGCACCAGTAAGTACACAGCAGAACTTGTACAAGCACTTGTGGTGCCTGTAAATAAATGTTGTTCAGCATATGGTACATATGTATAAGGCACATAGACCTGCTGAGATGTAGACATGTGTACACATGTATCAGATGTCATGCAACCATTTGACGTTTGTTTTTTATGCAAAAAGCATCTCTACTTTAACACAATTATAACAGGGAAATTTAAAATCCATGTTCAAAGATTACAACAAGAAACATTTGGAAGAGATTAATTTCTACTACTGGAGCCATATAAGTAGAAAATACTTTATTATTACTTTAACCATACTTTCTGTTCGCTGAATTCACATGTGTGAAAATATCCGCTGATAATTTTTGAATAGTATATGTTTGCATTGTACTTCATAATAAATTAATATGACAAAGTACCTCAAGCTTCAGTGGTGTCATTAGTTGCTTACGAAATGATGGGCTTCATTCTTATGAATGTTGGTTCAGGGCACAAATATTTAATCTCCTGGGCATCTATTGTGAAGCACAACATGTCCGTTGCCAGCACTAAGCCAGCTTTGAATGATCCATGCAACTTGATTTCCATCAGTGTACCTATATTTCCATCAAGGTGCATGGGCTTGTGAGCAAGATGGTGGCGTTAGTAGAAGACCACTAGTTGGCACAGATAGATGACTTGGGTAGAATAAGGAAGTTTCTTACAAAGCAGCAGTAGGCACACCAACACACCTACATTTCCAGATCATTGCAGAAACCAAGATTTCATTTGCACTGTGGAGACGCCGGCTCCACACACGGGCCGCGGGCCAATCACGGCGCCCGCCCACGGACCAATCACGGCTCCCGGCCGTGATGAGGTCATAGGGAAGCGCCTGGCCCGGGGATATCGTCGGCGGCCACGTGGGAAGCGGCCTGTTCGGCGGGAAGTGAAGCTGGAGGAAGGACGTCTGGACACAGCAGCACCCTCAGCAGCAGCACCCTCAGCAGCAGCACCCACGGTAGCAGCAGCAGCAGCAGCAGCAGCACCCACGGCAGCAGCAGCAGCACCCACGGTAGCAGCAGCAGCACCCTCAGCAGCAGCAGCACCCACAGCAGCAGCAGCACCCACAGTAGCAGCAGCAGCACCCACAGCAGCAGCAGCACCCACAGCAGCAGCAGCACCCTCAGCAGCAGCAGCACCCACAGCAGCAGCAGCACCCACAGCAGCAGCAGCACCCTCAGCAGCAGCAGCACCCACAGTAGCAGCAGCAGCAGGACCGAAGAGGAGTTACGCTGACGTCGCGAGCGGAGGACCTAGACCAGGTAAGACCCCAGTGGGGACCACCCCTCCCGGGCCCACGCCCGCATCCTATCGGACACTCTTTACCCGGGCCCAGGGCCTTCTGCCGGCGTCCATTAAGTCTGCCTTTCCATTTGGTAGCTCCCGTTAGACCCAATAGGGCACCAGGCCCTGAGTAGATTCCCTAGGGCGCGAGGCCCTCAGGTCACCCCTGGGCTTTAGGCCCTGCCTTGGAAGTCTGTCTTTGTTCCCTCTCTCCCTTTTCCTAACCGTATCACCCTTGGGGCAGAGTAGGACAAGAACACACACACTCTGCTTTGATATTACACTTTTCCGTGTTAATAGTGCAATTGAGTATTGTATTGTGAGTATTGTACTGTCAATTGAGTATTGTATTGTGAGTATTGTACTGTCAATTGAGTATTGTATTGGGGGGTATTGTACGGTGTAGTGGGCGGTTGGGGCGTGTTGTGTCTCCCTGCAGGGGTCGGAAAGTGGTGTGTTGGGACTGATCGCCGGGTGGACTCAACTCGTTCCCGAGCCGGTAAGTATTGTCTATCCCCTTTCCCTTCCCCCTTCCGTGTAGGCCCTGGTGGGGCAGATCCTTGGGCGGCGGTGTGGCACGACTTCTTCGCGGGCTGGGAGAGATCCAGGTCTCCCTCGGTGCCTTGGAAGTAGTGTAGCACAGCCCTTCTGAGTTCCGAGGGCGGTTCGGGCGTTCCGCGGTTCCACTGGGGCAGTACAGCCCTGCCCTGGTGAGTTCCGGGGTTGGTCACAGCCGTCCACGGTTCCATTGGGGTGTCTGGCCTGAGTTCCGGCAAGGTTGCCTGACGGTTCCAGGGCAGACGGTGCCTCGTGGGGTAAAACGGAGTCCGCCCGCACGCCGGCAGGAGACTGACGGTTCTGGGTGGGGACTGTGATACCTCGCGGCGCACCGCCGGCGGAGTGAGTCTTGTCCCCACACTTGTGGCCCTCCCCAGAGGGGAGTAGGGAGTTCGGGCGAGAACGTTCTCTACCCCGAACTCTTGGAGCCGCGTGGCTTGGCCAGAATAAAACGGAGAGTCGCCAAGCGGGGCTGAGTAACCCTCTAGTCCTGGGCGGCATTCCGGACACCCCCTTCCACTTCCCCCATTGTTTTCGTGCCTCTGTTCCTCTCGCACGCAGGAGGGACCGTGACTGCAGCAGAAGCCTCCTGCACTTGACGGGTTCCGCCCATAGCGACCCTCGGGATCAGGTGAGAACCTTTCCTCATTACAGGGGATCCTTTGAGACGTTCTTCGGGAGTACCGCTCTCACATTTGGCGTAGTCGGCAGGATCCCGACAGGTAACTATGGAGCCCACGGGCAACAACGACGATCCAGAGGGCCGGCCGTCTGGAAGGCCGGCGGGCGAGGAGGATCTGCCTAGTGCCGCCGGGAACGTCCCACGCGACGTGGAACCGGTAGGGGAGCCGGCGGAGCGCTCCCGAGTTGTAGCGATAGGGGCAGCTCTTTCTCACGTACCGAAGTTCGATGGTACGAACATAACGTTAGCCGACTGGGAGATGCAGTTACGAATGGTCATCCGGCTATATGGTGTGCCCCCAGACATGCAAGCGGAAGTGGCCGTGCTCGCCTTGGAGGGAGATGCCCGCCAGGCCGCACTTCTATGTGAGCCTGAACAGCGAAAGACTTTGGCGGATGTGTTGAGGGTCTTAAGCGATGTGTATGGGGACAAGTCTACCACCGCGACCCTGCGCAAACGTTTTTTTACCCGATTTCAGCGAGAGGAGGAGACCATCCCCAAATTCGCTATAGCCCTCCAAGGCCTGCTGGCGAATTTAAAGAAAAAGGACACTAAGGTATTGGGAGAAACAGATACCGTACTACGGGATCAATTTATCAACGGCTTACGTAGTGAGCACCTGCGAACCTATATGCAGGACCGATTGGAATTGTTGCCGAGCATGACCTTCCATCAAGCACAAACCACGGTCATCGCCCGGGACGACAATACAGGCAGCTGCCCGAGCACCGTGGCCGTGCAGCAGGTCCGCGCCCCCATCCCAGCGTCCGCCGCACCATGGGAAAGCTGCATCCGAGACCTGACGGACGTAATTCTACAGATGAAGGAGGACATGGGACGGATGCAGAAGCGGATCGAGGGAATACCGTCCGGCCGCGGGGATAGAGAGTATCCACGGAATGAACCAAGGGACGCCCCACGGCGACGCCCAGCGGACGGGCCCCGGTGTTGGCAATGTGGGCAGGTGGGACATCTGGCCCGTAATTGCCCCAACGCCGCACCCAGGCCGACTTTAAACTAGAAACCCTTGCGGTAGTGGGACCCACCGCAAGGGAAGCCGACTCAGAACGACTGATTGTTAATTCGGCTGAATTAGTAGGAGAGTGTCCCGTAGTTGTGGCTCGCTTCCAGGGTCACAACCAGCGTTGCCTATTAGACACCGGGTCCCAGGTCACCACGATGACAGCGGCCTGTTTCCAAAAGAACTATCAACATCTACAACAGGCCCAGACGGGGGACTGGATTCATCTCACGGCCGCCAATAATCTACCCATCCCTGTGGTGGGAGTCGTGTGGATGGAGGTGGAGCTCTACGGGCGCCCGTTGGGGAAGCAGGGCATTGTGGTCATAGACAGCCCGGAACTACGACATGGCCCCGTGATTCTGGGGATGAACATCCTCCGAGGATTAGACCATATGCTGTGGTCCGAGAGGGGTCCGGCTTACTGGAAGAAACTGGGGGTCCAACGACCGGTACAACAGGCGCTACAGCAGGTGAACCGCCTGCGAGTCCCAACATTTCCCCAAGGCCGTCCTGCTCCCCTGGGATCCATCCGCACGAACTATCGGCAGGAGGTGGTCGTTCCCCCTCGGCAGGAGCTCCTGTTGTGGATGAGGGTGGGGACCAAGCGGAGGCTCGAAGGCCGGGAGGTGCTCCTCGAACCGGTATCCTCGGGCGGGACGGAGGAGAGCAACCAGAGGACGCCAATGGTTGGCCGTGCACTGGTCAGGATACGGGAAGGACGAGTCCCCGTTCGTTTCTGCAATATGGGCGACCAACCACAGAAAATACCCCCCAACACCCTGCTGGCCTTGCTCCACCCAACCACCGGAGAAGAGGTGGAAACCACTCAAGATGTGTCGTTGTTCCCCGACCCCCAAAGACCTTGGACCATGGTGGTCCAAGTAGCACCCCCGGAACAACCCACCTCCACCTGGAACGGACGGGTAATCCGTGAAAGCATGGATGTTTCAGAAGGTGACCTACCGCCGAACGAAATCCAACAACTGGAAGCGATGCTGTGGAGAAGACAGCGAGTGTTCTCCCGACACGAGGACGATTTCGGGCTAACGGATCAAATGGAGCACGAGATCCATACGGACGGGGCCGTGCCGGAGAGAGAACGTTACCGTCAAATACCCCCGAAGCTGTACCAGGAGGTCAAGACCATGCTGCGTCAGATGTTGGACAACGGGGTGGTGACTGAAAGCCGTAGTCCCTGGGCGGCACCGATCGTCCTGGTGCGGAAGAAAGATGGCACTGTCCGGTTCTGTGTGGACTATCGGAAGCTTAATCACTGCACCGTGCGCGATGCATACCCATTACCACGCATAGAGGAATCCCTCGCGGCGCTGGGCCGGGCCAAATACTTTTCTACGTTAGATCTGGCAAGCGGCTATTGGCAGGTACCCGTGGCCGAGAAGGACAGGGCAAAGACGGCGTTTATTACACCCATGGGGCTATTCGAATTCCAACGAATGCCGTTTGGGTTAACCAACGCGCCAGCCACCTTCCAGCGACTCATGGAGCGCTGCCTCGGAGATCTGAATTTTGAAGCCCTGTTAATCTACCTGGACGACATCATCGTATTCGCATCCACCCTGGAGGAACACTTAGCCCGCCTAGACCTGGTGTTCCAACGACTGGAACGGTTTGGGCTGAAACTCAAGCCGAGGAAATGCCATCTGCTGAAGGATCAGTTGGAGTACCTGGGCCATGTGGTGTCGCGGGACGGAGTGCGTCCCACCCAGGACAAGGTATCCGCGGTGACCAATTGGCCAGCCCCCACGACCATCACGGAGCTTCGAGCGTTTCTGGGCCTCGTTGGGTATTACCGCAGGTTCATCAAGGGATTCTCCAAGATCGCCGGACCATTGTTTGACTTGCTCCGAGGAAGCCCTGCGGGAGCCAAGTCCCGAGTGGAGGCGTGGAATGCCCCCCACGAGGCTGCTTTCACCCAGCTAAAAGAGGAACTTACCCGCGCCCCCGTGTTGGCATACGCCGACTTCAGCCAGCCAATCATCCTGTACACGGATGGCAGCCACCAAGGGCTAGGAGCAGTACTGGCCCAGATACAGGATGGTAAGGAGCGCGTGATCGCCTATGCCAGCCGGACCTTGCACGACTCCGAGCGAAACCCCGCCAATTACAGCTCCTTCAAACTGGAGTTCTTGGCAGTAGTGTGGGCCATGACCGAAAAATTTGCAGAGTACTTAACGGCCGCGGAGGTGGAGGTAGTCACCGATAACAGTGCACTGGTGCACCTGGACTCGGCCAAATTAGGAGCCTTAGAGCAACGGTGGCGAGCCCGCTTGGCCAAGTTCTCTCATCGCTTCCGCTATCGCCCCGGCCGGAATAACGGCAACGCCGACGCACTCTCCAGATTCCCAGTGGTCATGACAACTCACTCCAAAGACGAAGAAGAGGAAGAAGTGGAAATCCCAAACTTCACGCGGTTTCACAAAATGGTCTCCAAGACACCGCTAGACGCCAGAATATGCGCCACCCTCCTTGCCAACCAGATGCCAGACTGGGCCGCAGAACAACAACGGGACCCCGGTATATGCCAGGTCTTCCAGTGGTGCCAGCAGGGACACTGGCCCTCGAAGGGGGAGAGGAAGCGCCTGCCGGTGAGCGAACAGAAACTTGTGGAGCATTGGAACCAGCTGGCGGTGCACGAGGGCGTGCTGCGACGCCGCGCCTATTTGGAACATGAACTACGGCCGGTGTGGCAGATTGTGGTGCCAGCCGAAACCACGCGGCGCCTGGCCGAGGAGGCCCATGTTCGAGGCGCCCACCTGGGGGCCATGAAAACAACCCAATGGCTAAGACAGCGGTTCTATTGGCCAGGGCTGCCAACGTTAGTGGAACAAGTGTGCCGTGAATGCCGAAGATGTGGCGTGACCAAACCCACCCAACAACGGGTGCCCGTCCACACCATCTCGTCGGGACGGCCCCTGGAGCTCCTCATGATCGACTACGTGGCTATCGGAGAGTCTACCCGCGGACACCAGTATGCATTGGTCATGACCGATCATTTTACCAAGTTCACCGTCGTGACCCCTACTCGGGACCAGACGGCTGAATCCGCCGTCACGGCCGTCGTGGAAGACTTCATCAGGAAGTACGGCTGCCCGGAGCGAATCCACTCCGACCAGGGAGCCTGTTTCCAGGGGCGCATCATGCAAGGACTCTGCGACATGTATGGGATACGCCGGTCTAGGACTACCCCCTACCACCCCCAAGGGAATGGCGGGTGTGAGCGCTTCAATCGGACTCTAATCCAGATGCTGCGAACCCTCGAAAAGGAACAGCGCACCCACTGGCCAGCCGCGGTGCCGGATCTTACGTGGGCTTACAACAACCGAGTACATAGCACCACCGGGTACACACCCTATTTCTTAATGTTTGGCCGAGCAGGGAAGGACATGCAAGAGCTGGCTCTGGGACCGGCAGAGGAGGAGCAATGGACATGTCCTGCCTGGGTCATGGAGCAACGGCGGCGGCTGAAGATCGCATGCAGCCTTGCCAAACACCACATCGAAGCCAAGATCCATGATGGCGCCCAGCGAAAGGCACCCCCGGACTTCACAGAAGGGCAGCGCGTCATTGTCCACGTGTCTAAACCGGCAGACAAGCTACAAGAGAGATGGGAAACCGCCCCCTATGTGGTCCGGCGGCGGTTGAGTCCAGAAAGCCCCGCCTACGAGGTTGAGTCCACCAAGGTACCCGGACTCACGAAAATACTACACCGAGACAAGCTGAGGCCCTGCCTGTTCCACCAGGCCCCAGCAGAGGACCCGGTTCCGGAAATCCTGGGACCCGCACCATGCCCAGGGGGTGAAACCGAGAAAGGGTGGGTGGAGGTACCCCGACCAGCTTTGCCGGGCTCCCCCCGAGATAAAAGATCGGACGACCTCGCAGAAGCACCCGGAAACGTAGGATGGGAGGCGACAACCCTACAAACCCCCACCCTTGGCCCCCAGACGCAAACGGACCCGGATCGCCCTGTCCCTTCCTCTCCGCTAAGACTCATGGCGCCTCGGCAGTCACAGAGGAGCAATCGAGGCGTTCCGGCCCCACGATTCGCCGATCCGCATTTCGATTGGTCCCAAGCCGTCATTGCAGGGACTGCAATGGGAAACGTAGGGGGATGTGTGGAGACGCCGGCTCCACACACGGGCCGCGGGCCAATCACGGCGCCCGCCCACGGACCAATCACGGCTCCCGGCCGTGATGAGGTCATAGGGAAGCGCCTGGCCCGGGGATATCGTCGGCGGCCACGTGGGAAGCGGCCTGTTCGGCGGGAAGTGAAGCTGGAGGAAGGACGTCTGGACACAGCAGCACCCTCAGCAGCAGCACCCTCAGCAGCAGCACCCACGGTAGCAGCAGCAGCAGCAGCAGCAGCACCCACGGCAGCAGCAGCAGCACCCACGGTAGCAGCAGCAGCACCCTCAGCAGCAGCAGCACCCACAGCAGCAGCAGCACCCACAGTAGCAGCAGCAGCACCCACAGCAGCAGCAGCACCCACAGCAGCAGCAGCACCCTCAGCAGCAGCAGCACCCACAGCAGCAGCAGCACCCACAGCAGCAGCAGCACCCTCAGCAGCAGCAGCACCCACAGTAGCAGCAGCAGCAGGACCGAAGAGGAGTTACGCTGACGTCGCGAGCGGAGGACCTAGACCAGGTAAGACCCCAGTGGGGACCACCCCTCCCGGGCCCACGCCCGCATCCTATCGGACACTCTTTACCCGGGCCCAGGGCCTTCTGCCGGCGTCCATTAAGTCTGCCTTTCCATTTGGTAGCTCCCGTTAGACCCAATAGGGCACCAGGCCCTGAGTAGATTCCCTAGGGCGCGAGGCCCTCAGGTCACCCCTGGGCTTTAGGCCCTGCCTTGGAAGTCTGTCTTTGTTCCCTCTCTCCCTTTTCCTAACCGTATCACCCTTGGGGCAGAGTAGGACAAGAACACACACACTCTGCTTTGATATTACACTTTTCCGTGTTAATAGTGCAATTGAGTATTGTATTGTGAGTATTGTACTGTCAATTGAGTATTGTATTGTGAGTATTGTACTGTCAATTGAGTATTGTATTGGGGGGTATTGTACGGTGTAGTGGGCGGTTGGGGCGTGTTGTGTCTCCCTGCAGGGGTCGGAAAGTGGTGTGTTGGGACTGATCGCCGGGTGGACTCAACTCGTTCCCGAGCCGGTAAGTATTGTCTATCCCCTTTCCCTTCCCCCTTCCGTGTAGGCCCTGGTGGGGCAGATCCTTGGGCGGCGGTGTGGCACGACTTCTTCGCGGGCTGGGAGAGATCCAGGTCTCCCTCGGTGCCTTGGAAGTAGTGTAGCACAGCCCTTCTGAGTTCCGAGGGCGGTTCGGGCGTTCCGCGGTTCCACTGGGGCAGTACAGCCCTGCCCTGGTGAGTTCCGGGGTTGGTCACAGCCGTCCACGGTTCCATTGGGGTGTCTGGCCTGAGTTCCGGCAAGGTTGCCTGACGGTTCCAGGGCAGACGGTGCCTCGTGGGGTAAAACGGAGTCCGCCCGCACGCCGGCAGGAGACTGACGGTTCTGGGTGGGGACTGTGATACCTCGCGGCGCACCGCCGGCGGAGTGAGTCTTGTCCCCACACTTGTGGCCCTCCCCAGAGGGGAGTAGGGAGTTCGGGCGAGAACGTTCTCTACCCCGAACTCTTGGAGCCGCGTGGCTTGGCCAGAATAAAACGGAGAGTCGCCAAGCGGGGCTGAGTAACCCTCTAGTCCTGGGCGGCATTCCGGACACCCCCTTCCACTTCCCCCATTGTTTTCGTGCCTCTGTTCCTCTCGCACGCAGGAGGGACCGTGACTGCAGCAGAAGCCTCCTGCACTTGACGGGTTCCGCCCATAGCGACCCTCGGGATCAGGTGAGAACCTTTCCTCATTACAGGGGATCCTTTGAGACGTTCTTCGGGAGTACCGCTCTCACAGCACCAACACAGCGCTGGTGACCTTTGTTTCTCATCTTAAACTTTTAATAGGACCCTTTTGTCCTTAAGTTGCATTTTGGACAACATATACACAAAGTTGCCAGTGTAAACCTGTAGTGTGTAAACCTGCGACTTGAAGGGTGGAATGGGAGAGGGAAAGGGCTGATGAACGTAGGCAATGTATAGCAAGGCCGTGCTGAGGGCGTGTCAATACAGATGCGGCTGATTCAAGTCCTGGGTTCCACTTAAGTATGTGTTCTTTAGCCATATCATTTGCACTAGTTACAGGATAGGTGTAACTGTTGACTGATAGTGATGATTAATACGGTATACGGTATACACGTATGTGTGCTACTAACTAGCTTAGAACATGTGTATGCAAGTAAGATAGACTATGAAAATGCATTAAATGTACAGTGCACATTTAGAACATCCTGGCATGCATTTACTATTTAAAATAAATGGAAAAAAATAATTATATTTTTACGGATATTTTTATCAATGAATATACTATTAAGAGTTGCTAAGTTATTATATAAAACATTTTTGTGCATGTACTTTTGCTAAGACTTTAAATTGCTCATATGCATATGCGTACCTTGGACTCTTTTCTGTCTGTCTACATACAGCAAGTAAGGTTTAGGTAGAGCGATTCAGATTCAAATGGAAATATAACTTGAGATCTTCTTGTATTTAAATAAGGTCAGAACTATGGTCAAGTTACACAATGTTTTTTAAACGCAAGTTACGTCCGCATATGAAACAGTCTCATAAAAAAGAACAACTAGCAGTATCATAAATAATTTCTGTACTCCTAAAAAGATGAAAGTAATAGCTAAAGTACACTTTTGTTTTGCTTTTCTATAGATAACAATTACACACTCTCGCTCCAGAAAGATCGATTTAAAAAGGATGGAAAAAGCAGAGGCCCAGAGACCAGCTATAGCATCCAAGGACCAGGCCATGTTTAGAGGGTTCACATTTGTCACCTCCAAGTGGAAAACCCTCCCAACGGCAACGGGCCCGAGGCAATAGCAATGCTGGTTAGAGCAATATTTTCTCTATATATGTATATATGTGTATATAATGCATATATTTTATGTATTTGTCTGCTCATGTCTAAAAGTGTGTGTGTTATACTACTACATGACCTGACACAGCTATACAACTTTATACATTATCCACACATTGTTGATTAGATTAAGCTCTTAGCACGTTATTCATTTAGCATACATATCACATACAGAGGCACCAATCACTGTGTGTGCCAGAGTCTACGGCTCCTTCACTCACACAACTTGCACCTGGCACACTCACTACACTATTTACCTACTTTATTTAAACACTGCCTGAAGCTCACGCCCTTTAAATTCCTGGCAAAATCTGTTAGTCTTCTATCCATAAGTATAAAATGCCTTGGGTAAGAAATACATAACCCCTGCTCCACCATCCAGAACATCAGCCAATACAATATGCAGGGACTGTGAGCTAGAGGTGGAACGCAAACCCTGCAGTCCATCACCTCACCACTCGACAAGTTTTTCTGCTATCCACACATCTTCTGGTTTGTGTTCCATCCGGCAGCCATCTTTAACTCAACCAGTAAACACTACATGTAAACCTGGATACCTAAGAATAAGGCACTACTTCTAATCTCCTTAGAACCTACATTACAAACAAATTGCTCTTATAAGAGAAAATAAGCTATATATCATATAACACAAAGTTATTTAAAAAAACCAGAGCTCATAATCGCATAGAACTTTATTTGCAAAAGAGCTGTAAAGATTAGTTCCAGTAACAATACACAACTTTGAATCAGACCATGAAATCAAAATATTTAAAGAAGTAACAACCCACAGCACAATACCAGGAAACCACACCTTAGAAAACAAAATCAGCAAGGTAGTATGGGCTTAGCGGGGTGTAGCATGCAGGTCGTGGCCCTTGGGGTGAGTATTAAGCATAGCCTGAGTGCGGGAGAGCAGGGTCTGGTTGAATAAGCTTAGCCAGAACCACTGCTAGAGGAGTGATAAGTTTCCGGGAAGCCAGGGAATTGATGCAGGAGCTAACTTGTGTTTCTAATATGAAGGGGTAAATTTCCTGGAGGAGTATAGTAGAAGAGTAATCCCTCAGACAGACAGTAAGGGGAGTATACAAAGATATTAGGGAGACAAATATGTAATTGTTTGCTGTAGTCCACTGAAACCCAGGGGGTGCTACCAGAGATTCACCTTCTGGTTTCCTACTGGTACACAGAACGTATTTAAACAGAGTACCAAGATGTCCAAGGGGCAGGGAGGAAGCATTACTATGGCTGTATCAATATATATAGGGTATTAACAATGTACAGGAGGGAAACAATCTTCAAATGAAGAGAAATATTAGAACACGAGGACATGCACTGAAACTGGAGGGAAGTAGGTTCCGAGGAAATTTGAGGAAAAACTACTTCACAGAAAGGGTGGTGGATAAATGGAATAGTCTCCTACCAGAGGTGGTAGATATTAATGCAATAGAGCAATTTAAACTAGAGATGGTCACTGACCCCCGTGTTTTGGTTTTGGATTCGGTTTTGGATCTGGATTACCGTCGTGTTTTGGTTTTGGTTTTGGTTTTGCAAAACCGCCATTGCGTGTTTTGGTTTTGGTTTTGGTTTTGTTTGGTTTTGTTTTGCAATTTGTTATAAAAATTACATTTATTGGTGCTAAAATAACATAATTTAGGTATTATTTTGTAGCTACATTATTATTAACCTCAGTAACACTAATTTCCAGTCATTTTTTATTCAATTTTGAATACCTCCTATGTCACAATATGATTTTCATACACTTGAAAAGAAAAATTGCTGCAGTTCTTGCCAGTGATAACAAAAAGGCCATTGTCATGCCTGGGCATAAGACCAAAAATCCACCTCTTAAGTGTGGAATTATTTTTACACGAATCCTGGCAAGAGTTGTCTATCCATTTGTAACATTTTGAAAGCCACACTCAGTAGAGGTAGGGACCTTAACCATCTGGGATCCTCATCCATGTTTCGTCATTTTTCAGCGAGTTATTGGCAAACTGTTGGGAAAATCAGAAACTTTGGTTAAAAAAAAATTAACAACAAGCATTCCAGCATAATCTACCTCCCTTCTCTCATCTACATCCCAGCACCTGCAATCTTCCCCCCCAACAATTGGCAAGTAAACAATCCTCTGCAAGAGGAAGCAAGAATGAAACCTGTCACCCAGTCGCAAAGCGGATCACAGACGCCCTGGGTACTATGCTAGCGTTAGATCTGTGTCCAATGTCCACTATTAATACAGTTGGTTTAAGACATTTAATTGAGGTGTTATGTCCCTGTTAGCAAATGTCATCACTATACCATTTTACTAGAAAAGCTTATTCTCTCCTGTACCGGAAAGTTCCTAAAAATGTCATTATTGGGTGACAAAATGGTATTCTACCCACTGTACACTTAACCACAGATATGTGTACAAGCGGAACTGGGCAAACAAAAGATTATATGACTGTGAAAGCCCACTGGGTTGGTCTTTCGCCTTCCCCAGCATGGACAGCAGCAGCATGTACCCAGGTGCATCACATTTTTGAGAAGTAGGCTACTCTGTGTATCAGCAGCTTCACTAAGAGGCATACAGCTGACAAACTGTTCCAAAAACTAAGGGATGTCATTGAAAGATGGCTAATCCTGCTTGGAGTCTCCTGAGGATATGTCATTTCTGATTACGACCCCAATATTGGTCCAGCATTACAGCGGGGCTGAATTCCATCACATTTCCTGTTTTGCACACACTATCAACTTGGTGTTACAGAACTTTTGAAAAATGACATGCAGGAGATGCTGTTTGTGTCCATAAACATTTAGGGTCAATTTGTGGTTTCTGCAACAGCATGTAGGAGAATACAGCAGCTGCAAGAAGACTAGCATTTGAGGGGAATATACTTTAGTCCAGCGAAGTAGTTACCTGTGAAGAAAGTGCAGACACAGTTAGCTTGAGTCAAGTGATTGCCTTAATAATAGATTTTGAAAAGGTGCTACATAAAATTATAGTGTGCAATAAAACAAAGTAAATGTGCTAACTATATTTTAATTGTAGATGAAATACTTAATTTTCTTTGCAAGGATCCCAGACTTATCAACATCTTGTTGGGACGTCTTCTCCTTCAGTTTCTCTGGCAACTGCTTGTAATAAAAGAAATTGCTTTCCCAAGACACCCAGTGGTGATGCAGATGAGTCCGCTAAACATTTTGATATTTGCTGTGCTGTAAAAGAATTGCCCAAAAACCGTGACAGCTCTGCCCTAAAATCAACTAGTCATTCCCTTTGGAAGGCCATTATCAGCAATTACATCATACTACACAGACTTCTATGATATTGGGATATTGGGATGAATTAGTATTGTTGGAGGAAGATTATCACTAAACCCTGCCACCTCTCCAGTTTCGCAATGAGCTATGGTACAATAAAATGTAACTGCAGATTTAGACCAAGACTGTCAGCCCTATTATTTCTATTTCAGCAATTACAATTAGCAATGGAGCAATGGAGCTCTTCTCTTTGGGTGTTACCTATATAACGCAGCACAATTTGCCTGCAAATTCTACAGACAAGCCTGCTTGTCTTCCTCTCCATCAATGACTCTTAGCAATTGAGCACTCGTCTTTGGGTGTATATTACACCCAAACATTATTAGTGAAAATTATGAAAAATACAGTTTAATCCCTGATAGGCCCTCCACCATCCTTTGCATGTTAATAGTAGGATTGGTTGGAATTATGGTCAAGGTCACACATTTTTTTGACAAATCCTTCAAACCAGCCCAGATGTCAAACTGTTGTGGTCTGCCCCCTGCGTCATCCCTGCTTGTGTTTGGAAAGTGCATATTGGTGCCAGAACCTCACATGCCAGAACTGCTCCCACTGGTGCCACACTGCTGCAGGACTTACACAATCAACCGCATCCTCATCGTCGGATACCCAAATCTCCCCCACATCCTCTTCTAAAGACAAAGTGTCATCCTCACTTGGTGTATCACCGGCTACACTCGGGCTGTTCAGGCACACATCAGCAGAACTGCTGAAAGGGCCCTTCTTTATGGGTAGACTAACAGAATGGTCACGATTAGACATCCCACTGTTGGATGGACTCTCCACAGGGATTGTTGTCATTTGTGAATCAGAGCAAATATTCTCCTGTAATGCCTCACTGTTATCTTGCAGCTCGGCTTTGACGCGTAACAGTAGTTGTGCACCAATTGTAGGCTGGGTAACTTTTTGGGATCTGCCACTAATAGCCAAAGGTGAAGGCCTCATTCTCTCTTTGCCACTGCGTGTGTAGAATGGCATGCTTGCAATTTTTTTTTTATCGTCACTTAACTTTTGCTCAGTTACACTTCTTTTTCGCTTCAATACAGTAAAATTTTTTTGGGTTTTTGTTTTTTGCACTAATTTGAAAACACTCTGTTGTTTGACATCGCCTTGGCCAGATGACGTACTGGGAACACTAACATCAGGACTGGTGACAGAACCTGGTTGCTCATTTAGATCATATGTGGACTGCTTTGAATCCATTCTGAGCGCAAACCACTGGGGAGTGCTAAAAATTATTTAGTAGATTCTGCTGACAGTTATGACTTTTGACAGCCAGAAATATTAATGCACAATTAGGGAGGACACCCCAAAAACACTGAGGTGTGCTACAAATTATTTAGTAGATACTGCTGACAGATATGACTTTTGACAGCCAGAAATATTAATGCACAATTAGGGAGGACACCCCAAAAACACTGAGGAGTGCTAAAAATTATTGAGTAGATACTGCTGACAGATATGACTTTTGACAGCCAGAAATATTAATGCACAATTAGGGAGGACACCCCAAAAACACTGAGGTGTGCTACAAATTATTTAGTAGATACTGCTGACAGATATGACTTTTGACAGCCAGAAATATTAATGCACAATTAGGGAGGACACCCCAAAAACACTGAGGTGTGCTACAAATTATTTAGTAGATACTGCTGACAGATATGACTTTTGACAGCCAGAAATATTAATGCACAATTAGGGAGGACACCCCAAAAACACTGAGGTGTGCTACAAATTACTTAGTAGATACTGCTGACAGATATGACTTTTGACAGCCAGAAATATTAATGCACAATTAGGGAGGACACCCCAAAAACACTGAGGTGTGCTACAAATTATTTAGTAGATACTGCTGACAGATATGACTTTTGACAGCCAGAAATATTAATGCACAATTAGGGAGGACACCCCAAAAACACTGAGGAGTGCTAAAAATTATTGAGTAGATACTGCTGACAGATATGACTTTTGACAGCCAGAAATATTAATGCACAATTAGGGAGGACACCCCAAAAACACTGAGGTGTGCTACAAATTATTTAGTAGATACTGCTGACAGATATGACTTTTGACAGCCAGAAATATTAATGCACAATTAGGGAGGACACCCCAAAAACACTGAGGAGTGCTAAAAATTATTGAGTAGATACTGCTGACAGATATGACTTTTGACAGCCAGAAATATTAATGCACAATTAGGGAGGACACCCCAAAAACACTGAGGAGTGCTAAAAATTATTGAGTAGATACTGCTGACAGATATGACTTTTGACAGCCAGAAATATTAATGCACAATTAGGGAGGACACCCCAAAAACACTGAGGAGTGCTAAAAATTATTGAGTAGATACTGCTGACAGATATGACTTTTGACAGCCAGAAATATTAATGCACAATTAGGGAGGACACCCCAAAAACACTGAGGAGTGCTAAAAATTATTGAGTAGATACTGCTGACAGATATGACTTTTGACAGCCAGAAATATTAATGCACAATTAGGGAGGACACCCCAAAAACACTGAGGAGTGCTAAAAATTATTGAGTAGATACTGCTGACAGATATGACTTTTGACAGCCAGAAATATTAATGCACAATTAGGGAGGACACCCCAAAAACACTGAGGTGTGCTACAAATTATTGAGTAGATACTGCTGACAGATATGACTTTTGACAGCCAGAAATATTAATGCACAATTAGGGAGGACACCCCAAAAACACTGAGGTGTGCTACAAATTATTTAGTAGATACTGCTGACAGATATGACTTTTGACAGCCAGAAATATTAATGCACAATTAGGGAGGACACCCCAAAAACACTGAGGAGTGCTAAAAATTATTGAGTAGATACTGCTGACAGATATGACTTTTGACAGCCAGAAATATTAATGCACAATTAGGGAGGACACCCCAAAAACACTGAGGTGTGCTACAAATTATTTAGTAGATACTGCTGACAGATATGACTTTTGACAGCCAGAAATATTAATGCACAATTATGGGGGACACCCCAAAAGCGCTGGGGAGTGCCAAATATGAAGAAAAAATAATAAACTTCTATCCTCCTCTCTGCACTAGCGATTTTGGTTAGAGCAATTGCAAGAACAATATGGTATTCTCTGTCCCTGCTCTAATTAGCCTATGACTACACCCTGCTCTCTCCCTCTGTCAAATGGCGATGGATTGCTGTGGAGGCGTGTATTTATAAAGTTGAAGTATCGCGAGAACCGAGTCCCGAGATCCGACGACGTCACAATGACGTTCGGCCTCGATTTGGATTCGGAATGGGCGGGAGAGTACCGAGCTGCTCAGCTCGGTACTCGGATACCCAAAGTTCGGGTGGGTTCGGTTCTCGGAGAACCGGACCCGCCCATCTCTAATTTAAACATACTTGGGACAAAATAAGGATATCCTTACACAGATTAAAAGACCAAATAGGGTTTGAGGTTACCGTAGGTTCATAAAAAAAATGGCCAGACTAGATGGACCAAGCGGTTCTGTTCTGCCATCAAATTCTATGTTTCTATGCTAAGAGCTGTACATATTTACTTAAGAGCTTTTTTAATACTATCTTTCCAACACACAGGCATTACGATTTTCTTCAAACCCCTCCTACTACCACAGCCACCCACTGCAACTATCCTGCTCCACACCAGCCTTTCTCCCACATCACTGTTGCCTCTCACCCTACCTCTACTTACTCTACACTGTTTCACCACAATCTGCGGGTAGTTCACCATCACTCATCCACTTCTCATCCCCTACCTTGCTACACCCATCCACATACAAACATCCCATATCCTCTTATACATACTTTCTACCCTCTTGCTACTTCCTACAACAATACTCTTCCCACCCTCTTCAATAACATTTTCACCTCAGTCACTCAACCACCCCCACTCTCTTCTTTCTTGTTCCCTTACCAGGACTGCCTAGAAGGAATGCAGATGAAAGTAAATGTAAGGAAAGACTAAAAGATTGAAAGACCTTCAAGGATAACAGGTACATACTACAAGGAGAACTGATACACCCCTACAAGGAAAATAGATACACTCTTCATTTCTATACTAACTCTCACCAACAACCATAACTCACCAGGAATACACTAGAGAAGACAAATACCAGGAATACGCTGGAAGTGACTAATTCCAGGAATATACTGGAGGAGAATGACACTAGCAATATACTGGAGATGGTTGATACTAGGAATACACTGGATAAGACCGATACCAAGAATACACTGGAAAAGACAGATACCACGAACACACTGGACATGGACTGATACCGGGAGTATGCTGGAGATGAGAGATACCAGGAATGCACTGGAGATAATTGATACCAGGAATGCACTGTAGATTGTTGATACCAGGAAGACACTGGAGATGGTATATACCAGGAATACACTGGACATGATTGATACAAGGAGAACGCTGGAGAAGACAGATACCAGGAATACACTGGAGAAGACAGATACCAGGAACACACCAGACATGGACTGATACCAGGAATACACTGGAGATGGTTGTTACCAGGAATACACTGGAGATGGTATATACCAGGAATACACTGGAGATGATTGATACAAGGAGAACGCTGGAGAAGAGAGATACCAGGAATACACTGGAGATGATCGATACCAGGAGTATCACGGAGATGACTGAGGAATCAGAGATTGAAAGAACTCCAAGGATAACAGGTACATACTACAAGGAGAACTGATACATCCCTTAAAGGAAAATGAGTACACTCTTCATTTCTACTGTGACTCTCCCCAACAACCCCAAATCAACAGGACCATGTTGGAGATGACTAATAGCAGGAATACACTGGCAATGACAGATACCAGGAATATACTGGAGAAGACAGATACCAGGAATACACCGGAGAAGACAGATACCGGAATACTCTGGACATGATTGATACCAGGAGTATGCTGGAGATAACAGATACCAGGAAAACCCTGAAGATATATACTGGGGTTTGTGCTTCAGGGAGGGATAGGAATCTCAAGGGGTGGAATATAGACATGTTCACCGTCACAGAGAAGGCCAAAAAGTTGCAGCTGCAGCTAAGGCAAAGGGCGGTGACGTTGAGGCTAGTTTTAAAACTTACAGAAATTGGTTGAGCGGAGTGTATCTGTGTATGGCCTTTTATCTTCAGTCTCGTCCCAGGGAGTACATGGAGGTGCCTTCGAATGATACATGGGATGTATGTATTATCTGGCATATGATGAAGAGTTTAGGTCAAAATACGATGGTCATCCAAATCTGTTATTCGGGTTCAAGTCAAGGCCTGGCAAAAAGTTATGGAGGAGGGGTGGGTTGACCCCTTCCCTGCGGTCATAAGGCAACCTCCGTGGTGAGGGAAGCCTGGCATGCCAGTAAAGTGAAAAAGGCAATGTTATGCCTTTAATAGGGGATAATGTGAACGGGGTGCCGCATGCAGGTTCGCACATACATGCTCTCTCTGTAGTGGGCCCCACATGGCCAGGGATTGTGACAAAACGGCAAGAGGGGGTGGGGCAGGAGTCTCCACACCCACTGGAGCTATTTAAGGTGGTTTCCCCAATAGTTTTTTCAAGCCTTTCCCGTTGGCTGGATTGATATCCACAGCAGGCATAGGTGGAGTTTTCTGTGTTCCAGGTTTCTTCAGGGTTTCCATTTCCTAATCAAGGGGTCCGTGTGGACCTCTCGGGTCCCTAATTTATAGTTGACATTTATGTTTCTGGAGGTCTTAGTCGAAAATGTGGGAAAAGAGGTGGTTTTAGGACATATGTGCAGCCCCTGTTCAGAGCCCCCGCTGAAAGGCATGGTGATTTCCCAGATTGATGTGGTGCCTTATTCAGCCTCTATCATTCCCGCCTGGGGCTTCAGTAAATGATGCAATCCCAAAGCATTTTTGCACAATGACCTATCAGTCCTTTGAATCTGCACTGGATTTGGTTTGTAGCTTTGGGAAAGGGGCTTTATTGGCGAAGGTGGACATTCAGTCCGCATTCCGCCTTCTCCCCTTGCACCCTGGCTCCTTTCCCTTCATGGGATTTCAAATGGAGGACGGGTTCTATATGGACAAGTTCCTTCCCATGGGCTGCGCTATTTCCTGCTCATTCTTTGAGTGTTTCAGTACTTTTCTGCACTGGTGTGTGACAGATGGGAAGGGTCACCAGGGGGTCGCTCACTATTTGGATGACTTCCTGGTGATAGGCCCAAGTCAGTCCGTGACCTGTGGAGAGGATTTATTCTCCCTGGTGGCCCTGTTTTACTCTCTGGGGGTGCTGGTTCCACATGATAATACAGAGTGTCCCACGGATCGGCTGTCTTATCTGGAAATTGAAATTGATACTCAAATGGGCCTGTGAAGGTTACCTGCGTACAAGGTTAAGAAATTGCTGTCAATGATCTGCACGGGCTACAGTCCTCAAAGATAAGGCTGAAAGAAGCTCAATCTCTGCTGGGACTGTTTAATTCTGCTTGAAGGGTTATACCGAAGGGCAAAATGTTTTGCCGCAAGCTGGACAGGGCAACCACTGGCTTCTCCCGGCCTCAATGTCATATTCCTCTGTCCCATGAGATTAGGGAATACTTGCGGGTGCGGAAACTGTTTTTCCAGGATTTCAACAGTATCCGTGTCTGGCTCGATCTCCCGAATTCCAGTCGGGAGTTACAGGTATTCACGGATTCCGCGGGCTCAGTTGGATTCAGGGCAAACTTCGCAGGTGACTGGTGCATATCGCGCTGGCTCACTGATTGGGTCCGTTCCGGTTGGATGGCTAATTTGGCTCTCAATGCTTCCCTGTCCTGTTTATGTATGGCAGATTGTGAGGCCGGAATAAGGAGCCTGGCAGAATGTTCGTTAGCTCCTGCTACGCTGTGTAGATATCAGGATGCCTGGAGGGAGGGGTTCATTTTTCCGAATGTGGTTCCCACTGGTAGTAGGGATGGGTACAATCGTATGCAGGGCTTTGTGTGGGCTGGCTATACCGCCGGTAAGTCAGAGTCAGCGATGTGCGCCACCCTGGCAGGCATATAATTTTTCTCTAAAATGTTTGGTTTAGTTGATGTGACAGAGAGTTTATAATTATTAGGGTGCTGCATGGCTGGGCATTGAGATGTGCAGGTGGTCGCTAGCTTTTCTGCACTGGGGCCAAAGGATGCATTACCATGACTGGTGCATAATGATGGGTCCTCTTCACGCGGTACCAGTTTAGACGCCTTGGGTTTGAATAGCACGCAATTTGGCACACATTCGTTTAAAATAGGTGCATCCACGTCTGTAGCTGTAGATAGGAAGTAAGGCCCATATATTCAGGAGATAGGCAGATGGAAGTCCACTGCATATCAGCGATACGTGAGACCCTCTCTTCTCTCTTGCACTTTTCTTATCCTCCTCTTCAGGGGTTGACACAGGACTCTGTTGCTTGCTGCTCTTGGGTGCAGGGGCGCGAAGGGATTTCTCCGGATTTTCCCTCTAAAGTGGATCTGATTGGCTATTGGTCCACAAGGTTTTGACGGTTTTTACCTTCGCCTGTGTCGCCTGTCCTTTTCTTCTTCTTGTCATTCTTCTTCTCTTTCTCTTTTTGTATCTGAACCCGGGCCTCTACAGGCCTGATGAGGTGCACCTTAGAGATGAGGGGTTAGGTATCTTTATAGCAGAGATTTATAGGGCGCTTGGCAAATAGGATAAGGGATAGTATGGTGGCAGGCTTAGTTTCCGGTGGGAACCTGGCATGGCAGGAGAACACTGTACATGGTAAACAAAGTGGGTGAAGCACACATTCATGGTAGTCAGTCATTTGGAACCCATGCCCTTCGAAGAGTCAGCTTAGGTTTATACAGCACAGCTCATCTGGGCTGACTTGCGGAGCGTTACGATTAGCCCAGAGGGGTGCCGATTCCAGGGATGTCCCATTAAGTTTAAGAAACAGTGTCTGCTTATGGATGGACAAAGTCGAGTACAGTGTTCTCCTGTCACCATATCAGTTACAGTTTAATTTAAATAAATAAGAGTTATTTGTCAACAAATCGGTGTGGTTTTTATTATATTACTTAGGAGTTAAGGTTAAGACTAAGGTCTATTGTTTACAATATCAACCCTGAGCATTTTACTAGAACTGAGGGATGGATTAAGGAGTTGGGTACCAAATGATGAATGTGATGGCACCGACTACAACAAGCGCGACGCAAAAAATCAGATTTCCACAATGACTATAAAAACCAAATGCAGACTTAGCATAAAACTGACAATAGAGATCACCGACCTGCTTTTCTTACATACCGAACCCTGGCAAAGACGGCACTTTGTATGCAAGTCAGTTTGCATAGCGACTTCAACTTTACTCTATTTAAAGTGGAAAAGCGAGTCCTGTTCCCAGGCTCAGATATAGTCCTGTTGCCTATTGTCAGGAAGAGAGAGAAAGGTAACTGGCCCAGGAAGCTTATATGCCGTTTTAGTTAACAAAAAACAGTGACGATTTCACAATGTACACAGAGATAAACTAAGTCACTTCTTTATTGGTCCAGGGGTTTGGTCAGTCCAGTATAATGCAAATCATAGGTCAGTTCGAAGGACTCCTACGATAAATTGGAGGTCAGATCACTCCAACAGCTGAGCACAAGTGCCTAAGGGAACCGACCTAATCTAGTTTAAACCAACCTATTTGCATTCCAAACACAATATCATTATGAGTATTAATCCATTATCTTCCATAACTAGCGATCGCAGGAAGCGATTGCTTCACTGATGGTAGCGGATTCCTGATGGTAATGTGTAGATCAAAATTATACTAAACATGATACATTTCCTATATCCTGAGCCTTAGATACCTTTAATATAATATCATTTATGTATAAATACTTTCTCATACATTTTACTAATAAATAAATGTGGATTGGAACCTTAATAAATGTGTACTTTTTACAAGTGTAAGTGCGAATGTAAATGTGTGTGTTATTAATCCGTGCAATTGCGTCACTACATGTGGCGTACCAATCGAATGGAAAACAATTTTTAATCAATTTAGTTTATTTCATCCAATTATTTGACTCCCACAACCCGGAGATATGTTGGTCCACAGGGAGTTACAGCCATGGTATGGTACGAGTGCTGTGGTTCAGCCTCGCAGGTCAGGTCATTGCCCCCTCCCAAGATTCATGACTCATGGTCCTCCTGATTGAAGGACCCCTTGGAAGGCTTTGAGAGGGCACCATTGTCGAGTCTAGGAAGGGCGCAGCCGCCTCGTTAGCCCAAATTAACTCCAGGTCAATCGTAAAGGAGTTTACTCCTGGGACCAGTGGGCAAGGGCATGACCTTCCACTGTTTGGTTTTGCGTTTTGCCTGCTGACTGCTATGCTCTCGCCACCAACGTTAGGTCAGAATTAAAAATAAAAATAAAAATAAACAAACAAGTTTATTTTTCCCACTTACAAAGTTGTCGTGTGGTTATTTCTAAATAAAGTATTAAGTTGATTGTTGTCGATGTTTAAGTCTATGGTTAAAGACATATGGTATATATAGTTTATGGTTAATGATGGACTGAGGAAGCAAAAAAAGTAAACTGAACAGAAGACTTATTTATAAATATTTTGTAGAATAAGGCAAAGGAGTGTTAAATTAAGAAATATTTACTAAAGACTGGTCAAAGCACTATGTGCAACCTTATAACATTGTATTATATTTTTATAAATGATTTGGATCTCTAGTGGAAAAAACACGTTATCTGTGTGTATATAGTATATAACTAAAACATCTTTCATCAAAGGAATGAAAGTGGGGAATTGAATGCCACCTTGTGGTGGTTTCAGAGTCTGACATTGGCTCCAAACTGATTAAAACCACTGCTAGAAGCAATAAAGGATGTGCATTGAGTTTCATGAATTGCTTTTATCAAAGAGTGGGGGTAGAGCATAAAAGCATATACCTATCTACTAGAAATATAATGATCCCTTGTTATGTATTATTTTTTTTCCTTATTAATTTAAAGCTATAGTGAATCTGTCGGTAAATATAAATATAAAATATAGTGTCCATCATTACAAAAAAAAAATAAAGTATGAATTTATAAAACTAATGCTTAACATCAGAAACAGTTTTTGTGTTACTCATTGTGATATGTGCACATTACAACACAGGCATCATATAAAGTACGATAAAACATGAGAAGGTAATCCTAACAAACTTTTACTGTAATCTAGGAATGTATGCATTCATACCTACATGTACCTATTGTACTGATGAAAACAGGTGTCTTCAGTATAACAAGGTGAGCTAAGGGCAGTGTCAGTCTGGCATGTTCCAATGGAACATTCCGTTGTCACAGCAGCAGTTCTGCTGTTAAAGTGTTCCCCATATTGTTACACTGATTGTCTCTATCCTTGCTTTGCTGTAGTTTCTTGGTCAACAAAATTGTGGCTCCAGCCTAACACTACCCTAAAACCAGTGGTACTATAATGAGTGGCTTTTTCTATAAAACACCACTTCCGAATGCTTAACAAGAAGAATCATTTTTTATTTGTTTAACGGTGTTTACAAAAATATTTCTGAATAAAAAAATGCTTTCATTTTCCATATAAAATAAAATGTATTTATTTGTGTAAATTATACATTGTCATTCATTATTTGCAATCTTTTTCCTAAGATCAGGTTTGCTTTATTTGTATACATGGTTGCATTTATGATCTTAACTGGCTAGCAGCCATCCATAGCTGATCTGACTTATAACTCTAGGGGCTAGATTTACTAAGCTGCGGGTTTGAAAAAGTGGGGATATTGCCTATAGCAACCAATCAGATTCTAGCTTTCATTTATTTAGTGCTTTCTATAAAATGACAGCTAGAATCTGATTGGTTGCTATAGGCAACATTCCCACTTTTTTAAACCCGCAGCTTAGTAAATCTAGCCCTAGGTATTATCCTTCATAATGTTGTTGGGGTTCCTATTAGTAATATTGTAACAAGTTTTACAAGATTTGATGTTTTCTAGGTCCCTGGGCCCAATTGTTCCCTGTGACCTTATATTATCATTATATACATAATGTTTTGTGTGGTAGGTTTTGGGAATAACCTGAGCGGATGGGAGTATGCTTAGTCTAGCAACATCCTGATATCTCAGATTCTCCTCACTCGCTCCTCCCCGCCTCGGCAGGCCTGTCGACCCTTCCTTTAAATACCAGCACACCAGTTCTTCTCGCTGTTTTGTATAGGGTTTTTAGTCTGTACATGTTTACATTTGTTATATTTTGCTTTTTCTGGGATCCCTCTCTGCACTCCAGATGTCAGCACTTTCCCCAGCCCTTGGGTCATAATAAATGGTTATATATCTCTGATACAAGTCAAAGACCCATCCCTTTTTCCTTTTTCTTTCTGTGTCCAGTTTGCCCCTGTTTGTCCATCTCCTGCCAAAGCCATGGGTGGGGGTTGCTTTCGATTTAGGATCCACGCCCCCATGTTACTCACTTTGCTGCTTCCTTCCCAAGACGGCAAATACGCTAACCCCATTTCTGGGTTACGTCAGGTTTTTTTTCTGTTTTGCTATCCCTTTCTCTTGCCCCTTCCCCTCATGTACCCCAATAGCAGACACTATCTCCACAACAGAAACCATGCACTTATCTTTTTCTCAACCCTATAACAGATTTTTCCAATGTCTTTTTTTTTAGGTCCCTCGGATCCATTCATCTCCCTTCCTATGGTTAAGCTACTATCCCTAAATGTAAGGGGTCTTAATTCCCCAAATAAAAGGCGATTAGCACTCAATACATTCCATAAATACAAAGCTGATGTAATGGTATTACAGGAAATCCATTTTTGTTCAAGTGCTTATCCTCTCCTTTAGAGACCTACATTACCCTATCTGTTGCACAGCCAATAGCCCACTTAAACGTAATGACTGGTATGACATCTGGCGGGCGTTGACACCTGGAGAGAAAGACTTTACCTAACATTCACAGGTACATAATACTTATTCTAGAATCGACCTCATACTTACTGACAAATTGCCCCTTCAACACTCTAAAGCCATTTAGATACTCCAAATTACGTGGTCACACCATGCTGCATTACTATGGTCTTGCCCCTAGACCTTAGAGACTACCGGCCTACCTCCTCACTTCTTTTGAAGGTAGGACAGCCCTTTAAGAATCACGAGACAACTACCTTGCCACCAACTCTATAGAGGATACATCAGTCTTCACACCAATGTGTGCCCTTAAGGCAGTCCTCATGGGTGCTGCAATCCAAACGGGTGCTAGGCTTAAGAGAGCTAATGTTTTCATGCAGAGAGACTTAGAATCTAAAATTGTGGCGCTAGAGACCAGAAATAAAACCAATCCCTCTATTTTGCTAAAAAATTAATTGACTCCGCTTAGGCATCAACTTCAGCAGCTCCTCATGGCCCACTCCCAGGCTGCCCTCTCACACCATTGACATAAGTTCTACACAACAGGAAATAAAGCGGGGCGCATGCTGTCGCGGAAACTTCGAGGCCAACAAGCTAGAAACTGTATACGACACCTCCCTGGCCCCTGGGCACTAAAATTGTCAAATCCTCGAGATATTGCCAATTTGTTTGCAAAATATTATGCTGGCCTTTTGTCACGGGCACTAGGAGTCTTTACCCAGGGATCACCAGGTGGTAGGCTTACCAGAGCAATGTAGGTGGTAATAGGGTACTCTGGTAGCAGGGTGATCACGGAACAGTAAATAGCAGATGAGATGCTCAGGAAAGTCTATGACTAGCAACACTGGTAATATGGAGGTAATAGTACACGAGGAACTGTATGGACAAGGACACGTGAAGGTAGTCAGTGGTCTGCGATAGCAAGTTGTACCACTGCTATAGTGAGGAGGAATGTCCAACAGAAACGAGGAGGTGATGAGAGTCAGCGGTCTGCGGATAGCAAGTTGTACCGCTGTCTGGGTGAAGGAATGGAATCCAAGTGGAGGTATCCGGGGAGTCAGTGGTCTGCGATAGCAAGTTGTACCACTGCTATGTGAGAGGATACTGGAACAGGTGATACTGGAAACAGGGATCAGTGGTCTGCTACTAGCAAGTTGTACCACTGAATATATATGTGAGGAGGTGCACGGGGAGAGACTGCAACACAGGGTAAACACGGCACCTTAACACGATCCACAGTAATATGCACAATATAGATATATATATATATGAATGACTGAACAGCACTGCAAATATGGAAAGTCTCTTGAAGTAATCCGGCACAAGATAGTACAGTCAATGATGGCAATAGTCTCAGCGGATAGTAAACTCCAGAGGAGAACAAACTCAGTCCAGCAAGGTATGCAATACACCAGCACAGTCAATGAGAAGTATGCATACCGTGGTTCAGAAGCAGGCAGTCAGACAGGAGTGCAGCGATACCTGAGCGGCAGGAGGCCGGCAGGATGAGAAGTCCCTGGATAGATGAAGCAGAGGTCTAGTAGGTGCAGCGCACAGGTAAGTAAACCAACAGGGACACGAATCCACAGGAATCGGTAGAACGCGGACTGGACTCTTGGAGGGCCCAGGAGAATGGTGATGATCTAGCAGCAGGATAGCGGATGAGACAGGAATCCAATGCTGACAGGCGGGTAGAGACCAGCGGAACACAGGAAGGCGTGGAGAGCGGATCAGCAGTAGATGGACGATTAGCGCTGGCAGCAGCAGCAGGACTCTGCGGATCCCCGGAGGTAACCAGTAGCAACCAGCAGGTGCAAATAGCAATGGAACACGGGTGAGCAGAGTAGACCAGGAGCTGTTGATCACGGAGAGTAGCGGATGGCAATAATAGCAGCAGTCTCGAGGAAGCACAGGAGAGATGAGATGAAGACTGCAGTGCACAGGGGCAGCGGATAGGAATCAGCTAACAGTCACAATGGTGAAACACAGCCGAGTTGCAAGCTGGAGTCTGTAGTGCACGGAGGCAGCGGGTAGGACTCAGCTAACAGTCACGATGTTGAAACACAGACGAGTTGTACGCTGGAGACTGTAGGGCACAGAGGCAGCGGATAGAAATCAGCTAACAGTCACGATGTTGGAACACAGACGAGTTGCAAGCTGGAGGCTGTAGTGCACGGAGGCAGCGGATAGGAATCAGCTCACAGTCTTGATGATGAACAGGTGAGTAGATGTGGAGAGTGGCTGAAGTGCACGGAGGCAGAGGATAGGAATCAGCTCACAGACTTGATGATGAACAGGTGAGTAGATGTGGAGAGTGGCTGAAGTGCACGGAGGCAGCGGATAGGAATCAGCAAACAGTCACAATGATATGAGATAGAGTTGAAGTGGCTTAGAAGACTGTAGTGCACGGAGGCAGCGGATAGGAATCAGCTAACAGTCACGATGATACAATTGATGGTAGAAGTGGTATGGGAACCACAGTAGTAGAAGTGGTTTGGAAACCACAGAGGTAGAAGTGGTTTGGAAACCACAGGAATCAGCAGCGCTGAACAAATGAGGAAACACCTTCAGAGACTCATGGGGAATGAGACTCCAAGATCAGGCAACGTGGTGTTGACCACAGGTGCTTAATATAGGGAGTGTTGCCTGATCTGCCAATTAAGTTAAAGGGACATACACTGAAGGGTAGGAAAGGGCTGCGCATGCGCAGACCCTCAGGATGGAGGACGGGCCACGGTTCCTAAATGTCCGGGAAGAGGCACTCACGGTCCGGTGAGTGACAGTACCCCCCCTTTTAAAGGTGGGCACAGAACGCCTGGAACCGGGTTTGTCCGGATTTTTGGAATAAAACTTCTTCAAAAGGGCAGGAGCATTAAGATCTTCAGCTTTGATCCAAGAGCGCTCCTCAGGACCAAAGCCCTTCCAATGAACGAGGAAACGGAGGACTCCTCGCGAAATTTTTGCATCCAATACCTCAGTAATCTCGAAATCCTCCTCCTGATGAACTTGAACTGGCTGCGGAGCTGAGGGAGGAGTTGAGAAACGGTTGATGATAAGAGGTTTGAGCAAGGACACATGGAAAGCATTGGAAATCCGAAGATTCTTAGGAAGAAGAAGTTTAACACATACTGGATTGATTATTTGGATGATCCTATATGGACCAATAAAACGAGGGGCGAATTTCATAGATGGGACCTTCAAACGAATATTTTTGGTAGATAACCAGACACGATCTCCAATTTTTAGTGGTGGAATAGCCCGCCTCTTCTTATCTGCGAAAGACTTATATTTGTTAGATGTCTTCTTTAAACAGGTTTTGACCTGAGACCAGATATTTTTGAAGGTCTGACAAGCAGTCTCCACAGCAGGAACTTGGGTGGGAGGGAGGGCAGGAAATTCCGGAAAAGACGGATGGTGACCGTGAACCACCAGCCCTTGACTTTTTGAAGATGACTCCTGAGATCCATCTTCAACGTCCGATGACGTCACGAACGCCCGATGAGGAGGAAGGCGTTCAGACTGAACCTTATCGCACAGATCCGTAGATAAAGGATCCTGTGGAGGAGGACCTGGTGGAATAGACGAATGTTGTCTTTTGAATGAAACCACTTGAGAGAGACAACGATGATGACATTCAGCTCCCCACGATGTAACTTGAGAAGTGCGCCAGTCAATCTGGGGAGAATGACATTGAAGCCATGGAAGGCCTAAGACAATCGGACTTGTCGTAACAGGAAGAATTAAAAACGAAATCTCTTCATGGTGTAGCCCACCAATCTGAAGCGTTACTGGAGACGTACTCTGGGTGATGAGACCATTGATGAGACGTGATCCATCCATAGCAGTCACAGTAATCAGTGTTTTCAAGGTAATCACTGGTAGGGACCATTGATTCACTAATGATTTGGAAATGAAATTTCCTGCTGCTCCGGAATCAATCAGTGCTTGAGCCTCAAAGGATTTGGTAGCAAAGGAAATCGTAACATCAAAAGCGCAGACTTTAGCTTTCATAGAAGATGGAGAGGACTCCAGGGACCCTAACTTCACCTCCCCAGAACTAGTTAGGGCCTGGCATTTCCCGATCTCTTAGGGCAAGAGCTGAGCATATGAGTGGAATCAGCACAATAGATACAGAGTCTATTCTTGACTCTTCGTTTCCTCTCCTCTGAAGATAATTTGGAACGTCCTATCTCCATGGGAATCACAGAGGGTGAAACAGGACGAAATTGAGGGTTTGAACGAAGAGGTGCTTTAGCAGAAGTTGTTTTCTCAGCCTCTCTTTCACGAAATCTCATATCAACACGATGGCAAAGAGAGATCAGATCTTCAAGTGACGAAGGAAGCTCCTGGGTAGTCAGTGCATCTTTAATTTTATCGGAGAGCCCCTGCCAGAAGGCGGCAACTAGGGCTTCAGTGTTCCACTGAAGTTCAGAGGCTAAGATCCTAAATTGAATGACGTACTGGCCTACTGTATGAGATCCTTGTCGCAAACGGAGGATGCTGGAAGCAGCGGAGGTCACACGACCTGGTTCATCGAACACACTTCGGAATGTAGAAATTAATTTGGCACTATCTTGCAATATTGGGTCGTTTCTTTCCCACAGAGGGGAAGCCCATGCGAGAGCTTGTCCAGAAAACAATGAAATAAGATAGGCCACTCTGGAACGATGGGTAGAAAAATTTTGAGGTTGGAGCTCAAAATGAACTGAGCATTGAGTAAGAAAACCCCTACAAGTTTTGGGGTCTCCATCGTATTTTGACGGAGTAGGCAGGTGAAGCGTGGAAGCCGTAAACACCTGGGATGGCACTGGGGAAACGGAGGAAGGCACAGGAGTATCAACAGTAGTTGTGGCATCTTGCACAGACGGTCTTTGGGAGGCTAACGCCTTGTAACACCGCAGTAAATGCCGTTGGCGAACTTCCTGTTGCTCAATACGGGTAACCAGATGCCGCAGCATCTCTTTGGCTGTAGGTTCCGTATCTGGGTCTGTCATGGCCTGATCTTACTGTCACGGGCACTAGGAGTCTTTACCCAGGGATCACCAGGTGGTAGGCTTACCAGAGCAATGTAGGTGGTAATAGGGTACTCTGGTAGCAGGGTGATCACGGAACAGTAAATAGCAGATGATGAGATGCTCAGGAAAGTCTATGACTAGCAACACTGGTAATATGGAGGTAATAGTACACGAGGAACTGTATGGACAAGGACACGTGAAGGTAGTCAGTGGTCTGCGATAGCAAGTTGTACCACTGCTATAGTGAGGAGGAATGTCCAACAGAAACGAGGAGGTGATGAGAGTCAGCGGTCTGCGGATAGCAAGTTGTACCGCTGTCTGGGTGAAGGAATGGAATCCAAGTGGAGGTATCCGGGGAGTCAGTGGTCTGCGATAGCAAGTTGTACCACTGCTATGTGAGAGGATACTGGAACAGGTGATACTGGAAACAGGGATCAGTGGTCTGCTACTAGCAAGTTGTACCACTGAATATATATGTGAGGAGGTGCACGGGGAGAGACTGCAACACAGGGTAAACACGGCACCTTAACACGATCCACAGTAATATGCACAATATAGATATATATATATGAATGACTGAACAGCACTGCAAATATGGAAAGTCTCTTGAAGTAATCCGGCACAAGATAGTACAGTCAATGATGGCAATAGTCTCAGCGGATAGTAAACTCCAGAGGAGAACAAACTCAGTCCAGCAAGGTATGCAATACACCAGCACAGTCAATGAGAAGTATGCATACCGTGGTTCAGAAGCAGGCAGTCAGACAGGAGTGCAGCGATACCTGAGCGGCAGGAGGCCGGCAGGATGAGAAGTCCCTGGATAGATGAAGCAGAGGTCTAGTAGGTGCAGCGCACAGGTAAGTAAACCAACAGGGACACGAATCCACAGGAATCGGTAGAACGCGGACTGGACTCTTGGAGGGCCCAGGAGAATGGTGATGATCTAGCAGCAGGATAGCGGATGAGACAGGAATCCAATGCTGACAGGCGGGTAGAGACCAGCGGAACACAGGAAGGCGTGGAGAGCGGATCAGCAGTAGATGGACGATTAGCGCTGGCAGCAGCAGCAGGACTCTGCGGATCCCCGGAGGTAACCAGTAGCAACCAGCAGGTGCAAATAGCGATGGAACACGGGTGAGCAGAGTAGACCAGGAGCTGTTGATCACGGAGAGTAGCGGATGGCAATAATAGCAGCAGTCTCGAGGAAGCACGGGAGAGATGAGATGAAGACTGCAGTGCACAGGGGCAGCGAATAGGAATCAGCTAACAGTCACAATGGTGAAACACAGCCGAGTTGCAAGCTGGAGTCTGTAGTGCACGGAGGCAGCGGGTAGGACTCAGCTAACAGTCACGATGTTGAAACACAGACGAGTTGTACGCTGGAGACTGTAGGGCACAGAGGCAGCGGATAGAAATCAGCTAACAGTCACGATGTTGGAACACAGACGAGTTGCAAGCTGGAGGCTGTAGTGCACGGAGGCAGCGGATAGGAATCAGCTCACAGTCTTGATGATGAACAGGTGAGTAGATGTGGAGAGTGGCTGAAGTGCACGGAGGCAGAGGATAGGAATCAGCTCACAGACTTGATGATGAACAGGTGAGTAGATGTGGAGAGTGGCTGAAGTGCACGGAGGCAGCGGATAGGAATCAGCAAACAGTCACAATGATATGAGATAGAGTTGAAGTGGCTTAGAAGACTGTAGTGCACGGAGGCAGCGGATAGGAATCAGCTAACAGTCACGATGATACAATTGATGGTAGAAGTGGTATGGGAACCACAGTAGTAGAAGTGGTTTGGAAACCACAGAGGTAGAAGTGGTTTGGAAACCACAGGAATCAGCAGCGCTGAACAAACGAGGAAACACCTTCAGAGACTCATGGGGAATGAGACTCCAAGATCAGGCAACGTGGTGTTGACCACAGGTGCTTAATATAGGGAGTGTTGCCTGATCTGCCAATTAAGTTAAAGGGACATACACTGAAGGGTAGGAAAGGGCTGCGCATGCGCAGACCCTCAGGATGGAGGACGGCCACGGTTCCTAAATGTCCGGGAAGAGGCACTCACGGTCCGGTGAGTGACACCTTTATAATCTCAAAGATGATTCTAATACCCCACAGCCCTCCTCAACCCACATACAGGACTTCTTCCAACATCTTCATCTTCCCTCCCTAGATATAGACACACTTCAGACTTTAAATAGCCCTTGGACCTCTAGCGAGGTGACCAATGTTTTCCTAAAACTCTTCCGAAAGGTAAAGCCCCTGGCACAGACAGCTATAATAACGACTTTGACACCACTTTTCAGAAAGATCTTGTCCCCATACTAGTCTCCTTATTCAATAGAGGCACAGACTGTGGTGGGTTTCCCGAAGAGATGCTAGAGGCTCGGATTGTAACTATCCCAAAACAGGGGAAAGATGCGGGGACTGCCTCAACTATAGGCCAATTGCTCTTCTTAATACTGATCTAAAGATCTACATCAAATTGGTCACCAATAGGATCAGCCCCATTTTTCCATCCCTCATACAGCCTGATCAGGTTGGGTTTGTGTTGGGACGCCAAGCGTCAGACAACACGAGCTTAGTGCTAAACCTTGTAGCCTATACCTCGAGGAACTATGCCGAGCTGTTAATGCTTTCTCTGGACGCGGAGAAAGTATTTGACACATTACACTGGGACTATATGAATCTGTTCTTAATTATGTTCGGTTTTCAGGGGACCATCCTACAGGCGATCATGGCATTATACTGTGGTCCATCTGCCAAGGTCTTTAGAAACGGGTTTCTTTGATTCATTTCCCATTACTAAAGGGACAAGACTGGGGTGCTCTCTGTCGCCCCTCATTTATGTTAAGGCAATTGAGCCCTTGGCTAAACACTTGTGTAGATCAAATTTGTGCAAAGGCTTTGATCTCGGGGGGACCTGCCACAGCCTGTGCCTATTTGCGGATGATGTTTTATTATTCATCTCAGAGCCAGAGTTCTCGCTGGATCCGTTACATCTTATATTAAATAAACAGACCCGAGCTTCATATTATAAACAAAATATTACAAAGACTGAAGCATTACCAATCCATGTACCCTCAGATTCCGTGGCCCGCTTGAAATCTAGATTCAAGTATGCATGGAAGGAAAAAACAATTTCATACTTAAGAATCCATGTCCTCGCTAATCTCTCAGAGATATTTGAAGTTAATTATCCTCCATTACTAAACCATATCCAAAAGCTTTCTATTTCATGGTTGACATTTGAGGCTTCTTGGCTGGGCCGAGTAGCTGCCTTTAAAATTATGCTTCTCCCCATAGTTATGTATTTATCATCATCACAATGGTGATGATGATGATGATCACCATTTATTTACATAGCGCCACTGATTCCACAGCGCTGTAAACATAACTCATTCATATCAGTCCCTGCCCCATTGGAGCTTACAGTCTAAATTCCCTAACATACACACACAGACAGACAGACTAGGGTCTATTTTGATAACAGCCAATTAACCTACTAGTATGTTTTTGGAGTGTGGGAGGAAACGGAAGCACTCGGAAGAAACCCACACAAACACGGGGAGAACATACAAATTTAACACAGATAAAGCCATGATCGGAAAT
The DNA here is from genome assembly GCF_038048845.1 of Mixophyes fleayi. Taxonomy (NCBI): domain Eukaryota; kingdom Metazoa; phylum Chordata; class Amphibia; order Anura; family Limnodynastidae; genus Mixophyes; species Mixophyes fleayi. Next base: position 219,812,439 of record NC_134404.1, read on the forward strand.
TCACTCATGACCCCAGCGCTGTGAGGCAGAAGTGCTAACCACTTAGCCACCATATTTATTCAGAACTATTCCATACATTCTTCCAAAGTAATTCATGTCTCCATTCCATTCACTGATGCTTCGCTATATCTGGAAAGGGCAGCCACCTAGGTTGTCATATACCCGTATGACTATCTCTCTGGACCTCCCAAAAACCCTGGGTGGACTTGGAACGGGCTCTATATACTGTGTGCCCAGTTGCAAACTTGATTTGGCTTCCCAAACACCTGAGCCCTCACTCTCCTGACTCCCTAATGTCTAAGGTGGAGGTTCGGAAAATTTGGGATAGAACCATAGGGTCTTATACAGACCTCACCCTTCTGACTGATAACATCTCCCTCCACACAGTGTCTATGCTATTCCTGGATTTTGACATTTCTGGCTGGGTTCAAGCAGGAATCTCCTCCCTTGCCCATCTGTTTGGCCCTGGGGACCTCTGCTCTTTTGCACAGTTGCAGGACACATATGCTCTTCCTTTTAAAGACTTTTATAAATACCTGCGGCATTGGATCGGGGACCTTCATCGTCAAAACAGACCACTTCGCCCCTTTTCTACACTAAACTCATTAAGGGTAACAACAAGGGTGGAATCACCTTATGGTACCAATACCTTTCTTCCATCTCTCCCATCCATAAACACACCTCTCAATGTAAGTGGAAAACAGACCTCAACATTTCCTTCTCCCCAGCTCAGTGGGAAATCATATATGGCAATTTGTGTACGGTGTCTAAGTACACCAACCATGTAGCGATGTACTGTGTACACTTGAATGAAACGTATGACCTGTGTTTTTTGTACTTTATACAAATAAAGCTACTTTTTCTATCAAAAAAACATGTAGAGATGTTGTATAACTTGTTGTATCGTACTTAACTAACTCTGGCCCGCCTCCAGAAGATTTGGTCTAATCACTCAAATCTGTGTTGATGCAATTGTGGAGCTGTGGGTGGACCTTATTCATGTTTTCTGGTTGTGCCCCGATGATCAGCCCCTTTGGCAAGAGGTCTTTGACCATGCTCGCAATGTTACCTCTATATCCTTAATGCCATCAACACTTGTAGCTCTTCTTCATTTATATGCTGAACAACTGGCAAAACACCACTGGTATGTATGGGGCCATATCATGCTAGCCACTAGGGCAGCAATTACACAACTCCGGAAACAGCCTTCTCCCCCTACCTTCCATACGGTCATTGCGAAGATTCACTTTAGTTTTCGCATGGAAACATTAGACGTTATATACTCCATGTCACCATCCTCTCCAATTGTCAAGTGGATGTCATGGCACAAATTCACAACCGATGGCGAGGGCTCTAAATTAATCCATCTTCTAGAAAGTGTACCCCTCTAACTCCTGATCCACCCAATCTACCTCAAGCCCCCTACCTAGATTTTCAATATTGTGACTATTTCATCCCCTTTGGAGACAATGCTGTTATATTTACACATTTGCTGTGTGGTTTGATATTCAATATTATGTCTGCACCCCACTATGTACCCCCCTTCCCTATACTTTTAAAACCTTAATAAAAACTATTAATGTTAATAACAAACCTCTCCCTGTCTATCACACACACCCTTTTTTCTCTCGCCAATGGTCTTTGTTCAGTAGCGTTCTAATACCAAGCTACGTCTGACACTTGAATGTGTAAGAACACAGGGACATGAAGTTATTAAGTGTTTTTTAATATATTAAAAATTAATTCACAATGCTTAAGATATGAAAACCATTAACAAAGATATTATACAATAGCTTCTTAAAAAGAAAAAAGGAAAAAAAAAAAAAGAATTAAATAACAGAAAAATGGTACACTAATGAATGATAAGGTTTAGATTTCCAAAAGTAAACAAATCGTTTAGCTTTACAGGACATTTTAAGTCAGCTTCAGGTGCCCACAACCCCAGTTCTTCTGTGATGATAGCACCAAAAAGCTGGTGTAAATGCAAATTAGTTTTAATGATCTAGTTTTCAAAACATTTCTAGTCAGGAATTGTTCACACTGGCCTAACTTCTTACCAGAGTCCTAAAAGCTATCTCCACACAACAGGTCATACGCTTCCCTTCATTTACATATCAGACATGAATCCTCTAACTATGGTATTTGAGAAAGTTTGACCTTTTCCTGTGCAGTTATTTCCATTCATTGAAACTTAGCTCAGCTGTTGTCACCCAGTTGAGATGTCCTCAGAGATCACATAACCAGAAAGAATGAGGGGATATTTATTAGATATTATTGATGGGTATTTGTTATAAGCATAAAGAGAGATTCCAAGAACTTTTAGCTTTTTTGACCTGTGCCATAAAATAGTATTGGACAGTCATCTGCAGCTAAGAACAAACAGATGGATCTCTATACATCATGAGTAGAACACAAGACTTTAGAGACAACACGATAACAGATTAATTTAGTTTCCTAATCTTATGGTTTAACCTATAGTAGGACACAGAGTTCCTGTGAGCCAAACCATATTGTGAATTAAATCTCAAACATCTATTTGCAGGTTTAAGTGACTGTAAGTAGCTTGCATGTGACAATTAGCCATTGTAACAAAAACTTAATTTTGGTTGAATTTCATCTTTAGAAAAGTACCTGGTGATTTCCATATTGAAAAATTACTTTTCATGTCTTGGCAGAGTAAAAGCAGTTTAGAATACCTTCTGGTTACTAAACAGAATACAAGAGTTTTAAATCTTATATTCTAACAGTGTAAACACAATCATTCCCATTATCAGCCTGTCACGGTATAGGAATTTGGATCCTAGGTTTGCCTAGATTAATACTACTCCAGTGAGGAGCGGAGTCTAGCGGGGAGACTGGTTTCACCAGAGGCCACCGCAAGGTGCTTTGGACTTAGCTGCATCTATCCCGCAGGTCCCGGCCCTCACTGAGAGGGCCAGGGGAAGCCCTATAGGGGAATATACAAGAGAGGTCAGCGATAGCAGATAACAGGTTACTGCAGGAATGATGAAGAGTCAGCTCAGCGGACAACAGATTACCACTGGGATAGTGGTAGAGTTCATGGATGATAAAAGAAGGTACTGCAGGATACAATCCAAAGAAGAGAAAACACCCAGCAGGAGCAATGGAGCCACATCTAGTACCTAGCAGGTAAATTGAAGAATAGGCATCACCAGGAGGAGGTGCCTTTTGAATTTGGAGCCAAAATGAGTCAGCCAATAGGAAGCAAGCAGAGATGAATAGATTGGATCTGCGCAGAAACGAAGATGGCGGCGGCCGGGACAGAGCGAGTGGTCAGCGGGGACCAGGTAAGTGCGCCGGGATTCGAGTAGGCAGCCCGACTGCCCAGCGTGTAACAGCCCTTTTTTTGAACCATATCTGTTCTCATTTACCGACCCATTCCTCAAACCACCTGGAGTGCCTTGTTTGCAATAGACTTACCTTTTACCTCACCTAACTCCTTATCGGTTCCTCTTCAATCCATGTCTTTATTGTAGGATGGTTATTCTGCTGAAGCTCAGGTATCACTTGCAAAATTATAATGAAAAACTTTTGATACATTCATAAAATGTATATTTTAATCCGCTTGTCTGCCTGCACCCGTTTAAGATTACTACTTTGTCCTATTTGATTTGTACGGTTATGAGAATATTAGATTGTTAGATTAGTTAAATGTTGGGCTAGTCGCTCCTATTTGAAACATTGTTACAGATTAACTACAAGGAGAAGTAGGCTAATCTAAAATACACCTGTATTTATGTTAACGGTGTAATACACAGATTGGCTACAGGTATGTTTTGAAGAATGATTGCAATAAGTGGTCTGACTCTAGATAAGGGCACATAATATGGTGGGCTATAATGGAAAGGTACAGCTTATCACACACCTGGATGGACCATTGTTTTATGCAGCAAGTATTACTATGAGAAGCACGTACTAATTTTAAAATGAAAAATAGTGTTTCAGAATACCTTTCCATTGCCTTCAATGCACTATTAATAGGATTCAAATTTTCATAAAAGGTCAAATTAGAAACTGTTTATTTACAAATGCGGCTTTGAATTCATATTGGGATACATTGCACATCATGTTATGCAACAATATCTGTGATCATTTCCAAAGACACCCATTATTCTTTATCAATAATATTTTTTTAAGAAAGTGTGTGTGTGTATATATATATGAATTTCAAAATATTTAAGAACTAAGATTTACATATTGAGCCTAATCACAATATATCTACTAAATGATCCTTATGATGGAACAGGTTTACAATGAGGTTTTGCTGTGGGTGTGACCTGGTTTTACAGCTGCAACACGCACAAGTCTGGACTGGACCTGTGAAGAAAAACCATACAAGTCTATGTAAGATGACTGATGGAATTATTAAATAATTGTCAAGAATCATAGAATAATAATAGAGTATTTCTTAACCAATTGTGTATTTGGAAGTTAGGTGTTCCTGCATCACAGACAGCGAACTCAGGTTAAAGTAGAGACAATTAAGATATCTACTTTTGTAGCTCAATTAATCAGAGGTCATTTAAAAAAAACAAAAGAAATCTAAAAAAACAACACATGTCAAAACCACTTCTTCATATCTCTTTTTTGACTTTCCAAATAGAGAGAGAATTGCACCTACTACTGATATTTGTTTTTGGTACCGTTCTATAGAACTTAATTTAGATCAGATATTCCAAAAACAAAGCTGGAATGGAATATGAAGGAAATTAACAAGTGACACGTGGGAATCATTTTGTTGGCATTTGAGCGTGGAGACACAAAAACACAAGATAATAGTAAGTGTATCCTGGGGAAGATATGAAGTTTTAGCCGTAATGTTTCCATTCTAGTGAGAATAATTGCATGTTAATAGCCAATCTAAGACTTCTTACCTGATCAAAGCTTGTATTTAACTTTTCCAGTGTCATGTTGTGCTCTCTAATTCGCTTATTATGTTCAGTCAGAACAGTGGCTTCCCTGGTTAGACTCTCTGCAAGTACAGAAGTAAATATCAATGCTTTTCATACAATTAGGTTTATGCTGACTGTAGTTAAAAGTATTGTACACCTTTGTAAAAACCCCTGTGAATTAGGCACACCTTCCCTCATGTATTCATTGGGTGCTGTGTTACCATATGGTAGAGTCTCACTGCCAGCACTAATAACCAGTAGAGAGTGGTCAGTGTTGGCTGCGAGACCTGGGCTCAGGATACAAACTCCTACAAACAGTAAATGAGAACCCTCAATGAAAAGCCTTCAGCTTCCAACACAGGCAGGAGCCATGTTTACTAGAGGACTCATCCTAGTAGTTTAAGAAGGGAGCATGTCCCACAGCAGAGAGCAGCTGTATTATAGTCGCTGTGTGAGTTCAGAAGGGACCCAAACCCAAACAATGGGTATATGGGGAGAGGAAACACATTTTTTTTTTTTTTGTAAATGTGGTGGTCCACAAATATAATCTAACACAGAAACATGATTGCAGGAAAAATTATATTAAAGACAAATTATCTGAACAGAAAGCTCTGGGTGTTAGACAACACTTGATAAGCCACCAAGTCAAACACCCTGTTGTAACCTAATAAGTCAAACTATGGAGAACATTACCAGTTATATTTATTTAAAATAGGTAACCAGGACGAGATAAATTAGGTGTCAGCTCTCATTTACAAGCATGTCCTGGAAGCATGAAATCCAATTTTAAATGTGGCACCATCCATGAAAGATGGTTTCCATTGGCACAGAGAATGGATAGAAATCTTGACATAATATGTACACACCAATTGCTTTCAGGCATGTATCACTAAGGTGTGCCCACTTACTGTTTTTATCCTGATGCCCATGCCACTCGCCTCATTATAGGCCCAACCTTGGAGATATGGTACTCATCCGGTTGGTAGACCCTGGATTTGCCATCTCTGTGGGTGGCATCGCCCCCTGGGCTTAAATACACCTGCGCTGCAGTAATGTCCCCCCTTATTCTCCATTGCTGGGCAGCATTACCCAGTGCAGACAGCAGTGCAGAGTACACTCGTAGGGACTCGCTCTCCATTTCATATCAGCCACCCAGACGGCAGTGACGTCACCGGGAAGTAACCATCTCGCTGCCGCCATAGACAGCACAGTAAATACCATCAGTCTTCCAGCACTAGCACACACATGGCTGTGCACAGGGAGAGGAGGATGGAGAGGACTCGGGCACCTACTGATGACCAGATGTTGATTGACGAGCTGCAGGTGGAGGGAAAAATGAAGTGAGATAGAGTCTTTGATTATGCTTATTAACTGCATCTGTGCGATCACCCTGTTTCGCTACCATAGAACTACAAGTCCCAGCATACCAGGTGGAGCGTGTCCTCCTACGACAGCTGGAGAGTTACAACTTGTGTCACTATGCTCCGGCTGCTGCTGGACTGCTAGTGGAAATAGTTATCAACACTGTTATTTATAAATAGAAGTAACTAACATGAAGTGTAAGAACAATGAAAGAAGGGTCACACATGAGGATGTGTATGTCCTACGCCTTGCAGACAAACTGAATATGAGAGCTGGAAGAAACGTTCTATTGTTACTGGTGTCTTCTCGACATATTCGTTTTGCCTTATTGTTCATTTATATAGCACAAGCATATTATGCAGCACTGTATATAAAACGTAATAATTCACATTAGTCCCTGTGCCATTGGAACTGATAGTCTAAATTTTCTACCACAGAAGGGCAAAAACACTTGGGTGCATTTATGTCAGCAGCCAATTAGCCTGCCAGTATTATTATTATTGTTGTTATTTATTTATAAAGTACTGAAATATTATTCAGCTCATGACACAGACTACATGTAATGACATGAAACAGAAAGTAAAAATTGCCCTGCCCAAATGAGCTTACAATGTAAGAGGTGTGGGGAACACTTGCTACATAAGATAGAGGAATAACAACTGCAGTGGCTGGTGGTGACTATTGTAAGGCAGACAATAATAAAACAGTCATTGATGACTGGCATTTCTCTGCAATTACTGGTCGTATGGTACTTTTGGAAGAAGGAGCTATAGCAGAAGGTGGAGACACAAAACATGGACCAGTCACAGTAGAAATGATAAAACTATCTAACAATAACTGTCCTTCACCAATTATTTTAACTGACCCTCCCTTCTCGTCTGGTTCTAGAGAAGGGGTTTGTTTTCATACTGCATGGGCAGTCGTGTCGTCTGTCATTATTTCTGTGATGGCAATAACCATGACAGCATTGACAGTTAGACTCACTGGGTCCAGTGCTGATGGTAGTCAGTAGATCTTCTAAAGAACCTTGTGCTAGGTGTGATAACTTCATTGTACTCCACACTACTGAGTCATTTCCCACTGCCTTCACAAACTGTAACCTGTTTTTAGATGTGTGAGAAGATGATTATGCATACTTACCAACTCTCCCGGAAAGTCCGGGAGACTCCCGAAATTCGGGTCAACTGGCATTTCTCCCGCATCCTGGGACTCCTTTGTCAAAATGACGTGATTCACCGAGAATCGCGTCATTTTGACCCCGCCCCCCGCGACAAAACATCATTTTACTCATGGGGCGGGGCCAAAATGACGCGATATGAGGCGCCCCGCCCCCTCCTGCCCATTAGTCACGCCCCTCTCCCGGACTTCCCCTACTGAAAGTAGGTAAGTATGTGATTATGTGGGAGACTGGTTACAGAGCTGATCTAAAGCACCACCATCACTAACTGTTATCTGCATGTCCCAGTGTTCCTCAAACTGTTTTAGTGTTCCATATAAATTGCATTCATTTACAAGTGTGTATTAAAACAATATATTTTTTGATGACCAATACAATACACTAACCTGCAAATAGTATAATCTTGCATTGTTCTCAAATTATTGTATGTATCTAAATACATATTTTAAAGAAAGTGTGTAAAAGGAAATGTGCTCTAATTGCACATATTTTCATTTATGTAAAGGCTTTTGGTGGCATGGTGACACAGTGGTTAGCATTGCTGCATCACAGTTATGGGGCCATGGTTTCAACTTGGACCATGTTAGCATCTATGCTGAGTGTCATGTGCAAGCTAATTTTTAGGCATAAATCTGCAAATATATGTTTGTGAATTACTTCCAAGAAATAGTGTGACATGGCTCTCTTAGAAGCTGTTAGATCAATGGGTTTTGTGTATGTTAAACTACTCAGAGGGGGCTGGTAGATAAGGGTAGCACCTTATATCATTTATGGCAGGACGCAAATGTGAAAGCCTTTGAGGATATCTCTTGCAAGACAATGAAATCTAACACGTGTTTGGGAGGCCCCAGACAGGCCGACTGCAGAGACTGGGTTGTATGTTAATGACAGATTCAAGCTGAATAGGGTCACAGGAAAATATCATCTCATTTTTTCCAATATCATACATACCAGAGGCATGTGTGGTATGCAGATGAAGGGAAACTTATGACCTGTTGTGTGGAGGTAAAATCATGTTTCTAAACCATACTGTTGAAAAGTGAGGACGGTGTAAAGAAAACTTGACTTAAAGGTATTCCAACAGCAGAGTCATAAAACCCTAATTTGCATTCTACCATCCTGTTGGTTCTGACCTCACAGGAAAGGGGGCTTGGGAGTTCTGTAGCTGGGTTTTAAAACTATAGTGTAAATGTAAGTCTTGGTTCACTCTGAGGGAGTCATTTGATTGAAGCGGTCCCATTTTTTCTGCTTCTCCCAGCACCAGAAACTTGATTCTAAGTAAGGGTATCAATTCTGTGTTTCATCCTTTTTATTTTATAAGAAACAATTGCACTATATTTGTATGTCTTTTATTATCTGTTTTAACTTAAGCATTGTGGATATATTTTTCATATTAAATTACACTTAATAAGTTCTAGTCTCTATGTTCTTACGAATTCACGCGACAGTTTGGTCCAGACGCTACATAATTGAAACTGTGCAAACCTTGTGGTTTATGTGAACTCTGATTAAAGTAAATTGTGTTAGATTAATGCTAGGGAGAACCAAAGGCTTCCTAAATAAGAGTGTCAGCTCTTGTCCGAAAAAACCTTGGTGGTTGCATAATTAGTATCGCAAAGCTAGTGGGTGGCATAGATAGGGAAGGATTTAATCATTTTAGACAGACCAGGTGGTTGTTTTTTTTGGTTATCCCTGTGTCACATATGCATCACGCAGACTCAGGTGAGTGCTGTTCGTGACAGTCTATGTTAGGGAATTAAGACTGTAAGCTCCAATGGGGCAGGGACTGATATGAGTGTGTTCTCTGTACAGCGCTGCGGAATTAGTGGCGCTATAGAAATAGATGATGATAGTGAAATATGATCTCAGTATCAACCTCCTGTAGCCATGGACAAATCATGCTATATGCCTCTGTTTCTGTTTGTAAATTGTTTGTAATGTGTAGAAATGCAGTCCCTGAAAAGTCTGTGCTCCTTGCTGTGTAAATCAAAGTCCCTAAATCACAATCAAATTACTTTTTCAGCTCCTCTGTAAAGATCAAGACATGCGATTGGGAGTTTATGGAAACATCCGCCAGCATCCATTTTTTGAGCATATTGACTGGGTCTCGTTGGAAGCCCTTAAGGTTGAACCCCCATACATACCTGCACCAGTAAGTACACAGCAGAACTTGTACAAGCACTTGGAGTGCTAGTAAATAAATGCTGTTCAGCATATGGTACATAAGTATAAGGCACATAGACCTGCTGAGATGTAGACATGTGTACACATGTATCAGATGTCATGCAATCATTTGACGTTTGTTTTTTATGCAAAAAGCATCTCTACTTTAACACAATTATAACAGGGAAATTTAAAATGCATGTTCAAAGATTACAACAAGAAACATTTGGAAGAGATTAATTTCTACCACTGGAGCCATATAAGTAGAAAATACTTTATTATTACTTTAACCATACTTTCTGTTAGCTGAATTCACATATGTGAAAGTATCCGCTGCCAATTTTTGAATAGTAAATGTTTGCACTGCACTTCATAATAAATTAATATGACAAAGTGCCTCAAGCTTCAGTGGTGTCATTAGTTGCTTACGAAATGATGGGCTTCATTCTTATGAATGTTGGTTCAGGGCACAAATATTTAATCTCCTGGGCATCTATTATGAAGCACAACATGTCCGCTGCCAGCACTAAGCCAGCTTTGAATGCACCATGCACCTTGATTTCCATCAGTGTACCTAGATTTCCATCAAGGCGCATGGGCTTGTGAGCAAGATGGTGGTGTTAGTAGAAGACCACTAGTTTGCACAGATAGATGACTTGGGTAGAATAAGGAAGTTTCTTACAAAGCAGCAGTAGGCACACCAACACACCTACATTTCCAGATCATTGCAGAAACCAAGATTTCTTTTGCACCAACACAGCGCTGGTGATCTTTGGGTCTCATCTTAAACTTTTAATAGGACCCTTCTGTCCTTAAGTTGCATTTTGAACTACATATACACAAAGTTGTCATATATAATACAGTGTAAACCTGTAGTGTGCAAACCTGCGACTTGAAGGGTGGAATGGGAGAGGGAAAGGGCTGATGAACGTAGGCAATGTATAGCAAGGCCGTGCTGAGGGCGTGTCAATACAGATGCGGCTGATCCAAGTCCTGGGTTCCACTTAAGTATGTGTTCTTTAGCCATATCATTTGCACTAGTTACAGGATAGGTGTAACTGCTAACTGATAGTGATGATTAATACGGTATAGTTTTTGTTTTAAAAAAACGACACATATGTGTGCTACTAGCTAGCTTAGAACATGTGTATGCAAGTAAGATAGACTATGAAAATGCATCAAATGTACAGTGCACATTTAGAACATCCTGGCATGCATTTACTATTTAAAATAAATGGAAAAAAATAATTATATTTTTACAGATATCTTTATCAATGAATATACTATTAAGAGTTGCTAAGTTATTATATGAAAAAATGTTGTGTATGTATTTTTGCTAAGACTTTAAATTGCTCATATGCATATGCGTACCTTGCACTCTGTTCTGTCTGTCTACACACAGCAAGTAAGGTTTAGGTAGAGCGATTCAGATTCAAATGGAAACATAACTTGAGATCTTCTTGTATTTGAATAAGGTCAGAACTATGGTCAAGTTACGCAATGTTTTTTAAACGCAAGTTGCGTCCGCATATGAAACAGTCTCATAAAAAAGAACAACTGGCAGTATCATAAATAATTTCTGTACTCCTAAAAAAATGAAAGTAATAGCTAAAATACACATTTGTTTTGCTTTTCTATAGATAACAATTACACACTCTGGCTCCAGAAAGATCGATTTAAAAAGGATGGAAAAAGCAGAGGCCCAGAGACCAGCTATAGCATCCAAGGACCAGGCCATGTTTAGAGGGTTCACATTTGTCACCTCCAAGTGGAAAACCCTCCCAAAAGCAACAGGCTCCAGGCAATATCAATGCTGGTTAGAGCAATATTTTCTCTATATATGTATATATGTGTATATAATGCATATATTTTATGTATTTGTCTGCTCATGTCTAAAAGTGTGTGTGTTATACTACTACATGACCTGACACTGCTATACAACTTTATACATTATCCACACATTGTTGATTAGATTAAGCTCTTAGCACGTTATTCATTTAGCATACATATCACATACAGAGGCACCAATCACTGTATGTGCCAGAGTCTACGGCTCCTTCACTCACACAACTTGCACCTGGCACACTCACTACACTATTTACCTATTTTATTTAAACACTGCCTCAAGCTCACGCCCTTTAAATTACTGGCAAAATCTGTTAGTCTTCTATCCATAAGCATAAAATGCCTTGGGTAAGAAATATATAACCCCTGCTCCACCATCCAGAACATTAGCCAATACAATATGCAGGGACTGTGAGCTAGAGGTGGAACGCAAACACTGCAGTCCATCACCTCACCACTCGGCAAGTTTTTCTGCTATCCACACATCTTCTGGTTTGTGTTCCATCCGGCAGCCATCTTTAACTCCACCAGTAAACACTACATTAAAATGCTTAATGGCTGATACCTTTCCTTACATTATTCTCTTATCGTTTTAACCATAACCATAATAAAGACACGACAACTTAAATGTGGGGAAAGTAACACGGGATTTATTGCAGGTATGGTGGTGGAGAAAGGAGCAGTCCGAGTCGACATCCGCCAGGCCAACCAGGATGCCCCAAGCCTTCCAGGGGGCATCCGCAAACGGGGGACAACCACACACCCCAAGGCGCACATATCTACCTAAACGGGGCTACCGCCCCGGGCACTACAGAACCCTCCCCTTTTCTAGGCTAACGGAAGCAACCACAAGTCAACCCGGTCGGGAAGTACTTGGACCGAGACTAATAGCCTATTCCATTTGAAAACAGGTGGGTTAAGCGTGCCCGATACCATCATGTGCCCTTACCACTGGCCGTCGACTGTACTGCGATTTCCGGCCACTGCTACTCCAAGATAACCACCACCGCCAAACTGTACCGGTACAGGATCACCGCAGATGACCATCTTTGTTGATGCATAGGGAGGGAGGGTGGGTAACGTCCAGCAGTGTAAGAGATGGATTCTTCTCCGCCTATCCCATATATAACATCCGTAACTCCTCCCCATGACTCATCCGGACGTCCTGATCAGACCAGCCCCTTTAACCCCCAGAGTCCAATACAGTTCAACACAGCCTTAGCTTTTATTATCCCTCGAGCTTATATCCAGCCCTCTGTTCTTAGTAAACCTGGATACCTAAGAATAAGGCACTACTTCTAATCTCCTTAGAACCTATATTACAAATTGCTCTTATAAGAGAAAATAAGCTATATATCATATAACAAAGTTATTTCAAGAAACCCAGAGCTCATAATCGCATAGAACTTTATTTGCAAAAGAGCTATAAAGATTAGTTCCAGTAACAATACACAACTTTGAATCAGACCATGAAATCAAAATATTTAAACCCACAGAACAATACCAGGAAACCACACCTTAGAAAACAAAATCAGCAAGGTAGAATAGGCTTAGCTGGGTGCAGCATGCAGGTCGTGGCCCTTGGGGTGAGTATTAAGCATAGCCTGAGTGCAGAAAAACAGGGTCTGGTTGAATAAGCTTAGCCAGACACCACTGCTAGAGGAGTGATAAGTTTCCGGGAAGCCAGGGAATTGATGCAGGAGCTAACTTGTGTTTCTAATATGAAGGGGCAAATTTCCTGGAGGAGTATAGTAGAAGGGTAATCCCTCAGACAGACTGTAAGGGGAATATACAAAGATATTAGGGAGACAAATATGTAATAGTTTGCTGTAGTCCACTGAAGCCCAGGGGATGCTACCAGAGATTCACCTTCTGGTTCCCTACTGGTACACAGAACGTATTTAAACAGAGTGCCAAGATGTCCAAGGGGCAGGGAGGAAGCATTAGTATGGCTATATCAATATATATAGGGTATTAACAAGGTACAGGAGGGAAACATTCTTTAAATGAAGAGAAATATTAGAACACGAGGACATGCACTGAAACTGGAGGGAAGTAGGTTCAGAGGAAATTTGAGGAAAAACTACTTCACAGAAAAGGTGGTGGATAAATGGAATAGTCTCCTACTAGAGGTGGTAGATATTAATACAATAGAGCAATTTAAACATACTTGGGACAAAATAAGGATATCCTTACACAGATTAAAAAACCAAATAGGGTTTGAGGTTACCGTAGGTTCATAAAAAAAATGGCCAGACTAGATGGACCAAGCGGTTCTGTTCTGCCATCAAATTCTATGTTAAGAGCTGTACATATTTACTTAAGAGCTTTTTTTAATACTATCTTTCCAACACACAGGCATTACGATTTTCTTCAAACCCCTCCCACTACCACAGCCACCCACTGCAACTATCCTGCTCCACACCAGCCTTTCTCCCACATCACTGTTGCCTCTCACCCTACCTCTACTTACTCTACACTGTTTCACCACAATCTGTGGGTAGTTCACCATCACTCATCCACTTCTCATCCCCTACCTTGCTACACCCATCCATATACCAACATCCCATTTCCCCTTATACATACTTTCTACCCTCCTGCCACTTCCTACAACAATACTTTTCCCACCCCCTTCAATAACTTTTTCACCTCAGTCACTCAACCACCCCCACTCTCTTTTTTCTTGTTCCCTTACCAGGACTGCCTAGAAGGAATGCAGATGAAAGGAAATGTAAGGAAAGACTAAAAGATTGAAAGAACTTCAAGGATAACAGTTACATACTACAAGGAGAACTGATACACCCCTACAAGGAAAATAGATACACTCTTCATTTCTATACTAACTCTCACCAACAACCATAACTCACCAGGAATACGCTGGAGATTACTAAACTAGGAATTTACTGGAGATGACTGATACCAGGAAGACACTAGAAATGGCAGATACCAGGAATACACTGGAGATCGCTTATTCCAGGAATACACTGGAGATGACAAATACCAGGAACACACTGGACATGGACTGATACTAGGAGTATGCTGAAGATGAGAGATACCAGGAATACACTGGAGATGGTTGATACCAGGAACACACTGGAGATGGTATATACCAGGAATACACTGGAGATGATTGATACAATAAGAATGCTGGAGAAGAGAGATACCAGCAATACACTGGAGATTATCGATACCAGGAGTATCATGGAGATGACTGAGGAATCAGACACTGAGAGAACTTCAAGGATAACAGGTACATACTACAAGGAGAACTGATACACCCCTACAAGGAAAATAGATACACTCTTCATTTCTATACTAACTCTCACCAACAACCATAACTCACCAGGAATACGCTGGAGATTACTAAACCAGGAACTTACTGGAGATGACTAATACCAGGAAGACACTAGATATTGCAGATACCAGGAATACACTGGAGATCGCTTATTCCAGGAATACACTAGAGAAGACAAATACCAGGAATACGCTGGAAGTGACTAATTTCAGGAAAATACTGGAGGTGAATGACACCAGCAATTTACTGGAGATGGAATACACTGAATAAGACCGATACCAAGAATACACTGGACATGGACTGATAATAGGAGTATGCTGAAGATGAGAGATACCAGGAATACACTGGAGATGGTTGATACCAGGAACACACTGGAGATGGTATATACCAGGAATACAATGGACATGATTTATACAAGGAGAACGCTGGAGAAGAAAGATACCAGGAATACACTGGAGATGATCGATACCAGGAGTATCATGGAGATGACTGAGGAATCAGACACTGAGAAAACTTCAAGGATAACAGGTACATACTACAAGGAGAACTGATAATAGATACACTCTTCATTTCTATACTAACTCTCACCGACAACCATAACTCACCAGGAATACGCTCGAGATTACTAAACCAGGAATACACTGGCAATGACAGATACCAGGAATACACTGGAGAAGACAGATACCAGGAATACACTGGAGAGGACAGATACCGGAAATATACTGGACATGATTAATATCAGGAGAATGCTGGAGATAACAGATACTAGGAAAACCCTGGAAATATATACTGGGGTTTGTGCTTCAGGGAGGGATAGGAATCTCAAGGGGTGGAATATAGACATGTTCACCGTCACCGAGAAGGCCAAGAAAGTTGCGGCTGCAGCTAAGGCAAAGGGCGGTGACGTTGAGGCTAGTTTTAAAACTTACAGAAATTGGTTGAGCGGAGTGTATCTGTGTATGGCCTTTTATCTTCAGTCTCGTCCCAGGGAGTACATGGAGGTGCCTTCGAATGATACATGGGATGTATGTATCATCTGGCATATGATGAAGAGTTTAGGTCAAAATACGATGGTCACCCAAATCTGTTATTCGGGTTCAAGTCAAGGCCTGGGAAAAGGTTATGGAGGAGGTGTGGGTTGACCCCTTCCCTGCGGTCATAAGGCATCCTCCGTGGCGAGGGAAGCCTGGCATGCCAGTACAGTGAAAAAGGCAATGTTATGCATTTAATAGGGGATAATGTGAACGGGGTGCTGCATGCAGGTTCACACATACATGCTCTCTCTGTAGTGGGCCCTACATGGCCAGGGATTGTGACAAAACGGCAAGAGGGGGTGGGGCAGGAGTCTCCACACCCTCTGGAGCTATTTAAGGTGGTTTCCCCAATAGTTTTTTCAAGCCTCTCCCGTTGGATGGATAGATATCCACAGCAGGCATAGGTGGAGTTTTCTGTGTTCCAGGTTTCTTCAGGGTTTCCATTTGCTAATCAAGGGGTCCGTGGGGACCTCTCGGGTCCCTAATTTAAAGTTGACATTTATGTTTCTGGAGGTCTTAGTCGAAAATGTGGGAAAAGAGGTGATTTTAGGACATATGTGCAGCCCCTGTTCAGAGCCCCCGCTGAAAGGCATGGTGATTTCCCAGATTGATGTGGTGCCTTATTCAGCATCTATCATTCCCGCCTGGGGCTTCAGTAAATGATGCAATCCCAAAGCATTATTGCACAATGACCTATCAGTCCTTTGAATCTGCACTGGATTTGGTTTGTAGCTTTGGGAAAGGGGCATTATTGGCGAAGGTGGACTTTCAGTCCGCATTCCGCCGTCTCCTTTTGCACCCTGGCTCCTTTACCTTCATGGGATTTCAAATGGAGGACGGGTTCTATATGAACAAGTGCCTTCCCAAGCTCAATCTCTGCTGGGACTGTTTAATGTTGCTTGAAGGGTTATACCGATGGGCAAAATGATTTTCCGCAAGCTGGACAGGGCAACCACTGGCTTCTCCCGGCCTCAATGTCATATTCCTCTGTCCCATGAGATTAGGGAATACTTGCGGGTGTGGAAACTGTTTCACCAGAATTTCAACAGTGTCTGTGTCTGGCTCGATCTCCCAAATTCCAGTCGGGAGTTACAGGTATTCTCGGATTCCGCGGGCTCAGTTGGATTCAGGGCATACTTCGCAGGTGACTGGTGCATGTCGCACTGGCCCACTGATTGGGTCCATTTCGGTTGTATGGCTAATTTGGCTCTCAATGCTTCCCTGTCCTGGCAGATTGCGAGGCCGGAATAAGGAGCCTGGCAGAATACTCGTTAGCTTCTGCTACGCTGTGTAGATATCAGGATGCCTCGCAGGAATGGCTCATTTTTCAGAATGTGGTTCCCACTGGTAGTAGGGATGGGTATGATCGTATGCAGAACTTTGTGTGGGCTGGTTATAACGCCGGTAAATCAGAGTCAGCGATGTGCGCCACCATGGCAGGCATATCCTTTTTATGTAAAATGTATGGTTTAGTTGATGTGACCAGGGGGTTCTTAATTATTAGGGCGCTGTATGGCTGGGCAAGGACACGTCCCGTTCATCCTGATGGTAGGAGATCTATTAGTCAGGTAATATTGAAAGACTTGCTAGGTGCGATCTCTGTTTTGGCCCGTGACCCATATGAAAGGGGCCCTTTTAGCTCGGTCTTTGCGATGCTCTTCTTGGCGCATTTCGGGTGAGAAAGTTGGTTGCCTCCAGGCGGTCCGCTGCACTCTCTGGGATGTTAGCAAAAGACGTTGTTCTATTCCCTCATTCACTATCTTGCAGTATGCGGTGGTCAAAGACAGATCAGCTGGGTAAGCAGCGATGGGTTACACTGTCCCCCTTGCACAGTTGGTCAGTTTGCCCAGTGCAGGTGGTCGCTGGCTTTTCTGGACTGGGGAAAAAGGATACGTTACCATGACTGGTGCATAATGATGGGTCCCCTTCACGTGATACCAGTTTAGACGCCTTGGGATTGAATAGCACACAATTTGGCACACATTCGTTTAAAATAGGTGCGTCCACGTCTGTAGCTGTAGATAGTGAGTCAGGCCCATATATTCAGGAGATAGGCAGATGGAAGTCCACTGCATATCAGCGATACGTGAGACCCTCTCTTCTCTCTTGCACTTTTCTTATCCTCCTCTTCAGGGTTTGACACGGGACTCTGTTGCTTGCTGCTCTTGGTTGCAGGGGCGCGAAGGGATTTATCCGGATTTTCCCTCTAAAGTGGACCTGATTGGCTATTGGTACCACAAGGTTTTGATGGTTTTTAGCTTCGCCTGTGTCGCCTGTCCTTTTCTTGTTCTTGTCATTCTTCTTCTCTTTCTCTTTTTGTTTCCTCCTTATCTCCATCAATTTTCCTTCTCCTTGGATTAAGTCTTGCTTGTCTCGATGTGCAGTGGCTTATATAGATAATGGCCTATGGGATTGGTATGTTGTTGTGTGGTGCTATAACAGTGTTGTTTTTGCTGCAATATAGTGGATGGAACTCGCTGAAGCTCCCGGTCCTAGGTCACTCGTTTGTGCATTGGGCTGCTTTGCACCAAGCAGCTGGTAATACAGCTGCGTTCCCCTGCCAAGTAGCTGTATCTTGGTTAGGTTGGAGGGGAATAAGGTGGCTGAGTTTTAAACTGTCCACAAAAATAGTGGAGAGTGGGGATCTCCAAATTTTGGTTACACATCTGGGTGGAAATGATTTCTGTCACCATATCAGTTACAGTTTAATTTAAATAAATTAGTTATTTGCCAACAAGGCAGTGTGGTGTCTTTATTATATTACTTAGGAGTTAAGGTTAAGACTAAGGTCTATTGTTTATGATAGCAACCCTATGCATTTTACTAGAACTGAGGGATGGATTAAGGAGTTGGGTATGAAATGATGAATGTGATGGCTCCGACGATGACAAGCGCGACGCAAAAATCTACAATGACTATAAAAACCAAATGCAGACTTAGCATAAAACACAATAGAGATCACGACCTGCTTTTCTTACATTCCGAACCCTGGCAAAGATGGCACTTTTAGCAAAACAGTGGTATATTGCACCAGGATTATCCTTACAACTCTAGGCTATATTTATTGGACCATTATCTTCGTTAAATTTATATTCTCAGAAGGCCTATAGTCCTAGAGGTGGTGCACCCACACTATGTACTAATATTGGAATTAACAAGAGTTGGTGTGTTTGACTTGGGGCACTCATAGGATATATAGAATATAAAACGTATTGAAACTTTATTAGTATACATTAAAAATAATGATAGTAAAACTAAGTAGAACAGTGAAATATTAAAAGATGTAGATGGATATGTAAACCAGACAAAAATCTTGCTGAACTGTTAAGACTAGCAATAACCGCTAGTACGCGCTGTCCTCTCAATTCCTATATAGATCGGAGTATAATTAGTAAAAGGAATCATAAGCTTATCTGATATAAAGATCAGGGGTAGGAGGGGTGAAATAGGGTATAAATATCTTGCTAGCACAACATACACTCAATAGTGTTAGTGATCTTTCATTTCCCTCTTTATGATAGAAGGACTCGATATATAGGAATTGAGAGGACAGCGCGTACTAGCGGTTATTGCTTAACAGTTCAGCAAGATTTTTGTGTGGTTTACATATCCATCTACATCTTTTAATATTTCACTGCTCTACTTAGTTTTACTATCATTATTTTTAATGTATACTAATAAAGTTTCAATACGTTTTATATTCTATATATCCTATGAGTGCCTCAAGTCAAACACACCAACTCTTGTTAATTCCAAAGATGGCACTTTGTATGCACGTCAGTTTGCATAGCGACTTCAACTTTTCTCTATTTAAAGCAGCAATGCCAACAGCCGTGTGTAATGTAAAACAGTATAGGTTGTTAAATGACCTAATAAAGTGTTTGGCTGTTGGCATTGCCGCTTTAAATAGAGAAAAGTTGAAGTCACTGGAAACTGACGTGCATAGAAAGTGCTGTCTTTGCCAGGGTTCGGAATGTAAGAAAAGCAGGTTGGTGATCTCTATTGTCAGTTTTATGCTAAGTCTGCATTTGTTTTTTATAGTCATTGTGGAAATCAGATTTTTTTTGTCAGTGTTCTCGTTGTCGGTGGCATCAGCGTCATTCTGATGACTACCACCAGGATTAAGCCCAAGGAACATTAAAAGCTGTAGTTTGTGTACATAACTATTTGGATCACTGAGGGTTAACAAAGTGAGTAGGTGTGGTGATGTACAAACAAGTGTAATTAATGGACAGAGACAAGGGATCAGTTTAAAAGAGTGGGGTGGAGTTAGCTCACTCTCTTGGCCCAGGAAATCAATCTCTCCCTCCCATTCCTGAGTCCTGGTTCAAGTGTGGTGGTTGTCTGCTCAAGGTACAGCTTGTCCTGCTTCTGTCTTCTGTAGAAATGGCCACATGATGCACGTGCCAGTTCTTACAGTGGAGTGTTGGTGCAGGCCGGAGGTATAAAAAGGCCAATTGGAACTCGGGCTCATGGTATTATACGGGTGTTGTGGTTCAGACCCTGTAATGTTCATTTTATTGTTACCAATAAACATTGCCCAATTCGATTATTGTGGTTCGAACGCACAAAGAGATTTAATAGCAGTAGATAGCAGGATTTACAGCAAGCCATGCTGAAGCATTAAATATATAACAATAAACAGGAAAGTATAAACTCAGATACATTAGATTTCGCAAAGCGAGTCCTGTATCCAGGCTCAGATACAGTCCTGTTGCCTGTTGTCAGGAAGAGAGAGAAAGTTAACTGGCCCAGGAAGCTTATATGCAGTTTCAGTTAACAAAAAACAGTGACGATTTCACAATGTACACAAAGATCAAAGTCACTTCTTCATTGGTCCAGGGGTTTGGTCAGTCCAGTATAATGCAAATCATAGGTCAGTGGAGGTCAGATCACTCCAATAGCTGAGCATAAGTGCCTAAGGGAACCGACCTAATCTAGTTTAAACCAACCTATTTGCATTCTAAACACAATATCATTTTGAGCATTAATCCTTTATCTTCCATAACTAGCGATCCCAGGAAGCGATTGCTTCACTGATAGTAGCGGATTCCTGATGGCAATGTGTAGATCAAAATGACACTAAACATGATACTTTTCCTATATCCTGAGCCTTAGATACCTTCAATATAATATAATTTATGTATAAATACTTTCTCATACATTTTACTAATAAATAAATGTGGATTGGAACATTAATAAATGTGTACTTTTTACAAGTGTAAGTGCGAATGTAAATGTGTGTTTTATTAATCCGTGCAATTGCGTCACTACATGTGGCATACCAATCGAATGGAAAACAAATTTTAATCAATTTAGTTTATTTCATCCTATTATTTGACTCCCACAACCCGGAGATATGTTGGTCAGCAGGGAGCTACGGCCATGGTATGGTACGAGTGCTATGGTTCAGCCTCGCAGGTAAGTTGGGCCTGCAAGTAGATAAGGTCATGGTATAGTATAGATATAGATTGTACGCTCCTTTGAGCAGGGCTTTCTCTCCTCCTGTTTCCACCACTTTAAACTTTGCTTTCCAGCTACTCAGCCCACCTCCTCTTGGACCTTCTGCTCTCCGACTCCTCTCGCTTCTCTCTGTTCCTCTCAGTGGCTCTTAACCTGTCATCCGCGCCCACCCTTTTGTGCTCAAGTTACCATCTTGTACTGATTATACCTCACCCTTTCTCTCCAGCTGTGCTCTGAGCTCCCAGAGTTATAGTGCTTACTGTTACTTGTACTGTGCCATTTTTTGTCCTTGTGCGGCGCTCTGTACACTTTGTGACGCAGTATAAATAAAAATTAATAATAATAATAATAATAATAGGTGTTGTAGTTCAGCTCTGGAGATATGCTGGGTCAGTAAAAGAAAGCACAGCCCTGGATGTACTTGGTGCTACATGTTCGAGGACCGTGGTATGGCACCGGCTGTGGTTCAGCTCTGGATGTACCTGGTACAACGTGGATGATGGCTGTGGTATGGTACTGGATGTGTTTTATTTCTGGATGTACTGGGTGCCACATGTTTGAAAGCCATGGTATGATACAGGTGTTGTGGTTCAGCCCTGGAGGTAACTGGAGATGCTTGGTGAGCGTGAAAACGGCATGGTCTGCCGTCCAGCGGCTGGTGCAGCCTTTAATGTGGCAGGAGAACACTGTACAGGATAAGCAAACTGGGTGAACTCTACATTCATGGTAGTCGCGCGTTTGGAATCTGTGCCCTTCGAAGAGTCGGTCTAGGTTCGGTGCAAGTACAGCTTATCTGGGCTGACTTGCGGTGTGCTACGCCCAGTGGGGTGCGGGTTCTGGGATGAGATGTCCCTTTAAGTTTAAGAAACAGTGTGTGCTTATGGATGGACAAGGTCGAGTACATTGTGCTATACGGTTTGATTTAAATAGATAAGAGTTATTTGCCAACAAGTCGGTGTGGTGTTTTTATTACTTAAGGTTAAGGAGTTAAGGTTAAAACTAAGGTCTATTGGTTATGTTATCAACCGTAAGGATTTTATACACTGGAGAAAGTAGATACCAGGAATTCACTGGAGACAACTAATATAAAGATTACACTGTAGCTTACTGTTAATAGGATTACAGTGGAGAAAACAATATCAGGAACACACTGGAAATGGTTGATACCAGGAATACAGTGGAGTTGATTGATACCAGGATTACACTGCAGATGACTACCAGGAACTCACTATACATGATTGATTCCAGGAGTATGCAGGAGATGTCTGAGGACTCAGAGAGTGAGAGGACTTTAAGGATAACATGTACATAATACAAGGAGAACTGATACACCCCTGCAAGGAAAATTAATACATTCTTCATTGCTATCCTGACTCCCACCAACAACCCCAAATCCCCAGGAACATATTTAATATGGTATATACCAGGAATACAGTGGAGATTACTGAAACCAGAAAAGTGCTGGAGAGGACTGATACCAGGAATACACTGGAGATGGTGACTACCAGGAATACACTGGAGGGCATAATAATAATTATTAATAGCGAAATTAACAGAGAAGCCAAGGCTACACTGATATGAGCATCTGTCATGTACATTTGGACACAGCTGCCTTAAATAGCATAGGAAGAAGAGGATGGTGATCCCTGCAGCAAATGACTGGAGATTCTATGTTATAAATAGTGGATGTATGCTTGTGCATGCATGTCTGCAGATTGAAAAGGCAGGCAGTTGGGGAAGGAGATGAGGAAGTCTGTGGAGTAGAACCTGTCCGGTTGGGTATCTGCTTCACAGATCACGCCTTAATGAAGTAAGAGTTTCGGCGGGTTCAGCGGGTCATAGCACCTCAAGTTAATGGTTGACACTGAACACTCCAAAAAATGGTTTGTTTGGAAACTTCTTATGAAACTATCTTAGGAGTTTGGGAGCAAGGACCTCAGTGGCATCAACCCAGGTATGTTCATCTGGACCATAGACCTTCCAATCCACTAGAAACCATCCCCCATTCTCTTCTCTCTTTTTCCTTCACAGGACTCCCTAAAAGGAACAACAACCAATAGGAAATAAAGGGAACGAATCAGAGACTGAGAGAACTTCAAGAATAACAGGTGCATTCTACAAGGAGAAATGATACACCCCTACAAGGAAAGTTGATGCACTCTTTATTTCTATTCTGACTCTCGCAAACAGCCCCATTAATATACTGGAGACGGCAGAAATCAGGAATACACTGGCGAGGACTGATACAAGCAATACAGCAGAGATGGTAAACAACAGGAAAGCACTGGAGAAAACAACTATTATCAACTGAAGCCAAACTGACAGAGAAGCCAAGGCTAAACTGACATGAACATCTGAAACTTATGTATTGACACAGGTGCCTTAAATAGTATAGGAGGAAAAGAAGGGGGATCCATGCAACAAATGACTGGAGAGTGTCACAGTTGCATACAGGAATACAGCTGGGAGCCACGAATATGGTGAAAACACTCTGTGTTTATTTGCAGAAATGTACAAAGCAGGTAATCAAGTCTGTAGAAATAAATACCAGGTGCAAGCTAATGCAGGAAATGATATGATTGTTCAGAAACCAGCAGGTAAACAGTTAATGCAGGGAACCAGGATGTATGAACAGATTTCCAAGCAGCATGAACCAGAGGAGCAAGGCAGGAGGAAGAGTCCACAGGCTGCAACAAGGATATGACTTCACAGGATGGAACAACAGGAAATGACATCAATAACCAGCAATGTGTGCTGGGAGTGACAGGTATATAAAGGGAAAAATGAGACCACACCCAGGTGCATGGGATAATTAGTGAAGCAGCAAGGTTAACCCCTAATGCACACAAATAGGGCACAATAGCAGCACCTCTGGTGAATGAAGGTACTGCTGCAGCACATAAAAATAAACACAAATACAGCACAGTGCAAAACAAACAGGGGCTGCAGGATGCAAGCAGCATTCAAAAGGGAAATGTAGCAGGCAGATCATGACAGTACCCCCCCTTTAAAGGGCGGATTCCAGACGCCCAATTACCAAAAATGTCTAAATTCGTTGGAATCATAGTCCACAATAGGGGGCCCGGCAGAAAAGTCCTCGTCCATGGGCAGAAGGGCAAAGGAGGCCATGCCAGCTGCCAGTTCAAGCACTGCAGAACCACCTCTTTTCTTACGTCCTCCTCTCTTACGGGACTTCCTTAGAGTTGGGACCTGCGCCAACTGGGTGGAGCACAAGGGTAGTTCTCGAACTGTAGTGCCGGGTAGTGTTGCTGAAAGCACCGGTGATCCACAGGATGGCACTGCAGGGGTTGGAGAAAACCTTTTGATTGCTTCCTCAACAAACCGTTGTAAGTCAAACAGGATGGGATATTGGGTTTCAATAAAAGGATTTTCCCATTCCAAAGCTTCTCCTTTAAAATACGAAATAAGGAACAGTACACGTCCCTTAGGGTTGTTAACAAGCTCTGCTATGGAGGGCATATAAGAGGCAGCAAATTTCAGAAGAGCACAAAGTTGGGAAATGTGCCCCTCAAAGAAAGGCAACGGCTCAGACTCGGCACCCTCAGCACAGGATGACTCGGACTTGGCAACAGACCTGACAGGGGACCCGGACTGGGCGGCAGACTTGGGAGCAGGCCCGGACTGGGCGGCAGACTTGGGAGCAGGCCCGGACTGGGCGGCAGACTTGGAGGGGACAACGCTGTGAGAAGCCTTGGAGGGGACAGCGCTGTGAGAAGCCTGAGGGCAGACAGCACTTTGAGAAGCCTGAGGGCAGACAGCACTTTGAGAAGCCTGAAGGCAGACAGCACTTTGAGAAGCCTGAAGGCAGACAGCATTTTGAGAAGCCTGAAGGCAGACAGCACTTTGAGAAGCCTGAAGGCAAACAGCACTTTGAGAAGCCTGAAGGCAGACAGCACTTTGAGAAGCCTGAGGGAAGACAGCACTTTGAGAAGCCTGAGGGAAGACAGCACTTTGAGAAGCCTGAGGGCAGACAGCACCAAGTGGGAACTCGGGCTGAACCGCATGGACTGGCAACTCGGGCTGGACCGCATGGACTGGCAACTCGGGCTGGACCGCATGGACTGGCAACTCGGGCTGGACCGCATGGACTGGCAACTCGGGCTGGACCGCATGGACTGGCAACTCGGGCTGGACCGCATGGACTGGCAACTCGGGCTGGACCGCCCACTCTGGAGCAGACTGGAAGGGCAGCGCCCCCTCTGGAGCAGACTGGAAGGGCAGCGCCCCCTCTGGAGCAGACTGGAAGGGCAGCGCCCCCTCTGGAGCAGACTGGAAGTGCAGCACCCCCTCTGGAGCAGACTGGAGCTCAGGAACAGAGACAGCGGCTGAAGACTCGGAACTGGCGGCAGCGGCTGGAGACTCGGCACTGGAGGCAGCGGCTGGAGACTCGGCACTGGAGGCAGCGGCTGGAGACTCGGCACTGGAGGCAGCGGCTGGAGACTCGGCACTGGAGGCAGCGGCTGGAGACTCGGCACTGGAGGCAGCGGCTGGAGACTCGGCACTGGATAGCACGGTAACAGGAGACTCGGGTGCAGAAGCTGCGGCAGCAGGCTCACGACCGGGCACAGTGGCAGCAGGCTCACGACCGGACACAGTGGCAGCAGGCTCACGACCGGACACAGTGGCAGCAGGCTCACGACCGGACACAGTGGCAGCAGGCTCAGGACCGGACACAGTGGCAGGAGACTCGGGACCGGACACAGTGGCAGGAGACTCGGGACCGGACACAGTGGCAGGAGACTCGGGACCGGACACAGTGGCAGGAGACTCGGGACCGGACACAGTGGCAGGAGACTCGGGACCGGACACAGTGGCAGGAGACTCGGGACCGGACACAGTGGCAGGAGACTCGGGACCGGACACAGTGGCAGGAGACTCGGGACCGGACACAGTGGCAGGAGACTCGGGACCGGACACAGTGGCAGGAGACCCGGGACCGGACACAGTGGCAGGAGACCCGGGACCGGACACAGTGGCAGGAGACCCGGGACCGGACACAGTGGCAGGAGACTCGGGATCGGACACAGTGGCAGGAGACTCGGGACCGGACACAGTGGCAGGAGACTCAAAGCTGGAGGCAGATGATGTGACCTCAGAGCTGGAGGCAGATGATGTGACCTCAGAGCTGGAGGCAGAGGCTGGCACCTCGCAACAGGAGACAGAGGCTGGCACCTCGCAACAGGAGACAGAGGCTGGCACCTTGCAACAGGAGACAGAGGCTGGCACCTCGCAACAGGAGACAGAGGCTGGCACCTCGCAACAGGAGACAGAGGCTGGCACCTCGCAACAGGAGACAGAGGCTGGCACCTCGCAACAGGCGACAGAGGGAGTTAGTGCCTAAGGACAGGCGGCTGGAGCTGGCGCGTCAGGACAGGCGGCTGGAGCTAGAAGATTGGGTCTCTTCGCAGAGAACAGGAATGCTGGAGCATAAACAGATTTGGAGTGCAGAGAGGAAACAACAGGTGATGGTTCAGTAAGCTGACGTGGTCTACGGATGGGACAGTCCTGCAAGAAATGTGCATTGCTGGCACAGTAGAGACACAACTTGTTTGTTATTCTGCGACGCCGTTCCTCTTTGGTCAGATGGGGCCGTGGACCACATGTGAACTGGGAATTTGTTACCCCATAGTTCTTAGAAAACAGCAAACTCGTAGAAGCACTTTTAAGAGGTGCCGCTTGCACAGGTTCATCAGCAGAGAAGGTGGATTGAAACAGATCAGCAGCTTCTGAATTAGGAGGGACAGAATCTGACAGTCTCCTGAGTGGGTCCAAAAGCAACGTAGCAAATTTAGCCAGCTGGGAGCGAAGCAAGATAATGTCCATCTGTAAAGTTTGTAGCAGTGGCAATTCCAAGTTTGGTAAAACAGACATGTTGCAGAAAACAAATGAAAACTTGATTGCAGAGAAAAGGTCCCAGAAATAAAAAACTTTCACCTGACTCCTAAGCTGTTTTTTGGGCTGGTTATACTGTCACGGTTGCATACAGGAATACAGCTGGGAGCCACGAATATGGTGAAAACACTCTGTGTTTATTTGCAGAAATGTACAAAGCAGGTAATCAAGTCTGTAGAAATAAATACCAGGTGCAAGCTGATGCAGGAAATGATATGATTGTTCAGAAACCAGCAGGTAAACAGTTAATGCAGGGAACCAGGATGTATGAACAGATTTCCAAGCAGGAGGAAGAGTCCACAGGCTGCAACAAGGATATGACTTCACAGGATGAAACAACAGGAAATGACATCAATAACCAGCAATGTGTGCTGGGAGTGACAGGTATATAAAGGGAAAAATGAGACCACACCCAGGTGCATGGGATAATTAGTGAAGCAGCACCTCTGGTGAATGAAGGTACTGCTGATTGAAATGGGACACAGCCGAGAGAGAAGATGAGGAAACCGCTCATGCAGGACACTGAGCGTGCCTTACTGAGGTAAGAGTGTCAGCAGGTCCAGAGTAGGATAGTAACCCCGGTCTTAATGGTTGATGCTAAACACCCATAAAGTGGTTTGTTGGGAAACGTCCTAAGAAACTTTCTTAGGAGTTTGGGAACAAGAACATCAGTGGCATCAAGACAGGTATGTTCTTTTGAACCATAGCCTTCCAATCCACCAGATACTGAGTCTTTCCCCAAGAACATCTGAAATTTAGAAGCCGTTCAAGGAGTCTTGATAGTAGAAGTAGCCAAGGCTAAGGATGAAAAAACAATAATAAACGGCAGTTTGAGTAGGGAAATATCATGGTGTAGGGAAATATGGAAAGAATTAGAAATACGGAAAAAAGGGGAAGCTTAAAGACTACCTGATTGATAAACTTTTTATTCTCAATGGACCAATGTACATAGGTGAAAGTTTCACACCAAAGTGCTCGTAAGTGAAGATTATGGGTTGACAACCAAACTATGTTTCCTACTTTCAAAGATGTAGCAGCGCAACGTTTCTTGTCAAAGAATTAAAAGCAAATGGATGCATTCTTTAGTCTCTCCACCGCTTTAGTTCAGATGTAAAAGTGGTGACACAGAGAGCCTTTTTTACGCCACACGGTGGTATAATTTCACCGTGCACAGTCCTCCTGTCAGAATGCAGAATTCCAAATCCTGGGATAAAGCTATAAAAGTCCCCTCCTATTCTCAACAAATTGCCAGTGCAACACTTTCCTAGTTCCTGGCACTAGCGTACCACTGTTGTTGTTTATCTGCTGCTGCACAGACTTCAGCCATTACCATCTGTTGCTGCTCAAACAGTAGATATTTACCCCTCGTGAGGATGAAGCTTTCTCCTACGTTTTCTTCTGATTCACCTTTGGCCATTAGGGGTAGTAGGTTACTGCTCTAAGTCTTCCAGGTTCTAGATACTTCTCTGTGTCTCTAGGTACGGGTTTCCAGTACCAGGTTTGACTAGGTTGTGGGTTCTGGGACGGCCTGATCCCTTTGGGTTTGCTCATTCCGAGTTCCTACTTTCTGATGCAAGTCCTGAGTCCTGAGTTGCCCAGGACCAGTTCCAGGTTTATTCTGTCCAGGAGGTAGCCTTTCCAGTCTTGGTACAATAATCCTCTGAGTTTCTGGACATTGGGGGGTACTAAGTCTCTGGCCGTTGGTTCTGTTTCTCGGTTCCCGCTTCCAGGTTCCAGTCCACCAGTTCTAGATTTCAGTTAGTTATTCAACTAGAGAGTCCAGTCCAGTATTGCTCCTCCTGTCATCTGGTAGTCACAAATAGAGTACACCTTCTCTCCATGAGAATCCGGCCTCCTAGTTTCCACTTTACCTCTGCTACAGCTAGTCCCAAGGGTCCCGAGACGGATCCCAGGAACCCTATTGCCATGACAACACTCACTTTATTACCATATACCCACCACCCCAGGAGTGTAGGAAGAGCCTTAGTATTTTCAGCACAGGGCTGGTTCTTCCTAGCACAATTTTTTTGTGGACCTCACTTCCTACAGATTTCAGCCCCGTGCTGTATAGCTTGGGGTTGGGTTGCCATTATGGCAGGGGGACACTCGACAGGGGTCTATAGTGCCATCCACTCCAGCTGGTTGGCCTACTGCTGGTTTTGGTAAAATCAGATGGACTCCCTGCATTTTTTTTCTCCTAATTTCACCGCAACCAGCACTATCCTGGCAGCACTAGGATTAATAGCATTAGGAGGGGGGACTCCACGTATTTGTTTTAAAGCAAATTTTATTTTTCAACACCTTATAGAACTGGCGGTTCAGGCAGCTGTAATGCCACCTGCTCCGCTGGATCAGCAGGTTCTGACAGGTATGTATGTACCTGCAGCGCCTGAGTACTACAGAGGCCTGCACCCGAATTCAACAGGTCACGGATCTTGTGATCTGTGGCTTGATGAATTCGGCCTCACGGAAAGCCAAAATATGGGCGGGTTGCGCTCAGAATATGTACCCTAATCAATCAGGCCCGCTGAAACTGAAAGAAAGTCTCTAATGTCCTGCCAAAGGGATGACTACCAATAATCCTGATAAAAACATTACAGAGTTTTTCGAAACCCAGATTGATCAGAAACCGGGAGGAAGGAGCCCAATACATAGACTTTTTCTGAAGTTTCGAAGATACCAACATCTTGCTCTGCGAAGCAGTAGTAGAGGGAGTTGTAGATGTGACAAGCAGACACTTAAGATCTAAAGTAGGATGGTTCTCCAAAATGTAAGCATCATGGTCACTTTGAAAAGAGTGGGATAAGGTGTCAGCCTTACGATTTTTACTACTCGGTCTAAAGTTAATACGGAGGTCAAAACGGGAAAAAAAGGAGAAACCACTGGGCCTGTCATAGGGTTAGACACTGAGCAGTTTGAAGTATGCCAATTTTTTATGATCCATAAAGACTCTTACAAACAATAAGGAACTCTCGAGAAGATATCACCATTCTTTGAATGCTAATTTCATAGCCAATTTTTCTCCTCTGATATGAACTTAACAAGAGAATAAACTAAGTTTTACTAATAAAACTTCTTCTACTAATAAACAGAAGTTTTTCAGCAGAAGATCTTTGAGAGAGGATGGCACCCACTTAAAACGAAGAGGTATCAACCTCTAGGGAAAAAGGCTGTGAAAATTCTGGTTGTTTGAGAACCAGCACCGTAGAGTATGCCTGCTTTAGAGAAAGGAATTCTTCTGTAGCTGCAGTAGTCCAAATCCTGACCCTTTTTGTGTGAGATCAATGATGGGAGCTGTCAAAGAAGAGTACCTGTGAATAAAAAACAATACTTCCTATTGCTTTGCTTATCTGCTATATTATATAATACTTGACAATTGATAAATAGCTACTCATAGGTACATATGAACATTAATAACTTATATGTCTATATGCCTATTGTCCACAGACTTTCCAATTCTGGGGTAATCAGTTCATAAAAATTAGCTCTGAGGCAATCAGATGGGGCTGAAAAGCAGTCTCTCATGAGCAGGGCTATCACGCGCCGGGTGATCAGGCAGCGCACCCGACACCCGGCAGACTTACCTGTCTCCGCCACTCCGCTCCGTCCTGGGCGCCGCCATCTTGGATCCGGGTCTGCGCATGCGCAGACCCAAGGGCTGTGTTAATACTTCTCTCCTTCTCTCATTGGTGTATGGCTGTGGCGCCTAAATTAAAAGGCACCACCTCACTACCTACGGTGTCTGTTGTTTGAGTCACCTCCTGGTGCTAGAAGTGGCTTCCCTGCGTGTCCTGTCTACACTCTTGTCTGCAGAGCTGACGCTCACCTCCTGCATCTACCATACTGTTCTCTGCAGAGCTGACGCTCACCTGCTGCATCTACTATACTCTTGTCTGCAGAGCTGACGCTCACCTGCTGCATCTACCAGACTGTTGTCTGCAGAGCTGACGCTCCGCCTGCTACATTTACTACACCGTGGTCTACAGAGCTGATGCTCCATCCGCTGCATCTACTATAGCTTTGTCTGCAGAGCTGATGCTTCACAGGCTGTATTCTTATACGGTCGTCTGCAGAGCTGACGCTTCACCTGCTGTATTCATATTCTGTTGTCCACTGAGCTGACCCTCTACAGTTGTTCTAGGCTGATTCTCTCCACTCCTGCTTTGTGTGGTAACCGGCTAGACTACAGAGGTGACGCTCCATCCAGTGCACCTGTATTCTGTTATTGCAGAGTTGACGCTCCATATCCTGTTCCTGGGTGTCTACCTAGTGTTGGGACCGCTGGCTACTCCTCCTACGGTCCTTTCTCCTGTAGCCTTCCAAAGGGCTTCCATTCAGTACTTATAGTGGGGGCCGCGACCTGCGAGTCAGACGCAGCTAAGACCATACTAGTTCCTGGTGAACACCATCTCCTCGTTAGACTCCGCGCTTTGCTAGAGTAGTGCAAAACTGTACGAACCATAGGATTCGCTTCATTAACTTTCCTTGTGTGCTCCTTGTGTGCTCCTTCTACTATTCCATCACCCTCTGTACCTCTTGTCCTGCTTCCCTAGCCCTATTTTTTTAAGCTTTGGCCTACTTCTTGCTGATTTCTACCATCACTTTTACTCATTGTCCCAGAAATAATTTGATTTGCATTACCATGTTACCTGTGTCTGTGTATATATATTGTGGCAAGAGCCCGCTACTGCAGAAGCACACACGAACAACAACTTCCTTTTTATGGTGCTTTATTGTCAGGATGGTAAATGTTTGACACCGTGTCACTCACCGGACCGTGAGTGCCTCTTCCCGGACATTTAGGAACCGTGGCCGTCCACCATCCTGAGGGTCTGCGCATGCGCAGCCCTTTTCTATACTTCAGTGTATACCCCTTTAACTTAATTGGCAGATCAGGCAACCTCCCTATATTAAGCACCTGTGGTCACTACCACGTTGCCTGATCTTGGAGTCTCATTCCTCATGAGTCTCTGAAGGTGTTCCTGTATTACTTGTGTATTCAGTGCTGCTGATTCCTGTGGTTTCCAAACCACTTCTACTACTGTGGTTCCATACCACTTCTACCATCAACTTTATCATCATGACTGTTTGCTGATTCCTATCCGCTGCCTCCGTGCACTACAGTCTTCTACACCACTTCAACGTTATTTTATATCAACGTGACTGTTTGTTCATTGCTATCCGCTGCCTCCGTGCACTCCAGCTTTTACCTCACTCACCTGCTTCTCATCAAGTCTGTTTGCTGATTTCTATCCGCTGCCTCCGTGCACTACAGTCTCCTGCTTGCAACTCGCCTGTGTTCAACATCGTGCCTGCCAGCTGACTACTATCCGCTGCCTCTGTGCACTACAGTCTCCTGCTTGCAACTCGCCTGTGTTCAACATCGTGACTGCCAGCTGATTACTATCCGCTGCCTCCGTGCACTACACTCTCATCTCATCTTTGCTGTGACTTCCTCGAGACTGCCGCTTTTCATTACCATCTGCTACACTTCGTGATCTACAGCTCCTGCCCTGCGCTGCACTCCTGTTTCCCATCGCTGTTGGTTCCTGTGGTTGCTACTGGTTACCTCCGTGTGCCGCCGAGTCCTGCCGCTGTGGTCAGCGCTATCGTCCATCTCCTGCTGATCCACTCTCCATGCCTTCACGTGTTCCACTGGTCTCTACCCTCCTGTCAGCATTGGATTTGTATCTCTTCTACTACCCTCTGCTGGATCATCTCCATTCTCCTGGGTCTCCTATGAGTCCAGTTCCACGTGTTGCTGACTCCTGTGGATTCGTGTCCCTGTTGGTCTACTCATCTGTGCGCTGCACCTGCTAGACCGCTGCTTCACCTATCCAGGGACTTCCTATCCAGTCGGCCTCCAGCCGCTCAGGTACCGCTGCAATCCCATCTGACTGCTACTGCTGAACCACGGTATGCATACTTCTCATTGACTGTGCTGTGTATTGCATATCTTGCTGGACTGTGTTTGGTTCTCTCTGGAGTCTGCTATCCGCTGAGTCTATTGCCATCATTGACTGTGTTATCATTGTGCTGGACTACTTCAAGAGACTTTCTAGATTGCAGACCTGATCAGTCATTTACATATATATATATCTATATTGTGCATATTACTGTGGATCGTGTATAAGGTGCCTGTGTATATCCTGTGTTGCAGTCTTCCCCCGTGCACCTCCTCACATATATATTCAGTGGTACAACTTGCTGATGTCAGACCACTGATCCCTGTTTCCGGTATCACCTGTTCCATTATCCTCTCACATAGCAGTGGTACAACTTGCTACCGCAGACCACTGACTACCTGGATACCTCCACTTGGATTCCACTCCTTCACTCAGACAGCGGTACAACTTGCTACCCGCAGACCGCTGACTCTCATCACCTCCTTGTTTCTGTTGGACATTCCTCCTCACTATAGCAGTGGTACAACTTGCTATCGCAGACCACTGACTACCTTCACGTGTCCTTGTCCATACAGTTCCTTGTGTATCATTACCTCATTATTACCAGTGTTGCTAGTCATAGACTTTCCTGAGCATCTCATCGGCCATCATTTCATGTTCCGTGATCACCCAGCTACCAGAGTACCCTATTACCATCTACATTGCTCTGGTAAGCCTACCATCTGGTGATCCCTGGGTAAAGACTCCTAGTGCCCGTGACAGTAAGATCAGGCCATGACAGACCCAGATACGGAACCTACAGCCAAAGAGATGCTGCGGCATCTGGTTACTCGTATTGAGCAACAGGAAGTTCGCCAACGGCATTTACTGCGGTGTTACCAGGCCTTAGCTTCCCAAAGACCGTCTGTACAAGATGCCACAACTACTGTTGATGCTCCTGTGCCTTCCTCAATTTCACCCAGCTTCATCTCCGGTGATACCCGTGGAGATAGGTCGCTCCAAATTAACTTTAGAGGAGAGGGACCGAAGAATAAAGAATAGACTTTGTATCTATTGTGCCGATTCTACGCATATGCTCAATTCTTGTCCCAGGAGATGCCGGCCTCTAACCAATACTGGGGAGATAAGGTTAGGGTTCCTGCAGTCCTCTCCATCGTCTATGAAATCTAAAGTCTGCGCTTTTGATGTGACTATTTCCTTTGCTACCAAAACCTTTGAGTCACAGGCATTGATTGATTCCGGAGCAGCAGGAAATTTTATTTCCAAATCATTAGTAAATCAATGGTCTCTACCAGTGATTACCTTAAAAACACCCGTTACTGTGACGGCTATAGATGGATCACGTCTCATCAACGGTCTCATCACCCAGAGTACGTCTCCAGTAATCCTTCAGATTGGTGCCCTGCATCATGAAGAAATATCGTTTTTGATCCTTCCTGTTACGACAAGTCCGATTGTCTTAGGCCTTCCATGGCTTCAGTGTCACTCTCCCCAGATTGACTGGCGCACTCCTCGAGTTACATCTTGGGGAACTGAATGTCATCATCGTTGTCTCTCCCAAGTGGTTTCATTCAAAAGACAGCATTCGTCTATTCCACCAGGTCCTCCTCCACAAGATCCTTCATCTACGGATCTGTGTGATAAAGTTCAGTCTGAACGCCTTCCTCCTCATCGGGCGTTCATGACGTCATCGGACGTTGAAGATGGATCTCAGGAGTCATCTTCAAAAAGTCAAGTGCTGGTGGTTCACGGTCACCATCCGTCTTTTCCGGAATTTCCTGCCCTCCCGCCCACCCAAGTTCCTGCGGTGGAAACTGTTTGTCAGACCTTTAAAAATATCTGGTCTCAGGTCAAAACCTGTTTAAAGAAGACATCTATCAAATATAAATCTTTCGCAGATAGGAAGAGGCGGGCTATTCCACCACTAAAAATTGGAGATCGTGTCTGGTTATCCACTAAAAATATTCGTTTGAAGGTTCCATCCATGAAATTCGCCCCTCGTTTTATTGGTCCATATAGGATCATTCAAGTAATCAATCCAGTATGTGTGAAACTCCTTCTTCCTAAGAATCTTCGGATTTCTAATGCCTTCCATGTATCTTTGCTCAAACCTCTTATTATCAACCGTTTTTCAACTCCTCCCTCAGCTCCGCAGCCAGTTCAAGTCCATCAGGAGGAGGATTTTGAGATTACCGAGGTACTAGATGCAAAAATTTCGCGAGGAGTCCTCCACTTCCTCGTTCATTGGAAGGGCTTTGGTCCTGAGGAGCGCTCTTGGATCAAAGCTGAAGATCTTAATGCTCCTGCCCTTTTGAAGAAGTTTTACTCCAAAAATCCGGACAAGCCCGGTTCCAGGCGTTCTGTGCCCACCTTTAAAAGGGGGGGTACTGTCACTCACCGGACCGTGAGTGCCTCTTCCCGGACATTTAGGAACCGTGGCCGTCCACCATCCTGAGGGTCTGCGCATGCGCAGCCCTTTTCTATACTTCAGTGTATACCCCTTTAACTTAATTGGCAGATCAGGCAACCTCCCTATATTAAGCACCTGTGGTCACTACCACGTTGCCTGATCTTGGAGTCTCATTCCTCATGAGTCTCTGAAGGTGTTCCTGTATTACTTGTGTATTCAGTGCTGCTGATTCCTGTGGTTTCCAAACCACTTCTACTACTGTGGTTCCATACCACTTCTACCATCAACTTTATCATCATGACTGTTTGCTGATTCCTATCCGCTGCCTCCGTGCACTACAGTCTTCTACACCACTTCAACGTTATTTTATATCAACGTGACTGTTTGTTCATTGCTATCCGCTGCCTCCGTGCACTCCAGCTTTTACCTCACTCACCTGCTTCTCATCAAGTCTGTTTGCTGATTTCTATCCGCTGCCTCCGTGCACTACAGTCTCCTGCTTGCAACTCGCCTGTGTTCAACATCGTGCCTGCCAGCTGACTACTATCCGCTGCCTCTGTGCACTACAGTCTCCTGCTTGCAACTCGCCTGTGTTCAACATCGTGACTGCCAGCTGATTACTATCCGCTGCCTCCGTGCACTACACTCTCATCTCATCTTTGCTGTGACTTCCTCGAGACTGCCGCTTTTCATTACCATCTGCTACACTTCGTGATCTACAGCTCCTGCCCTGCGCTGCACTCCTGTTTCCCATCGCTGTTGGTTCCTGTGGTTGCTACTGGTTACCTCCGTGTGCCGCCGAGTCCTGCCGCTGTGGTCAGCGCTATCGTCCATCTCCTGCTGATCCACTCTCCATGCCTTCACGTGTTCCACTGGTCTCTACCCTCCTGTCAGCATTGGATTTGTATCTCTTCTACTACCCTCTGCTGGATCATCTCCATTCTCCTGGGTCTCCTATGAGTCCAGTTCCACGTGTTGCTGACTCCTGTGGATTCGTGTCCCTGTTGGTCTACTCATCTGTGCGCTGCACCTGCTAGACCGCTGCTTCACCTATCCAGGGACTTCCTATCCAGTCGGCCTCCAGCCGCTCAGGTACCGCTGCAATCCCATCTGACTGCTACTGCTGAACCACGGTATGCATACTTCTCATTGACTGTGCTGTGTATTGCATATCTTGCTGGACTGTGTTTGGTTCTCTCTGGAGTCTGCTATCCGCTGAGTCTATTGCCATCATTGACTGTGTTATCATTGTGCTGGACTACTTCAAGAGACTTTCTAGATTGCAGACCTGATCAGTCATTTACATATATATATATCTATATTGTGCATATTACTGTGGATCGTGTATAAGGTGCCTGTGTATATCCTGTGTTGCAGTCTTCCCCCGTGCACCTCCTCACATATATATTCAGTGGTACAACTTGCTGATGTCAGACCACTGATCCCTGTTTCCGGTATCACCTGTTCCATTATCCTCTCACATAGCAGTGGTACAACTTGCTACCGCAGACCACTGACTACCTGGATACCTCCACTTGGATTCCACTCCTTCACTCAGACAGCGGTACAACTTGCTACCCGCAGACCGCTGACTCTCATCACCTCCTTGTTTCTGTTGGACATTCCTCCTCACTATAGCAGTGGTACAACTTGCTATCGCAGACCACTGACTACCTTCACGTGTCCTTGTCCATACAGTTCCTTGTGTATCATTACCTCATTATTACCAGTGTTGCTAGTCATAGACTTTCCTGAGCATCTCATCGGCCATCATTTCATGTTCCGTGATCACCCAGCTACCAGAGTACCCTATTACCATCTACATTGCTCTGGTAAGCCTACCATCTGGTGATCCCTGGGTAAAGACTCCTAGTGCCCGTGACACACCGTATACTTGTACAGCAATCATGGAGACCCTAAACACTAGCTATATATAGTCCAGCTCTCTCTCAGGACCAGCCAGCTCACCCAGCATTGGTCTCTCTAAACAAATGAAACAAACAAGCTTTTATACATGATGCTCCTCCCCCAGCCTTAGCTTGATGGACAGGTGACACACCCACCTTCTCTTTAAAAGAAAACACCCATCACTGCCTCTGTTTGAACAACCAGACATGCCCTGTCTGTTTGCTGAGAGGAAGGATTTCAGATCATGTAAGTTTAACCAAATTTAAACTATTGCTTTTCATACATAAGTCTTCACTCTAGGTGCCTTACTGCACAAATGTTTTACTCTACTTCACTGCTTTCTCTGTATATTGCCAGCTAAATGACTCCTTTTTGTTACTATATATATATATATATATATATATATATATATATATATATATATTTTGCTGTTTTTTGTTTGTTCCTGTATCATGTTCTGTTATGGCTCTCTGTTTCCTGTATATGTCATGTACGGCCCTGCGGACCCTTTGTGGTGCCTTATAAATTAAAGATAATAATAATAATAATGCTTCCCAATTTGAAAATAATAGTCCCAGCAGTACTTAACTCCTCTAATAATGAAGGGACAGATCCCCAGCACAACTGGAATGTGAATGTAAGTTTCTGCAGCATATTGCCTCGCTTCTATTAATACAGCTCCAGAAAAGCTGTATTAATAGAAGCAGTCAAATGGATTAGCAAAGCCGTAACTGTAAAGAATCTCAGGTGAATGTATGGGCAATATAACTACACTGGCGTCACTGGACAAGTTTCTCTGCCCCTTTCAGTAGGGGGTTTCTTCAGAGTTGTATAAAGCATGTATATTATTATTATTATTATTATTATTATTATTAATTTTTATTTATAGGGCGCCACAAAGTATCCGTAGCGCCGTACAAGGACAAACAATGGCACAGTACAAGGTGAGACAGCACAGTACAAGTAACAGTAAGCACTAAAACTCTGGGGGCTCAGGCACAGCATGAAAGAGAGGGAGGGAGGGGAAAAGTGAGTACAAGCAGGTAACTATGGCCCAAGAGGGTGGGCATGGATGACAGGTTGAGAGTCACTGAGGGGAGCGGAGAGAAGCGAGAGTAGACAAAGGGCAGAGGGACTGAGAGGAGGTGAGCTGAGTAGCTGGAGAGCGCAGTTAAAAGTGATGGAAACAGAAGGTAGGAGAGCCTTGCTCAAAGGAGCGAACAATCTAAAGGGAGAGGAAGACAGACAGACACATGGATGAGACGGAGAGACGGGAGGAAGGGGGAGAAGGGAAGAAGGGATGAGAAAGAGAGGTAGCCGACCGGTGGGAGTTTAGGCATGAGACTGGAAGGCTTTAAGGAAAAGGTGGGTTTTTAATGTTCATTTGAAAGAGGACAGATTGGCTATTTATTTATAAACAAAGGCACCTATATTTATCTTATGGCTGTCCATAGTAGCCAATCATTCACATTTAGACAAGACTGTATCAAAACAACAGCCCGATCTGTCATTCATCACACGGGACAGATTGCACTAATCCTATTACTTGTTGACAAAATAGTAGGTATGCACAGGCTTGGTTTTCTGAAAACCGATCCCCCCTAAACATCACAAATCTGAGTACTGAGTCGAGCCAGTTCGGTACTTTCGCGTCTCTCAGAACTGAAATCAAGGCAAAACGTCACTATTGCGTCATCTGATCTTGCAGATTTTGTATTCCATTAATACCACTCTCCACTACTACTCTGCAGTCTCCAGTGCCATTGCTCTGTGCCATGGGTATGAATCATGATCAGTCGACAGAAGAGAAGGAGCAGCTGTTGGCTTCAGTCATGATGATACTAGTCCCTCCACATCATCTACTAAAACCTATGCTTAAGTGCATAGTGGGTTTAAGTCAGAGCACTTATGTATGAGTACTAGTTCTGCAAATGTCAGTGAGGCATCTTCTTCTAAGGTCTGTAATGACAATGCAAGACCTTGTTATTCTGAGTCAAAAAGAGGTGCCAAAAAAATTTCTTGTTTAAAAGCCGTGCTGGAAAAAAACAGACAGTAGAACAAACTGTATGTTCGGAAATGTCATAAATCCCTGAGGAGAGTCTATCCACAAGTGCTATGTCTAAGCCTGACCTTTCTGATACTGTACTCATAAAGAAACCTCCTTTCTCCCATTTCTGCAAATGTGTGTATGAGCAGACCAAATCTAGCTGGTGATATAGAAACTGAGGATGCCACTTTGGATTTACAACAGGATGAGGGGGATATTTGTGTAACTGACGGCGCTAATGAGGATGTTGATGATGATGATGTTTGTGTAAATCCTGCACTAGTGGAAGCAGTTCTTGCCAGTGATAAAAAAAAAAGGTCATTGTCATGCCTGTGTATAAGACCAAAAAATACATCTCTTCTGTGTGGAATTACTTTTACCCAAATCTTAACAACAGTTGTCTAGCCATTTGTAGCAATTGTAAATCCATAGTCGAGGTAGAGACCTTAACGATTGATGTTACGCCATTTGAAGAGAGTTAATGGCAAGTTTTTGGGAAAATCAGAAACTTATGCTAAAAAAATAACAACAAGCATTCCAGCATTAGTTAACTCCCTTCTCTCAGCTAGATCCCAACACCTGCAATCTACACCAACACCTTCCTTATCAATATCCTCACTAATGATCGAAATTAGTCTTGTATCCAAGTTGTTATGGCTAGATGGCAACTCCCCTATCCAGGACTCCTCTGAAGAATTCTTCAGTGTTAAGCCCGCTGCTGCTGCTGCTGCTGCTGGGGGTGGCTATTCATCCCAGAAGCAGACCAAGAAGAAGACTACTAGTAGTTTACAACAATTGACTGTTAAACAATCCTTTGGAAGAGGAAGCTAGTAGGACAGCTGTCACCCAGTCGCACAGTGGATCAAAGGCGCCATGGCAACTATGCTAGTATTAGATCTGCGCCCAATACCCACAATTAATGCAGCTTGTTTTAGACAGCTAATTGAGGTCCTGTGTCCCCGTTACCAAATTCCATCTCGACACTATTTTACTAGACAAGCAATTCCTCACCTGTACCAGAAGGTTTTAAAAAATGTAATTATTGGGCTACGGAATGCCATTCTATCCACTGTACATTTAACCACAGATATGTAGACAAGCGGAACTGGGCAAACTTAACATTATATGACTGTGACAGCCCACTGGGTTGGTGAATCACCTTCAGCAGCAAGAATAGCAGCAGCATCTACCAAACAACGCTAGATCTTTCAGAGGCAGGCTATTCTGTGTATCACCAGTTTACTAAGAGGCATACCGCTGACAACCTGTTAGAAAAGCTAAGGGATGTCATTGCAATGTGGCTTATTCCGCTCTGACTCTCTTCAGGATATGTGAATTCTGATAACGCCACCAATATTGTGAGTGTATTACGGCTGGGTAAATTCCATCACATTCCCTGTTTTGCTCACACACTCACTCTGGTGGTACAGAGCTTTTTTGAAAAAGACAGGGACTACACTACATTTTGGCTACTGTACCTGATCCTAGGTTTAAGAGCTATATCTTTTCTTTCTTTCCAACTAACCCAGTTGAGCAAGTTGACAGCTGAACTGGTACATGATACGATGACATCTCCTTCTTCAGTTTCTCAAGCAACTGTTGCTAGAAAAAGAGACCCAGGGATGATACAGATGAGTCAGCACAACATTTTGATATCTGGTCTGGTCTAAAAGAATTGCCCAAAAATCGTGACTCCTCTGCCGTATCTCCAGCTGATCCTACTATTAACATCCAAAGACGGAATGGAGGATTGTTTTAATGACAGCATACAAATAGACATGTCAGTCTGTCCCTTTACATACTGGGAAGAAAGAAAGGCAATTTGGAGACCCAAGTACAAACTCGCTTTGCAAATACCCAAGCTGCCCACCATCCAGTGTGTACACTGAAAGAGTTTTCAGCACAGCCGGGAATCTTGTCAGCAATCGCCGTAGGAGGCTACTTCCTAAAAATGTGGAAAAGATGATGTTCATCAAAATGAACTATAAATTGCATGAGGAAGGCCTTTACCGGCAATTACATCAAAGTACTGACACTTCTGTAATGGTGGATGTTGGTTAAACATTTTGATGTTAATAAAGGTGTTCAGCGGTGTTAATGTGGATGTTAAGCCACAATACTGTTGTTTCTTGAACAGATTTCTGTATATTAAAGATGATAACAACAGATGAATGCAGATACTCACAGTTGTTTGTAGTACAGCAGGCAATATACACTTTAAGCAGTACAGGTCCCTGTACCCAGATATTTATGCAGGCTTATGCACTTTTATATATGTAGATACAGATATACATATGATACAGGATTAACACATTGCACTACTGTGCTCTAATATATATGTAGGCACAGTAGGGAGACTCCGGTCACATTTAGAGTAGCATTGCGGGCTTTATAATGCGCAACAGTACGCAGGTTTTAACAGTGCGTCCATCTCTCTCAAGCGCTATGGAAGAATGGCCCGAAAAAGTCGAACTTCCGGTTTGAAGGGCCTGGGCATGTATAGTAGCGCAAATCGGACATACTCATCCTGACCCACTTCCTGTTTCCTCCTAGACCACCGGGGATTACATCAGTTGCCATACCAACGGTAGGAGATGGAGCAAAGAGCTCCTATATGCAAATTGGGGATTCTACTGAGGATGAATTAATATTGTGTGAGGATGATGTACACACTGATGAGGGTGAGGATGAGGGTGAGGATGAGGGTGAGGATGATAAAGAAAACAATATCTTGTCACTGTAGAGTTCATTGACTGCACTGTTAGCTTAGCTGCCTTAAGCCCATCGTTAGTTTGTTTTGTGGGGGCCCAAGCAAACCAAGCACTTCAGTCACAAAAGGCCCTCTTTGTTGCTGAAGTGCTTGGTTTATTAAACGGTATATGTCCTTTTTAACATATTTCCAAGGACAATTCCATCTTGCACTATTTGGCATTTTGTCCTTGGTCTATCAGCTTGTGTAACAGTCGACAATTCAGGTGTGAACAGTATTATTAGGTCGCCAATTCACATGGTGGACAGTATGATTAGGTAGACTATTCAAATGTGGACAGTATTATTATAGGGCTAGGGATATGGTTAAGGACAGGCCTAGGGACAGGTCTAGGGATAGGGATAGAGACAGATAGAGGGACGGGGATAGGGACATGGACAGGTCCAGAGATAGGGACAGGGTTATAGTTCGGTATAATACTGTCTACATTTGAATTGCCAACCTAATACATACTATTTACATTTCAATTGTTGTCCTAATAATACTGTCAATGTTATCATATTGTCGACTTTATAGCCTTGTCGAATCTGCTGCCCATCAATCATATTATGTGAATCCAACATAAATGTGGGTGGGAGGGCCCAAGGACAATTCCATCTTGCACCACTTTTCTTTTCTGCCACTGCTATGTGTTTCCTACATGTGATATAAAATGCTGTGTGTTTTTGCCATTGCTCTGTTGCTTAGTAACCAGCCAGCTCACTGCAGTCTTAGGGCTAGATTTACTAAGCTGCGGGTTTGAAAAAGTGGGGATGTTGCCTATAGCAACCAATCAAATTCTAGCTATCATTTTGTAGAAAGTACTAAATACATGACAGCTAGAATCTGATTGGTTGCTATAGGCAACATCCCCACTTTTTCAAACCCGCAGCTTAGTAAATCTAGCCCTTAGAGTTCATTGACAGCACTGTTTGCTTAGCTGCCTTAGACTCATTGGTAGCTTGTTTTGTGGGGGGGGGGGGCAAACAAACCAAGAACTTCAGCCACAAAAGTGGCACTCCTTGTTGCTGAAGTGATTGGTTTGTTAAATTGTACACGTGCTTTTTAAAATCCAACATAAGGGTGGGTGGGAGAGTTCTAAAGGAAAATTCCATCTTGCACCACTTTTCTTTTCTGCCACTGCTGTGTGGCAATATTTCCTAGATGTGCTATGAACTGCTGTGTGTTTGTGCCATTGCTTTGTGCTTAGTATCCAGCCAGCTTGCTGCAGTCTTTGACCGAAAGTGGATGAAAATAATATTGTGACCTGTGAGGTGGTCATTTTTGGCTGGAAATGATTGGAAATTAGTGTTATTGAGGTCAGTAATAATGTAGGAATGTAAATGAGCCAAATTATGTGATTTTAGCATATTTTAGCAATTTTTTTTTTAAAAAAAATACAGATCCAAAACCAAAACCAAAACACATGAGGGCAGTTTTGCCAAAACCAAAACCAAAACCAAAACATGAAGTTAATACAGATCCAAAACCAGAATATCCCTACAAAATAATATTTTTATGTCATTCATTCTTTACAATCATGGTGTTCTAATTCAGACATATCACATTACATTGAAACATTGAACCATAATAATGGATAATATAACTGAGCCATATTCAAGATTTTCAATGTTTATTATGCTAAAAATAATCAACTCACCATTAATCACAGTTTTATATATTTCTACTGCATTGCTATGTCTGGTGGACCTCAGTCTCTTTGAATAAATTATTATAGTACTAGAGGAAATCATTCTCTTATCTGCATTTCTTATATTTATTATAAACTTTATACTACAGATTCACTTCTTCCACGCACAAAATCTCTCAAAAGTCATCATGAAAAACTCTTAACCTCTAATGAAATAAACACACTGATAACTTCTAGTTTGGCTAAACTAGGTCAGTTTATTTGTGATTTTATATAAACTTGGTGGCGGTGAGAGCACATGCGAGTCAACTAACAACTAGTAGCTGAACCAAACCGGCACTACCACTGGTACCAAGTAGTGCCGTAACTAGACATTTTAGTGCCCTGGGCGAGGAAGGGCAGCGGCGCCCCCCATGTAAGTGG
Organism: Mixophyes fleayi; assembly: GCF_038048845.1. Taxonomy (NCBI): domain Eukaryota; kingdom Metazoa; phylum Chordata; class Amphibia; order Anura; family Limnodynastidae; genus Mixophyes; species Mixophyes fleayi. The sequence continues at coordinate 219,856,698 of NC_134404.1, forward strand.
GAGTGACACTTGCCAAGTGGGTGTGGCCCATCTAATGTGGGGGTGTGGCTAGCACTTTACTGAAAGAATTCTGTTACACATATTTGCAAATGCATGATATATATATATATATATATATATATATAAGTTAACCTGTGCATGATACTCATGCATTCTATGCACTCATGCACTCTCCCGAGCTGCCCCCCTCCACTGGAATGACCTCCCACGCTCCATCCATTTGTCCCCTAACTTGTGCTCCTTCAAACGGGCACTCAAAACTCATCTCTTCCTTAAAGCCTACCAGCCTTCCACCTAACCCTCTCTCCTTGCTCGCTCCCATCCCCTTGCTCCTCCTCTGTTGGGGTGCATGCTTGCTCCCCTCCTCTGACTCCCTTTGTGCCGGCTGTCTGTTTCCCCTCCCTTTAGGATGTAAGCTCTTATGAGCAGGGCCCTTCTCCCTCCTGTCTCCCTACCTTCTCTTCTGCTCCTACTCCATTACATCTGCTTTGCCTGGAGCCTCTGAAGTTTTGGTACTAGTTGTTTATTGTTCTGTACTGTTATTCCCTGTACTGTCCATTGTTTGTACTGTGTTCGGCGCTACGGAAACCTTGTGGCGCCTTATAAATAAATAATAATAATAATAATAGTCAAATCAAGCTACTTAAGGTCTTAAAAAAGTTCTTGTCATGCATTTGGACCTAGCCCAGGCCTCCTCGGGGAAGAGCGTTAGTTCCCGACGCAAGCGGCCTTTTTAATGTGTGTTCATTAGGTAAAATTACCTCACGAAAATGAGTTTGACCCCTCAACTCTTAAATTTAGCCTTTACTACCCCTCCCACGGGGGGAAGGGGGGATGATGGAAGGTAACTGACATTTTTTGTCAAATAATGTCAGTATACCAAATTTCAGGTCAATTGGATGAGCCCTTTCTGAGAAAATAGTTTTTTACACACACACACACACACACACACACACACACACACACACACACACTAACGCACGCCTCTACACATGTGTGTTCATGAGGTAAAATGAACTCACGAAAATGAGTTTGAGCCCATATATATATATACACAGTGGTGGGTACAAGTAAATTAATAACCAGCTCTCTGCCCTAATGACCATTTAATGTATGCAAAAATATATGTCGAAAGGTGTTCTAATATTTCATGCACTTAATACTCAAATTACAACAGTAAAAGAGATACACAAAACTATATTGTTTTAAGAAACAGTTTTAAAATGTTAAAGAACCAATATTTTCATCCTTTCTTGTCACCAACTCCTGTCTGCGCCGCTCCTCACTGACATCACGCCCGACATTCAGTGTGGGGGCGGAGCAAGTGCCGATGCCGCAGAGAGGTGATTGTTTTTTTTTCAAGGAGGCTTGAAGGAACCAATGTAATAGAGGAGAGAGAGAGAGACTGTCAGATTTATACTGGGGCCATGGAGAGAGAGAGAGAGAGACTGTCAGATTTATACTGGGGCCATGGAGAGACAGAGAGAGAGAGAGAGAGAGACTGTCAGATTTATACTGGGGCCATGGAGAGAGAGAGACTGTCAGATTTTTATTTTTTTTTAAATGTTAAAACAAAAATATTTTTATTTTCTGGTTGCATGATTCACAGTACTGAACCATTCTTATTAACCAGCCAGTCTGAACTAAATAGGTTTCATTTTTACAAGTCACAGACAACGATTGGTAGATGAAGGTTTTAAGGTGGACCCATCTACACACTGAGCTGAGCCAATAATCGGCCTATCAATTTTAAAAGGAACTAGTGACATCATTGCATGAGGCACCAGATGCCTCACAAACATCACTAGCTATATGAGAATTTAAAGGATGCCTTCTTATTCGTGCAGACCATAAAGACGGCTGCCTGCTGAATGTGCAGGTGACAGGGGCCACTTTAAACTCACTAAAGAATTGAACCATATTCTCATACGCCTTACTACATACCGAAACCAGAATCATTAGCAAACAGAGGCCTAAAAGTGGTTCTACAAAAGAAAGACGTCATGCAATACGGACCAGCATCAGTGTTTGAAAGACCATAACAGTTATATATTAGCTTTATTCTGTCCCTAGCACGACTAAGAGCAAACAAATGAACAGGAAGGTGCCTTAGTAACTATACAACCCATCAAGATTTCCAGAGACATTTACTTCCGAGTGCTCAATAGTTTAAAACAAGAAAATAAAAGTAAAGTTGTGTTTTAGTCTTCACACAATAACATCCATTCATGTGTATCAATTTACATAAACAAAAACATAGGGGGGAAAAAGAAGTAGTGATGGCTTGTGCCATATGTAATAAAGTAACTTACAACTAAAGACGAATTTTCCCTTCTCCCCCACTGCAATCTTTTTCTTTAAATAAAACTTAACACAGAACTGTGCATCAGGAAATGCTGGGGTTTTGCAACTACCACATTGACTGTGCATACTCCTGTAGGGGCTGCTGATGGTGCTGGAAGTAGAGATCCATTAAAATCCTGTGATAAAAACAAGCTGCTGTGTCAGTGGAACGCACGTGCGTTCTACTGCGAAATCAAAGGCTGAGGAAACAGGCAGGTAGCGGGCAGCTGCTGCACCCCCTTGACATGCCTAGTTACGGTTCTGGTACCAAGACATAGTCTCTTGCGGTTGGCCAGTGCTAAATCTGACATGATTGTGACTACTCCACCTCTGGGCTCATGATGAAGTGCCATACAGTGCAGGACAAAGGGTTCCCGCACAAGGTAACCAAGAACCAAGGTCTTCCAAAGGGGGCAGTGACATTCGAAGGGGGCAGTGACTGTATGCCTTAGTCGCCGACTGCAAGAGCTCTACCGCTTAACTGTGCCTCATATGTAACCGGGAAAAAGAAATGTTAACATAGCAAAACACATATAGGGAGGGTGGGTGGGGATTTCTGTGATTGAAGAGATCCAGCATCTTTTGCGTGAGAATGTATGCACACACAGTCCAACAACTACCCCAGGATTCTATAGGCTAAATAGATACAACAATTTAACCCTTAATAGGTAAGTGCTTGACTCCTGAACATGTAGATAAGTTTAAGACCGTTCGACTTTATGTGCCTCACACTTCATTAATTTTAATGGATTGGACCCTGGACCTGGATAGAGGAATCTCCCCCTTCACTCCTCCAGTGCACAGATCCTTGGGTGAGGAAGCGGCAATGGCATCAGCCCCTCCTTCCCCTCCCCCAGCCACTAGCACTCGGGTCATTTGCTCCACTCATGCTTTTCCCTTGACCAGAAGTACCTAGTTTGAGGCCACCACAGGGAGACGGTAGCCCCAGGGCACATGCCTCCTTTCCCCTCCCTTAATCTGGCTCTGTATAAAGGGGACTGAAATGAGACCATTAGAGGGTGGGGCTGCAATGAGACCTGTAGGAAGTGGGGCTGCAATCAGAGCAGGATTAAGGGGTGGGGCACCGGGGACAAGTGACCAGGCCCCCTCTGTCAGGGTGCCCCAGACCGGGTGCTCTAAGGACATGCCAGCAGGGGGACAATATAGCACTTGCCTTCCTTCTAGTTGCCATGGATCTAATGATCCATCCCTCCCCCTATGTGTGTCACACGGGATGTGCCCCACATGACAGGTGCCGTCTCATGTTTTTGCAGAGCGGCAAGAGAGGTTTCTATACAGCGTGCCAGGAACAAGGTAAGTGTGAAGGAAGGGGGGGGCATGTTAATATAATGTGGTAGGGAATGGGGGGAGAAAGTATGTTTATATAGTGTGTAAGAGAAGTGGATGGGGAAAGTATGTTAATATAATGTGTTAGGGAATGGGGGAACAAAGTATGTTGTTATAATGTAAGTATGTTGATATAGTGTGTGAGGGAATGGGGGGTATGTTGATACAATGTGTGAGGGCAGGGGGTCTCAATATGATGTGGGTGGGAGATAGGCTATTAATTTAATGGTGGAGTATATATGGGGGCTAATTATATAATGGGAGCTATTTTATGTGTGTGGTGATGGTGAGGCAATTTAATTTGTTGGTGCAGCTATTTAATTTAATAGTTCGGCCTATTAATTTAAAATGGGGTGATGGGACCTTTAATTTAATGCTGGGGTAGTCTGGCCGCTTTTAACTGAATGTGGGCCTGTTTGGGGAAAATGAAGTCTATTTATTAAATGTGAATAGAAATGATTTAATGGCAGTGATGGTTTAAGGAAATATGTATATTTGTTAAATGTAAATGCTATTAATTTATTGCCAGGGTGGGGGTGGGGAGTCTACTGCAATTTGGGTGGAAGGTAGGCTATTAATTTAATGGTAGACTGTACGTCAGAGCTAATTATTTAATGGTGGGTTCTATTAATTTATTTGTGGGGTGATGGTGGGCTATTTAATTTAATAGTAGGGACTATTCATTTAAGTTATCATCAACATTTATTTATATAGCACCAGCAAATTCCGTAGCGCTTTAGATAAGGTGACAGGACCTTTAATTTAATGCTGGGGTGGTTTAGGGTTATTTATTGAATGTGCGGCTGAGTTTGAGGAGGAGGGCTATTTATTAAATGTGTATGCTATTAACTTAATGTCAGGGCTGGTTTTAAGAAAATAGATCTATTTATCAAAAGTGAATACTATTATTTTAATGTCGGAGCTAGAGGGAGACTTAATTATTGAAATGGGGGCTATTGATGTAACGCTAGGGGTGGTTTGAGTTTTCTAAATTACATGTATCCATTTTTTTCCAAAAAGGCCCACTAACATTTCAGGATCCAGAAAAGCAGCAACTAAAGGTACCAGTGTCTACAGGTAGTGAACGCTACAAGAACAAGTAGGAGAGAGCAGAACAGTCTACCAACTGTCCTGAAACTGGTGGGGCAGTCCCGGATTTGGGTGACTTTCTCACTTTGAAGGAAGATACACACAGTGAATACTTATTATAGTGTATAAATGAATTCATCCAAGGGAGTTACAAATATAAAGCATTTTATTACAATCCCATACAAAATACACACACAATAATAAAAACAATAATGGAGGTCAATAACCCCACAAGATATAAAGATTAGATATAAGTATATCAATAGCAGAAATATTTAATTTTGTTATTGTAACGGATTACTGGAAACACTACTAATCTTGATTAGTGCTGGCTTACCAGACGTGCGGAGTCTAACGATCTCCCCGGTATTCACCAAGAACCGCCGCAAGGCAGGATGGGCTTTGCTGCCAGGAGTCGCAGCTCGCGGTCCTCAGGTTTGCCTCAAGATGTAGTCCAGCGGAATAGGAGCAGGATGAGAATAGTCGGACAGGCCGGGTTGGTACACATTAGGCAATGCAGACAGAATCGGGAGAAAATCTCGGAGTCAATCAAACCAGGTCGGTACACGGGTCACCAGAACAGATGTGAAGTTAGCTAGCCGGGTCGGTACACAGAAGATCAATACACACAGGAAGCAGGAAGCAGGAGGACACAGGAATCAGGAGCCAGGAACAGGTAAGTTGCTCTGACACTCCTAGAGTGTCAGAGCACTGTTTAAATAGGAAGTCCCAGATTTGAATTCCCCGCCCTAGGTCTTGCGGTCATGTGACCGCCGAACCCGGAAGTGCGGCTTCCAGGTTCGACGGAGCGGCGGGGGAGCGAGGAGAGGTAAGTATCGTTACAGTTATCTTACAAGTGCTCTCAAAATATATTATTAGAAACTAATACTGCAAACTGAATAGCTCTCTGAAAATAATATAGGCATTAGGACTCCGTGAGTCCAAAAGATATTCAACGGTATTGCCGTATTTCAATAGTCCAGCCAAGTTAGAGTTCCTCATACAAATACCGCCTAATCAGGGGCTGGCTGGCAGACTTTTGCCCGGGGGGCGAGCACATAGCTTTGGCCAATAAGTAGCGGCCAATCCTTATAGGATGGTTTTCGGTAGAATATATATTTATCAATATAAAAAGAGACTATTTTAGTGTTACTTTATCCAGCGATACTTTATTATAAATGATAAATCTTAAATAATGGAAACAAATAATGCAACAAAAAACAAACCTCACTTTATATTGCATATTTATTTTATATGTACCTTCTCCCTTTTTTTTTTTACACATACCTGGCTGATTATAATGGGGCATGAATCATATTATAGCAATCGATCATATAGTAATGTTCTATCACAGTATTGAAAACAGGGACTGATTTATCAAAATGCAAAGAGCACTTTTGCTTTAAAAACCTGGGGGTAAATGTATCAAGGTCCGATTTTTTCAGCGTTTTAAAATCGCGGCAAATTGCAGGTGTTAACCTGCGATTTTAGTCCAAAAGTTATCAAATGTATGAAGCTGCGATTTTTACATGGAATTTCAAAATCACTGGTCATCTCTGGCGATTTGCTGCGATGTCAAACACTCCCGTGTTTAGGTAACTCTCCTGTGTTGTCCTTATGTAGCTGCTAGATTAGTAAACACATCACTGTTACACTGGCCCTGTCTATAGAGCCAGAGGTTCCGGCAGCTGTCAAAACTGATAAAAATAAATGTCTTCTCTTCTTCTCCAAGCAAAAGAGAAGACATTTCAAGCAGGGACTTTGGATTTCCAAATTCTTTTTGGACATTTCAAGCAGGGACTTTGGATTTACAAATTCTATTTGGACTTTTCAAGCCGGACTATTGTATACAAATTTATTTGGGTCTTGGTTTACAGCCAATTTAGGATTAAAAGCTGCTGACAACAGATGAAAACATCAGTGGTGAGTATATGGGGCTCTATTATTTTTTAATAAAAACATGGTATAAATGAGGGTGTTTAGTGTCTTTATTGGGGTTTTACTATTTTTTATTAATTGTATGTGCTTTTAATGAGGGTGTGGTGGTTTATTTAACATTTTCTTTTGTGGAACTACAGGTCCCAGCCAGCCGTGGGTGTCAGGGCATGTTAGCACTTGTGGTTCTCCAAGTGTCAACATGCCCTGGCTGCCATGGGTATGCTGGTGCTTGTAGTTATACAAGTATCAGCATGCCCACACTATTTATGGCACCCTGGCTGGCTGGGACTTGCAGTTCCACAAAACAGAATGGTGTCCGTTTATGTTTTTCAATATCGCCATTATTACCCTACACCCACCGCCCAGTGGTGTAGGAAGAGCCCTAGTGCTTTCAGCACTGGGTTGGGTGTCCGTAGAGGGATGGCCCGCTCGTTTTTTTTGGTGGACCCCACTCCCTAGGGAATCCAACCCAGCACTGAACAGCCTGGTGTTGGTTGTCATTAGGGCAGGGGGACCCCTTCCGCGTGTCCCCCTGTTATAATGCCACCAACCCCGGCTGGTTTGCCTAGTGCTGGTAATGTGAAAATCGGGGGAACTCGACGCAAAATTTTTCCCCGATTTTCACATAACCAACAGTCGGCTGGCTGCACTAGGGCTAATAGTAAATAGAGGGGGGACCCCACCCTTTTTTTTTTTTTACTTTTATTTATTTTTATCAGTTTTGACTAGAGATGCTCACTGACCCCCGTGAAGTGGTTTTGGTTTTGGATCTGGATTAGTTTTGTGTTTTGGTTTTGGCAAAACCACCCTTGTGTGTTTTGGTTTTGGTTTTGGATCTGTATTTTTTTAGAAAAATTGCTAAAATATGCTAAAATCACATAATTTTGCAAATTTTTTGATCCTACATTATTATTAACCTCAATAACACTAATTTCAAGTCATTTGCAGTCAATTTTGACCACCTCACAGGTCACAATATTATTTTCATACATTTTAAACCAAATACTGCAGCAATCTGGCTGGATGGTAAGCAACACAGCAATGACTCAAACACACGGCAGTTCTTACCACATCTAGGACACATTGGCACACAGCAGTGGCAGAAAAGGACAGTGGGGCAAGCTGGAATTGTCCTTGGATCATGAAACCAGTTATGGTTCATTCGTTCGCTCCAACTGTTTCTTGGATAAGTGAGGTAATTCTACAGCTAATACATGGCAACGAGCGATGATTTCCCCGGGATGCGTGCTTTTATCAGACACACACCAATCCAGGGTGCCAGACAATGCACTAAAAAGAGCCATTGTAATTCCAAGCAAAAGGCCAGTTCATCAGTGAGCTTCGAATCAGCCCTAATTCCTACAAAATTATAATCTAGTTAGGTACCTTTCATGTAAAGTGCAGATTACAAACACTTGATGGAGAAAGGCGAAGGCCTCATTCTTTCTTTGCCACTGCGTGTGTAGAATGGCATGTTGGCAATTTTAGCTTTTTCTGCAGATAACTTTGCCTGGATTACAGCTCTTTTTTTCTTGACCAAGGTAAAAGGTGTTTTTTTACATTTTTGTTTGCCTGACTTAAATACACTATGTACTTTTAAATAGGCTTTACCAGATGACGTACAGGGATTACTATCATCATGACTGGTGCCAGCAGCTGCTTGGTGCTCCTGCTCTTCTGTGTACTGCTGTGAATCCATTTTGATAACACCGTACACTTTTTTGTGCAAATTTAGAAGAAAAGCCTGCAAGGACTAGTATTTGTATTTCAGCAATGACAATTAGCAATGGAGCTCTTGTCTTTGGGTGTATATAACACCATACACTATTTGGTGCACATTCAGAAGAAAAGCCTGCAAGGACTAGTATTTGTATTTCAGCAATGACAATTAGCAATGGAGCAATGGAGCTCTTGTCTTTGGGTGTATATAACACCATACACTTTTTGGTACAAATTCAGAAGAAAAGTCTGCAAGGACTAGTATTTGTATTTCAGCAATGACAATTAGCAATGGAGCAATGGAGTTCTTGTCTTTGGGCGTACATAACATCGTACACTTTTTGGTGCAAATTCACAAGAAAAGCCTGCAAGGACTAGATTTGGGATAAAGATTTGGGAGTGCTCGTAGACAGTAGACTTAGCAGTAGTGCTCAATGTCAAGCAGCAGCTGCAAGGGCAAAAAAAGTATTGGCATGCATAAAAAGGGACATAGATGCAAGGGAAGAAAGTGTAATTTTGCTACTGTATAAGTCGTTGTTAAGACCTCATCTTGAATATGCAGTACAGTTCTGGGCACCACTCTATAAAAAAGATATTTTGGAACTAGAAAGGGTTCAGAGAAGGGCAACAAATTTGATAAAGGGTATGGAGTCATTAAGTTATGAGGAAAGGTTACCAGTTAGGCATGTTTACTTTAAAAAAGAAGCGTCTAAGAGGAGATATGATTACTATGTACAAATATATTAAGGGTCAATACAGAGAACTTTCATGGAAACTTTTTACCCCAAGGACTATACACAGGACACGCGGTAACCCCCTAAGGTTAGAGGAGAGGAAATTTCACAACCAGCAAAGTTAGGGGTTCTTTGCAGTAAGGGCAGTCAAGATAGGGAATTCATTGCCAGGGAAGGTTGTGATGGCAGATTTAATAGATATGTTTAAGAAAGGGTTAGACAAATTTTAAACGTTATAGTACAGTCTATAACGGCTGAATTTTTTACTATTTTCTACAAGTGAAGGGGGGGCTATAGAGACAGAAACCAAACTGGCTTTGTCCATTTCAATTTATATTGTACAGTCTATAACGGCTGAATTTTTTACTATTTTCTACAAGTGGAGGGGGGCCTAGAGAGACAGAAACCAAACTGCATTTGTCCATTTCTTTATATATTTAACTATAAGTATCGGTTGTAATATACACCCAAAGACGATGGCTGCATTGCCAATATGCATAGATGGAGAGGAAGACAATCTGGTTTGTGTGTAGAATTAATAATGGCCTACCAGGAATTGAACTGTTTTTTTCATAATTTATTAGCTTTACAATTACATTACTTATCCAAGAAACAGATGGAGCACTAAATTCGGTTATTTTATGCCCCAAAAAATTGATTTTTAAACAAAATTGCAAAACAAAACCAAACAAAACCAAAACCAAAACACGCAAGGGTGGTTTTGCCAAAACCAAAACCCGAAGGTAATCCAGATCCAAAACCAAAACCAAAACCAAAACATTTTGCAATAGGCTGACTAGGCTGCAGCCTAGGGCGTGAGGCTTTTGGAGGTGGTGTATAAACTGAAATTTATTTAAAAATATAAGAGAATAGTTGTTCTCCAAAGTAAAACGAAAGAAATGTAGCATGGTATTAATCTTGACATATTCCCATAGTAAATGCTGAAGACAATGATTCATCGTTGGGCTGCCACTTGAGGATAAGCCAGTAGGAGAGACAAGGATGGCTACAGGTGCAGGAACGACAACCCCCTCCCCTCCCCTTTCAGCTCTTAACCCTCAGTAGCGTCTGTTCATGCATTTGTTCCACTCAATAGAGTTCTGTTTTTAATGAAAATGAAATGAGTGACAAAGATTGCTGTTACCCCTTAAAATGCCAAGTGGAGCTGAGTATCAGAAACATTAACTTTGTAGGGGAAGGGGGGTAATCAGCAATCAGGCATGTGGCAAAATTAGCCCAGAGGCAATGAAGCACAAGGCCGCATGGAGACGTCTGGCTATTAGTAACTTTATACTTTTAAATAATTGTTTATTGTTAGGACATTTCAAACTGTGCTGAATAATGTTTAAAGTTATTAGTATTCATATTCTTCTCTGGTCATTATACAGCACATCGAAAACAATGAAGAAGCTAAAGATGGGGGAAGATCAGAGCCGAAAGATAAAATAAGAAGAATTTTGATTTTTAGGATAAATGTTATTTTACATAGAAAAATATTTTACTTCCATGTTTTATACAATTTCTATTTATCTTTGAATATTTACATTTTCTTAGTGTAGATTTAATATTGTAAGACAATAGCACAAAAAAAAGGTGTTTCCGACTATTCTTTGCGGTGGAAGCCGAAAAAAAGGAATTGAAAGAAAGTTGAATGGACATTAAAATACAATATGAAATATTTAAAAAACAAACACAATAAATGTTGCCAAGACCAAGCAGTGATCGAACCTGCTTTAACTGCACCTTACACTCACCCTAAAATGAGTCAATCACACCCCTTAACTTAGCCACTTTTACCATAGGAAGCCTACAAAACCCCGCTCTAGTGTCAATTCCAATACTCAGGTATGTCAATTTCTCAGTCGCACCTTCCAACTTGTCCGCTGCCACTGGAACACCCTTGACTCTAAACCATGACTGTGTGGAAAACAACAAATCCTGGCATACCATGGAACTAATTAGCCCAATGAACAAGCAATCATCCAGGTAATGGGCCACACCCTGATGCCCCGACCAAGCAACAATACACCAATGAAGAAAACTGCTAAACACTCAAAGAATGCACAAGACACCGAACAACCCATAGGCAAACATTTATTCACATAATAACCAGCATACACTGTTCCGCTTACTGGGAATTTAACCCCATACATAGAACCATCATATAGAAATTCTGAGGCCGACCTATTGGGCTACCAACCCAACCATTTACTTAGCTCCGACATAACAATAGGTGAAAAGGCCTTGACGAGCAGGAGCTCCTGCGGTGGGTCTGTCAGTGGTAATTGGACCGCTCCTCCTAGGGCATTCTCTTCTGGGATGCTCTCCTCTACACGCGGCACAGGCATGCTTAAACCTACAGGCCGCACCTCTGTCACAATGACCTATGTTGTAGGCAAAACATTTACCACGGAAGGGCTGATCATATCTATTCAGGAGTTGTCTCTGCCCCTCACACTCACATCACTCACTCCCGATCTAGGCTGAGTAACCTCTAGCCACACCTCCATGTCCTTACAACCCAGATCCATCACCAACAGACCATCTTGATTTCTGCAAAATGCCTAATCATATCACCTCCACATGTTGCCTCTAGAGCGAGTATACGTCCCCTACATCAAGCATATATATTTGATAACATTCAACATTCTTCCGGCCTGCTCTCCAGGTAACAAACCGCAAACACCAGGAAGCCCTCCAACCCATTGGAAAAACTTCTATAAGCCACGCCTGCAAAAGCATCCTCTGCCTTGCTAGTGATGACAAACAAATCCACAAATCGTCCCGTGCGGATCTGACCACACAGCTTACCTCTAATGTCCCACAGGACGGCTGTATATCCTTACATTGCAAGTGATGGCACACATACCATCAATCCTCCCGTGCAGATCTGATCACGCACCTTACCTCTAATGTCCCTCAGGACAGCTGTATTAGAACAGCGCACATCATCATTACCCGGTACTCTGCCCAGGGAGCTGTCACTTGCAACCCCCGGCCCGGCGGTGGGTACCACCTAACTTCCTCTCCAGCAGCCTTAACAACCTTGCGCCCGCACTTCTGAACCTCACTCTCAGAGGAAGAAGAGCCTGAATCAAAGCTAACACCACTGGCTGCACCATGTCCATCACCGACCACCCGCGATGACAGCCCCGGAGCAGGCATGGATGTGGCTTTTGCAAAGAAGCGCGCCTGGCCCGTTTCCTGATGCCATACGCCTTGCTGAACCTGCAGAGGGGGAAACTGAAAGAGAGCTCACTGGACCAGGAGCCGCGATCCCTGCAACCAAAGACAGTGCTGAATTATGTTCTAACGAACCGGGTTCAGTAACCGCAACTGGACTTGCTTGCTGAACCGCATCAACTAAATATGGCGCAACCGTGCAGGAAGTGACTCGCGAACCCGCCAGGGAGGACACATGCCCTGCTCTGAAACCGGACCATCAGCCACTATCTGCACGTTGTGAGTACCCAATAGCACTGAAGGGGCTAATGCAGATGCCTGCGTGCACTCAGAGCCCGTGAAAATCAAAACAGCTGTACTGTGGAAGCAGAAACCTTGTGGTTAAGCATGAGAACTGGACAGGTAGAGATAGAAACATAGGGACCATACGTAGGGTGGGGGGGGTTTAGCAAGGAGGAAGCCCACAAGGTGGGCATGAAAATGGGTAAGGAAAAGGGTGGGCTTTGGCTATGTGGGAACCAGTCGAAACTAATGCACTCCACGGAAAAGAGGGATGAGAGAAGGGCTGGAGGAGTGTGTGAGTAGGAACCTGCCCCGCGGACCAAGGGGCAATGTGATCTCAAAAAATGGGGGAGCAGGAGGAAAAATTTGGGGTATAAACTCATTGTAGACTCACTGCCTATTGCTGGTAGGAGACTCGGGAAAAAGGGATTGGACACCATCCCGTGGGAGGGGTCCAACTGAGAGGGGTCCAACTGAAAGTAGGGGGGTGGGACGAGACACTGAGGGATGGGGTGAAACAGGGAAGGAAGGGGGGGAGGAAATGGAGGGGAAGAAGGATGTTAATCTTGCAGTAATTAAAGGGGGCAGAAAAGAACTGCAGCTGTGAGGCTACAAGGAAGAATTAGGGTTAGAAGAGTTGGGAAAATTGGAAAGCGAAAAACATGGGTGGGGGTCTCTCAACCACTTGTGGGACAGAAATGGGGGGGGCGGCTGGGGGGTGCCTTGTATATTTACCTTAACTGGCTTAGAGACCTAAAAGAGGGAGAGACTATTATTAAGGGGGGGGGGGAACTGGTGGTCTGGAGAGCTGCAACAGGTGATGCATCACTCCTCGCGCGCTGTAGCGCCTGACTGGCACTCCTGGAGGGGGGGGGGGCGGCGCTTGCTGCCAGCAACACATTGGTGACAGCGGGAGAAATCGCAGGCGCTCCAGGAGCGCCTGCACCTAAAATGGCCACTGGGGACACTATGCGCATCCACGCATGCGTGTCCAAGCGCGGCCACGCCGGCACGCATGCGCGGACACCTTTTGAGCCGCCAAGCTCAGAAGAGCCTCTCCGCTTGTCCGGAACCCAGCAAGAGAGGGAGGCAGCGGACACCACTAGCGGCGAGTCCTGGATCTGAATTCGCAGCTTACGACTGGCAGGGGGGACTTGAGCAGCCTCTAAGAGGTGATGGGGCGGAACACAGACCATCTTAGCCCGGAGCATGTTTAGAGAAAAAAAAGGAGGGGTGGCGGATTATACAGGGGAATAAAAAGATGGGGGGAGAGGGGAATAAAAAGGAATGGGGAATGGAAGGAAAGAAAGGGGTAATAAGAGGATTGAAAAATGGAGGGGTGGATGGAAAGGAAGTGAAAACAAAGAAACAAAAACCTGAGAAAGGAGGTTAAATGAAAGACAAATTAAACAATAGAAAACACTTTACAATATATACTTACTAGAGCAGCAGAGCAGGATATACTCACCAGAAACTCTCCAGATGGCAATAGAAAGTTAATTGCTCTTCCTATACCTTATAATCCTTCCCAGATATAATCCTTCTCCCTTTGCTCACCACTGATTGGCTGATTGTCCCATTCCACCCAGCTAAATTAACTCTTGCTATACCCAATGCTTTTTCTCTTACATGCTCCCTCAGCGTTTATGTTACTTCGGGCTTTTTCCAGCCCTCTGTTGTCCTTGCTATAATATGATTTATACTCCATTATAATCAGCGAGGTATGTAAAAAAGCAAAAAAACCAAAACAAAACAAAAGTGCTGTAAGGAGAAGAAACATATACAATAAAATGCAATATAAAGTGAGGTTTGTTTTTTGCAGCATTTTTTGTTTTCATTATTTAAGATTTATAATTTATAATAATAAAGTATCGCTGCATTAAGGAACACTATCATTGCTTGTTTTTATATTGATAAATATATATTGTACCAAAGACCACCCTTTAAGGATGGGCCGCTGCTTATGGGCCAGTGCTATGTGCTTGCCCCCCAGGCTAAAGTCTGCCAGCCAGACCCTGGCATCCTCCTATCCCCCAATTGTACCCCGGTTATAACGATTCATGCAACCCCCTGTGGGAGATCTCAGCTGCTCAAGCTGGATTGCTATCAGTTTTACAAAGGAACAGTGGACTACAATTCCATCTCACACCGGGATATATAACAAGGGTCTCCAAGATCTTAGTATCAGGAGAAAGACAGAAAATTCACTAACTGAGGAGATTAATTATGCAGACGATCTCAGTATATATATATATATATATATATATATATATATATATCTTAGTACCTTTGAGCTCTCAGTGGTCTTTATGTTAGGAATCCTGACAGGAATCCTGACACAATGGAAGTTTAAACAGTTTAAAACCCCCTGGTCTATGAGTTTTTCTACCTATATCATGTTTCATTCTTCACATCTTGGGTACCAGGAATCATTTATACAACATCTCTAAATATATTGGGTTTTTAACACCTCGCAATATTCCCTAATCGCCGCAGTCACATATTCAAGTACTAGTCATAAATAATAAACCTGAATATATTGTCATATATTTCAGTTATATTATTAAAGTGTTGTGGTTAGTTTGTTATAAAATTATAGTTAATGATATGTTGTTCCTATACTGAAAGTATCCACCCAAACCTTTGCATGGGGTTTTGATAAATCCAGTATTTTGCTTTCTTATGGCTACTGGTGTCTCTCTGCATGTCTTTACTGTGATGTTCACTAATACCTGGAACTAAAGTACCAATAAAACACAAACCCCAAATAAAACATCTGGAGGTAGGGTGTAGAGTATATCCACCCACGCCTCATGAAAAATGGGCTGCACTGAACTTGGATTTGGTGTCCTTGTTGCACATTTTAATGTACAAGTTTCATTAATAGCAAAAAGCTTTTCTAACGAATCATGACAGTAGAAATTAAATCTCATCGCTTTTTCATTATAACCAGTAATCACTTACAGGTATAGGGGGAGATACCTGTGCAACATGGAACACCTGTGTGAGTAAACTGATAGGCACTTTGTTACCTAGATGTGGATCTATGTAGTACTTTCTACAAAATGACAGCTGGAATCATATTGGTTGCCATAGGCAACATCCCCACTTTTTCAAACCCGCAACTTAGTAAATCTAGCCCTTAGAGTCACTGAGTGTGGGGGTTGGACAGTGCAATGTTGTTATTCCTGGTATATTGAGGGGGAGAGCTAACCAGACCATACTTTTAGAAAATATTGAGGGTGGAATACACACCCAACAATCTCTTACATCAAAATAGCTTCCTACTAGAGTATGATATTTTAACCAAAGCTTTATATACTTTAGATCAGAATGATGTTTTTAAAATTCCTGCTACTTTCTCGCCCCCTGGTGGGTCATCTCAATTAGAAGAGTGCTCAGTTATGGCAACATTAGTTGTCTGTTGTATCAGAGAAGTGATTACTGCCTCATACGTAGGTATCAAATCAATGACTATGTCAATAGTCATTACTATCAAACCAGAACACAGAATCAGTGTCCATAGGCCCATATCAGGATTTGAAACTGCCTGGTGATTTCATTTTAATTTCAATAACTCCCATAAATAGCTCTCACCTATAATGTTACGGTTGCACACTAGGAACCACACGTCTTCAACATATTAGTAGCACATTGTTCACTTTGTAACAATCTACACTCAGTTTGGATTCTTTTGTTGTTTATAGGTTTATGTTATAGGTCACTGTTCACATTAATATATCATTATATCTTCTTTTCTTCTCCATCATTTCTTCATCACATTGGCACACTCGGTGACAATAGATATAGCTACAGAAAAACACGAAGACTGAAATAACGACCTACTTAAAATGTACACTTACATTAAGCCCGATGACAGAGATTACCGAAAGAACTGCTTTACGACTGCTGATAAATGCGAAGATGCTGGCGCTTCATCCTGATGTCACTGAAGACAGCGACATCTACTTTTAAAGTGGTGGGTTAGGGTTAGAAGTTAGGTGTTTGGGTTAGGGTGCGTTGGTAACTTAAGTAACATCAGAATGAAATGCTGCAATCCAGCATCTTCGCATTAAGAAGCAGTCGCATAGCAACACTTTCTGTAATCTCCACCGTTGGGCTTAAGGTAAGTGCACATTTTAATTAAGTCGTTATTTCACTCTTTCTTTTTTTTGTAGGTATATAGTGGGTGTCGGTATCCCAAGCGTAGGAATATTGTACTCATCCCAGCGTACTATTATACATTGTTACCCAAGCTCTCTAGCAACTATTCAAATAAGAATTAGCATTAATTATCCTGGTGTTATATCAAACCATTAATACTATCAGGTATACATATGAGACTTGTCATATGAGATCTATAAGTTCACTATGTATACGTGACACCATTTTGTTAAGATGAATATATTATTTATGATTCTAGTTCAAGCTTTATTTGGGTGATTGTATATGCTTGCATTGTGGTTAGCTTATATAATTTTTAATTTAATTGCCAATATCTTATTCTGGACAATGTCACATCTCATTAGCTTGCTATTTTTATTATAAGTACATTTTACAGAATTACGTATATATATATATATATATATATATATATATATATGTATATATATATATATATATGTACATAGATATAGATATATGCACACCCACAATCAGCCAGTCAGTAGCAGTTAAACAGTGCTGGTGACCGCCATCACCATCACTGGGTATTTGTTCCAGCCATTGGGTATCCACAAGAGAAACAGCTATTCACAGATGTATCACATAATTTAGGAAAACCCTATTATTTCCAAAGTCAATATCACCCATACCTCCCAAATTATGTTAAATGCAGTTAAACACATACAGGATAACCATATATATCATGGTGATAGTGGCAGTTAGATGGTCACTCACAGCATGTGCAGTGACATCACAAGATTCTATGGTACATGTGACCATTTGAAGCTGTAGTCGGGGCAACCGAGCTGTTTACTTTCAGACCAGTGGTCTACCACAGCGACAGTTGGAAGTGACATACTTGGATTGCCGTTGTCTCAGACAAAATGTTGGATCCAGAGCCGAGAAAAAGTGCCAAGGAGGAAGAGGAGAAGGAGGAGAAGGAGGATGAAGAGGAGGAAGAGAAGGAGGATGAAGAGGAGGAAGAGAAGGAGGAGGAAGAGAAGGAAGAGGAGAAGAAGGAGGAAGAGAAGGAAAAGGAGAAAGAGGAGAAGGAGGATGAAGAGGAGGAAGAGAAGGAGGAGAAAGAGAAGGAAGAGGAGAAGGAGGAGAAAGAGGAGGAAGAGATTGTCCGGAGCAAGCCAGCCGTGAAGAAAAGAAGAATTTTAGACTCATCGGATGAAGGCCTGAAGAAAGTGTCCATGAAGAGAAAGCACAGGAAGAAAAGGAGAAAGGGACCATCTGGGTCAGAGATGGAGAAACATAATCAGGATGGAGCAGGTAGATAATGAATATTGTTATAATAATAATAATAATAATAATAATAATATTATTCATTTACACATAGAAACCTGTGGACTCATACATATAAATTATTTTCATACAACCACTTTGCATTGATCTTGGTGGGCTGTCCTATTGTATACAGGTGTTGAATAACATCCAAGCTCCAATCTAGATGTCTCATTTGACATTTGTGTGATTGAAAATAATCTCCATAGCAAAGACAAATGGCACAGTAAGAACAGATGATTTAAATGGTGATCTGTACATTACTGATATTTGTTGTACAGAAGATACAATATGTAAAATGTTGGTTTAGTATAAGGTATATTATTTCAGTCCAGATATAACTCAACCCTCATTCTAACAAAATAAAAATACTGTCATTTATAAGCGTTATTGAATCAACCAACAATCCAATGCCACAAATTTAGATTTTGCTGCAAATTAGTTATCTTATTTTTTTATGAAATTATTATTTAATCTTATAAATTCTTATACATTACTTTGTAGCCCATATGTCCAGAGATATCTGTCTTAAATTGCCTCATTAAACACGTGCCCATGTACCTAAGTCTTTATCTTTCATTCTAAGGGGCATATTCAATTCCGATCCCGATTCACGGGATCGCGCCGGAACGGCTGCGAACGTAATCCGCGGTACCGCAATAACGTGGATTTTCTTTCGCAGCCCATAGGGCTGCGTACGAAAATCCGCGTTATTGCGATACCGTATTACCGGCAGTACTGCGCATTTTCCGCGGTAACGCGCGTTACCGCGGATCGGATCGGAATTGAATATGCCCCTAAGATCTCATAACTGAGATTTAACATTGCACACTCTGAGGCTGATTTTTAAAGTATTTGTGCCCAAAGGTGCAGACTAAAATGCAGTCACAAAAAAAAGACAATTATTGGCAGCATATGCAAAGTTGGAGTTATCACAGGTTGTGCGTATGACTGCACCAGTAGCAGATGCAACATATGCACCATACACATCAGGTTTACATCAGATCAGGCCCAGTGCAACATTTCTCTATGCTCTAGGCAAAGCTTAAGCCAACTGCTCCTTCTTCCCACAATTTCCACTTCCTAGACCCTCACACACTTGACATTTGTAATATAAAAATATTAACTCTCACCTCCTCCTGGCAGTCTGGTAAGTCCAGATGTACTGATGTCTGACACAGAATCCTGTACAGGCTTCACTTCTGCCCAGGAGCAAACACAGGATATCTAGAAGCGTGGCACCAAATGTTAGATTTCAGAACAAAGTAAAAAAAATCATTCACCTGTTACACACTGACCTGTCTCCCGCTGCCCACCAGCTTTTCTCACACATGTCACTCTTACTCTTGTTAGCAATGGTGTCCTGCCACCGTGCTGCTCTCCAGAGCCCAGCGCCCTAGGCAGCTGCCTAATGGTGACGCTGGCCCTGCATCAGCACATAACTATTTAAACTTTTGTTTTGATAGTGAAATATGCATTCTTTATTAGGTTTAAAGTCAATTATTTTTAAAAACGTATTGAATATGTCAGGTATAATTCTCCTTCTCCTGTGCAAATTTAAAACAAAATTGTTTCTAAAATATGCTCACAAAATCATATACTATATGCACGAGCAAAAAAGAAAGCACATAACAGCTTAAAAGGTGAATCCCCAAGCAGCCAATCAGTAGCAGCTAGTTAGAGTTGGTGACCATCGTCATCATCAGTTTCTATTTGCACCTGCTCTCTGGCACCGCAATTAACTTAATTGATACGGCTTTGACAAGCACATATGCATCTCTGTGCAGGTCAACATCTATTTGTAATTACGCAAACATACCTTACTGCACTCGGACTATATTAGCACCCCTTCCCTTCACTGATCCACATAACTCATAACTCACTCTACAAGGTAAATGTCACAGGACTAACATATTAACTCTTTACCAAGGGATATGTAAAGACTTATTCTTTTATTGTAATTATGTAAGCTACAGTAATCACTGTCTGTCAGTGTGAACCCTGTGCTCCAATTAAAATATATTTATTTGTAAAAGAGTAAAGTACATTATAGAATATAGAGATAATATTATTTCAATCATGAATGTGTCTACCATTAAATTGGAGTTGTGGAGCAAGATAAAAAGCATTTTATTTGTATTTCTACTTATGTTATCCCCAATACCTGCTTCCTAAGAGAAGGGCAATTCTGTACATTAGGTTGAAGCTAATTGTGTCCATCCCAATTCCTTGTCAAATGATGTGAGAATGTTTCCAGTCAACTCGACTATTTACTAATGTGTCTTCAAATGTTCTTCACCCAACTACATGATAAATCCCCTGACCCCTTAATGTGCCTAGTCACTTGTTATTTGTTTTCCCTCCAAACCCTAATCTGTCCATAACGAGCCCTCAACAGTCACAAACAATATCATATCAACATCCCAATCTATCTCCAGATCCAAACATAAATCCCTAAATACTATAGTATGTGTCCAAAACCCACTGCTACAACTAAATTTACCAAACCCACTTACAGATTATTGATTATATCTCCCAACTCATACATTAAATCAAAAAGAAGAAAAGAGTTCTGATTTTGGAAGTACTTATTTACATGCTAATATGTGGACTCGTTCTTAATCTTATACCCTTGATATGAATATGTTAAAAGTTATACATTTTATTTCAAACAAATAAAACTTATGAAGCATGGTAATTATGGGTGTGCACCGGCCACTTTTGGTGTTTTGGGTTCTGATTAGCTTGAGGTTTTGGGTTCTGATTTGTTTTGCCAAAACACCCCACGAAAGGTTTTGGTTCTGATTTTGAGTTTTGGGTTCTGATTTTTTTTTTTAAAAAGCATAAAAAGTGCTAAAATCCATATTTTGGGTTATTTTTTTTCACTCCTACACTATTATTAACTTCAATAACATTCATTACCACTAATTTCCAGTCTATTCTGAACACCTCACACCTCACAATATTGTTTTTAGTCCAAAAGGTTGCACCGTGGTAGCTGGATGTCTAAGCTAAGCGACACAAGTGGGCGGCACAAACACGTGGCCCATCGTAGGGGGCTGTGTAGGCTTGAATGGCCTTTTGCTGCTCCTCCATCCTCTGCAGCATATAGAGGGTGGAGTTCAAGCGCGTCACTACCTCTTGTTTTTGTTGATGGCAGGGCAGGTTCATGCTTTTTTGATGTAGCAGGAACAGTGAACGTACTTTAATATCTGATACTAATATTTCTGCACTGCAGGAACAGTGAACGTAGTTTAATATCTGATACTAATATTTCTGCACTGCAGGAACAGCGAACGTAGTTTAATATCTGATACTAATATTTCTGGACTGCAAGAACAGTGAACGTAGGTATTGCAGTAGTAATATTTCTGGACTGCAAGAATATATTGCACTAGAATTTTTTTTATACTTTTTAAATAATTTTTTAATATATTTTTTTAATTATTTTTGTATAATTTTTTTACATTTTTTTTTAATTATTTTTCTATAATTGTTTTTTTATTTTTTTTATGATTTTTGGATAATTTTAAAATAACTATGGACTTAGCAGAACAAAGCACAGGACAAAAGCACCACTGGACTCAGCAGGACACTGAAAATCTGGAATTACTTTTTAACTTGTAGTGCTCTGTATAGTGATTGTAACATGGGCACTCCTGCTCCTGGGAGCTGCATCCTTTAAGTACACAAACACATTTTAATATAAAATAGCAGGAAATACAGACAAGTAGCATTTAATTATTTAATTATGTGTAAATGGGTATTTATCTGCCTGCAGTATACTCTACTTCTTCCCCGACAAAAAGACTCTGTACAACCCACTCTGGATTCCTGACTACTAGCACTCCAAGAAATACATTAATTGCTTTTTCTTTTTACTCCTAATAAATTTCTGCTTGTTGTTAGTAGTTCATTTATGTCATTACACTAGAATCTGTCAGCATACCTAATAACTATGCTGGTTCCTGCATCAGATGTACCTAAAATTGTGCAAAAGGCTTCTCACTGAAGATATATATACAGGGACTCCCAAACCACAACCTCCCTCTTCACGAAACGCAGGCAGAATGAAGATGGCGGCCGCGAGCGGGGAATTTATGACATCCGAGTCTCGCGAGATCCGACGCGAGACTTGGATGTCATAGCCTCGTTTTGGATTCATTTGGCGGCCGGAAGTTCCCGAACAGTGCTCGGATCCCGTCGGATCCGCACTGTTCGGGTGGGCTCGGATTTGCGAAATCCGAGCCCGCTCATCTCTAATGGTAATTGTTTCATTGATATTGCAAAATACAAGACAAAGTTAGTAGGAAAGAATATAGAGATTTATAAATTCTAATGAATTGTTAGCTCCTAAATCAGGGTTGGCAACCTTTTTCTATCAGTGTGCCGGCTAAAATGTAGTCAAGCCCAGATGTGTCAGTTGTGGTGTTTGTACATAGATATATATATATATATATATATATATCGTAACATAATATGTTGTAACAAACACGGCCTTCTTGTAGCACTTCTGACACCACTTGCAGTACTTGTAGTACTAACAACCCGCAGACATCAGTTTTATTGCAAGAAAAAAAGTACAATTTTTTTACAATATGACAAGTGAAAAAAATAGTATTACACTTTAAAGGTGCTACTGGCTTGTGGCAGAACAGGTCTTGATGGTCCTTGGGTTTCTATTCCCTTTGATTTCTTTACCTACGAAACAAGGAAATAAAAAATGTTTATCTGTAATTTATATCCAACGCCAGAAATACTCTCATTTGCTCACCTTGCACACTGCTCGAGATCAGTTTATGTTTTGGTCCCTGTGGCGCAATCGCAATAATAGCGGGCTTAATCTCCATATATTCTGGAAAACAGGCGCCATTTTGGTTATTAGAACGGTACAGGTATGTGACCAAAGAATTTAGTTGTCTATACATGTTCACTGAAATACCTTTGTGTCTAACTTCTTTCATATCTTTTTCTTTTTACATTTTTTCTTCTTTGATATGTGATGCTTTAGTGGTATCCAGGGCCATCTTTCCATTGGGCACGATGGGCAGGTGCCCGGGGGCCCCATGGGCAAGGGGGTCCCATAGGCAGGGCTCTTAATTAGAATAAATAATCCTGCAAAAGAAAAAACCTGCAAGAAAAACCTTCAAGGGTCACTGATCTATCTATCTCTATACATCTATATCTATCTATCTATCTATCTATATATGTGTACTGCTTTGCCCGGGGGCCCATAATATTGTTACGATGGCCCTGGTGGTATCAGTGGTATCTAAACAGGCCTTCTCACCATTAATTCTTCGTTCTGATAAAAAATAAACTATGTTACAAATTAGGTGTTTACATTGCTTAATGTGAAACTAGAATGAAATAAAGTCCTTCAAACAGGTACACTACACGTGCTACTGACCTTTTTCAATGTCGTAGTCATCCTGGTCCAGTACTTTGACCATCATCTCCACCTCTCTTGGACTCATTGGATTTGATCTTTGCTCTTATTGAGTATCTCCATCTCCCACCTTAAGTTTTCCCAAAAATTTTGGCCCTTCCAGCACCATCTCTGACTCAGTCTCCGTCTCCATAGCTGCAACCCCCACTGACACCATCTCCTCACCCGCAACCCCCACTGACACCATCTCCTCACCCGCAACCCCAACTGACACCTTCTCCTCACCCGCAATCCCCACTGACACCTTCTCCTCAACCGCAACACCCACTGACACTTTCTCCTCACTTACCATCTTCTCACGCTCCTTGGCGCCAGACAGGTTCCTCTGTCATTTTATACACTCAGACATGTGCGTTCGTTTCTGCTGTGGATCAATCAGCGATGATGCCCGCAGAGAATGGAGCATTCCATTACATACGAAGGGATTTTATTATTAGGGAATAATTATTGCATTGCACTTTACCAGTTAAATGTTTTTGCAAATTTTATGTATGGTAATAAACTTCTATTTTATAGGAATGCAGGAAGAGACAGTGTTGCCTTCTCTTTTTATGCAACTTTGGGTGTTAACTATAGTGAAAGCTCTGCCCCTTTATGCTAATGTCTTTGGTATATCGTTACATGCCCCGCAAATGATGCTTCAGTGTGTACAAAATTAAAATTAATGCTCACGACAACATGGCTGTAAAAAGTCGCTAAAGGGACGTTCGCTCTTTCCTTTATTGTCTAAAACAAGGCTAGTGTGTATGCAGTCCATGGACCGAGCGTTCGGACCAGGGATTGCATGTTAAATCGATCGGCATAAAAAATTTGTTGGAAAATTCTGTATTGTGTACCCAGCTTTAGTCAGGATGACACCAGTAAACAATGCCACATTGTTAACACCTCCTGGTGACCCTAATGCTAAGCTAAACACAGTCCAGCTCTCTACTGACTGGCCAGCTCTTCCAGCATCAGTCACCAACATAAAATTAACAATACAGTCTTTTAACCCCCACCCAAACACTGCAAACCAATCACAGACAATAAATCAATAACACGCATATGGTACACCTATGTGTTTGTGTGCTATGGGAAAGACTGTGTGGGAATTAACTCTGTATGCAGCTTTTCCTTGCAGAGTTCCCGGGACTTCACCTGTCCCTATGCAGGGGAGCTGTAGCAAATGGGCATCTTTGCTACAATGTATATATATATATATATATATATATATATATTTATATATATATATAGATAGATAGATAGATAGATAGATATCTATATATATCTATATATATGTATATATATATATATATATATATATATATATATATATATATATATATATATATATATATTATATATACACATATATATACACATATATAAATATATTTATGTTGTATTTCATGATACTAATATCATAGTGTTACTAGTAATGGAACCAACAAATAAATGTTACGCCACACAGTAGTGCCCCAGTTCAAATTATGTCACATAGTTGTTTTCCCAATTCATACCATACCTCATAATTGTGCCCCCACTTTATAGTATGCCATATAGTTGAGCTCCAATAGCTAGTAGGTCATATAGTTGTGCTCCAAATACATTGAATGCCACATAGTTATGCCACAATACACAGTATGTCACATAGTTGTGCCCCAATACACAGTATGCCACATAGTCAGGGGCGGATTGGCCACAGAACCTACCAGGAGTTGTCCCGGTAGGCAAGTGGCCACAGGAGGCCGCCGATTGATGTTTTGGTGGGGGTTAAAATAATGTAAAAAAATTAAGTGCAGTGCCTGATTTTGCTGGACGCTGGACCCTTCGGACCGGCTGTCGATGTTGAAGCAATGTGGTAGTGGGTGGCTGGCCCCTCCTCCTCTGATCTATTAATCCGTCCTCCCTCCCCCCAGCGTGGCCTCCTCCATTCCCCGTAATTGCGGATGTCTCATGGGACATGGCGTCCCATGTGTGTGTACATAGGAGTCTCCTGGCGGGCGGCAGGTAAGTTTGAATGAAAGGTGGGGCAGCTCTTTTGTTTGAATGAAAGAGGGGGCAGATCTAATGTCTGAATGATGGGGGGGCCTGCTCTGATGTGTGAATGAAAGGACTGAGGGGCCTGCTCTGATGTGTGAATGAAAGGACTGAGAGGCCTGCTCTGATGTGTGAATGAAAGGACTGGGGGCCTACTCTGATGTGTGAATGAAAGGACTGAGAGGCCTGCTCTGATGGGTGAATGAAAGGACTGAGAGGCCTGCTCTGATGTGTGAATGAAAGGACTGGGGGGCCTGTTCTGATGTGTGAATGAAAGGACTGGGGGCCTACTCTGATGTGTAAATGAAAGGACTGGGGGCCTGCTCTGATGTGTGAATGAAAGGACCTGGGGGCCTGCTCTGATGTTTGAATTAAAGGACCTGGGAAGCATGCTCTGATGTGTGAATGAAAGGACCTGGGGGCCTGCTCTGTGTATACTATTAATTTAATATCAGAGCTAGTTGGCGCTTTCTAATTTTCATGTACTCATTATTTTTTCCAAAAAGTACACCCAACATTCCAGGATCCAGACAAGCAGCAAATGATCTAAAGTAACCAACAGCCACAGGTGGTGAAAGTGACAAGAACAGGTAGGAGAGAGGAGGACAGTCTGCCAACTGTTCTGAATCTGGTGGGGTAGTCCCGAATTTTGATGACTGTCAGCCTGTATAATGTAATTGAGGCTGTGGGTCCACCCATTGCCACTTTAAAACTGCAGTTATCATGATGTCCATTAAAAGTGACGTGTTTTATGCTGTATGGGTTCTGCAAAGTCGCATTTTACATTTGAAGGGGATTTTAGCTGCCGGAAATACTACTTGTCAGTTATATTATCGCTTTTATACTCATCGTGATTGTTTTGTCAGTGTGGTGTGTGTCGGGTTTGTAAGTGCCGATTACACGACTACCAACGTGTCTGCCAAACCTCCCTGCACTGTTATTAAGTCAAACCACCAAAAATCACTGGGCATATTTAGGGCTCATATGCAATTGTTACGAAAGAAGTGTTTTCATGTTTAAAGCATTTCACCTTTGTGGTGATTGCATCTGGAAAGCCATTTATTATTTATTATAAGGATTATTTTTAATGCTTTTTTGTGAAACACACAGTACACTTATTTATATATTATATATAGAGAGAGAGATTTGCTGATAGTTTGCATCTCAGGATGTCAGGGAAAGATGCAACAGTGCGGTGAGCTGCTCATATGCTACTCCTGTAGACTGATCAAATATAATTGTGCCAACAGGTTCCCCAAACGTATTAAACAAAGTCAGATATGTTTTTATGTAGGGAATATTGGGCGGATGTATTAGTAGGCAAATAAACAACTTTGAGCACAGAGGCATAAACCAGTCGCAGATCATGCAAAAGGATTCATGTATTTTTATAACACAGGACTGGCAGCTTTTGCACTGCATTGCTTTAGAAATGATCCACAGCGTTTTACATCATCACATCTAGGGTTTCCTAAATGTTACTACAACCAAATTCCAGTAGTCCTAAATCCTGCCTACTTTTGTGTTAGCCACACCTACATTTGTTTTAATCCCGCCCACATGAGGCCACTTCAAAAAAAAATTCCAGGGACACTTTAAGTTCCCAATCCGCCCCTGCACATAGTTGTGCCCCCAATACATTGAATACCACATAGTTGTGCTCCAATAAATAGTATGCCACATAGTTGTGCCCCCAATAAATTGAATGCCACATAGTTGTGCCCCCATAACACAGAATGCCCCATAGTTGTGCCCCCAATACTTAGAATGCCACTTACACATGCCCCCAATACATAGTATTCCACTTAGACATGCCCCCAATACACAGTATGCCACTTACATGTGCCCCCAATACACAGTATGCCACTTACATGGCCCCCAATACATAGTATGCCACTTACATGTGCCCCCAATACATAGTATGCCACTTACATGTGCCACAAATACATAGTATGCCACTTACATGTACCCCCAATACACAGTATGCCTCATAATTACATTTGAAGACTTCCGTTCCACAGCTGGGAACTACTGCACTTAAGCAGCTGATGATGGCCAAAACTGAGTTACTGCGTATGTGCAGGAGCTCCGTTTCGGCCATCCTCTGCTGCTTTAGTAAAGCAGCTGCAGAGCGCCGGTGTGCCATATAAAAGTAGTCTGCATGCCACGTCTGACACGCGTGCCAGAGGTTGCTGAACCCTGCCCTAAATGATCCTGTGTGTTTTCTACTAACAGTGCTTCAAAATTTGTTTGTATCAATTGTCTTTTTGGTAATTTCTATATTTATGTTGCAGTATCTACTACGAGTATTTTCAATAATGGTTGATAATGTATAAATTCTTTCACTAGTGGGAACCACAATTTCAATATGTAATTATTATTAACCAAGCATTATTAGTCAGTATGTCATTATCAATTGATATAATGTACTCCTGAAATAATCAGGAAGATATTGGAATAGTTAATAGATGTAAATAATTCATCACTTTCTTATATCTTGGTGATTTGCATCATAATGATAATTAGCTGCCAATAAAATGCTGCAAATCACCAAGATATAAGAAAGTGATGAATTATTTACATCTTTTAACTATTCCAATATCATCCTGATTAATTCAGAATTCTTTTCTTCTTTTCGACTTAATGTAGATGATATAGTATTGGGAGAGCACCCCCTATGAAATAAATACAGAGAGGGGTATATGCCAATATTTTAGAAATAGTGGACTCTTTTGGTGTGGATTTCTCACTTCTTCTTTATAATCCCTCAACTCATACTTATATTGAAAATTGGCAATTCCAACAATGTAGCTTCATAAGTACCTGGGGTATTAACTCTTGTAAATGCTTATTCATGCCAATTTTATAAAACATTACTGGCAACTAATTTTTTTAACTGACACATGGCAATGAAACCTTGGCTAGATCTATAAGTAATATCAGCATCCACAATAAAATGGGGTGAGTAAGGGTTTCACAGTTCTACACAATCTCAGAATCACTGGGTGTCCCTTTTGTGTGTATTATTGTTGTGTCTGAAGAGGTATCATTATTATTCACGTTTTTCTTGAAAATATATAACTTACTTTCTAACAGTCAGTAACCCTGGTAAGCTCTATACTGAAGTCTACACCTTTCTGCAGGGCTTTGCACCTGTGAATATGACAATGCTCAAAGCTGCTGCCCAGGCACTGATACGTGATTGGTTTATAATAGTAGGAGCATTGTCATCTGATCACACACTGTTGGCAGATGTAATGTGAGTACAAATGTTGTACACTGTCCTGTTTTTCCCAAAAAGGAAATCAACCAAGATGAAGGGAGGAATTCAATTAAGCCCAAAGTCCTGTAGGACTTTTGCTTGCACCTCACAGAGGGATTTACTTACTGTATACCCAGAGGTGCGTATGGCTGCACATTGCACAAGGCTCCTACGGGACCTTGTGCTGAATTGATTTCTCCCTGAAGAGCTTAGACTAGTCATGGTACTAGATTAACAGGATTGGTTAGAGTAGGCATACACACAGATATGTATCATCATCATCAGTTATTTATATAGCGCCACTAATTCCGCAGCGCTGTACAGAGAACGCATTTACATCGATCCCTGCCACATTGGCGCTTACAGTCTAAATTCCCGAACATATACAGACAGAGAGAGAGATGAAGGTCAATTTAATAGCAGCCAATTAACCTACTAGTATGTTTTTGAAGTGTGGGAGGAAACCCGCGCAAACATAGGGAGAACATACAAACTCCACACAGATAAGGCCATGGTTAGGAATCAAACTCATGACCCCAGTGCTGTGAGGTAGAAGTGCTAACCACTAATCCACGGTGCTGCCCTATGTGCTTTTGTGTCTGTATGCTATTATTATGAATAGTATTACTCCATATTATACACTGCACTTGGCACTGAATAATAAGTAGGATACCTCAGTATAGAAATGGAAATCTTTATGTCACATAGCTATCCCAGTTTTAGGAATTAGTAGAACTGTTGGCTCAACCTATAGTCTATAATATAGTCTATAATATAAGGCAAATATTGATATATTCTATTTTATCACTCCATTAGGAACCAGCAATGCTCAGCCAATCTGCCTCGGAGATCAAGTCTCTGAAAACATCCTGAGACTATCGTTTTGCCGTGAGCTTGGCCGGGGCTCTTTTGGAAAGGTAAGCAATGAGTGTTCAATAGTCCCAAGAGATTTATGTGTGAAGGTGGATGTTATTAGAAATCAGAAAAGCTGCGTCCGAGCTTCTCACACATCACATGTTGCAGTGGAAAAGGCCTCTTCTGGCGATACTAGCTTTGAGTTTCAGTTTTGAATATATGTCATTATTATGTTTGTTTATTACATTGCACCTAGAAGTACAACCAAAAGGTGCAATATGCGTCCCATTATAAGAACAAAGGTGATGACTAATCCTGTATCACAAAGTAAAATCAGATTTCTGCACTAATTACACTTCTACATCTAATACACACTTAACAAGTACCAATCACGGTCTGTCCACATGTGTATATCTGTGAAAGAGCGCGAGAGGCGTGTACATAGTACCCTTCCTGGACATCCCTTGGAGGCTTGGCATTGGTGACCTAAGCACTATCCTTTCATCCATAGACCCAGTTGAGCTAGAATATGGGTGTGGTGAAAGTGACTGTGCCAGGCTAAAAGCCTCCTATATGACCCCACAGTGACATCTGTCATAGACTATTGACAGTGAACTGGCCTTTCAAAAGGCACGCACCCTGAGGTCACGGCTCCCAAGATTCCATCCGTCAGCACTGCGAACAGATACTGCAATCTTCACATGCAAAATCAAGCTCTCCAAAGTGGACGGTACAGGTTGAGCATATATATGAATATATATATATATATATATATATATATATATATATATATATATATACACTCACTGTATATCCAGGTTCTCTATGATAGTTAATAAATTACATCAGTTCAAGTAATAAAATTGTTTTATAAAAATAAAAATATTTAAGATGCACTTTGTAAAGCTAAGTGAGAAATAATAGATTCCCATTGTAACTGACACAGCAATGGCAGCCGCACTCACTAGATTCTGTTAGTTGTATCTATAAAGGCAGATATAGAAGAAAAGCACATATCCACTCTTTCCTCCATATTTTCCTCTTCTTGACCATTTTCTACATGGAGGAGGTGTCAGGGGCAGTGAATAATCTCATTGCCATGCCTTTATGTACCTATCCCTAGGCATAATAGGGATAGAATAGGAATAAGGGCATAGGGGATATAGATATGAGTTGGTCTGACAAGAGAGGGTGGCAGATTTTGGAAAACACCAGTAAGACAGGCATCATAGGTAAAAATCATCATCATCATCATCAACATTTATTTATATAGCGCCAGCAGATTCCTTAGCGCTTTACAATTGGGAACATCCATAGATGTGCATATATGTTGGAAGATAAATGCATTGGGTGTTATTATTAAACAGGAAAGTGAGGGGTTCCCGGATAATATTTTACACTAGTGGCTAGAGACATTTAGCCAAACTATGGTAACACAGAGTTAAATGTTGTAAAATAGGTGTTCCCCAATGTATAATATGTAAGGTCATTAAAGGATTAATGTCACGTTTAGAGGAGATGTTTATAAACATTTAGACACATACTTTATTTGTCCTCTAATGTTACATATTGTCTTTATGTTTCTGTGCTCTTTATGAGGCTGACCCTATAATGTCTCCTCTAGGTCCTGCTGGCAGCAGATTCTTATACAAGTCAGCATTTGGCTGTGAAAGTCATCAGCAAGAGGGATCTGCTAGTTGAGGGCAGTGAGCATGTGATGGTGGAGCAGAGAGTATTACAACTTGCATCTGGAAGCGCCTTCCTCGTTCATGGTTGCTTTGCTTTCCAGACCAAGGTACCGCTGTGACCACCTCCTTATTGCCAAACATATGCAATATAACCTCACTTGTTTCTACTGCAAATTGTTTTTCTTTACTAAAACAGCAAATCTTATCTCCTATATTCCAGATACATCCGGGATCTTTCGGGCTCATTCACATTATTATTTTGTTAAGTTCTGGAGATGCACAGTGTTAACAAATGCATCCCTGCTGTATCTACATTGACATAGGGACCATTGATCCTTAGATCCCTGCACCTGTGTCACATCACAACACAGTACAACATGCCAGGAGTTCTTCATAAGGACTTTCTGCTTTGTTGATAGGGCACCTGGTCGGAGCACCTGTCCAGTGAAGAACCACATTCAGTTATAAATTCCTCTCCACAGCAGTGTTGAATCTCCTGTCCTGTCCACTCCTTCCATACTGGTCATTTAGTCATTTCATTTTGGGTATATCTGGGGATGAGCACTCACTTGATGTTAGGGACAAGGTAGAGGATCATAAAGATGAAATGTCCGAAATTGAAAAAATTCAGACACTGAAAATTCAGTTAACAGCCATCTGTCCATGACTCCTTTTATCATATAGTTGGTAATATATCATCCACCATCACTGCTGTAAAACATTCCCCCCATTACCTCTGTAGTAACACAATCTCCCACCTGTTGCATCATATTTCTTTCCTGCCCCTCCAACCTTTTTGGTAACACATTCTCTCCCCATCACCTATCTAGTAACACAATCTATCCCCCTTATCTCTAAAGTAACACATTTCTTCCCCATCCCTCCTCTGTAGAACATCCATGGTTTATTTTTCCTTCTGGCTAACCCCACATGTTTAATTATACTTCTGCTTCTACCATAAAACAGGAGCTTGTGCTACTTGGCATGGAATATGCAAGCGGCGGAGATTTCTTCAACTTGCTGCAGAGGAGAGGCCCCCTTGACATCCCCAGTGCAAGGTGAATATAAGAATAATACACTGTAAAAGCCACTGGATATAGGAAGGACTAAATGCATGAATCAGGAAGATAGATGGCATATTATAAATAACTATTTACACTATATTTTGCAGAAAGACTGCTACTGATCGAAATAGATAAGACAATGTTATAAAGCATTACTCATGTCTGAGTTATTTCTTATAAGTAGGATATTTTAATATAAGCAGTGAAAAACTGGTCACAGTCTTAACATTATCTGACTCTTTGGTAAAGTACTGGCTCACAGCAGTGTTGCTGGAGGATTTTTCTCTGTTTTTTCCTCCATTCTAGATAATCCCACCTTTTCAAGCACCTGCTGTGATCCTATAAATTGATAGAGTAACTTCCATGTCTATATTACTGGGTAAAATCGTCAGCAGAGTTATGGCAGCTCTGGATCCCATATAAAAACAACAAAATAACGATGATTGATAAGACAAGCGCCAGGGGAGGGCTGGCAGACTTTAGCCTGGGGGGCAAGCACACAGCACTGGCCCATAACTAGCGGCCCATCCTTAAAGGGTGGTTTTTGGTACAATATATATTTATCTATATACAAAGAGGCTATTTCTGTTGCTTAATCCATATATATATATATATATATAGTAGAGAGAACAAACAAGATATCTACAGATGGCGCTTACCCAATATATGGAAGATAACACAAGTACAAAATTGCATGTGCGTGTATAAAGCAATAAATAAATAAATAGATGAATATATAATAGTATAAGCAACACCTCCACAATGTGCGTGTGGCAGCCAACCTTAAAAGCGGATGGTTAGTCCGATAACATAGTAGAATATAAATGGTAAAGGGCGGCGCCTTCAAGTGTATACAATGTATATAAACATATAAGCACAAATGTACACAGAAATAGTCCAGAGTAGTTAGAACAAGACGGTGTCTGTATCTGCACCGCAGGTGACTAAAAATCACTGTAGTACAGGATAAATATATTCAAAAGTTGATCATGCACAATCTAATATATTCTAATATATATATATATATATATATATATATATATATATATATATATATATTTATTTATGCCCAGGCCCAGAGCTGGATTAAGACTCTGGGGAGCCTGGGCACTTTAGACAGGGTAACCCCCTATGATGTAGCATGGTTATCATTGTAGAGAAAAAATACACAGGCAATACTGTGTGCACCACTGTTAGGTGCACACAGTTCTGCCTTCACGAGCAGTACACGGTGAAGCGGGACATACCTCCCAACTGTCCTAAGCGAAAGAGTAACCCAAATTCGGGACTGTCCCACCAGATTCAGGACAGTTGGCAGACTGTCCTGCTCTCTCCTACCTGTTCTTGTCACTGTCACCACTTGTGGCTGCTGGTTACTTTGGCTCAGGATCCTTGGAGGTCCTATTTGGTAAAAAATAATTAAAAAAATGGGTACATGAAATTTAGAAAACTTCAACAATCCCTGGCATTAAATCAATATATCAACCAGGTTTTATAATTAGGCCCCCTTCTGTCCCAGCACCTATAGTCACACATGTCCCCCTCTGTCCAGCACCTTTAGTCACACATGTCCCACTCTGTCCCAGCACCTTTAGTCACACATGTCCCTCTCTGTCCCAGCACCTTTAGTCACACATGTCCCCTCTGTCCCAGCACCTATAGTCACACATGTCCCCCTCTGTCCCAGCACCTTTAGTCACACATGTCCATCTCTGTCCCAGCACCTATAGTCACACATGTCCCTTTCTGTCCCAGCACCTTTAGTCACACATGTCCCCTCTGTCCCAGCACCTATAGTCACACATGTCCCTCTCTGTCCCAGCACCTTTAGTCACACATGCCAATCTCTGTCCAAACACCTATAGTCACACATGTCCCACTCTGTCCCAGCACCTTTAGCCACACATGTCCCCTCTGTCCCAGCAGCTATAGTCACACATGTCCCCCTCTGTCCCAGCACCTTTAGTCACACATGTCCCCCTCTGTCCCAGCACCTTTAGTCACACATGTCCCCCTCTGTCCCAGCACATTTAGTCACACATGTCCCCTCTGTCCCAGCACCTATAGTCACACATGTCCTCCTCTGTCCCAGCACCTTTAGTCACACATGTCCCCCTCTGTCCCAGCACCTTTAGTCACGCATGTCCCCCTCTGTCCCAGCACATTTAGTCACACATGTCCACTCTGTCCCAGCACCTATAGTCACACATGTCCCCCTCTGTCCCAGCACCTTTAGTCACACATGTCCATCTTTGTCCCAGCACCTTTAGTCACACATGTCCCCCTCTGTCCCAGCACATTTAGTCACACATGTCTCCTCTGTCCCAGCACCTATAGTCACACATGTCCCCCTCTGTCCAGCACCTTTAGTCACACATGTCCCACTCTGTCCCAGCACCTTTAGTCACACATGTCCCTCTCTGTCCCAGCACCTTTAGTCACACATGTCCCCTCTGTCCCAGCACCTATAGTCACACATGTCCCCCTCTGTCCCAGCACCTTTAGTCACACATGTCCATCTCTGTCCCAGCACCTATAGTCACACATGTCCCTCTCCGTCCCAGCACCTTTAGTCACACATGTCCCCTCTGTCCCAGCACCTATAGTCACACATGTCCCTCTCTGTCCCAGCACCTTTAGTCACACATGCCAATCTCTGTCCAAACACCTATAGTCACACATGTCCCCCTCTGTCCCAGCACCTTTAGCCACACATGTCCCCTCTGTCCCAGCACCTATAGTCACACATGTCCCCCTCTGTCCCAGCACCTTTAGTCACACATGTCCCCCTCTGTCCCAGCACCTTTAGTCACACATGTCCCCCTCTGTCCCAGCACATTTAGTCACACATGTCCCCTCTGTCCCAGCACCTATAGTCACACATGTCCCCCTCTGTCCCAGCACCTTTAGTCACACATGTCCATCTCTGTCCCAACACCTATAGTCACACATGTCCCTTTCTGTCCCAGCACCTTTAGTCACACATGTCCCCTCTGTCCCAGCACCTATAGTCACACATGTCCCTCTCTGTCCCAGCACCTTTAGTCACACATGCCAATCTCTGTCCAAACACCTATAGTCACACATGTCCCCCTCTGTCCCAGCACCTTTAGCCACACATGTCCCCTCTGTCCCAGCACCTATAGTCACACATGTCCCCCTCTGTCCCAGCACCTTTAGTCACACATGTCCCCCTCTGTCCCAGCACCTTTAGTCACACATGTCCCCCTCTGTCCCAGCACATTTAGTCACACATGTCCCCTCTGTCCCAGCACCTATAGTCACACATGTCCCCCTCTGTCCCAGCACCTTTAGTCACACATGTCCATCTCTGTCCCAGCACCTATAGTCACACATGTCCCCCTCTGTCCCAGCACCTTTAGTCACACATGTCCCCCTCTGTCCCAGCACATTTAGTAACACATTTCCCCTCTGTCCCAGCACCTATAGTCACACATGTCCCCCTCTGTCCCAGCACCTTTAGTCACACATGTCCATCTCTGTCCCAGCACCTTTAGTCACACATGTATCCCTATACCCTGCAGCTTCAATTCCCCCACCCTACACACACTAACTCCCCCTTCCTCTTACCTTTTTGTACACGAGTGGCTCCAGGGACATAGAACTCTGCTGCAGCTCTGCACAGACCATAGAGTTCCAGCAGCCCCGCCTACACTTCCTACCATGTGACCACGGAGGTCACATGACCTGGTGATGTAGCTGTTATTGAGATGCGATGGAGACAGCCTGTGCGGTCTGTGCAGGGGCTGTCACATCGCTGTCACTGCAGCCGGATCATTCATTCACAGAATTCATTCTGTGAATGGATGATGCCCCAGCATAGATGATGCAATGTGACAGCCCCTGCACAGACCGCACAGGCTGTCTCCATCGCATTACCACTGGACCACCAGGCGGCCCAAAATACTGTTATACTGTCCGGCCCGGGTGCCATCTGCCCCCCTGCCCCCCGGGCCAGCCCACCCCTGACAAGCGCTATATAAGGTTAAAGCTATGGGACTACTAATCAGTATTATATTGGCACTATAATCATGGCACCCATTATTCACTGCTTTAATCAATGACAAAAATAGGAAATGTTTTTACATGTTGAGCAGACAGTACATAGGTTACATTATGTATAGAAAACTACTTAACTCACAGCTATTTATGAACCAGAAAAAAAACATATTTTTCCTTTGTATTATAATGCATCTAATTTTGATCGACTGTGTTCTTTATCACGGGTAAGCGCATGACTCACCTTTGTAGGATAGTGAGTTTATATGGAAATGCACAAATTGTTGCGTCCAGTGTTGTTTTCAATGCCATGTGCTTGGTAGTTTTCCTTATAAGCCCTTTGTTTTATATTTATTTAATTGATTGAGGCAGAGATACCTCAATCTCGCCATCCCCTATAGCAGCACCAGGGGTGGGCTGGCAAATTTTGGCCTGGGGGGAACATTTGATTCAGCAGCCTATTTTAAAGGAGAAAAAATGCAGGTGGCCCAGTTACCCAGCCCAAAGTAGCCCACTTTAGGACTGGCCTGGGGGGCAGATGCCCCCCTGCCCAGCCTGCCCCTGAGCAGCACCACACCAGACACATCACTAAAGCAAAGGAACAGTCTGTCTCCCTATATCAAACAACATATGTGTCACATACTTGTCTCAGTCATGGATTATTATACTTTTAAGCATACAGGATCAAAAAACTAATGTTATTCTTGTTGTGGCTGATTGTCATAGGTTGTGGGAGCTAATACACAAAACAATTTCAGGTAGATAATAAAGTCCAAATAGGCCAAAGAAATTGCCTTGTATGTGGCTACCAATTATGCCGACCTAAGAAGTGGTCAGATGGGTTCCATACTATAGTTTGTAACAAGTCCTCTGTTAATGGACATAATCATTGTCTGATTGTATTCTATGTTTTATATAGATCCTCATAAGTAATATATTGAATAAAAAAGATAGATACTTTCATATAGCACATAGAACAAAAAACATCATATCAGACAATTGGTCAGTGTAGAATAAAAACAGGGGCAGTTTAAAAGATTTCAGGGAGTTTCCTTAGCCATCAATTTAACATTACACTGATCCAACATTAACCTATTTTCTTTCCTCCAGGTTCTACGCTGCAGAAATTGTATGCGGGGTTCAATTCCTCCATTCTAAGGGCGTAATCCATCGGTAATTATAATGCTATAATATTAAAATAGTTTAATAAAGTTATATTGCAATGGATTCTAATTTCCACAGTATGATATATTTAACATGAGGTCTGCTCTCTACTTTCTAATTGTCATACTTTTATTCATTGTCAAATATTTCCTTCTACAACTGACTGATAGCAGCTCTGCTTCCTGTGAAGGGAAATATACAATGTTACGGTACCATACTGTCACTTTACACGGGCAGCTGCATGTAATCGCGGACCGTAAAATTAATTGAGCATGCCCCAATGAGTTAGAAAGTTCTAAACTGGATACCAAGCAACATAGGCCCGGCCTAGGACAGAAGAGGGTAGTAGGCAGGCCATGCATTCAACATCAGATCACATTTGTAACTTATTTTACATATATGTTCTTTTGCTGGGCACAAGGGCTCTGATGCCATGAGTCACAAATGCCTGCTATTAAAAACATCCTTAAGCATATTTTACTTACTGGTATAAAACAATTATGTATTATAAACAAATGGGAGTTGATTGAGTTTGGGCCTGTTAATAAATTAGGGTCGGGTAGCAGCAGAGAAAATGTAGCCTAGGGGAAAGGCAATCCTGTATACTAGTCACTGGAAAGGGCTCTGCACAGGGTCTCTATGCTGGTAAATTGTGTGGGGTCACTGTGCAGGTATAATAAAGGGCTCACTGTGTATGTTCCCATAAACT
This sequence comes from Mixophyes fleayi, assembly GCF_038048845.1. NCBI lineage: Eukaryota > Metazoa > Chordata > Amphibia > Anura > Limnodynastidae > Mixophyes > Mixophyes fleayi. The sequence goes on from NC_134404.1 coordinate 219,895,017, forward strand.
TCACATCAACCTTAAACTCTAAACATTTGCATGCAAATAAACACACAGAGTCATGTATAAGTTGCTAAAAAATGGAAGGACTTTTATTATCATTTTGTATTAAACTAAACCTATGGTGGTGGAGAAAGGGCACTGCGAAACAGCTCTCAAGCTGATACCACTAGATCACATGGGGACTGGCGCAAACCGCCGTAAGTCCACAAACCAAAGGGGAACATATCCCCACATTACTTGCGCTGAATTGGCGTCAGAGTGACTGCCCCTTCCAAACTCACGCTGCCCTCCCTCACCGAGCCGGACAGGGACCCTCCTCACCGAAGGACCAAAAAAGGAGTTACTGGTGCCTCTAAGGGGACAGTGACCTGCGGCCAACTACCTGTGTGCCCACTAATCAGCCGCTGAACGCAGTGCCTTCCTACCGCAAACATTAACATATAAAATACTTAAACTGAGGAGTGGGTGAGTGGGATCTCGTGCTGCAGAGTGTGGCAGACCAGGAAGTACAGCCTGCTATATTCAATCAGGGACCCTCCCACAGGAGCTACCATTGGTCAGGCCCAACCCTATGTTAACCCCTTCAGGTAATTGTTCAGCTTGAACAAACACTGTCGCCCTTTAAGTGCGTTCATCCTAAAAGCCTCACTTGTCATGAGCTGAGAACATTTCTGGTATGTGTGAGGACACGACTAAGTATAATGTGTGGGGTATAAACAGTAATGGTGAGATTAGTAATTTGGGTTTGTTTATGCCATTCTGCTAAATTTGCTTTGAATATTAAAATGGCACTACATGGTATCATTCTCAGAGCATTAAAAGTGATCAAAGGTTTCTTCATTTTCTGATTAGGACTCCATTTATGAAATGTAATAGAATACTTCTATACACATAAATAACATACATACAAAAGTGAGAAAACAGATATCACTAATCTGCAAATGATTATAATAGGCGCTGACACTCCAGAGTGACACTGCTAAACCTACATTCAAAACTACTAATGTTCACAATGTACATATTTAAAGTGTAATTTCATTTTGCACAACAAAATAAATCTTGTTTGTATGAAAGCATCGCTTTAGGGCAAAGTGCATACAAAGGTTTTGTTTCTTCACAGAGACCTCAAGCCTGAAAACATCCTAGTGACCGAAACAGGCCATGTAAAGATCGCAGACTTTGGTCTTGCCATTGAAAACATGTATGGAGACCGAACAGCCACTAGCTATGCTGGAACGCCTGGCTATATTGCTCCTGAGGTGAGATGCACAGGATTTTCCTATAGTTTACTTATGTAATTATAGATATTTTGTACAGAAGCCTAGAGAAAAGCAATATGGCTACAAAGGAGAGACTTTAGAAACAGCCTGTACATTAACTGCATCTGCAAGCTGTCCAATAATGAGTAAAGCAAAGTGAGGTTTCACACAAGACCTCCAACAGAGATTATCAGTCAATTATCATTTTGAAGCTATTCTCATTATCCGTTACATAAATAGATGATTTTGCATATTTATCATTCTCAATGAATAGTAAGACTTCAGGTCTACCCTGTTTAAGTTGTACAGTTGCTTTGTCTGCAGAAGACCACTGATAATCCAACAATAGAAAGAGATAGTCCCCACGCTCCTTGAGCCCTGCTTTAGTGCTGGGGAGTCCTGGCTATAATACTGGTGCTAGCCACCTATTTTCGGGGGGAAAGTTTAGGCTGTATTTTATTATATGTATTAAATGATATGTCTTTTAATGTCAATATTGGGCACTTTTGAGAGAAAAGCACTATATAAGTAAAAGTATTATTGTCAGTAAATAGGAGGAAAGTGTGGGGAAACTTAGGTAAATAAGACATAAACTATTATTAGATTTCCTGAAATGTTAGGTTCAGAATTTACAAATAACTAAAGAAATTATTATTATTTTTATTATTATTATTATTATTATTATTAATATTATATAATAATAATAATAATAATAATAATAATAATAATAATAATAATAATAATAATCATACATTTGTAAAGTAACTACAGCCTACCCCATGAAATACAGCACTTGTTTATGTAACTACAAGTTTGCACTAAGTCACACATCAGTGTCCTGAATTGGAACATTATGTCTATTTTGATACTAACTAACTGCCAGTATCTATCTATTTTCACATAAAATATTATATAGAGTGATGGACCTGGGCAATGGGATAAAAGAACTAGAAGGAAAAATCGATTGCTGAAAAATGTAATAACTATTATCTCTCTGCTGGTAGATGCTGTCTGGTGAGGAGTATAATGCCGGTGCAGATTGGTTTTCATTTGGTGTCATCTTGACCAAAATGATTACTGGGAAGTACAAATATCACCGTACACTATTTAATGCACTTGGCTTGGAAGTAAAGGACATCGTTAAAAAGGTAAAATATATTTTAGATTTAATATTAATAATTATCGCAGTAAATTATGTTATTTTAAAATCTATAGGCAGAAAAGTTGCTTCAACACTTTGCTCGTGAGACACTATGTACAAACATCCATGTGACACCACACTGAGACCACTCCTGAAACGTGAGATAAATGATGTCTACTCATAGATGTGGCTCTAGATTTCCTGACCAGAGACCTTCTCCTCTCTCTAGGATACAGTAAAATACATAAACAGAAAGATCATTCCAGTGAAGTGCATACAGAACTGACTGAATGATCAAATTGTTTTTCAGCAATAATTCTTGTTAGAAAATGACACTATAATGAAATAATTAATTGGAGATTATTGCATAGTAAGAAAATTTGGAGAAGCATTACACATTTTTCTAGAAATATTTCTGCCAACGCCCTTCAATAATAATTATATTTCTAGTGATCACTGGTGTGGTCACTGAAGAATTTTGACAGTATCTATTCAGCCCTCACACCTTGACGTTGCTTATACATACTTACATGTTTGTGTAATAGGATTCATAGAAATAATACTCTCATTTCTATATTTCCTATATCCCCTTAGATTGTAATCTCTAACAAGCTGGATCCTCTTCCTTCGTGTCCTCCTCCACTCATTACTTAAGCCACCAGCAAGTGGCGGATCCAGGGGGGGGGGCGATCGCCCCGATCGCCCCCCCTAGCAGGGGCTTGCTGCCGGCGACTGCACACTATGTGCAGATCCGTTCAGCAGAGAGAGTTAGGGAAAGAGTCCTGCCCAACTGCTCTGATTGACACAATCAGAGCAGCCGGGCAGGACTCTCTCCCTAACTCTCTCTGCTGAACGGATCTGCACATAGTGTGCAGCCGTCAGCAGCCTTAGGTGTCAAAAAGGGGGCGGGGCTAAATCGCCCCCCCTAAATCGCCCCTGGTACAATTAACTTCTGGATCCGCCCCTGCCACCAGCTCACCTGTGTCTTTCCTTCTACCCTCAACAAGTGGCACTGAGCCTGTTTCCTGTACCCACACACTTGGGTACAGGCTCAGATTGTGCTAATTAATTCCCTCTCCCAGCCCGCGCCTGCCGCTGAGCACTTTATTTCTTGCTGGTTTGGCTATTCAATTGCTGTTTATTCTATTGTTTTACCTAATTTGTAGTGCACTGTTTTTGTTTTTACTGTAATGTCCTATTTTTGCCTAATACTGTTTTACTGTAATCTCTATGTATGGGGCTGAGGACCTTTTGTGGCACCTTATAAATAAACAGCAATAATAATAATAATAATAATAATAATATTTCCAAATAATTGTGCAGTTTATATTTAAACCAGACCAGAATACCTATAGCATAGACAGATAAAAATTAGGACAAATAAAAGGAATAACTGGTGGTTAGATGTTCTGGTTGTAGAATAATGTTAATATGATGCTACTGACCCCAAATATGCGCAGCATGGGGGCTTAGTGGTTATCACTTCTGTCTCACAGCACTGGGGTCATGGGTTCGATTCCCGACCATGGCCTTATCTGTGTGGAGTTTGTATGTTCTCCCCGTGTTTGAATGGGTGTCCTCCAGGTGCTCCGGTTTCCTTCCACTCTATAAAAACATACTAGTAGGTTAATTGTCTGCTTTCAATTTCACTCTAGTCTCTCTCTGTCTGTGTGTGTCTATGTTAGGGAATTAAGACTGTGAGCTCCAATGGGGCAGGGACTGATATGGGTGTGTACAGCGCTGCAGAATTAGTGGCGCTATAGAAATAGATGATGATGATGATGATGATGAAATATGATCTCAGTATCAACCTCCTGTAGCCATGGACAAATCATGCTATATGCCTCTGTTTCTGTTTGTAAATTGATTGTAATGTGTAGAAATGCAGTGCCTGAAAAGTCTGTGCTCCGTGCTGTGTAAATCAAAGTCCCTAAATCACAATCAAATTACTTTTTCAGCTCCTCTGTAAAGATCAAGACATGCGATTGGGAGTTCATGGAAACATCCGCCAGCATCCATTTTTTGAGCATGTTGACTGGGTCTCGTTGGAAGCCCTTAAGGTTGAACCCCCATACATACCTGCACCAGTAAGTACACAGCAGAACTTGTACAAGCACTTGTGGTGCCTGTAAATAAATGTTGTTCAGCATATGGTACATATGTATAAGGCACATAGACCTGCTGAGATGTAGACATGTGTACACATGTATCAGATGTCATGCAACCATTTGACGTTTGTTTTTTATGCAAAAAGCATCTCTACTTTAACACAATTATAACAGGGAAATTTAAAATCCATGTTTAAAGATTACAACAAGAAACATTTGGAAGAGATTAATTTCTACTACTGGAGCCATATAAGTAGAAAATACTTTATTATTACTTTAACCATACTTTCTGTTCGCTGAATTCACATGTGTGAAAATATCCGCTGATAATTTTTGAATAGTAAATGTTTGCATTGTACTTCATAATAAATTAATATGACAAAGTGCCTCAAGCTTCAGTGGTGTCATTAGTTGCTTACGAAATGATGGGCTTCATTCTTATGAATGTTGGTTCAGGGCACAAATATTTAATCTCCTGGGCATCTATTGTGAAGCACAACATGTCCGCTGCCAGCACTAAGCCAGCTTTGAATGCACCATGCATCTTGATTTCCATCAGTGTACCTATATTTCCATCAAGGTGCATGGGCTTGTGAGCAAGATGGTGGCGTTAGTAGAAGACCACTAGTTTGCACAGATAGATGACTTGGGTAGAATAAGGAAGTTTCTTACAAAGCAGCAGTGGGCACACCAACACACCTACATTTCCAGATCATTGCAGAAACCAAGATTTCTTTTGCACCAACACAGCGCTGGTGACATTTAGGTCTCATTTTAAACTTTTAATAGGACCCTTTTGTCCTTAAGTTGCATTTTGGACAACATATACACAAAGTTGTCATATATAATACAGTGTAAACCTGTAGTGTGCAAACCTGCGACTTGAAGGGTGGAATGGGAGAGGGAAAGGGCTGATGAACGTAGGCAATGTATAGCAAGGCCGTGCTGAAGGCGTGTCAATACAGATGCGGCTGATCCAAGTCCTGGGTTCCACTTAAGTATGTGTTCTTTAGCCATATCATTTGCACTAGTTACAGGATAGGTGTAACTGTTGACTGATATTGATGATTAATACGGTATACGGTATACACGTATGTGTGCTACTAACTAGCTTAGAACATGTGTATGCAAGTAAGATAGACTATGAAAATGCATTAAATGTACAGTGCACATTTAGAACATCCTGGCATGCATTTACTATTTAAAATAAATGGAAAAAAATAATTATATTTTTACGGATATTTTTATCAATGAATATACTATTAAGAGTTGCTAAGTTATTATATAAAACATTTTTGTGCATGTACTTTTGCTAAGACTTTAAATTGCTCATATGCATATGCGTACCTTGGACTCTTTTCTGTCTGTCTACATACAGCAAGTAAGGTTTAGGTAGAGCGATTCAGATTCAAATGGAAATATAACTTGAGATCTTCTTGTATTTAAATAAGGTCAGAACTATGGTCAAGTTACACAATGTTTTTTAAACGCAAGTTGCGTCCGCATATGAAACAGTCTCATAAAAAAGAACAACTAGCAGTATCATAAATAATTTCTGTACTCCTAAAAAGATGAAAGTAATAGCTAAAGTACACTTTTGTTTTGCTTTTCTATAGATAACAATTACACACTCTCGCTCCAGAAAGATCGATTTAAAAAGGATGGAAAAAGCAGAGGCCCAGAGACCAGCTATAGCATCCAAGGACCAGGCCATGTTTAGAGGGTTCACATTTGTCACCTCCAAGTGGAAAACCCTCCCAACGGCAACGGGCCCGAGGCAATAGCAATGCTGGTTAGAGCAATATTTTCTCTATATATGTATATATGTGTATATAATGCATATATTTTATGTATTTGTCTGCTCATGTCTAAAAGTGTGTGTGTTATACTACTACATGACCTGACACAGCTATACAACTTTATACATTATCCACACATTGTTGATTAGATTAAGCTCTTAGCACGTTATTCATTTAGCATACATATCACATACAGAGGCACCAATCACTGTGTGTGCCAGAGTCTACGGCTCCTTCACTCACACAACTTGCACCTGGCACACTCACTACACTATTTACCTACTTTATTTAAACACTGCCTGAAGCTCACGCCCTTTAAATTCCTGGCAAAATCTGTTAGTCTTCTATCCATAAGTATAAAATGCCTTGGGTAAGAAATACATAACCCCTGCTCCACCATCCAGAACATCAGCCAATACAATATGCAGGGACTGTGAGCTAGAGGTGGAACGCAAACCCTGCAGTCCATCACCTCACCACTCGACAAGTTTTTCTGCTATCCACACATCTTCTGGTTTGTGTTCCATCCGGCAGCCATCTTTAACTCAACCAGTAAACACTACATGTAAACCTGGATACCTAAGAATAAGGCACTACTTCTAATCTCCTTAGAACCTACATTACAAACAAATTGCTCTTATAAGAGAAAATAAGCTATATATCATATAACACAAAGTTATTTAAAAAAACCAGAGCTCATAATCGCATAGAACTTTATTTGCAAAAGAGCTGTAAAGATTAGTTCCAGTAACAATACACAACTTTGAATCAGACCATGAAATCAAAATATTTAAAGAAGTAACAACCCACAGCACAATACCAGGAAACCACACCTTAGAAAACAAAATCAGCAAGGTAGTATGGGCTTAGCGGGGTGTAGCATGCAGGTCGTGGCCCTTGGGGTGAGTATTAAGCATAGCCTGAGTGCGGGAGAGCAGGGTCTGGTTGAATAAGCTTAGCCAGAACCACTGCTAGAGGAGTGATAAGTTTCCGGGAAGCCAGGGAATTGATGCAGGAGCTAACTTGTGTTTCTAATATGAAGGGGTAAATTTCCTGGAGGAGTATAGTAGAAGAGTAATCCCTCAGACAGACAGTAAGGGGAGTATACAAAGATATTAGGGAGACAAATATGTAATTGTTTGCTGTAGTCCACTGAAACCCAGGGGGTGCTACCAGAGATTCACCTTCTGGTTTCCTACTGGTACACAGAACGTATTTAAACAGAGTACCAAGATGTCCAAGGGGCAGGGAGGAAGCATTACTATGGCTGTATCAATATATATAGGGTATTAACAATGTACAGGAGGGAAACAATCTTCAAATGAAGAGAAATATTAGAACACGAGGACATGCACTGAAACTGGAGGGAAGTAGGTTCCGAGGAAATTTGAGGAAAAACTACTTCACAGAAAAGGTGGTGGATAAATGGAATAGTCTCCTACTAGAGGTTATAGATATTAATACAATAGAGCAATTTAAACATACTTGGGACAAAATAAGGATATCCTTACACAGATTAAAAAACCAAATAGGGTTTGAGGTTACCGTAGGTTCATAAAAAAAAATGGCCAGACTAGATGGACCAAGCGGTTCTGTTCTGCCATCAAATTCTATGTTAAGAGCTGTACATATTTACTTAAGAGCTTTTTTTAATACTATCTTTCCAACACACAGGCATTACGATTTTCTTCAAACCCCTCCCACTACCACAGCCACCCACTGCAACTATCCTGCTCCACACCAGCCTTTCTCCCACATCACTGTTGCCTCTCACCCTACCTCTACTTACTCTACACTGTTTCACCACAATCTGCGGGTAGTTCACCATCACTCATCCACTTCTCATCCTCTACCTTGCTACATCCATCCACATATAAACATCCCATATCCTCTTATACATACTTTCTACCCTCCTGCCACTTCCTACAACAATACTTCAAGGATAACAGGTACATACTACAAGGAGAACTGATACACCCCTACAAGGAAAATAGATACACTCTTCATTTCTATACTAACTCTCACCAACAACCATAACTCACCAGGAATACGCTGGAGATTACTAAACTAGGAATTTACTGGAGATGACTGATACCAGGAAGACACTAGAAATGGCAGATACCAGGAATACACTGGAGATCGCTTATTCCAGGAATACACTGAAGATGACAAATACCAGGAACACACTGGACATGGACTGATACTAGGAGTATGCTGAAGATGAGAGATACCAGGAACACACTGGAGATGGTATATACCAGGAATACACTGGAGATGATTGATACAATAAGAATGCTGGAGAAGAGAGATACCAGCAATACACTGGAGATTATCGATACCAGGAGTATCATGGAGATGACTGAGGAATCAGACACTGAGAGAAATTCAAGGATAACAGTTACATACTACAAGGAGAACTGATACACCCCTACAAGGAAAATAGATACACTCTTCATTTCTATACTAACTCTCACCAACAACCATAACTCACCAGGAATACGCTGGAGATTACTAAACCAGGAATTTACTGGAGATGACTAATACCAGGAAGACACTAGATATGGCAGATACCAGGAATACACTGGAGATCGCTTATTCCAGGAATACACTAGAGAAGACAAATACCAGGAATACGCTGGAAGTGACTAATTCCAGGAAAATACTGGAGGTGAATGACACCAGCAATTTACTGGAGATGGAATACACTGAATAAGACCGATACCAAGAATACACTGGACATGGACTGATAATAGGAGTATGCTGAAGATGAGAGATACCAGGAATACACTGGAGATGGTTGATACCAGGAACACACTGGAGATGGTATATACCAGGAATACAATGGACATGATTTATACAAGGAGAACGCTGGAGAAGAAAGATACCAGGAATACACTGGAGATGATCGATGCCAGGAGTATCATGGAGATGACTGAGGAATCAGACACTGAGAGAACTTCAAGGATAACAGGTACATACTACAAGGAGAACTGATACACCCCTACAAGGAAAATAGATACACTCTTCATTTCTATACTAACTCTCACCAACAACCATAACTCACCAGGAATACGCTGGAGATTACTAAACCAGGAATTTACTGGAGATGACTAATACCAGGAAGACACTAGATATGGCAGATACCAGGAATACACTGGAGATCGCTTATTCCAGGAATACACTAGAGAAGACAAATACCAGGAATACGCTGGAAGTGACTAATTCCAGGAAAATACTGGAGGTGAATGACACCAGCAATTTACTGGAGATGGAATACACTGAATAAGACCGATACAAAGAATACACTGGACATGGACTGATAATAGGAGTATGCTGAAGATGAGAGATACCAGGAATACACTGGAGATGGTTGATACCAGGAACACACTGGAGATGGTATATACCAGGAATACAATGGACATGATTTATACAAGGAGAACGCTGGAGAAGAAAGATACCAGGAATACACTGGAGATGATCGATACCAGGAGTATCATGGAGATGACTGAGGAATCAGACACTGAGAGAACTTCAAGGATAACAGGTACATACTACAAGGAGAACTGATACACCCCTACAAGGAAAATAGATACACTCTTTATTTCTATACTAACTCTCACCAACAACCATAACTCACCAGGAATACGCTGGAGATTACTAAACTAGGAATTTACTGGAGATGACTGATACCAGGAAGACACTAGAAATGGCAGATACCAGGAATACACTGGAGATCGCTTATTCCAGGAATACACTGAAGATGACAAATACCAGGAACACACTGGACATGGACTGATACTAGGAGTATGCTGAAGATTAGAGATACCAGGAACACACTGGAGATGGTATATACCAGGAATACACTGGAGATGATTGATACAATAAGAATGCTGGAGAAGAGAGATACCAGCAATACACTGGAGATGATCGATACCAGGAGTATCATGGAGATGACTGAGGAATCAGACACTGAGAGAACTTCAAGGATAACAGGTACATACTACAAGGAGAACTGATACACCCCTACAAGGAAAATAGATACACTCTTCATTTCTATACTAACTCTCACCAACAACCATAACTCACCAGGAATACGCTGGAGATTACTAAACTAGGAATTTACTGGAGATGACTGATACCAGGAAGACACTAGAAATGGCAGATACCAGGAATACACTGGAGATCGCTTATTCCAGGAATACACTGAAGATGACAAATACCAGGAACACACTGGACATGGACTGATACTAGGAGTATGCTGAAGATTAGAGATACCAGGAACACACTGGAGATGGTATATACCAGGAATACACTGGAGATGATTGATACAATAAGAATGCTGGAGAAGAGAGATACCAGCAATACACTGGAGATTATCGATACCAGGAGTATCATGGAGATGACTGAGGAATCAGACACTGAGAGAAATTCAAGGATAACAGGTACATACTACAAGGAGAACTGATACACCCCTACAAGGAAAATAGATACACTCTTCATTTCTATACTAACTCTCACCAACAACCATAACTCACCAGGAATACGCTGGAGATTACTAAACCAGGAATACACTGGCAATGACAGATGCCAGGAATACACTGGAGAAGACAAATACCAGGAATACACTGGAGAAGACAGATACCGGAAAGATACTGGACATGATTAATATCAGGAGAATGCTGGAGATAACAGATACTAGGAAAACCCTGGAAATATATACTGGGATTTGTGCTTCAGGGAGGGATAGGAATTTTAAGGGGTGGAATATAGACATGTTCACCGTCACCGAGAAGGCCAAGAAAGTTGCGGCTGCAGCTAAGGCAAAGGGCGGTGACGTTGAGGCTAGTTTTAAAACTTACAGAAATTGGTTGAGCGGAGTGTATCTGTGTATGGCCTTTTATCTTCAGTCTCGTCCCAGGGAGTACATGGAGGTGCCTTCGAATGATACATGGGATGTATGTATCATCTGGCATATGATGAAGAGTTTAGGTCAAAATACGATGGTCACCCAAATCTGTTATTCGGGTTCAAGTCAAGGCCTGGGAAAAGGTTATGGAGGAGGGGTGGGTTGACCCCTTCCCTGCGGTCATAAGGCATCCTCCGTGGCGAGGGAAGCCTGGCATGCCAGTACAGTGAAAAAGGCAATGTTATGCATTTAATAGGGGATAATGTGAACGGGGTGCCGCATGCAGGTTCGCACATACATGCTCTCTCTGTAGTGGGCCCCTCATGGCCAGGGATTGTGACAAAACGGCAAGAGGGGGTGGGGCAGGAGTCTCCACACCCTCTGGAGCTATTTAAGGTGGTTTCCCCAATAGTTTTTTCAAGCCTCTCCCGTTGGATGGATAGATATCCACAGCAGGCATAGGTGGAGTTTTCTGTGTTCCAGGTTTCTTCAGGGTTTCCATTTGCTAATCAAGGGGTCAGTGGGGACCTCTCGGGTCCCTAATTTAAAGTTGACATTTATGTTTCTGGAGGTCTTAGTCGAAAATGTGGGAAAAGAGGTGATTTTAGGACATATGTGCAGCCCCTGTTCAGAGCCCCCGCTGAAAGGCATGGTGATTTCCCAGATTGATGTGGTGCCTTATTCAGCATCTATCATTCCCGCCTGGGGCTTCAGTAAATGATGCAATCCCAAAGCATTATTGCACAATGACCTATCAGTCCTTTGAATCTGCACTGGATTTGGTTTGTAGCTTTGGGAAAGGGGCTTTATTGGCGAAGGTGGACTTTCAGTCCGCATTCCGCCGTCTCCTTTTGCACCCTGGCTCCTTTCCCTTCATGGGATTAAAATGGAGGACGGGTTCTATATGAACAAGTGCCTTCCCAAGCTCAATCTCTGCTGGGACTGTTTAATGTTGCTTGAAGGGTTATACCGATGGGCAAAATGATTTTCCGCAAGCTGGACAGGGCAACCACTGGCTTCTCCCGGCCTCAATGTCATATTCCTCTGTCCCATGAGATTAGGGAATACTTGCGGGTGTGGAAACTGTTTCACCAGAATTTCAACAGTGTCTGTGTCTGGCTCGATCTCCCAAATTCCAGTCGGGAGTTACAGGTATTCTCGGATTCCACGGGCTCAGTTGGATTCAGGGCATACTTCGCAGGTGACTGGTGCATGTCGCACTGGCCCACTGATTGGGTCCATTTCAGTTGTATGGCTAATTTGGCTCTCAATGCTTCCCTGTCCTGGCAGATTGTGAGGCCGGAATAAGGAGCCTGGCAGAATATTCGTTAGCTTCTGCTACGCTGTCTAGATATCAGGATGCCTCGCAGGAATGGCTCATTTTTCAGAATGTGGTTTCCACTGTTAGTAGGGATGGGTATGATCGTATGCAGAACTTTGTGTGGGCTGGTTATAACGCTGGTAAGTCAGAGTCAGTGATGTGCGCCACCATGGCAGGCATATCCTTTTTATCTAAAATGTATGGTTTAGTTGATGTGACCAGGGGGTTCTTAATTATTAGGGCGCTGTATGGCTGGGCAAGGACACGTCCCGTTCATCCTGATGGTAGGAGATCTATTAGTCAGGTAATATTGAAAGACTTGCTAGGTGCGATCTCTGTTTTGGCCCGTGACCCATATGAAAGGGGCCCTTTTAGCTCGGTCTTTGCGATGCTCTTCTTGGCGCATTTCGGGTGAGAAAGTTGGTTGCCTCCAGGCGGTCCGCTGCACTCTCTGGGATGTTAGCAAAAGACGTTGTTCTATTCCCTCATTCACTATCTTGCAGTATGCGGTGGTCAAAGACAGATCAGCTGGGTGAGCAGCGATGGGTTACACTGTCCCCCCTGCACAGTTGGTCAGTTTGCCCAGTGCAGGTGGTCGCTGGCTTTTCTGGACTGGGGAAAAAGGATACATTACCATGACTGGTGCATAATGATGGGTCCCCTTCACGTGATACCAGTTTAGACGCCTTGGGATTGAATAGCACGCAATTTGGCACACATTCGTTTAAAATAGGTGCGTCCACGTCTGTAGCTGTAGATAGTGAGTCAGGCCCATATATTCAGGAGATAGGCAGATGGAAGTCCACTGCATATCAGCGATACGTGAGACCCTCTCTTCTCTCTTGCACTTTTCTTATCCTCCTCTTCAGGGTTTGACACGGGACTCTGTTGCTTGCTGCTCTTGGGTGCAGGGGCGCGAAGGGATTTATCCGGATTTTCCCTCTAAAGTGGACCTGATTGGCTATTGGTACCACAAGGTTTTGATGGTTTTTAGCTTCGCCTGTGTCGCCTGTCCTTTTCTTCTTCTTGTCATTCTTCTTCTCTTTCTCTTTTTGTTTCCTCCTTATCTCCATCAATTTTCCTTCTCCTTGGATTAAGTCTTGCTTGTCTCGATGTGCAGTGGCTTATATAGATAATGGCCTATGGGATTGGTATGTTGTTGTGTGGTGCTATAACAGTGTTGTTTTTACTGCAATATAGTGGATGGAACTCGCTGAAGCTCCCGGTCCTAGGTCACTCGTTTGTGCATTGGGCTGCTTTGCACCAAGCAGCTGGTAATACAGCTGCGTTCCCCTGCCAAGTAGCTGTATCTTGGTTAGGTTGGAGGGGAATAAGGTGGCTGAGTTTTAAACTGTCCACAAAAATAGTGGAGAGTGGGGATCCCCAAATTTTGGTTACACATCTGGGTGGAAATGATTTCTGTCACCATATCAGTTACAGTTTAATTTAAATAAATTAGTTATTTGCCAACAAGGCAGTGTGGTGTCTTTATTATATTACTTAGGAGTTAAGGTTAAGACTAAGGTCTATTGTTTATGATAGCAACCCTATGCATTTTACTAGAACTGAGGGATGGATTAAGGAGTTGGGTATGAAATGATGAATGTGATGGCACCGACGATGACAAGCGCGACGCAAAAATCTACAATGACTATAAAAACCAAATGCAGACTTAGCATAAAACACAATAGAGATCACGACCTGCTTTTCTTACATTCCGAACCCTGGCAAAGATGGCACTTTTAGCAAAACAGTGGTATATCGCACCAGGATTATCCTTACAACTCTAGGCTATATTTATTGGACCATTATCTTTGTTAAATTTATATTCTCAGAAGGCCTATAGTCCTAGAGGTGGTGCACCCACACTATGTACTAATATTGGAATTAACAAGAGTTGGTGTGTTTGACTTGGGGCACTCATAGGATATATAGAATATAAAACGTATTCAAACTTTATTAGTATACATTAAAAATAATGATAGTAAAACTAAGTAGAGCAGTGAAATATTAAAAGATGTAGATGGATATGTAAACCAGACAAAAATCTTGCTGAACTGTTAAGACTAGCAATAACCGCTAGTACGCGCTGTCCTCTCAATTCCTATATAGATCGGAGTATAATTAGTAAAAGGAATCATAAGCTTATCTGATATAAAGATCAGGGGTAGGAGGGGTGAAATAGGGTATAAATATCTTGCTAGCACAACATACACTCAATAGTGTTAGTGATCTTTCATTTCCCTCTTTATGATAGAAGGACTCGATATATAGGAATTGAGAGGACAGCGCGTACTAGCGGTTATTGCTAGTCTTAACAGTTCAGCAAGATTTTTGTCTGGTTTACATATCCATCTACATCTTTTAATATTTCACTGCTCTACTTAGTTTTACTATCATTATTTTTAATGTATACTAATAAAGTTTCAATACGTTTTATATTCTATATATCCTATGAGTGCCTCAAGTCAAACACACCACCTCTTGTTAATTCCAAAGATGGCACTTTGTATGCACGTCAGTTTGCATAGCGACTTCAACTTTTCTCTATTTAAAGCAGCAATGCCAACAGCCGTGTGTAATGTAAAACAGTATAGGTTGTTAAATGACCTAGTAAAGTGTTTGGCTGTTGGCATTGCCGCTTTAAATAGAGAAAAGTTGAAGTCACTGGAAACTGACGTGCATAGAAAGTGCTGTCTTTGCCAGGGTTCGGAATGTAAGAAAAGCAGGTTGGTGATCTCTATTGTCAGTTTTATGCTAAGTCTGCATTTGTTTTTTATAGTCATTGTGGAAATCAGATTTTTTTTGTCGGTGTTCTCGTTGTCGGTGGCATCAGCGTCATTCTGATGACTACCACCAGGATTAAGCCCAAGGAACATTAAAAGCTGTAGTTTGTGTACATAACTATTTGGATCACTGAGGGTTAACAAAGTGAGTAGGTGTGGTGATGTACAAACAAGTGTAATTAATGGGCAGAGACAAGGGATCAGTTTAAAAGAGTGGGGTGGAGTTAGCTCACTCTCTTGGCCCAGGAAATCAATCTCTCCCTCCCATTCCTGAGTCCTGGTTCAAGTGTGGTGGTTGTCTGCTCAAGGTACAGCTTGTCCTGCTTCTGTCTTCTTTACAAATGGCCACATGATGCACGTGCCAGTTCTTACAGTGGAGTGTTGGTGCAGGCCGGAGGTATAAAAAGGCCAATTGGAACTCGGGCTCATGGTATTATACGGGTGTTGTGGTTCAGACCCTGTAATGTTCATTTTATTGTTACCAATAAACATTGCCCAATTCGATTATTGTGGTTCGAACGCACAAAGAGATTTAATAGCAGTAGATAGCAGGATTTACAGCAAGCCATGCTGAAGCATTAAATATATAACAATAAACAGGAAAGTATAAACTCAGATACATTAGATTTGGCAAAGCGAGTCCTGTATCCAGGCTCAGATACAGTCCTGTTGCCTGTTGTCAGGAAGAGAGAGAAAGTTAACTGGCCCAGGAAGCTTATATGCAGTTTCAGTTAACAAAAAACAGTGACGATTTCACAATGTACACAAAGATCAAAGTCACTTCTTCATTGGTCCAGGGGTTTGGTCAGTCCAGTATAATGCAAATCATAGGTCAGTGGAGGTCAGATCACTCCAACAGCTGAGCATAAGTGCCTAAGGGAACCGACCTAATCTAGTTTAAACCAACCTATTTGCATTCTAAACACAATATCATTTTGAGCATTAATCCTTTATCTTCCATAACTAGCGATCCCAGGAAGCGATTGCTTCACTGATAGTACAGGATTCCTGATGGCAATGTGTAGATCAAAATGACACTAAACATGATACTTTTCCTATATCCTGAGCCTTAGATACCTTCAATATAATATAATTTATGTATAAATACTTTCTCATACATTTTACTAATAAATAAATGTGGATTGGAACATTAATAAATGTGTACTTTTTACAAGTGTAAGTGCGAATGTAAATGTGTTTTATTAATCCGTGCAATTGCGTCACTACATGTGGCATACCAATCGAATGGAAAACAAATTTTAATCAATTTAGTTTATTTCATCCTATTATATGACTCCCACAACCCGGAGATATGTTGGTCAGCAGGGAGCTACGGCCATGGTATGGTACGAGTGCTATGGTTCAGCCTCGCAGGTAAGTTGGGCCTGCAAGTAGATAAGGTCATGGCATAGTATAGATATAGATTGTACGCTCCTTTGAGCAGGGCTTTCTCTCCTCCTGTTTCCACCACTTTAAACTTTGCTTTCCAGCTACTCAGCCCACCTCCTCTTGGACCTTCTGCTCTCCGACTCCTCTCGCTTCTCTCTGTTCCTCTCAGTGGCTCTTAACCTGTCATCCGCGCCCACCCTTTTGTACTCAAGTTACCATCTTGTACTGATAATCCCTCACCCTTTCTCTCCAGCTGTGCTCTGAGCTCCCAGAGTTATAGTGCTTACTGTTACTTGTACTGTGCCATTTTTTGTCCTTGTGCGGCGCTCTGTACACTTTGTGACGCAGTATAAATAAAAATGAATAATAATAATAGGTGTTGTAGTTCAGCTCTGGAGATATGCTGGGCCAGTAAAAGAAAGCACAGCCCTGGATGTACTTGGTGCTACATGTTCGAGGACCGTGGTATGGCACCGGCTGTGGTTCAGCTCTGGATGTACCTGGTACAAAGTGGATGATGGCTGTGGTATGGTACTGGATGTGTTTTATTTCTGGATGTACTGGGTGCCACATGTTTGAAGGCCATGGTATGATACAGGTGTTGTGGTTCAGCCCTGGAGGTAACTGGAGATGCTTGGTGAGCGTGAAAACGGCATGGTCTGCCGTCCAGCGGCTGGTGCAGCCTTTAATGTGGCAGGAGAACACTGTACAGGATAAGCAAACTGGGTGAATTCTACATTCATGGTAGTCGCGCGTTTGGAATCTGTGCCCTTCGAAGAGTCGGTCTAGGTTCGGTGCAAGTACAGCTTATCTGGGCTGACTTGCGGAGTGCTACGCCCAGTGGGGTGCGGGTTCTGGGATGAGATGTCCCTTTAAGTTTAAGAAACAGTGTGTGCTTATGGATGGACAAGGTCGAGTACATTGTGCTATACGGTTTGATTTAAATAGATAAGAGTTATTTGCCAACAAGTCGGTGTGGTGTTTTTATTACTTAAGGTTAAGGAGTTAAGGTTAAAACTAAGGTCTATTGGTTATGTTATCAACCGTAAGGATTTTATACACTGGAGAAAGTAGATACCAGGAATTCACTGGAGACAACTAATATAAAGATTACACTGTAGCTTACTGTTAATAGGATTACAGTGGAGAAAACAATATCAGGAACACACTGGAAATGGTTGATACCAGGAATACAGTGGAGTTGATTGATACCAGGATTACACTGCAGATGACTACCAGGAACTCACTATACATGATTGATTCCAGGAGTATGCAGGAGATGTCTGAGGACTCAGAGAGTGAGAGGACTTTAAGGATAACATGTACATAATACAAGGAGAACTGATACACCCCTGCAAGGAAAATTAATACATTCTTCATTGCTATCCTGACTCCCACCAACAACCCCAAATCCCCAGGAACATATTTAATATGGTATATACCAGGAATACAGTGGAGATTACTGAAACCAGAAAAGTGCAGGAGAGGACTGATACCAGGAATACACTGGAGATGGTGACTACCAGGAATACACTGGAGGGCATAATAATAATTATTAATAGCAAAATTAACAGAAAAGCCAAGGCTACACTGATATGAGCATCTGTCATGTACATTTGGACACAGCTGCCTTAAATAGCATAGGAAGAAGAGGATGGTGATCCCTGCAGCAAATGACTGGAGATTCTATGTTATAAATAGTGGATGTATGCTTGTGCATGCATGTCTGCAGATTGAAAAGGCAGGCAGTTGGGGAAGGAGATGAGGAAGTCTGTGGAGTAGAACCTGTCCGGTTGGGTATCTGCTTCACAGATCACGCCTTAATGAAGTAAGAGTTTCGGCGGGTTCAGCGGGTCATAGCACCTCAAGTTAATGGTTGACACTGAACACTCCAAAAAATGGTTTGTTTGGAAACTTCTTATGAAACTATCTTAGGAGTTTGGGAGCAAGGACCTCAGTGGCATCAACCCAGGTATGTTCATCTGGACCATAGACCTTCCAATCCACTAGAAACCATCCCCCATTCTCTTCTCTCTTTTTCCTTCACAGGACTCCCTAAAAGGAACAACAACCAATAGGAAATAAAGGGAACTAATCAGAGACTGAGAGAACTTCAAGAATAACAGGTGTATTCTACAAGGAGAAATGATACACCCCTACAAGGAAAGTTGATGCACTCTTTATTTCTATTCTGACTCTCGCAAACAGCCCCATTAATATACTGGAGATGGCAGAAATCAGGAATACACTGGCGAGGACTGATACAAGAAATACAGCAGAGATGGTAAACAACAGGAAAGCACTGGACAAAACAACTATTATCAACTGAAGCCAAACTGACAGAGAAGCCAAGGCTAAACTGACATGAACATCTGAAACTTATGTATTGACACAGGTGCCTTAAATAGTATAGGAGGAAAAGAAGGGGGATCCATGCAACAAATGACTGGAGAGTGTCACAGTTGCATACAGGAATACAGCTGGGAGCCACGAATATGGTGAAAACACTCTGTGTTTATTTGCAGAAATGTACAAAGCAGGTAATCAAGTCTGTAGAAATAAATACCAGGTGCAAGCTGATGCAGGAAATGATATGATTGTTCAGAAACCAGCAGGTAAACAGTTAATGCAGGGAACCAGGATGTATGAACAGATTTCCAAGCAGCATGAACCAGAGGAGCAAGGCAGGAGGAAGAGTCCACAGGCTGCAACAAGGATATGACTTCACAGGATGGAACAACAGGAAATGACATCAATAACCAGCAATGTGTGCTGGGAGTGACAGGTATATAAAGGGAAAAATGAGACCACACCCAGGTGCATGGGATAATTAGTGAAGCAGCAAGGTTAACCCCTAATGCACACAAATAGGGCACAATAGCAGCACCTCTGGTGAATGAAGGTACTGCTGCAGCACATAAAAATAAACACAAATACAGCACAGTGCAAAACAAACAGGGGCTGCAGGATGCAAGCAGCATTCAAAAGGGAAATGTAGCAGGCAGATCGTGACAGTACCCCCCCTTTAAAGGGCGGATTCCAGACGCCCAATTACCAAAAATGTCTAAATTCGTTGGAATCATAGTCCACAATAGGGGGCCCGGCAGAAAAGTCCTCGTCCATGGGCAAAAGGGCAAAGGAGGCCATGCCAGCTGCCAGTTCAAGCACTGCAGAACCACCTCTTTTCTTACGTCCTCCTCTCTTACGGGACTTCCTTAGAGTTGGGACCTGCGCCAACTGGGTGGAGCACAAGGGTAGTTCTCGAACTGTAGTGCCGGGTAGTGTTGCTGAAAGCACCGGTGATCCACAGGATGGCACTGCAGGGGTTGGAGAAAACCTTTTGATTGCTTCCTCAACAAACCGTTGTAAGTCAAACAGGATGGGATCTTGGGTTTCAATAAAAGGATTTTCCCATTCCAAAGCTTCTCCTTTAAAATACGAAATAAGGAACAGTACACGTCCCTTAGGGTTGTTAACAAGCTCTGGTATGGAGGGCATATAAGAGGCAGCAAATTTCAGAAGAGCACAAAGTTGGGAAATGTGCCCCTCAAAGAAAGGCAACGGCTCAGACTCGGCACCCTCAGCACAGGATGACTCGGACTTGGCAACAGACCTGACAGGGGAACCGGACTGGGCGGCAGACTTGGGAGCAGGCCCGGACTGGGCGGCAGACTTGGGAGCAGGCCCGGACTGGGCGGCAGACTTGGAGGGGACAGCGCTGTGAGAAGCCTCGGAGGGGACAGCGCTGTGAGAAGCCTCGGAGGGGACAGCGCTGTGAGAAGCCTGAGGGCAGACAGCACTTTGAGAAGCCTGAGGGCAGACAGCACTTTGAGAAGCCTGAAGGCAGACAGCACTTTGAGAAGCCTGAAGGCAGACAGCACTTTGAGAAGCCTGAAGGCAGACAGCACTTTGAGAAGCCTGAAGGCAGACAGCACTTTGAGAAGCCTGAAGGCAGACAGCACTTTGAGAAGCCTGAGGGAAGACAGCACTTTGAGAAGCCTGAGGGCAGACAGCACCAAGTGGGAACTCGGGCTGAACCGCATGGACTGGCAACTCGGGCTGGACCGCATGGACTGGCAACTCGGGCTGGACCACATGGACTGGCAACTCGGGCTGGACCGCATGGACAGGCAACTCGGGCTGGACCGCATGGACTGGCAATTCGGGCTGGACCGCCCACTCTGGAGCAGACTGGAAGGGCAGCGCCCCCTCTGGAGCAGACTGGAAGGGCAGCGCCCCCTCTGGAGCAGACTGGAAGGGCAGCGCCCCCTCTGGAGCAGACTGGAAGGGCAGCGCCCCCTCTGGAGCAGACTGGAAGGGCAGCGCCCCCTCTGGAGCAGACTGGAGCTCAGGAACAGAGACAGCGGCTGAAGACTCGGCACTGGCGGCAGCGGCTGGAGACTCGGCACTGGAGGCAGCGGCTGGAGACTCGGCATTGGAGGCAGCGGCTGGAGACTCGGCACTGGAGGCAGCGGCTGGAGACTCGGCACTGGAGGCAGCGGCTGGAGACTCGGCACTGGAGGCAGCGGCTGGAGACTTGGCACTGGAGGCAGCGGCTGGAGACTCGGCACTGGATAGCACGGTAACAGGAGACTCGGGTGCAGAAGCTGCGGCAGCAGGCTCACGACCGGGCACAGTGGCAGCAGGCTCACGACCGGACACAGTGGCAGCAGGCTCACGACCGGACACAGTGGCAGCAGGCTCACGACCGGACACAGTGGCAGGAGACTCGGGACCGGACACAGTGGCAGGAGACTCGGGACCGGACACAGTGGCAGGAGACTCGGGACCGGACACAGTGGCAGGAGACTCGGGACCGGACACAGTGGCAGGAGACTCCGGACCGGACACAGTGGCAGGAGACTCGGGACCGGACACAGTGGCAGGAGACCCGGGACCGGACACAGTGGCAGGAGACCCGGGACCGGACACAGTGGCAGGAGACCCGGGACCGGACACAGTGGCAGGAGACCCGGGACCGGACACAGTGGCAGGAGACTCGGGATCGGACACAGTGGCAGGAGACTCGGGACCGGACACAGTGGCAGGAGACTCAAAGCTGGAGGCAGATGATGTGACCTCAGAGCTGGAGGCAGATGATGTGACCTCAGAGCTGGAGGCAGAGGCTGGCACCTCGCAACAGGAGACAGAGGCTGGCACCTCGCAACAGGAGACAGAGGCTGGCACCTCGCAACAGGAGACAGAGGCTGGCACCTCGCAACAGGAGACAGAGGCTGGCACCTCGCAACAGGAGACAGAGGCTGGCACCTCGCAACAGGAGACAGAGGCTGGCACCTCGCAACAGGCGACAGAGGGAGTTAGTGCCTAAGGACAGGCGGCTGGAGCTGGCGCGTCAGGACAGGCGGCTGGAGCTAGCAGATTGGGTCTCTTCGCAGAGAACAGGAATGCTGGAGCATAAACAGATTTGGAGTGCAGAGAGGAAACAATAGGTGATAGTTCAGTAAGCTGACGTGGTCTACGGATGGGACAGTCCTGCAAGAAATGTGCATTGCTGGCACAGTAGAGACACAACTTGTTTGTTATTCTGCGACGCCGTTCCTCTTTGGTCAGATGGGGGCGTGGACCACCTGTGAACTGGGAATTTGTTACCCCATAGTTCTTAGAAAACAGCAAACTCGTAGAAGCACTTTTAAGAGGTGCCGCTTGCACAGGTTCATCAGCAGAGAAGGTGGATTGAAACAGATCAGCAGCTTCTGAATTAGGAGGGACAGAATCTGACAGTCTCCTGAGTGGGTCCAAAAGCAACGTAGCAAATTTAGCCAGCTGGGAGCGAAGCAAGATAATGTCCATCTGTAAAGTTTGTAGCAGTGGCAATTCCAAGTTTGGTAAAACAGACATGTTGCAGAAAACAAATGAAAACTTGATTGCAGAGAAAAGGTCCCAGAAATAAAAAACTTTCACCTGACTCCTAAGCTGTTTTTTGGGCTGGTTATACTGTCACGGTTGCATACAGGAATACAGCTGGGAGCCACGAATATGGTGAAAACACTCTGTGTTTATTTGCAGAAATGTACAAAGCAGGTAATCAAGTCTGTAGAAATAAATACCAGGTGCAAGCTGATGCAGGAAATGATATGATTGTTCAGAAACCAGCAGGTAAACAGTTAATGCAGGGAACCAGGATGTATGAACAGATTTCCAAGCAGGAGGAAGAGTCCACAGGCTGCAACAAGGATATGACTTCACAGGATGGAACAAAAGGAAATGACATCAATAACCAGCAATGTGTGCTGGGAGTGACAGGTATATAAAGGGAAAAATGAGACCACACCCAGGTGCATGGGATAATTAGTGAAGCAGCACCTCTGGTGAATGAAGGTACTGCTGATTGAAATGGGACACAGCCGAGAGAGAAGATGAGGAAACCGCTCATGCAGGACACTGAGCGTGCCTTACTGAGGTAAGAGTGTCAGCAGGTCCAGAGTAGGATAGTAACCCCGGTCTTAATGGTTGATGCTAAACACCCATAAAGTGGTTTGTTGGGAAACGTCCTAAGAAACTTTCTTAGGAGTTTGGGAACAAGAACATCAGTGGCATCAAGACAGGTATGTTCTTTTGAACCATAGCCTTCCAATCCACCAGATACTGAGTCTTTCCCCAAGAACATCTGAAATTTAGAAGCCGTTCAAGGAGTCTTGATAGTAGAAGTAGCCAAGGCTAAGGATGAAAAAACAATAATAAACGGCAGTTTGAGTAGGGAAATATCATGGTGTAGGGAAATATGGAAAGAATTAGAAATACGGAAAAAAGGGGAAGCTTAAAGACTACCTGATTGATAAACTTTTTATTCTCAATGGACCAATGTACATAGGTGAAAGTTTCACACCAAAGTGCTCGTAAGTGAAGATTATGGGTTGACAACCAAACTATGTTTCCTACTTTCAAAGATGTAGCAGCGCAACGTTTCTTGTCAAAGAATTAAAAGCAAATGGATGCATTCTTTAGACTCTCCACCGCTTTAGTTCAGATGTAAAAGTGGTGACACAGAGAGCCCTTTTTACGCCACACGGTGGTATAATTTCATCGTGCACCGTCCTCCTGTCAGAATGCAGAATTCCAAATCCTGGGATAAAGCTATAAAAATCCCCTCCTATTCTCAACAAATTGCCAGTGCAACACTTTCCTAGTTCCTGGCACTAGCGTACCACTGTTGTTGTTTATCTGCTGCTGCACAGACTTCAGCCATTACCATCTGTTGCTGCTCAAACAGTAGATATTTACCCCTCATGAGGATGAAGCTTTCTCCTACGTTTTCTTCTGATTCACCTTTGGCCATTAGGGGTAGTAGGTTACTGCTCTAAGTCTTCCAGGTTCTAGATACTTCTCTGTGTCTCTAGGTACGGGTTTCCAGTACCAGGTTTGACTAGGTTGTGGGTTCTGGGACGGCCTGATCCCTTTGGGTTTGCTCATCCCGAGTTCCTACTTTCTGATGCAAGTCCTGAGTCCTGAGTTGCCCGGGACCAGTTCCAGGTTTATTCTGTCCAGGAGGTAGCCTTTCCAGTCTTGGTACAATAATCCTCTGAGTTTCTGGACATTGGGGGGTACTAAGTCTCTGGCCGTTGGTTCTGTTTCTCTGTTCCCGCTTCCAGGTTCCAGTCCACCAGTTCTAGATTTCAGTTAGTTATTCAACTAGAGAGTCCAGTCCAGTATTGCTCCTCCTGTCATCTGGTAGTCACAAATAGAGTACACCTTCTCTCCATGAGAATCCGGCCTCCTAGTTTCCACTTTACCTCTGCTACAGCTAGTCCCAAGGGTCCCGAGACGGATCCCAGGAACCCTATTGCCATGACAACACTCACTTTATTACCCTACACCCACCACCCCAGGGGTGTAGGAAGAGCCTTAGTATTTTCAGCACAGGGCTGGTTCTTCCTAGCACAATTTTTTTGTGGACCTCACTTCCTACAGATTTCAGCCCCGTGCTGTATAGCTTGGGGTTGGGTTGCCATTATGGCAAGGGGACACTCGACAGGGGTCTATAGTGCCATCCACTCCAGCTGGTTGGCCTACTGCTGGTTTTGGTAAAATCAGATGGACTCCCTGCATTTTTTTTCTCCTAATTTCACCGCAACCAGCACTATCCTGGTAGCACTAGGATTAATAGCATTAGGAGGGGGGACTCCACGTATTTGTTTTAAAGCAAATTTTATTTTTCAACACCTTATAGAACTGGCGGTTCAGGCAGCTGTAATGCCACCTGCTCCGCTGGATCAGCAGGTTCTGACAGGTATGTATGTACC
Organism: Mixophyes fleayi; assembly: GCF_038048845.1. Classification (NCBI taxonomy): domain Eukaryota; kingdom Metazoa; phylum Chordata; class Amphibia; order Anura; family Limnodynastidae; genus Mixophyes; species Mixophyes fleayi. The sequence continues at coordinate 219,919,981 of NC_134404.1, forward strand.
TGCAGCGCCTGAGTACTACAGAGGCCTGCACCCGAATTCAACAGGTCACGGATCTTGTGATCTGTGGCTTGATGAATTCGGCCTCACGGAAAGCCAAAATATGGGCGGGTTGCGCTCAGAATATGTACCCTAATCAATCAGGCCCGCTGAAACTGAAAGAAAGTCTCTAATGTCCTGCCAAAGGGATGACTACCAATAATCCTGATAAAAACATTACAGAGTTTTTCGAAACCCAGATTGATCAGAAACCGGGAGGAAGGAGCCCAATACATAGACTTTTTCTGAAGTTTCGAAGATACCAACATCTTGCTCTGCGAAGCAGTAGTAGAGGGAGTTGTAGATGTGACAAGCAGACACTTAAGATCTAAAGTAGGATGGTTCTCCAAAATGTAAGCATCATGGTCACTTTGAAAAGAGTGGGATAAGGTGTCAGCCTTACGATTTTTACTACTCGGTCTAAAGTTAATACGGAGGTCAAAACGGGAAAAAAAGGAGAAACCACTGGGCCTGTCATAGGTTTAGACACTGAGCAGTTTGAAGTATGCCAATTTTTTATGATCCATAAAGACTCTTACAAACAATAAGGAACTCTCGAGAAGATATCACCATTCTTTAAATGCTAATTTCAAAGCCAATTTTTCTCCTCTGATATGAACTTAACAAGAGAATAAACTAAGTTTTACTAATAAAACTTCTTCTACTAATAAACAGAAGTTTTTCAGCAGAAGATCTTTGAGAGAGGATGGCACCCACTTAAAACGAAGAGGTATCAACCTCTAGGGAAAAAGGCTGTGAAAATTCTGGTTGTTTGAGAACCAGCACCGTAGAGTATGCCTGCTTTAGAGAAAGGAATTCTTCTGTAGCTGCAGTAGTCCAAATCCTGACCCTTTTTGTGTGAGATCAATGATGGGAGCTGTCAAAGAGGAGTACCTGTGAATAAAAAACAATACTTCCTATTGCTTTGCTTATCTGCTATATTATATAATACTTGACAATTGATAAATAGCTACTCATAGGTACATATGAACATTAATAACTTATATGTCTATATGCCTATTGTCCACAGACTTTCCAATTCTGGGATAATCAGTTCATAAAAATGAGCTCTGAGGCAATCAGATGGGGCTGAAAAGCAGTCTCTCAGGAGCAGGGCTATCACGCGCCGGGTGATCAGGCAGCGCACCCGAAACCCGGCAGACTTACCTGTCTCCGCCACTCCGCTCCGTCCTGGGCGCCGCCGTCTTGGATCCGGGTCTGCGCATGCGCAGACCCAAGGGCTGTGTTAATACTTCTCTCCTTCTCTCATTGGTGTATGGCTGTGGCGCCTAAATTAAAAGGCACCACCTCACTACCTACGGTGTCTGTTCTTTGAGTCACCTCCTGGTGGTAGAAGTGGCTTCCCTGCGTGTCCTGTCTACACTCTTGTCTGCAGAGCTGACGCTCACCTCCTGCATCTACCATACTGTTCTCTGCAGAGCTGACGCTCACCTGCTGCATCTACTATACTCTTGTCTGCAGAGCTGACGCTCACCTCCTACATCTACCATACTGTTGTCTGCAGAGCTGACGATCCACCGGCTACATTTACTACACCGTGGTCTGCAGAGCTGACGCTCACCTGCTGCATCTACCAGACTGTTGTCTGCAGAGCTGACGCTCCGCCTGCTACATTTACTACACCGTGGTCTACAGAGCTGATGCTCCATCCGCTGCATCTACTATAGCTTTGTCTGCAGAGCTGATGCTTCACAGGCTGTATTCTTATACGGTCGTCTGCAGAGCTGACGCTCCACCTGCTGTATTCATATTCTGTTGTCCACTGAGCTGACCCTCTACAGTTGTTCTAGGCTGATTCTCTCCACTCCTGCTTTGTGTGGTAACCGGCTAGACTACAGAGGTGATGCTCCATCCAGTGCACCTGTATTCTGTTATTGCAGAGTTGACGCTCCATATCCTGTTCCTGGGTGTCTACCTAGTGTTGGGACCGCTGGCTACTCCTCCTACGGTCCTTTCTCCTGTAGCCTTCCAAAGGGCTTCCATTCAGTACTCATAGTGGGGGCCGCGACCTGCGAGTCAGACGCAGCTAAGACCATACTGGTTCCTGGTGAACACCATCTCCTCGTTAGACTCCGCGCTTTGCTAGAGTAGTGCAAAACTGTACGAACCATAGGATTCGCTTCATTAACTTTCCTTGTGTGCTCCTTCTACTATTCCATCACCCTCTGTACCTCTTGTCCTGCTTCCCTAGCCCTATTTTCTTAAGCTTTGGCCTACTTCTTGCTGATTTCTACCATCACTTTTACTCATTGTCCCAGAAATAATTTGATTTGCATTACCATGTTACCTGTGTCTGTGTATATATATTGTGGCAAGAGCCCGCTACTGCAGAAGCACACACGAACAACAACTTCCTTTTTATGGTGCTTTATTGTCAGGATGGTAAATGTTTGACACGGTATACTTGTACAGTAATCATGGAGACCCTAAACACTAGCTATATATAGTCTAGCTCTCTCTCAGGACCAGCCAGCTCACCCAGCATTGGTCTCTCTAAACAAATGAAACAAACAAGCTTTTATACATGATGCTCCTCCCCCAGCCTTAGCTTGATGGACAGGTGACACACCCACCTTCTCTTTAAAAGAAAACACCCATCACTGCCTCTGTTTGCCTAACCAGACATGCCCTGTCTGTTTGCTGAGAGGAAGTATTTCAGATCATGTAAGTTTAACCAAATTTAAACTATTGCTTTTCATACATAAGTCTTCACTCTAGGTGCCTTACTGCACAAATGTTTTACTCTACTTCCCTGCTTTCTCTGTATATTGCCAGCTAAATGACTCCTTTTGTTACTATATATATATATATATATATATATATATATATATATATTTTTTTTTATTTTTTTTTTGCTGTTTTTTGTTTGTTCCTGTATCATGTTCTGTTATGGCTCTCTGTTTCCTGTATATGTCATGTACGGCCCTGCGGACCCTTTGTGGTGCCTTATAAATTAAAGATAATAATAATAATAATGCTTCCCAATTTGAAAATAATAGTCCTAGCAGTACTTAACTCCTATAACAATGAAGGGACAGATCCCCAGCACAACTGGAATGTGAATGTAAGTTTCTGCAGCATATTGTCTCGCTTCTATTAATACAGCTCCAGAAAAGCTGTATTAATAGAAGCAGTCAAATGGATTAGCAAAGCCGTAACTGTAAAGAATCTCAGGTGAATGTATGGGCAATATAACTACACTGGCATCACTGGACAAGTTTCTCTGCCCCTTTCAGTAGGGGGTTTCTTCAGAGGTGTATAAAGCATGTATATTATTATTATTATTATTATTATTATTATTATTAATTTTTATTTATAGGGCGCCACAAAGTATCTGTAGCGCCGTACAAGGACAAACAATGACACAGTACAAGGTGAGACAGCACAGTACAAGTAACAGTAAGCACTAAAACTCTGGGGGCTCAGGCACAGCATGAAAGAGAGGGAGGGAGGGGAAAAGTGAGTACAAGCAGGTAACTATGGCCCAAGAGGGTGGGCACGGATGAGAGGAGGTGAGCTGAGTAGCTGGATAGCGCAGTTAAAAGTGATGGAAACAGAAGGTAGGAGAGCCCTGCTCAAAGGAGCGAACAATCTAAAGGGAGGGGAAGACAGACAGACACATGGATGAGACGGAGAGACGGGAGGAAGGGGGAGAAGGGAAGAAGGGATGAGAAAGAGAGGTAGCCGACCGGTGGGAGTTTAGGCATGAGACTGGAAGGCTTTAAGGAAAAGGTGGGTTTTTAATGTTCATTTGAAAGAGGACAGATTGGCTCTTTATTTATAAACAAAGGCACCTTTATTTATCTTATGGCTGTCCATAGTAGCCAATCATTCACATTTAGACAAGACTGTATCAAAACAACAGCCCGATCTGTCATTCATCACACGGGACAGATTGCACTAATCCTATTACTTGTTGACAAAATAGTAGGTATGCACAGGCTTGGTTTTCTGAAAACCGATCCCCCCTAAACATCACAAATCTGAGTACTGAGTCGAGCCAGTTCGGTACTTTCGCGTCTCTCAGAACTGAAATCAAGGCAAAACGTCACTATTGCGTCATCTGATCTTGCAGATTTTGTATTCCATTAATACCACTCTCCACTACTACTCTGCAGTCTCCAGTGCCATTGCTCTGTGCCATGGGTATGAATCATGATCAGTCGACAGAAGAGAAGGAGCAGCTGTTGGCTTCAGTCATGATGATACTAGTCCCTCCACATCATCTACTAAAACCTATGCTTAAGTGCATAGTGGGTTTAAGTCAGAGCACTTATGTATGAGTACTAGTTCTGCAAATGTCAGTGAGGCATCTTCTTCTAAGGTCTGTAATGACAATGCAAGACCTTGTTATTCTGAGTCAAAAAGAGGTGCCAAAAAAATTTCTTGTTTAAAAGCCGTGCTGGAAAAAAACAGACAGTAGAACAAACTGTATGTTCGGAAATGTCATAAATCCCTGAGGAGAGTCTATCCACAAGTGCTATGTCTAAGCCTGACCTTTCTGATACTGTACTCATAAAGAAACCTCCTTTCTCCCATTTCTGCAAATGTGTGTATGAGCAGACCAAATCTAGCTGGTGATATAGAAACTGAGGATGCCACTTTGGATTTACAACAGGATGAGGGGGATATTTGTGTAACTGACGGCGCTAATGAGGATGTTGATGATGATGATGTTTGTGTAAATATTGCACTAGTGGAAGCAGTTCTTGCCAGTGATAAAAAAAAAGGTCATTGTCATGCCTGTGTATAAGACCAAAAAATACATCTCTTCTGTGTGGAATTACTTTTACCCAAATCTTAACAACAGTTGTCTAGCCATTTGTAGCAATTGTAAATCCATAGTCGAGGTAGAGACCTTAACGATTGATGTTATGCCATTTGAAGAGAGTTAATGGCAAGTTTTTGGGAAAATCAGAAACTTATGCTAAAAAAATAACAACAAGCATTCCAGCATTAGTTAACTCCCTTCTCTCAGCTAGATCCCAACACCTGCAATCTACACCAACACCTTCCTTATCAATATCCTCACTAATGATCGAAATTAGTCTTGTATCCAAGTTGTTATGGCTAGATGGCAACTCCCCTATCCAGGACTCCTCTGAAGAATTCTTCAGTGTTAAGCCCGCTGCTGCTGCTGCTGCTGCTGGGGGTGGCTATTCATCCCAGAAGCAGACCAAGAAGAAGACTACTAGTAGTTTACAACAATTGACTGTTAAACAATCCTTTGGAAGAGGAAGCTAGTAGGACAGCTGTCACCCAGTCGCACAGTGGATCAAAGGCGCCATGGCAACTATGCTAGTATTAGATCTGCGCCCAATACCCACAATTAATGCAGCTTGTTTTAGACAGCTAATTGAGGTCCTGTGTCCCCGTTACCAAATTCCATCTCGACACTATTTTACTAGACAAGCAATTCCTCACCTGTACCAGAAGGTTTTAAAAAATGTAATTATTGGGCTACGGAATGCCATTCTATCCACTGTACATTTAACCACAGATATGTAGACAAGTGGAACTGGGCAAACTTAACATTATATGACTGTGACAGCCCACTGGGTTGGTGAATCACCTTCAGCAGCAAGAATAGCAGCAGCATCTACCAAACAACGCTAGATCTTTCAGAGGCAGGCTATTCTGTGTATCACCAGTTTACTAAGAGGCATACCGCTGACAACCTGTTAGAAAAGCTAAGGGATGTCATTGCAATGTGGCTTATTCCGCTCTGACTCTCTTCAGGATATGTGAATTCTGATAACGCCACCAATATTGTGAGTGTATTACGGCTGGGTGAATTCCATCACATTCCCTGTTTTGCTCACACACTCACTCTGGTGGTACAGAGCTTTTTTGAAAAAGACAGGGACTACACTACATTTTGGCTACTGTACCTGATCCTAGGTTTAAGAGCTATATCTTTTCTTTCTTTCCAACTAACCCAGTTGAGCAAGTTGACAGCTGAACTGGTACATGATACGATGACATCTCCTTCTTCAGTTTCTCAAGCAACTGTTGCTAGAAAAAGAGACCCAGGGATGATACAGATGAGTCAGCACAACATTTTGATATCTGGTCTGGTCTAAAAGAATTGCCCAAAAATCGTGACTCCTCTGCCGTATCTCCAGCTGATCCTACTATTAACATCCAAAGACGGAATGGAGGATTGTTTTAATGACAGCATACAAATAGACATGTCAGTCTGTCCCTTTACATACTGGGAAGAAAGAAAGGCAATTTGGAGACCCAAGTACAAACTCGCTTTGCAAATACCCAAGCTGCCCACCATCCAGTGTGTACACTGAAAGAGTTTTCAGCACAGCCGGGAATCTTGTCAGCAATCGCCGTAGGAGGCTACTTCCTAAAAATGTGGAAAAGATGATGTTCATCAAAATGAACTATAAATTGCATGAGGAAGGCCTTTACCGGCAATTACATCAAAGTACTGACACTTCTGTAATGGTGGATGTTGGTTAAACATTTTGATGTTAATAAAGGTGTTCAGCGGTGTTAATGTGGATGTTAAGCCACAATACTGTTGTTTCTTGAACAGATTTCTGTATATTAAAGATGATAACAACAGATGAATGCAGATACTCACAGTTGTTTGTAGTACAGCAGGCAATATACACTTTAAGCAGTACAGGTCCCTGTACCCAGATATTTATGCAGGCTTATGCACTTTTATATATGTAGATACAGATATACATATGATACAGGATTAACACATTGCACTACTGTGCTCTAATATATATGTAGGCACAGTAGGGAGACTCCGGTCACATTTAGAGTAGCATTGCGGGCTTTATAATGCGCAACAGTACGCAGGTTTTAACAGTGCGTCCATCTCTCTCAAGCGCTATGGAAGAATGGCCCGAAAAAGTCGAACTTCCGGTTTGAAGGGCCTGGGCATGTATAGTAGCGCAAATCGGACATACTCATCCTGACCCACTTCCTGTTTCCTCCTAGACCACCGGGGATTACATCAGTTGCCATACCAACGGTAGGAGATGGAGCAAAGAGCTCCTATATGCAAATTGGGGATTCTACTGAGGATGAATTAATATTGTGTGAGGATGATGTACACACTGATGAGGGTGAGGATGAGGGTGAGGATGAGGGTGAGGATGATAAAGAAAACAATATCTTGTCACTGTAGAGTTCATTGACTGCACTGTTAGCTTAGCTGCCTTAAGCCCATCGTTAGTTTGTTTTGTGGGGGCCCAAGCAAACCAAGCACTTCAGTCACAAAAGGCCCTCTTTGTTGCTGAAGTGCTTGGTTTATTAAACGGTATATGTCCTTTTTAACATATTTCCAAGGACAATTCCATCTTGCACTATTTGGCATTTTGTCCTTGGTCTATCAGCTTGTGTAACAGTCGACAATTCAGGTGTGAACAGTATTATTAGGTCGCCAATTCACATGGTGGACAGTATGATTAGGTAGACTATTCAAATGTGGACAGTATTATTATAGGGCTAGGGATATGGTTAAGGACAGGCCTAGGGACAGGTCTAGGGATAGGGATAGAGACAGATAGAGGGACAGGGATAGGGACATGGACAGGTCCAGAGATAGGGACAGGGTTATAGTTCGGTATAATACTGTCTACATTTGAATTGCCAACCTAATACATACTATTTACATTTCAATTGTTGTCCTAATAATACTGTCAATGTTATCATATTGTCGACTTTATAGCCTTGTCGAATCTGCTGCCCATCAATCATATTATGTGAATCCAACATAAATGTGGGTGGGAGGGCCCAAGGACAATTCCATCTTGCACCACTTTTCTTTTCTGCCACTGCTATGTGTTTCCTACATGTGATATAAAATGCTGTGTGTTTTTGCCATTGCTCTGTTGCTTAGTAACCAGCCAGCTCACTGCAGTCTTAGGGCTAGATTTACTAAGCTGCGGGTTTGAAAAAGTGGGGATGTTGCCTATAGCAACCAATCAAATTCTAGCTATCATTTTGTAGAAAGTACTAAATACATGACAGCTAGAATCTGATTGGTTGCTATAGGCAACATCCCCACTTTTTCAAACCCGCAGCTTAGTAAATCTAGCCCTTAGAGTTCATTGACAGCACTGTTTGCTTAGCTGCCTTAGACTCATTGGTAGCTTGTTTTGTGGGGGGGGGGGGCAAACAAACCAAGAACTTCAGCCACAAAAGTGGCACTCCTTGTTGCTGAAGTGATTGGTTTGTTAAATTGTACACGTGCTTTTTAAAATCCAACATAAGGGTGGGTGGGTGAGTTCTAAGGAAAATTCCATCTTGCACCACTTTTCTTTTCTGCCACTGCTGTGTGGCAATATTTCCTAGATGTGCTATGAACTGCTGTGTGTTTGTGCCATTGCTTTGTGCTTAGTATCCAGCCAGCTTGCTGCAGTCTTTGACCGAAAGTGGATGAAAATAATATTGTGACCTGTGAGGTGGTCATTTTTGGCTGGAAATGATTGGAAATTAGTGTTATTGAGGTCAGTAATAATGTAGGAATGTAAATGAGCCAAATTATGTGATTTTAGCATATTTTAGCAATTTTTTTTTTAAAAAAAATACAGATCCAAAACCAAAACCAAAACACATGAGGGCAGTTTTGCCAAAACCAAAACCAAAACCAAAACATGAAGTTAATACAGATCCAAAACCAGAATATCCCTACAAAATAATGTTTTTATGTCATTCATTCTTTACAATCATGGTGTTCTAATTCAGACATATCACATTACATTGAAACATTGAACCATAATAATGGATAATATAACTGAGCCATATTCAAGATTTTCAATGTTTATTATGCTAAAAATAATCAACTCACCATTAATCACAGTTTTATATATTTCTACTGCATTGCTATGTCTGGTGGACCTCAGTCTCTTTGAATAAATTATTATAGTACTAGAGGAAATCATTCTCTTATCTGCATTTCTTATCTTTATTATAAACTTTATACTACAGATTCACTTCTTCCACGCACAAAATCTCTCAAAAGTCATCATGAAAAACTCTTAACCTCTAATGAAATAAACACACTGATAACTTCTAGTTTGGCTAAACTAGGTCAGTTTATTTGTGATTTTATATAAACTTGGTGGCGGTGAGAGCACATGCGAGTCAACTAACAACTAGTAGCTGAACCAAACCGGCACTACCACTGGTACCAAGTAGTGCCGTAACTAGACATTTTAGTGCCCTGGGCGAGGAAGGGCAGCGGCGCCCCCCATGTAAGTGGGAGTGACACTTGCCAAGTGGGTGTGGCCCATCTAATGTGGGGGTGTGGCTAGCACTTTACTGAAAGAATTCTGTTACACATATTTGCAAATGCATGATATATATATATATATATATATATATATATAAGTTAACCTGTGCATGATACTCATGCATTCTATGCACTCATGCACTCTCCCGAGCTGCCCCCCTCCACTGGAATGACCTCCCACGCTCCATCCATTTGTCCCCTAACTTGTGCTCCTTCAAACGGGCACTCAAAACTCATCTCTTCCTTAAAGCCTACCAGCCTTCCACCTAACCCTCTCTCCTTGCTCGCTCCCATCCCCTTGCTCCTCCTCTGTTGGGGTGCACGCTTGCTCCCCTCCTCTGACTCCCTTTGTGCCGGCTGTCTGTTTCCCCTCCCTTTAGGATGTAAGCTCTTATGAGCAGGGCCCTTCTCCCTCCTGTCTCCCTACCTTCTCTTCTGCTCCTACTCCATTACATCTGCTTTGCCTGGAGCCTCTGAAGTTTTGGTACTAGTTGTTTATTGTTCTGTACTGTTATTCCCTGTACTGTCCATTGTTTGTACTGTGTTCGGCGCTACGGAAACCTTGTGGCGCCTTATAAATAAATAATAATAATAATAATAGTCAAATCAAGCTACTTAAGGTCTTAAAAAAGTTCTTGTCATGCATTTGGACCTAGCCCAGGCCTCCTCGGGGAAGAGCGTTAGTTCCCGACGCAAGCGGCCTTTTTAATGTGTGTTCATTAGGTAAAATTACCTCACGAAAATGAGTTTGACCCCTCAACTCTTAAATTTAGCCTTTACTACCCCTCCCACGGGGGGAAGGGGGGATGATGGAAGGTAACTGACATTTTTTGTCAAATAATGTCAGTATACCAAATTTCAGGTCAATTGGATGAGCCCTTTCTGAGAAAATAGTTTTTTACACACACACACACACACACACACACACACACACACACACACACACACTAACGCACGCCTCTACACATGTGTGTTCATGAGGTAAAATTACCTCACGAAAATGAGTTTGAGCCCATATATATATATACACAGTGGTGGGTACAAGTAAATTAATAACCAGCTCTCTGCCCTAATGACCATTTAATGTATGCAAAAATATATGCCGAAAGGTGTTCTAATATTTCATGCACTTAATACTCAAATTACAACAGTAAAAGAGATACACAAAACTATATTGTTTTAAGAAACAGTTTTAAAATGTTAAAGAACCAATATTTTCATCCTTTCTTGTCACCAACTCCTGTCTGCGCCGCTCCTCACTGACATCACGCCCGACATTCAGTGTGGGGGCGGAGCAAGTGCCGATGCCGCAGAGAGGTGATTGTTTTTTTTTCAAGGAGGCTTGAAGGAACCAATGTAATAGAGGAGAGAGAGAGAGAGACTGTCAGATTTATACTGGGGCCATGGAGAGAGAGAGAGAGAGACTGTCAGATTTATACTGGGGCCATGGAGAGACAGAGAGAGAGAGAGAGAGAGACTGTCAGATTTATACTGGGGCCATGGAGAGAGAGAGACTGTCAGATTTTTATTTTTTTTTAAATGTTAAAACAAAAATATTTTTATTTTCTGGTTGCATGATTCACAGTACTGAACCATTCTTATTAACCAGCCAGTCTGAACTAAATAGGTTTCATTTTTACAAGTCACAGACAACGATTGGTAGATGAAGGTTTTAAGGTGGACCCATCTACACACTGAGCTGAGCCAATAATCGGCCTATCAATTTTAAAAGGAACTAGTGACATCATTGCATGAGGCACCAGATGCCTCACAAACATCACTAGCTATATGAGAATTTAAAGGATGCCTTCTTATTCGTGCAGACCATAAAGACGGCTGCCTGCTGAATGTGCAGGTGACAGGGGCCACTTTAAACTCACTGAAGAATTGAACCATATTCTCATACGCCTTACTACATACCGAAACCAGAATCATTAGCAAACAGAGGCCTAAAAGTGGTTCTACAAAAGAAAGACGTCATGCAATACGGACCAGCATCAGTGTTTGAAAGACCATAACAGTTATATATTAGCTTTATTCTGTCCCTAGCACGACTAAGAGCAAACAAATGAACAGGAAGGTGCCTTAGTAACTATACAACCCATCAAGATTTCCAGAGACATTTACTTCCGAGTGCTCAATAGTTTAAAACAAGAAAATAAAAGTAAAGTTGTGTTTTAGTCTTCACACAATAACATCCATTCATGTGTATCAATTTACATAAACAAAAACATAGGGGGGAAAAAGAAGTAGTGATGGCTTGTGCCATATGTAATAAAGTAACTTACAACTAAAGACGAATTTTCCCTTCTCCCCCACTGCAATCTTTTTCTTTAAATAAAACTTAACACAGAACTGTGCATCAGGAAATGCTGGGGTTTTGCAACTACCACATTGACTGTGCATACTCCTGTAGGGGCTGCTGATGGTGCTGGAAGTAGAGATCCATTAAAATCCTGTGATAAAAACAAGCTGCTGTGTCAGTGGAACGCACGTGCGTTCTACTGCGAAATCAAAGGCTGAGGAAACAGGCAGGTAGCAGGCAGCTGCTGCACCCCCTTGACATGCCTAGTTACGGTTCTGGTACCAAGACATAGTCTCTTGCGGTTGGCCAGTGCTAAATCTGACATGATTGTGACTACTCCACCTCTGGGCTCATGATGAAGTGCCATACAGTGCAGGACAAAGGGTTCCCGCACAAGGTAACCAAGAACCAAGGTCTTCCAAAGGGGGCAGTGACATTCGAAGGGGGCAGTGACTGTATGCCTTAGTCGCCGACTGCAAGAGCTCTACCGCTTAACTGTGCCTCATATGTAACCGGGAAAAAGAAATGTTAACATAGCAAAACACATATAGGGAGGGTGGGTGGGGATTTCTGTGATTGAAGAGATCCAGCATCTTTTGCGTGAGAATGTATGCACACACAGTCCAACAACTACCCCAGGATTCTATAGGCTAAATAGATACAACAATTTAACCCTTAATAGGTAAGTGCTTGACTCCTGAACATGTAGATAAGTTTAAGACCGTTCGACTTTATGTGCCTCACACTTCATTAATTTTAATGGATTGGACCCTGGACCTGGATAGAGGAATCTCCCCCTTCACTCCTCCAGTGCACAGATCCTTGGGTGAGGAAGCGGCAATGGCATCAGCCCCTCCTTCCCCTCCCCCAGCCACTAGCACTCGGGTCATTTGCTCCACTCATGCTTTTCCCTTGACCAGAAGTACCTAGTTTGAGGCCACCACAGGGAGACGGTAGCCCCAGGGCACATGCCTCCTTTCCCCTCCCTTAATCTGGCTCTGTATAAAGGGGACTGAAATGAGACCATTAGAGGGTGGGGCTGCAATGAGACCTGTAGGAAGTGGGGCTGCAATCAGAGCAGGATTAAGGGGTGGGGCACCGGGGACAAGTGACCAGGCCCCCTCTGTCAGGGTGCCCCAGACCGGGTGCTCTAAGGACATGCCAGCAGGGGGACAATATAGCACTTGCCTTCCTTCTAGTTGCCATGGATCTAATGATCCATCCCTCCCCCTATGTGTGTCACACGGGATGTGCCCCACATGACAGGTGCCGTCTCATGTTTTTGCAGAGCGGCAAGAGAGGTTTCTATACAGCGTGCCAGGAACAAGGTAAGTGTGAAGGAAGGGGGGGGCATGTTAATATAATGTGGTAGGGAATGGGGGGAGAAAGTATGTTTATATAGTGTGTAAGAGAAGTGGATGGGGAAAGTATGTTAATATAATGTGTTAGGGAATGGGGGAACAAAGTATGTTGTTATAATGTAAGTATGTTGATATAGTGTGTGAGGGAATGGGGGGTATGTTGATACAATGTGTGAGGGCAGGGGGTCTCAATATGATGTGGGTGGGAGATAGGCTATTAATTTAATGGTGGAGTATATATGGGGGCTAATTATATAATGGGAGCTATTTTATGTGTGTGGTGATGGTGAGGCAATTTAATTTGTTGGTGCAGCTATTTAATTTAATAGTTCGGCCTATTAATTTAAAATGGGGTGATGGGACCTTTAATTTAATGCTGGGGTAGTCTGGCCGCTTTTAACTGAATGTGGGCCTGTTTGGGGAAAATGAAGTCTATTTATTAAATGTGAATAGAAATGATTTAATGGCAGTGATGGTTTAAGGAAATATGTATATTTGTTAAATGTAAATGCTATTAATTTATTGCCAGGGTGGGGGTGGGGAGTCTACTGCAATTTGGGTGGAAGGTAGGCTATTAATTTAATGGTAGACTGTACGTCAGAGCTAATTATTTAATGGTGGGTTCTATTAATTTATTTGTGGGGTGATGGTGGGCTATTTAATTTAATAGTAGGGACTATTCATTTAAGTTATCATCAACATTTATTTATATAGCACCAGCAAATTCCGTAGCGCTTTAGATAAGGTGACAGGACCTTTAATTTAATGCTGGGGTGGTTTAGGGTTATTTATTGAATGTGCGGCTGAGTTTGAGGAGGAGGGCTATTTATTAAATGTGTATGCTATTAACTTAATGTCAGGGCTGGTTTTAAGAAAATAGATCTATTTATCAAAAGTGAATACTATTATTTTAATGTCGGAGCTAGAGGGAGACTTAATTATTGAAATGGGGGCTATTGATGTAACGCTAGGGGTGGTTTGAGTTTTCTAAATTACATGTATCCATTTTTTTCCAAAAAGGCCCACTAACATTTCAGGATCCAGAAAAGCAGCAACTAAAGGTACCAGTGTCTACAGGTAGTGAACGCTACAAGAACAAGTAGGAGAGAGCAGAACAGTCTACCAACTGTCCTGAAACTGGTGGGGCAGTCCCGGATTTGGGTGACTTTCTCACTTTGAAGGAAGATACACACAGTGAATACTTATTATAGTGTATAAATGAATTCATCCAAGGGAGTTACAAATATAAAGCATTTTATTACAATCCCATACAAAATACACACACAATAATAAAAACAATAATGGAGGTCAATAACCCCACAAGATATAAAGATTAGATATAAGTATATCAATAGCAGAAATATTTAATTTTGTTATTGTAACGGATTACTGGAAACACTACTAATCTTGATTAGTGCTGGCTTACCAGACGTGCGGAGTCTAACGATCTCCCCGGTATTCACCAAGAACCGCCGCAAGGCAGGATGGGCTTTGCTGCCAGGAGTCGCAGCTCGCGGTCCTCAGGTTTGCCTCAAGATGTAGTCCAGCGGAATAGGAGCAGGATGAGAATAGTCGGACAGGCCGGGTTGGTACACATTAGGCAATGCAGACAGAATCGGGAGAAAATCTCGGAGTCAATCAAACCGGGTCGGTACACGGGTCACCAGAACAGGTGCGAAGTCAGCTAGCCGGGTCGGTACACAGAAGATCAATACACACAGGAAGCAGGAACCAGGAGGACACAGGAATCAGGAGCCAGGAACAGGTAAGTTGCTCTGACACTCCTAGAGTGTCAGAGCGCTGTTTAAATAGGAAGTCCCAGATTTGAACTCCCCGCCCTAGGTCTGGCGGTCATGTGACCGCCGAACCCGGAAGTGCGGCTTCCAGGTTCGACGGAGCGGCGGGGGAGCGAGGAGAGGCAAGTATCGTTACAGTTATCTTACAAGTGCTCTCAAAATATATTATTAGAAACTAATACTGCAAACTGAATAGCTCTCTGAAAATAATATAGGCATTAGGACTCCGTGAGTCCAAAAGATATTCAACGGTATTGCCGTATTTCAATAGTCCAGCCAAGTTAGAGTTCCTCATACAAATACCGCCTAATCAGGGGCTGGCTGGCAGACTTTTGCCCGGGGGGCGAGCACATAGCTTTGGCCAATAAGTAGCGGCCAATCCTTATAGGATGGTTTTCGGTAGAATATATATTTATCAATATAAAAAGAGACTATTTTAGTGTTACTTAATCCAGCGATACTTTATTATAAATGATAAATCTTAAATAATGGAAACAAATAATGCAACAAAAAACAAACCTCACTTTATATTGCATATTTATTTTATATGTACCTTCTCCCTTTTTTTTTTTACACATACCTGGCTGATTATAATGGGGCATGAATCATATTATAGCAATCGATCATATAGTAATGTTCTATCACAGTATTGAAAACAGGGACTGATTTATCAAAATGCAAAGAGCACTTTTGCTTTAAAAACCTGGGGGTAAATGTATCAAGGTCCGATTTTTTCAGCGTTTTAAAATCGCGGCAAATTGCAGGTGTTAACCTGCGATTTTAGTCCAAAAGTTATCAAATGTATGAAGCTGCGATTTTTACATGGAATTTCAAAATCACTGGTCATCTCTGGCGATTTGCTGCGATGTCAAACACTCCCGTGTTTAGGTAACTCTCCTGTGTTGTCCTTATGTAGCTGCTAGATTAGTAAACACATCACTGTTACACTGGCCCTGTCTATAGAGCCAGAGGTTCCGGCAGCTGTCAAAACTGATAAAAATAAATGTCTTCTCTTCTTCTCCAAGCAAAAGAGAAGACATTTCAAGCAGGGACTTTGGATTTCCAAATTCTTTTTGGACATTTCAAGCAGGGACTTTGGATTTACAAATTCTATTTGGACTTTTCAAGCCGGACTATTGTATACAAATTTATTTGGGTCTTGGTTAACAGCCAATTTAGGATTAAAAGCTGCTGACAACAGATGAAAACATCAGTGGTGAGTATATGGGGCTCTATTATTTTTTAATAAAAACATGGTATAAATGAGGGTGTTTAGTGTCTTTATTGGGGTTTTACTATTTTTTATTAATTGTATGTGCTTTTAATGAGGGTGTGGTGGTTTATTTAACATTTTCTTTTGTGGAACTACAGGTCCCAGCCAGCCGTGGGTGTCAGGGCATGTTAGCACTTGTGGTTCTCCAAGTGTCAACATGCCCTGGCTGCCATGGGTATGCTGGTGCTTGTAGTTATACAAGTATCAGCATGCCCACACTATTTATGGCACCCTGGCTGGCTGGGACTTGCAGTTCCACAAAACAGAATGGTGTCCGTTTATGTTTTTCAACTTATATCGCCATTATTACCCTACACCCACCGCCCAGTGGTGTAGGAAGAGCCCTAGTGCTTTCAGCACTGGGTTGGGTGTCCGTAGAGGGATGGCCCGCTCGTTTTTTTTGGTGGACCCCACTCCCTAGGGAATCCAACCCAGCACTGAACAGCCTGGTGTTGGTTGTCATTAGGGCAGGGGGACCCCTTCCGCGTGTCCCCCGTTATAATGCCACCAACCCCGGCTGGTTTGCCTAGTGCTGGTAATGTGAAAATCGGGGGAACTCGACGCCAAATTTTTCCCCGATTTTCACATAACCAACAGTCGGCTGGCTGCACTAGGGCTAATAGTGAATAGAGGGGGGACCCCACCCTTTTTTTTTTTTTTACTTTTATTTATTTTTATCAGTTTTGACTAGAGATGCTCACTGACCCCCGTGAAGTGGTTTTGGTTTTGGATCTGGATTAGTTTTGTGTTTTGGTTTTGGCAAAACCACCCTTGTGTGTTTTGGTTTTGGTTTTGGATCTGTATTTTTTTAGAAAAATTGCTAAAATATGCTAAAATCACATAATTTTGCAAATTTTTTGATCCTACATTATTATTAACCTCAATAACACTAATTTCAAGTCATTTGCAGTCAATTTTGACCACCTCACAGGTCACAATATTATTTTCATACATTTTAAACCAAATACTGCAGCAATCTGGCTGGATGGTAAGCAACACAGCAATGACTCAAACACACGGCAGTTCTTACCACATCTAGGACACATTGGCACACAGCAGTGGCAGAAAAGGACAGTGGGGCAAGCTGGAATTGTCCTTGGATCATGAAACCAGTTATGGTTCATTCGTTCGCTCCAACTGTTTCTTGGATAAGTGAGGTAATTCTACAGCTAATACATGGCAACGAGCGATGATTTCCCCGGGATGCGTGCTTTTATCAGACACACACCAATCCAGGGTGCCAGACAATGCACTAAAAAGAGCCATTGTAATTCCAAGCAAAAGGCCAGTTCATCAGTGAGCTTCGAATCAGCCCTAATTCCTACAAAATTATAATCTAGTTAGGTACCTTTCATGTAAAGTGCAGATTACAAACACTTGATGGAGAAAGGCGAAGGCCTCATTCTTTCTTTGCCACTGCGTGTGTAGAATGGCATGTTGGCAATTTTAGCTTTTTCTGCAGATAACTTTGCCTGGATTACAGCTCTTTTTTTCTTGACCAAGGTAAAAGGTGTTTTTTTTACATTTTTGTTTGCCTGACTTAAATACACTATGTACTTTTAAATAGGCTTTACCAGATGACGTACAGGGATTACTATCATCATGACTGGTGCCAGCAGCTGCTTGGTGCTCCTGCTCTTCTGTGTACTGCTGTGAATCCATTTTGATAACACCGTACACTTTTTTGTGCAAATTTAGAAGAAAAGCCTGCAAGGACTAGTATTTGTATTTCAGCAATGACAATTAGCAATGGAGCTCTTGTCTTTGGGTGTATATAACACCATACACTTTTTGGTACAAATTCAGAAGAAAAGTCTGCAAGGACTAGTATTTGTATTTCAGCAATGACAATTAGCAATGTAGCAATGGAGTTCTTGTCTTTGGGCGTACATAACATCGTACACTTTTTGGTGCAAATTCACAAGAAAAGCCTGCAAGGACTAGATTTGGGATAAAGATTTGGGAGTGCTCGTAGACAGTAGACTTAGCAGTAGTGCTCAATGTCAAGCAGCAGCTGCAAGGGCAAAAAAAGTATTGGCATGCATAAAAAGGGACATAGATGCAAGGGAAGAAAGTGTAATTTTGCCACTGTATAAGTCGTTGTTAAGACCTCATCTTGAATATGCAGTACAGTTCTGGGCACCACTCTATAAAAAAGATATTTTGGAACTAGAAAGGGTTCAGAGAAGGGCAACAAATTTGATAAAGGGTATGGAGTCATTAAGTTATGAGGAAAGGTTACCAGTTAGGCATGTTTACTTTAAAAAAGAAGCGTCTAAGAGGAGATATGATTACTATGTACAAATACATTAAGGGTCAATACAGAGAACTTTCATGGAAACTTTTTACCCCAAGGACTATACACAGGACACGCGGTAACCCCCTAAGGTTAGAGGAGAGGAAATTTCACAACCAGCAAAGTTAGGGGTTCTTTGCAGTAAGGGCAGTCAAGATAGGGAATTTATTGCCAGGGAAGGTTGTGATGGCAGATTTAATAGATATGTTTAAGAAAGGGTTAGACAAATTTTAAACGTTATAGTACAGTCTATAACGGCTGAATTTTTTACTATTTTCTACAAGTGAAGGGGGGGCTATAGAGACAGAAACCAAACTGGCTTTGTCCATTTCAATTTATATTGTACAGTCTATAACGGCTGAATTTTTTACTATTTTCTACAAGTGGAGGGGGGCCTAGAGAGACAGAAACCAAACTGCATTTGTCCATTTCTTTATATATTTAACTATAAGTATCGGTTGTAATATACACCCAAAGACGATGGCTGCATTGCCAATATGCATAGATGGAGAGGAAGACAATCTGGTTTGTGTGTAGAATTAATAATGGCCTACCAGGAATTGAACTGTTTTTTTCATAATTTATTAGCTTTACAATTACATTACTTATCCAAGAAACAGATGGAGCACTAAATTCGGTTATTTTATGCCCCAAAAAATTGATTTTTAAACAAAATTGCAAAACAAAACCAAACAAAACCAAAACCAAAACACGCAAGGGTGGTTTTGCGAAAACCAAAACCCGAAGGTAATCCAGATCCAAAACCAAAACCAAAACCAAAACATTTTGCAATAGGCTGACTAGGCTGCAGCCTAGGGCGTGAGGCTTTTGGAGGTGGTGTATAAACTGAAATTTATTTAAAAATATAAGAGAATAGTTGTTCTCCAAAGTAAAACGAAAGAAATGTAGCATGGTATTAATCTTGACATATTCCCATCGTTGGGCTGCCACTTGAGGATAAGCCAGTAGGAGAGACAAGGATGGCTACAGGTGCAGGAACGACAACCCCCTCCCCTCCCTTTTCAGCTCTTAACCCTCAGTAGCGTCTGTTCATGCATTTGTTCCACTCAATAGAGTTCTGTTTTTAATGAAAATGAAATGAGTGACAAAGATTGCTGTTACCCCTTAAAATGCCAAGTGGAGCTGAGTATCAGAAACATTAACTTTGTAGGGGAAGGGGGGTAATCAGCAATCAGGCATGTGGCAAAATTAGCCCAGAGGCAATGAAGCACAAGGCCGCATGGAGACGTCTGGCTATTAGTAACTTTATACTTTTAAATAATTGTTTATTGTTAGGACATTTCAAACTGTGCTGAATAATGTTTAAAGTTATTAGTATTCATATTCTTCTCTGGTCATTATACAGCACATCGAAAACAATGAAGAAGCTAAAGATGGGGGAAGATCAGAGCCGAAAGATAAAATAAGAAGAATTTTGATTTTTAGGATAAATGTTATTTTACATAGAAAAATATTTTTACTTCCATGTTTTATACAATTTCTATTTATCTTTGAATATTTACATTTTCTTAGTGTAGATTTAATATTGTAAGACAATAGCACAAAAAAAAGGTGTTTCCGACTATTCTTTGCGGTGGAAGCCGAAAAAAAGGAATTGAAAGAAAGTTGAATGGACATTAAAATACAATATGAAATATTTAAAAAACAAACACAATAAATGTTGCCAAGACCAAGCAGTGATCGAACCTGCTTTAACTGCACCTTACACTCACCCTAAAATGAGTCAATCACACCCCTTAACTTAGCCACTTTTACCATAGGAAGCCTACAAAACCCCGCTCTAGTGTCAATTCCAATACTCAGGTATGTCAATTTCTCAGTCGCACCTTCCAACTTGTCCGCTGCCACTGGAACACCCTTGACTCTAAACCATGACTGTGTGGAAAACAACAAATCCTGGCATACCATGGAACTAATTAGCCCAATGAACAAGCAATCATCCAGGTAATGGGCCACACCCTGATGCCCCGACCAAGCAACAATACACCAATGAAGAAAACTGCTAAACACTCAAAGAATGCACAAGACACCGAACAAACCATAGGCAAACATTTATTCACATAATAACCAGCATACACTGTTCCGCTTACTGGGAATTTAACCCCATACATAGAACCATCACATAGAAATTCTGAGGCCGACCTATTGGGCTACCAACCCAACCATTTACTTAGCTCCGACATAACAATAGGTGAAAAGGCCTTGACGAGCAGGAGCTCCTGCGGTGGGTCTGTCAGTGGTAATTGGACCGCTCCTCCTAGGGCATTCTCTTCTGGGATGCTCTCCTCTACACGCGGCACAGGCATGCTTAAACCTACAGGCCGCACCTCTGTCACAATGACCTATGTTGTAGGCAAAACATTTACCACGGAAGGGCTGATCATATCTATTCAGGAGTTGTCTCTGCCCCTCACACTCACATCACTCACTCCCGATCTAGGCTGAGTAACCTCTAGCCACACCTCCATGTCCTTACAACCCAGATCCATCACCAACAGACCATCTTGATTTCTGCGAAATGCCTAATCATATCACCTCCACATGTTGCCTCTAGAGCGAGTATACGTCCCCTACATCAAGCATATATATTTGATAACATTCAACATTCTTCCGGCCTGCTCTCCAGGTAACAAACCGCAAACACCAGGAAGCCCTCCAACCCATTGGAAAAACTTCTATAAGCCACGCCTGCAAAAGCATCCTCTGCCTTGCTAGTGATGACAAACAAATCCACAAATCGTCCCGTGCGGATCTGACCACACAGCTTACCTCTAATGTCCCACAGGACGGCTGTATATCCTTACATTGCAAGTGATGGCACACATACCATCAATCCTCCCGTGCAGATCTGATCACGCACCTTACCTCTAATGTCCCTCAGGACAGCTGTATTAGAACAGCGCACATCATCATTACCCGGTACTCTGCCCAGGGAGCTGTCACTTGCAACCCCCGGCCCGGCGGTGGGTACCACCTAACTTCCTCTCCAGCAGCCTTTACAACCTTGCGCCCGCACTTCTGAACCTCACTCTCAGAGGAAGAAGAGCCTGAATCAAAGCTAACACCACTGGCTGCTCCATGTCCATCACCGGCCACCCGCGATGACAGCCCCGGAGCAGGCATGGATGTGGCTTTTGCAAAGAAGCGCGCCTGGCCCGTTTCCTGATGCCATACGCCTTGCTGAACCTGCAGAGGGGGAAACTGAAAGAGAGCTCACTGGACCAGGAGCCGCGATCCCTGCAACCAAAGACAGTGCTGAATTATGTTCTAACGAACCGGGTTCAGTAACCGCAACTGGACTTGCTTGCTGAACCGCATCAACTAAATATGGCGCAACCGTGCAGGAAGTGACTCGCGAACCCGCCAGGGAGGACACATGCCCTGCTCTGAAACCGGACCATCAGCCACTATCTGCACGTTGTGAGTACCCAATAGCACTGAAGGGGCTAATGCAGATGCCTGCGTGCACTCAGAGCCCGTGAAAATCAAAACAGCTGTACTGTGGAAGCAGAAACCTTGTGGTTAAGCATGAGAACTGGACAGGTAGAGATAGAAACATAGGGACCATACGTAGGGTGGGGGGGGTTTAGCAAGGAGGAAGCCCACAAGGTGGGCATGAAAATGGGTAAGGAAAAGGGTGGGCTTTGGCTATGTGGGAACCAGTCGAAACTAATGCACTCCACGGAAAAGAGGGATGAGAGAAGGGCTGGAGGAGTGTGTGAGTAGGAACCTGCCCCGCGGACCAAGGGGCAATGTGATCTCAAAAAATGGGGGAGCAGGAAGAAAAATTTGGGGTATAAACTCATTGTAGACTCACTGCCTATTGCTGGTAGGAGACTCGGGAAAAAGGGATTGGACACCATCCCATGGGAGGGGTCCAACTGAGAGGGGTCCAACTGAAAGTAGGGGGGTGGGACGAGACACTGAGGGATGGGGTGAAACAGGGAAGGAAGGGGGGAGGAAATGGAGGGGAAGAAGGATGTTAATCTTGCAGTAATTAAAGGGGGCAGAAAAGAACTGCAGCTGTGAGGCTACAAGGAAGAATTAGGGTTAGAAGAGTTGGGAAAATTGGAAAGCGAAAAACATGGGTGGGGGTCTCTCAACCACTTGTGGGACAGAAATGGGGGGGGCGGCTGGGGGGTGCCTTGTATATTTACCTTAACTGGCTTAGAGACCTAAAAGAGGGAGAGACTATTATTAAGGGGGGGGAACTGGTGGTCTGGAGAGCTGCAACAGGTGATGCATCACTCCTCGCGCGCTGTAGCGCCTGACTGGCACTCCTGGAGGGGGGGGGGGCGGCGCTTGCTGCCAGCAACACATTGGTGACAGCGGGAGAAATCGCAGGCGCTCCAGGAGCGCCTGCACCTAAAATGGCCACTGGGGACACTATGCGCATCCACGCATGCGTGTCCAAGCGCGGCCACGCCGGCACGCATGCGCGGACACCTTTTGAGCCGCCAAGCTCAGAAGAGCCTCTCCGCTTGTCCGGAACCCAGCAAGAGAGGGAGGCAGCGGACACCACTAGCGGCGAGTCCTGGATCTGAATTCGCAGCTTACGACTGGCAGGGGGGACTTGAGCAGCCTCTAAGAGGTGATGGGGCGGAACACAGACCATCTTAGCCCGGAGCATGTTTAGAGAAAAAAAAGGAGGGGTGGCGGATTATACAGGGAATAAAAAGATGGGGGGAGAGGGGAATAAAAAGGAATGGGGAATGGAAGGAAAGAAAGGGGTAATAAGAGGATTGAAAAATGGAGGGGTGGATGGAAAGGAAGTGAAAACAAAGAAACAAAAACCTGAGAAAGGAGGTTAAATGAAAGACAAATGAAACAATAGAAAACACTTTACAATATATACTTACTAGAGCAGCAGAGCAGGATATACCAGAAACTCTCCAGATGGCAATAGAAAGTTAATTGCTCTTCCTATACCTTATAATCCTTCCCAGATATAATCCTTCTCCCTTTGCTCACCACTGATTGGCTGATTGTCCCATTCCACCCAGCTAAATTAACTCTTGCTATACCCAATGCTTTTTCTCTTACATGCTCCCTCAGCGTTTATGTTACTTCGGGCTTTTTCCAGCCCTCTGTTGTCCTTGCTATAATATGATTTATACTCCATTATAATCAGCGAGGTATGTAAAAAAGCAAAAAAACCAAAACAAAACAAAAGTGCTGTAAGGAGAAGAAACATATACAATAAAATGCAATATAAAGTGAGGTTTGTTTTTTGCAGCATTTTTTGTTTTCATTATTTAAGATTTATAATTTATAATAATAAAGTATCGCTGCATTAAGGAACACTATCATTGCTTGTTTTTATATTGATAAATATATATTGTACCAAAGACCACCCTTTAAGGATGGGCCGCTGCTTATGGGCCAGTGCTATGTGCTTGCCCCCCAGGCTAAAGTCTGCCAGCCAGACCCTGGCATCCTCCTATCCCCCAATTGTACCCCGGTTATAACGATTCATGCAACCCCCTGTGGGAGATCTCAGCTGCTCAAGCTGGATTGCTATCAGTTTTACAAGGAACAGTGGACTACAATTCCATCTCACACCGGGATATATAACAAGGGTCTCCAAGATCTTAGTATCAGGAGAAAGACAGAAAATTCACTAACTGAGGAGATTAATTATGCAGACGATCTCAGTATATATATATATATATATATATATATATATATATATATATATATATATATATATATATATCTTAGTACCTTTGAGCTCTCAGTGGTCTTTATGTTAGGAATCCTGACAGGAATCCTGACACAATGGAAGTTTAAACAGTTTAAAACCCCCTGGTCTATGAGTTTTTCTACCTATATCATGTTTCATTCTTCACATCTTGGGTACCAGGAATCATTTATACAACATCTCTACACATATTGGGTTTTTAACACCTCGCAATATTCCCTAATCGCCGCAGTCACATATTCAAGTACTAGTCATAAATAATAAACCTGAATATATTGTCATATATTTCAGTTATATTATTAAAGTGTTGTGGTTAGTTTGTTATAAAATTATAGTTAATGATATGTTGTTCCTATACTGAAAGTATCCACCCAAACCTTTGCATGGGGTTTTGATAAATCCAGTATTTTGCTTTCTTATGGCTACTGGTGTCTCTCTGCATGTCTTTACTGTGATGTTCACTAATACCTGGAACTAAAGTACCAATAAAACACAAACCCCAAATAAAACATCTGGAGGTAGGGTGTAGGGTATATCCACCCACGCCTCATGAAAAATGGGCTGCACTGAACTTGGATTTGATGTCCTTGTTGCACATTTTAATGTACAAGTTTCATTAATAGCAAAAAGCTTCTCTAACGAATCATGACAGTAGAAATTAAATCTCATCGCTTTTTCATTATAACCAGTAATCACTTACAGGTATAGGGGGAGATACCTGTGCAACATGGAACAACTGTGTGAGTAAACTGATAGGTACTTTGTTACCCAGATGTGGATCTATGTGATGTGTGGTGCACTCAGCTCTTCCTAGTTACTTTATGTTTCCCGGATCAGCCACAAGCACCCTTTGGTCAAAGTCTTATTTATACAATCAGTGGGTCTACTGGGAAACCAAGGAATCGAGGACTCTCAGTTTTAGGGGTATATTTACTAAACTGCGGGTTTCAAAAAGTGGGGATGTTGCCTATAGCAACCAATCAGATTTTAGCTTTCATTTATTTAGTACTTTCTACAAAATGACAGCTGGAATCATATTGGTTGCCATAGGCAACATCCCCACTTTTTCAAACCCACAGCTTAGTAAATCTAGCCCTTAGAGTCACTGAGTGTGGGGGTTGGACAGTGCAATGTTGTTATTCCTGGTATATTGAGGGGGAGAGCTAACCAGACCATACTTTTAGATAATATTGAGGGTGGAATACACACCCAACAATCTCTTACATCAAAATAGCTTCCTACTAGAGTATGATATTTTAACCAAAGCTTTATATACTTTAGATCAGAATGATGTTTTTATAATTCCTGCTACTTTCTCGCCCTCTGGTGGGTCACCTCAATTAGAAGAGTGCTCAGTTATGGCAACATTAGTTGTCTGTTGTATCAGAGAAGTGATTACTGCATCATACGTAGGTATCAAATCAATGACTATGTCAATAGTCATTACTATCAAACCAGAACACAGAATCAGTGTCCATAGGCCCATATCAGGATTTGAAACTGCCTGGTGATTTCATTTTAATTTCAATAACTCCCATAAATAGCTCTCACCTATAATGTTACGGTTGCACACTAGGAACCACACGTCTCCAACATATTAGTAGCACATTGTTCACTTTGTAACAATCTACACTCAGTTTGGATTCTTTTGTTGTTTATAGGTTTATGTTATAGGTCACTGTTCACATTAATATATCATTATATCTTCTTTTCTTCTCCATCATTTCTTCATCACATTAGCACACTCGGTGACAATAGATATAGCTACAGAAAAACACGAAGACTGAAATAACGACCTACTTAAAATGTACACTTACATTAAGCCCGATGACAGAGATTACCGAAAGAACTGCTTTACGACTGCTGATAAATGCGAAGATGCTGGCGCTTCATCCTGATGTCACCGAAGACAGCGACATCTACTTTTAAAGTGGTGGGTTAGGGTTAGGGGTTAG
The DNA here is from genome assembly GCF_038048845.1 of Mixophyes fleayi. Taxonomy (NCBI): domain Eukaryota; kingdom Metazoa; phylum Chordata; class Amphibia; order Anura; family Limnodynastidae; genus Mixophyes; species Mixophyes fleayi. The sequence continues at coordinate 219,946,011 of NC_134404.1, forward strand.
GTGTTTGGGTTAGGGTGCGTTGGTAACTTAAGTAACATCAGAATGAAATGCTGCAATCCAGCATCTTCGCATTAAGAAGCAGTCGCATAGCAACACTTTCTGTAATCTCCACCGTTGGGCTTAAGGTAAGTGCACATTTTAATTAAGTCGTTATTTCACTCTTTCTTTTTTTTGTAGGTATATAGTGGGTGTCGGTATCCCAAGCGTAGGAATATTGTACTCATCCCAGCGTACTATTATACATTGTTACCCAAGCTATCTAGCAACTATTCAAATAAGAATTAGCATTAATTATCCTGGTGTTATATCAAACCATTAATACTATCAGGTATACATATGAGACTTGTCATATGATATCTATAAGTTCACTATATATACGTGACACTATTTTGTTAAGATGAATATATTATTTATGATTCTAGTTCAAGCTTTATTTGGGTGATTGTATATGCTTGCATTGTGGTTAGCTTATATAATTTTTAATTTAATTGCCAATATCTTATTCTGGACAATGCCACATCTCATTAGCTTGCTATTTTTATTATAAGTACATTTTACAGAATTACATATATATATATATATATATATATATATATATATATATATATATATGTACATAGATATAGATATATGCACACCCACAATCAGCCAGTCAGTAGCAGTTAAACAGTGCTGGTGACCGCCATCACCATCACTGGGTATTTGTTCCAGCCATTGGGTATCCACAAGAGAAACAGCTATTCACAGATGTATCACATAATTTAGGAAAACCCTATTATTTCCAAAGTCAATATCACCCATACCTCCCAAATTATGTTAAATGCAGTTAAACACATACAGGATAACCATATATATCATGGTGATAGTGGCAGTTAGATGGTCACTCACAGCATGTGCAGTGACATCACAAGATTCTATGGTACATGTGACCATTTGAAGCTGTAGGGGCAACCGAGCTGTTTACTTTCAGACCAGTGGTCTACCACAGCGACAGTTGGAAGCGACATACTTGGATTACCGTTGTCTCAGACAAAATGTTGGATCCAGAGCCGAGAAAAAGTGCCAAGGAGGAAGAGGAGGAAGAGAAGGAGGAGGAAGAGAAGGAAGAGGAGAAGAAGGAGGAAGAGAAGGAAAAGGAGAAAGAGGAGAAGGAGGATGAAGAGGAGGAAGAGAAGGAGGAGGAAGAGAAGGAAGAGGAGAAGAAGGAGGAAGAGAAGGAAAAGGAGAAAGAGGAGAAGGAGGATGAAGAGGAGGAAGAGAAGGAGGAGAAAGAGAAGGAAGAGGAGAAGGAGGAGAAAGAGGAGGAAGAGATTGTCCGGAGCAAGCCAGCCGTAAAGAAAAGAAGAATTTTAGACTCATCGGATGAAGGCCTGAAGAAAGTGTCCATGAAGAGAAAGCACAGGAAGAAAAGGAGAAAGGGACCATCTGGGTCAGAGATGGAGAAACATAATCAGGATGGAGCAGGTAGATAATGAATAATGTTATAATAATAATAATAATAATAATAATAATAATAATATTATTCATTTACACATAGAAACCTGTGGACTCATACATATAAATTATTTTCATACAACCACTTTGCATTGATCTTGGTGGGCTGTCCTTTTGTATACAGGTGTTGAATAACATCCAAGCTCCAATCTAGATGTCTCATTTGACATTTGTGTGATTGAAAATAATCTCCATAGCAAAGACAAATGGCACAGTAAGAACAGATGATTTAAATGGTGATCTGTACATTACTGATATTTGTTGTACAGAAGATACAATATGTAAAATTTTGGTTTAGTATAAGGTATATTATTTCAGTCCAGATATAACTCAAACCTCATTCTAACAAAATAAAAATACTGTCATTTATAAGCGTTATTGAATCAACCAACAATCCAATGGCACAAATTTAGATTTTGCTGCAAATTAATTATCTTATTTTTTTATGAAATTATTATTTAATCTTATAAATTCTTATACATTACTTTGTAGCCCATATGTCCAGAGATATCTGTCTCAAATTGCCTCATTAAAGACGTGCCCATGTGCCTAAGTCTTTATCTTTCATTCTAAGGGGCATATTCAATTCCGATCCCGATTCACGGGATCGCGCCGGAACGGCTGCGAACGTAATCCGCGGTACCGCAATAACGTGGATTTTCGTTCGCAGCCCATAGTGCTGCGTACGAAAATCCGCGTTATTGCGATACCGTATTACCGGCAGTACTGCGCATTTTCCGCGGTAACGCGCGTTACCGCGGATCGGATCGGAATTGAATATGCCCCTAAGAACTCATAACTGAGATTTAACATTGCACACTCTGAGGCTGATTTTTAAAGTATTTGTGCCCAAAGGTGCAGACTAAAATGCAGTCACTAAAAAAAGACAATTATTGGCAGCATATGCAAAGTTGGAGTTATCACAGGTTGTGCATATGACTGCACCAGTAGCAGATGCAACATATGCACCATACACATCAGGTTTACATTAGGGATGAGCGCACTCGGATTTATGAAATCCGAGCCCACCCGAACGTTGCGGATCCGAGTCGGATCCGAGACAGATCCGGGTATTGGCGCCAAATTCAAATGTGAAACTGAGGCTCTGACTCATAATCCCGTTGTCGGATCTCGCGATACTCGGATCCTATAAATTCCCCGCTAGTCGCCGCCATCTTAACTCGGGCATTGATCAGGGTAGAGGGAGGGTGTGTTAGGTGGTCCTCTGTGCTGTTTAGTTCTGTGCTGTGCTGTGCTGTGCTGTGCTGTGCTGTGCTGTGCTGTGCTCTGCTCTGCAGTATCAGTCCAGTGGTGCTGTGTGCTGTGCTCTGTCCTTCTGAGGTCAGTGGTGCTGCTGGGTCCTGTGCTGTGTCCTGTTCAGTCCAGTGGTGCTGTGTCCTGTGCTCTGTGCTTCTAAGGGCATAGTTATTTCCCCAATATTCCCCTGTGTTTAAAAAAATAAAAAAAAGTTTTTTTAAAAAATACCAAAAACTACTTTAATTTTTTTTAATTACCACAAAATTTGCACAACCAATCCTGCAGTATAAGCCCATTGGTACTGCAATATTACCAAGTTCACACATTCAGCAGTAAAAGTCCAGTGGTACTGCAATATTACAAAGTTTACACATTCTGCAGTATCAGTCCAGTGGTGCTGTGTCCTGTGCTCTGTCCTGCTGAGTTCCGTAGTGCTGCTGGGTCCTGTGCCGTGTCCTGTTCAGTCCAGTGGTGCTGTGTCCTGTGCTCTGTGCTTCTAAGGGCATAGTTATTTCCCCATTATTCCCAAGTTTTTAAAAAATAAAAAAAAATAAAAAATAAAAAAAATTAAAAAAAAAAAAAATATATATAATAATTATAACCAAATTTGCAAAACCAATCCAGCAGTATAAGTCCATTGGTACTGCAATATTACCAAGTTCACACATTCTGCAGTATCTTGTGCTACATATAATGGAGACCAAAAATTTGGAGGATAAAGTAGGGAAAGATCAAGACCCACTTCCTCCTAATGCTGAAGCTGCTGCCACTAGTCATGACATAGACGATGAAATGCCATCAACGTCGTCTTCCAAGCCCGATGCCCAATCTCGTAGTACCGGGCATGTAAAATCCAAAAAGCCCAAGTTAAGAAAAAGTAGCAAAAAGAGAAACTTAAAATCATCTGAGGAGAAACGTAAAGTTGCCAATATGCCATTTACGACACGGAGTGGCAAGGAACGGCTTAGGCCCTGGCCCGTGTTCATGACTAGTGGTTCAGCTTCACCCACGGATCTTAGCCCTCCTCCTCCTCCCCCCCCCCTACAAAAAATTGAAGAGAGTTATGCTGTCAGCAACAAAACAGCAAACATCTCTGCCTTCTAAAGAGAAATTATCACAAATCCACAAGGCGAGTCCAAGGATGTTGGTGGTTGTCAAGCCTGACCTTCCCATCACTGTACGGGAAGAGGTGGCTCGGGAGGAGGCTATTGATGATGTAGCTGGCGCTGTGGAGGAACTTGATGATGAGGATGGTGATGTGGTTATTGTAAATGAGGCACCAGGGGGGGAAACAGCTGATGTCCATGGGATGAAAAAGCCCATCGTCATGCCTGGTCAGAAGACCAAAAAATGCACCTCTTCGGTCTGGAGTTATTTTTATCCAAATCCAGACAACCAATGTATGGCCATATGTAGCTTATGTAAAGCTCAAATAAGCAGGGGTAAGGATCTTGCCCACCTAGGAACATCCTCCCTTATACGTCACCTGAATAACCTTCATAGTTCAGTGGTTAGTTCAGGAACTGGGGCTAGGACCCTCATCGGTACAGGGACACCTAAATCCCGTGGTCCAGTTGGATACACACCAGCAACACCCTCCTTGTCAACTTCCTCCACAATCTCCATCAGATTCAGTCCTGCAGCCCAAGTCAGCAGCCAGACTGAGTCCTCCTCAATACGGGATTCATCCGAGGAATCCTGCAGCGGTACGCCTACTACTGCCACTGCTGCTGTTGCTGCTGTTAGTCGGTCATCTTCCCAGAGGGGAAGTCGTAAGACTGCTAAGTCTTTCACAAAACAATTGACCGTCCAACAGTCGTTTGCCATGACCACAAAATACGATAGTAGTCACCCTATTGCAAAGCGTATAACTGCGGCTGTAACTGCAATGTTGGTGTTAGACGTGCGCCCGGTGTCCGCCATCAGTGGAGTGGGATTTAGAGGGTTGATGGAGGTATTGTGTCCCCGGTACCAAATCCCCTCGAGATTCCACTTCACTAGGCAGGCGATACCAAAAATGTACAGAGAAGTACGATCAAGTGTCCTCAGTGCTCTTAAAAATGCGGTTGTACCCACTGTCCACTTAACCATGGACATGTGGACAAGTGGTTCTGGGCAAACGAAGGACTATATGACTGTGACAGCCCACTGGGTAGATGCATCCCCTTCCGCAGCAACAGCAACAGCTGCATCAGTAGCAGCATCTACAAAATGGCTGCTCATGCAAAGGCAGGCAACATTGTGTATTACAGGCTTTAATAAGAGGCACAACGCTGACAACATATTAGAGAAAATGAGGGAAATTATCTCCCAGTGGCTTACCCCACTTAGACTCTCATGGGGATTTGTGGTGTCAGACAATGCCAGTAACATTGTGCGGGCATTAAATATGGGCAATTTCCAGAACGTCCCATGTTTTGCCCACACCATTAATTTGGTGGTGCAGCATTACCTCAAGAGTGACAGGGGTGTGCAGGAGATGCTTGCGGTGGCGCGCAAAATTGCTGGACACTTTCGGCATTCAGCCAGTGCCTACCGCAGACTAGAGGCACATCAAAAAAGCATGAACCTGCCCTGCCATCACCTCAAACAAGAGGTTGTGACGCGCTGGAACTCCACCCTCTATATGCTGCAGAGGATGGAGGAGCAGCAAAAGGCCATTCAGGCCTACACAGCCACCTACGACATAGGCAATGGAGTGGGGATGCGCCTCAGTCAAGCGCAGTGGAGACTGATTTCCGTGTTGTGCAAGGTTCTGCAGCCATTTGAACTTGCCACACGAGAAGTCAGTTCCGACACTGCCAGCTTGAGTCAGGTCATTCCCCTGATCAGGCTGTTGCAGAAGCAGCTGGAGAAAGTGAGGGAGGAGCTGGTAAGCCATTGCGATTACACCAAGCATGTAGCTCTTGTGGATGTAGCCCTTCGTACGCTTTGCCAGGATCCGAGGGTGGTCACTCTTTTAAAGTCAGAGGAATACATTCTGGCCACCGTGCTCGATCCTCGGTTTAAAGCGTATGTTGTGTCTCTGTTTCCGGCGGACACAAGTCTACAGCGGTGCAAAGACCTGCTGGTCAGGAGATTGTCCTCTGAAGAGGACCGTGACATGCCAACAGCTCCACCCTCATTTTCTTCCACATCTATGGCTGCGAGGAAAAAGCTCAGTTTTCCCAAAAGAGGCACTGGCGGGGATGCTGATAACATCTGGTCCGGACTGAAGGACCTGCCAACCATTGCAGACATGTCTACTCTCGCTGCATTGGATGCTGTCACAATAGAAAAAATTGTGGATGATTACTTTGCTGACACCATGCAAGTAGACATGTCAGACAGTCCATATTGTTACTGGCAGGAAAAAAAGGCAGTTTGGAAGCCCCTGTACAAACTGGCTCTATTTTACCTGAGTTGTCCCCCCTCCAGTGTGTACTCGGAAAGAGTTTTTAGTGCAGCGGGGAACCTGGTCAGTGAGCGGCGAAGGAGGTTGCTTCCTCACAACGTTGAAAAAATGATGTTTATAAAAATGAATAATCAATTCCTCAATGAAGTACAGCACTGCCCTCCAGATACTACAGAGGGACCTGTGGTTGTGGAGTCCAGCGGGGACGAATTGATAATGTGTGATGAGGATGAAGTACACACTGTAGGGGGAGAGGAATCAGAGGTTGAGGATGAGGACGACATCTTGCCTCAGTAGAGCCTGTTTAGTCTGTACAGGGAGAGATAAATAGCTTTTTTGGTGTGGGGGCCCAAACAAACCAATCATTTCAGCCAAAGTTGTTTGGTAGGCCCTGTCGCTGAAATGATTGGTTTGTTAAAGTGTGCATGTCCTATTTAAACAACATAAGGGTGGGTGTGAGGGCCCAAGGACAATTCCATCTTGGACCTTTTTTTTTTGCATTATATGACCAATCAACAGTCGTTTGCCATGTTCAAAAAGTAAAACCAAATTTAAAAAAATACAAGAAATTAAACCAAAAGTAAAATGCCGTGTCATAATTTAAAACTAAAGGTATTGACGTGCTCTAAAACTACTGTATTGTTGTTTATATTTTATAAACACTACACTTGAAAGCTTGAGTCTTTCAATAAAAAAGTAACTGTCCATTGCACGAATATTTGCAACAGGGACAATTTTAGGGTTAAGAAAGTCAACTAATAACACTTCGACGCTGTCTGTCTTTATAAACACTACACTTGGAAGTTGGAGGAGGTATTGTGGCCCCGGCACCAAATTTACTACCGGGGCCACTCCACTGTGCAGTCCATATTTAGGTGTATCAGATATTAAACAACGGTGACAGTTGATGCCCAATTTTTTAATTATATTGTGGCCTCGGTACCAAATTGTGTACCGGGGCCACCACACTACGCAGTCCAGATACTTGTTTGGTGGAATTCAGACCAGTTGAGGGTTTTATTATTATTATATTGTGTGGACCACTCTATCTATACCACACTACAACTCTATATACCACTCTATTTCATACTTTAATTCTATTTAATACTTTAATTCTATTTCATACTTTAATTCTATTTCATACTTTAATTCTATTACTAATTACCACAAAGAGGAACAAAATAAACCAATTTTACCAAAAGTATAATATGACTTAGACTTACAAACACTACACTTGAAAGATCGTGCCTTTAAATGAAAAAGTCAGTCTTCATTGCACGACTATGTGCAACAGGGACAGTTTTTTGGGTTTACAAAGTCAAACAATAACACTTCGACCCTGTCTGTCTGGGATCTCAATGACGAATTGTCTGTACCATGTTTGGAGGAGGTATTGTGGCCCCGGTATCAAATTGGGTACCGGGGCCACCCCACTATGCAGTCCAGATACTTGTTTGGTGGAATTCAGACCAGTTGAGGGTTTTATTATTATTATATTGTGTGGACCACTCTATCTATACCACACTACAACTCTATATACCACTCTATTTCATACTTTAATTCTATTTCATACTTTAATTCTATTTAATACTTTAATTCTATTTCATACTTTAATTCTATTTCATACTTTAATTCTATTACTAATTACCACAAAGAGGAACAAAATAAACCAATTTTACCAAAAGTATAATATGACTTAGACTTACAAACACTACACTTGAAAGATCGTGCCTTTAAATGAAAAAGTCAGTCTTCATTGCACGACTATGTGCAACAGGGACAGTTTTTTGGGTTTACAAAGTCAAACAATAACACTTTGACCCTGTCTGTCTGGGATCTCAATGACGAATTGTCTGTACCATGTTTGGAGGAGGTATTGTGGCCCCGGTACCAAATTGTGTACCGGGGCCACCACACTACGCAGTCAAGATAGATAGATGCGTATCATAGATAAAGTACATTCAGTGGTGTGGGGCAAATTGAAAAATATTCAAAATGCACTGACATTATCAAAAACAAGAGGTTGTCACACGCTAAAACTCCAACATGTATATGATGGAGAGGATGGAGGAGCAGCCGTATGTGTAGTGTAATGCAGACCTGTTGAAGGTTTTTTATATATTTTATTGTGGTGCCCAGTGCCCACTCCTCTACGCAGTCCAGGTACATTTATTGGTGCGATTCATAAAAGTTCAGGGTTTTTAAGATATTGTGGTGACCCACTCCTCTACGCAGTCCAGGTACATTTATTGGTGCGATTCATAAAAGTTCAGGGTTTTTAAGATATTGTGGTGACCCACTCCTCTACGCAGTCCAGGTACATTTATTGGTGCGATTCATAAAAGTTCAGGGTTTTTAAGATATTGTGGTGACCCACTCCTCTACGCAGTCCAGGTACATTTATTGGTGCGATTCATAAAAGTTCAGGGTTTTTAATATATTGTGGTGACCCACTCCTCTACGCAGTCCAGGTACATTTATTGGTGCGATTCATAAAAGTTCAGGGTTTTTAATATATATTGTGGTGACCCACTCCTCTACGCAGTCCAGGTACATTTATTGGTGCGATTCATAAAAGTTCAGGGTTTTTAAGATATTGTGGTGACCCACTCCTCTACGCAGTCCAGGTACATTTATTGGTGCGATTCATAAAAGTTCAGGGTTTTTAATATATTGTGGTGACCCACTCCTCTACGCAGTCCAGGTACATTTATTGGTGCGAATCATAAAAGTTCAGGGTTTTTAATATATATTGTGGTGACCCACTCCTCTACGCAGTCCAGGTACATTTATTGGTGCGATTCATAAAAGTTCAGCATTTTTAATATATATTGTGGTGACCCACTCCTCTACGCAGTCCAGAAAGATACCTTGTTGCAACGTTTTGGACTAATAACTATATTGTGAGGTGTTCAGAATACACTGTAAATTAGTGGAAATGCTTGTTATTGAATGTTATTGAGGTTAATAATAGCCTAGGAGTGAAAATAAGCCCAAAAACTTGATTTTTAAACTTTTTATGTTTTTTTGCAAAAAAATCCGAATCCAAAACCTTAAATCCGAACCGAGACCTTTCGTCAAGTGTTTTGCGAGACAAATCCGAACCTCAAAAATAACGAAAATCCGGATCCAAAACACAAAACACGAGACCTCAAAAGTCGCCGGTGCACATCCCTAGTTTACATCAGATCAGGCCCAGTGCAACATTTCTCTATGCTCTAGGCAAAGCTTAAGCCAACTGCTCCTTCTTCCCACAATTTCCACTTCCTAGACCCTCACACACTTGACATTTGTAATATAAAAATATTAACTCTCACCTCCTCCTGGCAGTCTGGTAAGTCCAGATGTACTGATGTCTGACACAGAATCCTGTACAGGCTTCACTTCTGCCCAGGAGCAAACACAGGATATCTAGAAGCGTGGCACCAAATGTTAGATTTCAGAACAAAGTAAAAAAAATCATTCACCTGTTACACACTGACATGTCTCCCGCTGCCCACCAGCTTTTCTCACACATGTCACTCTTACTCTTGTTAGCAATGGTGTCCTGCCACCGTGCTGCTCTCCAGAGCCCAGCGCCCTAGGCAGCTGCCTAATGGTGACGCTGGCCCTGCATCAGCACATAACTATTTAAACTTTTGTTTTGATAGTGAAATATGCATTCTTTATTAGGTTTAAAGTCAATTATTTTTAAAAACGTATTGAATATGTCAAGTATAATTCTCCCTCTCCTGTGCAAATTTAAAACAAAATTGTTTCTAAAATACGCTCACAAAATCATATACTATATGCACGAGCAAAAAAGAAAGCACATAACAGCTTAAAAGGTGAATCCCCAAGCAGCCAATCAGTAGCAGCTAGTTAGAGTTGGTGACCATCGTCATCATCAGTTTCTATTTGCACCTGCTCTCTGGCACCGCAATTAACTTAATTGATACGGCTTTGACAAGCACATATGCATCTCTGTGCAGGTCAACATCTATTTGTAATTACGCAAACATACCTTACTGCACTCGGACTATATTAGCACCCCTTCCCTTCACTGATCCACATAACTCATAACTCACTCTACAAGGTAAATGTCACAGGACTAACATATTAACTCTTTACCAAGGGATATGTAAAGACTTATTCTTTTATTGTAATTATGTAAGCTACAGTAATCACTGTCTGTCAGTGTGAACCCTGTGCTCCAATTAAAATATATTTATTTGTAAAAGAGTAAAGTACATTATAGAATATAGAGATAATATTATTTCAATCATGAATGTGTCTACCATTAAATTGGAGTTGTGGAGCAAGATAAAAAGCATTTTATTTGTATTTCTACTTATGTTATCCCCAATACCTGCTTCCTAAGAGAAGGGCAATTCTGTACATTAGGTTGAAGCTAATTGTGTCCATCCCAATTCCTTGTCAAATGATGTGAGAATGTTTCCAGTCAACTCGACTATTTACTAATGTGTCTTCAAATGTTCTTCACCCAACTACATGATAAATCCTCTGACCCCTTAATGTGCCTAGTCACTTGTTATTTGTTTTCCCTCCAAACCCTAATCTGTCCATAACGAGCCCTCAACAGTCACAAACAATATCATATCAACATCCCAATCTATCTCCAGATCCAAACATAAATCCCTAAATACTATAGTATGTGTCCAAAACCCACTGCTACAACTAAATTTACCAAACCCACTTACAGATTATTGATTATATCTCCCAACTCATACATTAAATCAAAAAGAAGAAAAGAGTTCTGATTTTGGAAGTACTTATTTACATGCTAATATGTGGACTCGTTCTTAATCTTATACCCTTGATATGAATATGTTAAAAGTTATCCATTTTATTTCAAACAAATAAAACTTATGAAGCATGGTAATTATGGGTGTGCACCGGCCACTTTTGGTGTTTTGGGTTGTGATTAGCTTGAGGTTTTGGGTTCTGATTTGTTTTGCCAAAACACCCCACGAAAGGTTTTGGTTCTGATTTTGGGTTTTGGGTTCTGATTTTTTTTTTTAAAAAGCATAAAAAGTGCTAAAATCCATATTTTGGTGTTTTTTTTTCACTCCTACACTATTATTAACTTCAATAACATTCATTTCCACTAATTTCCAGTCTATTCTGAACACCTCACACCTCACAATATTGTTTTTAGTCCAAAAGGTTGCACCGAGGTAGCTGGATGTCTAAGCTAAGCAACACAAGTGGGCGGCACAAACACGTGGCCTTTTGCTCCTCCTCCATCCTCTGCAGCATATAGAGGGTGGAGTTCAAGCGCGTCACTACCTCTTGTTTTTGTTGATGGCAGGGCATGTTCATGCTTTTTTGATGTAGCAGGAACAGTGAACGTACTTTAATATCTGATACTAATATTTCTGCACTGCAGGAACAGTGAACGTAGTTTAATATCTGATACTAATATTTCTGCACTGCAGGAACAGCGAACGTAGTTTAATATCTGATACTAATATTTCTGGACTGCAAGAACAGTGAACGTAGGTATTCCAGTAGTAATATTTCTGGACTGCAAGAATATATTGCACTAGAATTTTTTTTATATTTTTTAAATAATTTTTTTATATATTTTTTTAATTATTTTTGTATAATTTTTTTTAATTTTTTTTAAATTATTTTTCTATAATTGTTTTTTTATTTTTTTTATGATTTTTGGATAATTTTAAAATAACTTTGGATAGTATAGATAGATAGATAGATAGATAGATAGATAGATAGATAGATAGATCTATCTATCTATATCTATACATATGTATATATATATATATTTATATATATATATATACACATATATATACACATATATAAATATATTTATGTCGTATTTCATGATACTAATATCATAGTGTTACTAGTAATGGAACCAACAAATAAATGTTATGCCACACAGTAGTGCCCCAGTTCAAATTATGTCACATAGTTGTTTTCCCAATTCATACCATACCTCATAATTGTGCCCCCACTTTATAGTATGCCATATAGTTGTGCTCCAATAGCTAGTAGGTCATATAGTTGTGCTCCAAATACATTGAATGCCACATAGTCAGGGGCGGATTGGCCACAGAACCTACCAGGAGTTTCCCCGGTAGGCAAGTGGCCACAGGACGCCACCGATTGATGTTTTGGTGGGGGTTAAAATAATGTAAAAAAATTAAGTGCAGTGCCTGATTTTGCTGGACGCTGGACCTTCCGGACCGGCTGTCGATGTTGGAGCAATGTGGTAGTGGGTGGCTGGCCCCTCCTCCTCTGATCTATTGATCCGTCCTCCCTCCCCCCAGCGTGGCCTCCTCCATTCCCTGTAATTGCGGATGTCTCATGGGACATGGCGTCCCATGTGTGTGCGCATAGGAGTCTCCAGGCGGGCGGCAGGTAAGTTTGAATGAAAGGTGGGGCAGCTCTTTTGTTTGAATGAAAGAGGGGGCAGATCTAATGTCTGAATGATGGGGGGGCCTACTCTGATGTGTGAATGAAAGGACTGAGGGGCCTGCTCTGATGTGTGAATGAAAGGACTGAATGGCCTGCTCTGATGTGTGAATGAAAGGACCTGGGGGCCTGCTCTGATGTGTGAATGAAAGGACTAAGAGGCCTGCTCTGATGTGTGAAAGAAAGGACTGAGAGGCCTGCTCTGATGTGTGAATGAAAGGACTGGGGGGCCTGTTCTGATGTGTGAATGAAAGGACTGGGGGGCATGCTCTGATGTGTGAATGAAAGGACTGGGGGCCTACTCTGATGTGTGAATGAAAGGACTGAGAGGCCTGCTCTGATGGGTGAATGAAAGGACTGAGAGGCCTGCTCTGATGTGTGAATGAAAGGACTGGGGGGCCTGTTCTGATGTGTGAATGAAAGGACTGGGGGCCAACTCTGATGTGTGAATGAAAGGACTGGGTGGCCTGCTCTGATGTGTGAATGAAAGGACTGGGGGCCTGCTCTGATGTGTGAATGAAAGGACCTGGGGGCCTGCTCTGATGTTTGAATCAAAGAACCTGGGAAGCATGCTCTGATGTGTGAATGAAAGGACCTGGGGGCCTGCTCTGTGTATACTATTAATTTAATATCAAAGCTAGTTGGCGCTTTCTAATTTTCATGTACTCATTATTTTTTCCAAATAGTACACCCAACATTCCAGGATCCAGACAAGCAGCAAATGATCTAAAGTAACCAACAGCCACAGGTGGTGAAAGTGACAAGAACAGGTAGGAGAGAGGAGGACAGTCTGCCAACTGTTCTGAATCTGGTGGGGTAGTTCCGAATTTTGGTGACTGTCAGCCTGTATAATGTAATCCAGGCTGTGGGTCCACCCATTGCCACTTTAAAACTGCAGTTATCATGATGTCCATTAAAAGTGACGTGTTTTATGCTGTATGGGTTCTGCAAAGTCGCATTTTACATTTGAAGGGGATTTTAGCTGCCGGAAATACTACTTGTCAGTTATATTATCGCTTTTATACTCATCGTGATTGTTTTGTCAGTGTGGTGTGTGTCGGGTTTGTAAGTGCCGATTACACGACTACCAACGTGTCTGCCAAACCTCCCTCACTGTTATTAAGTCAAACCACCAAAAATCACTGGGCATATTGAGGGCTCATATGCAATTGTTACGAAAGAAGTGTTTTCATGTTTGAAGCATTTCACCTTTGTGGTGATTGCATCTGGAAAGCCATTTATTATTTATTATAAGGTTTATTTTTAATGCTTATTTGTGAAACACACAGTACACTTATTTATATATTATATATATAGAGAGAGAGAGATTTGCTGATAGTTTGCATCTCAGGATGTCAGGGAAAGATGCAACAGTGCGGTGAGCTGCTCATATGCTACTCCTGTAGACTGATCAAATATAATTGTGCCAACAGGTTCCCTAAACGTATTAAACAAAGTCAGATATGTTTTTATGAAGGGAATATTAGGCGGATGTATTAGTAGGCAAATAAACAACTTTGAGCACAGAGGCATAAACCAGTCGCAGATCATGCAAAAGGATTCATGTATTTTTATAACACAGGACTGGCAGCTTTTGCACTGCATTGCTTTAGAAATGATCCACAGCGTTTTACATCATCACATCTAGGGTTTCCTAAATGTTACTACAACCAAATTCCAGTAGTCCTAAATCCTGCCTACTTTTGTATTAGCCACACCTACATTTGTTTTAATCCCGCCCACATGAGGCCACTTCAATAATTTTTTCCAGGGACACTTTAAGTTCCCAATCCGCCCCTGCACATAGTTGTGCCCCCAATACATTGAATACCACATAGTTGTGCTCCAATAAATAGTATGCCACATAGTTGTGCCCCCAATACATTGAATGCCACATAGTTGTGCCCCCAATACACAGAATGCCCCATAGTTGTGCCCCCAATACTTAGGATGCCACTTACACATGCCCCCAATACATAGTATTCCACTTAGACATGCCCCCAATACACATTATGCCACTTACATGTGCCCCCAATACACAGTATGCCACTTACATGTGCCCCCAATACATAGTATGCCACTTACATGTGCCCCCAATACATAGTATGCCACCTACATGTGCCCCAATACATAGTATGCCTCATAATTACATTTGAAGACTTCTGTTCCACAGCTGGGAACTACTGCACTAAAGCAGCTGATGATGGCCAAAACTGAGTTACTGCGTATGTGCAGGAGCTCCGTTTCGGCCATCCTCTGCTGCTTTAGTAAAGCAGCTGCAGAGCGCCGGTGTGCCATATAAAAGTAGTCTGCATGCCACGTCTGGCACGCGTGCCAGGGGTTGCTGAACCCTGCCATAAATGACCCTGTGTGTTTTCTACTAACAGTGCCTCAAAATTTGTTTGTATCAATTGTCTTTTTGGTAATTTCTATATTTATGTTGCAATATCTACTACGAGTATTTTCAATAATGGTTGATAATGTATAAATTCTTTCACTAGTGGGAACCACAATTTCAATATGTAATTATTATTAACCAAGCATTATTAGTCAGTATGTCATTATCAATTGATATAATGTACTCCTGAAATAATCAGGAAGATATTGGAATAGTTAATAGATGTAAATAATTCATCACTTTCTTATATCTTGGTGATTTGCATCATAATGATAATTAGCTGCCAATAAAATGCTGCAAATCACCAAGATATAAGAAAGTGATGAATTATTTACATCTTTTAACTATTCCAATATCATCCTGATTAATTCAGAATTCTTTTCTTCTTTTCGACTTAATGTAGATGATATAAATCTGGGAGAGCACCCCCTATGAAATAAATACAGAGAGGGGTATATGCCAATATTTTAGAAATAGTGGACTCTTTTGGTGTGGATTTCTCACTTCTACTTTATAATCCCCCAACTCATACTTATATTAAAAATTGTCAATTCCAACAATTTAGCTTCATAAGTACCTGGGGTATTAACTCTTGTAAATGCTTATTCGTGCCAATTTTATAAAACATTACTGGCAACTAATTTTTTTAACTGACACATGGCAATGAAAACTTGGCTAGATCTATAAGTAATATCAGCATCCACAATAAAATGGGGTGAGTAAGGGTTTCACAGTTCTACACAATCTCAGAATCACTGGGTGTCCCTTTTGTGTGTATTATTGTTGTGTCTGAAGAGGTATCATTATTATTCACGTTTTTCTTGAAAATATATAACTTACTCTCTAACAGTCAGTAATCCTGCTAAGCTCTATACTGAAGTCTACACCTTTCTGCAGGGCTTTGCACCTGTGAATATGACAATGCTCGAAGCTGCTTGCCAGGCACTGATACGTGATTGGTTTATAATAGTAGGAGCATTGTCATCTGATCACACACTGTTGGCAGATGTAATGTGAGTAGAAATGTTGTACACTGTCCTGTTTTTCCCAAAAAGGAAATCAACCAAGATGAAGGGAGGAATTCAATTAAGCCCAAAGTCCTGTAGGACTTTTGCTTGCACCTCACAGAGGGATTTACTTACTGTATACCCAGAGGTGCGTATGGCTGCACATTGCACAAGGCTCCTACGGGACCTCGTGCTGAATTGATTTCTCCCTGAAGAGCTTAGACTAGTCATGGTACTAGATTAACAGGATTGGTTAGAGTAGGCATACACACAGATATGTATCATCATCATCAGTTATTTATATAGCGCCACTAATTCCGCAGCGCTGTACAGAGAACGCATTCACATCGATCCCTGCCACATTGGAGCTTACAGTCTAAATTCCCGAACATATACAGACAGAGAGAGAGATGAAGGTCAATTTAATAGCAGCCAATTAACCTACTAGTATGTTTTTGAAGTGTGGGAGGAAACCCGCGCAAACATAGGGAGAACATAGAAACTCCACACAGATAAGGCCATGGTTAGGAATCAAACTCATGACCCCAGTGCTGTGAGGTAGAAGTGCTAACCACTAATCCACGGTGCTGCCCTATGTGCTTTTGTGTCTATATGCTATTATTATGAATAGTATTACTCCATATTATACACTGCACTTGGCACTCAATAATAAGTAGGATACCTCAGTATAGAAATGGAAATCTTCATGTCACATAGCTATCCCAGTTTTAGGAATTAGTAGAACTGTTGGCTCAACCTATAGTCTATAATATAGTCTATAACATAAGGCAAATATTGATATAATCTATTTTATCACTCCATTAGGAACCAGCATTGCTCAGCCAATCTGCCTCGGAGATGATGTCTCTGAAAACATCCTGAGACTATCGTTTTGCCGTGAGCTTGGCCGGGGCTCTTTTGGAAAGGTAAGTAATGAGTGTTCAATAGTCACAAGAGATTTATGTGTGGTGGATGTTATTAGAAATCAGAAAAGCTGCGTCCGAGCTTCTCACACATCACATGTTGCAGTGGAAAAGGCCTTTCTGCCGATACTAGCTTTGAGTTTCAGTTTTGAATATATGTCATTATTATGTTTGTTTATTACATTGCACCTAGAAGTGCAACCAAAAGGTGCAATATGCGTCCCATTATAAGAATAGAGGTGATGACTAATCCTGTATCACAAAGTAAAATCTAAGTTCTGCACTAATTACACTTCTACATCTAATTCACACTTAACAAGTACCAATCACGGTTTGTCCACATGTGTATATCTGTGAAAGAGTGCGAGAGGCGTGTACATAGTACCCTTCCTGGACATCCCTTGGAGGCTTGGCATTGGTGACCTAAGCACTATCCTTTCATCCATAGACCCAGTTGAGCTAGAATATGGGTCTGTTGAAAGTGACTGTGCCAGGCTAAAAGCCTCTTATATGACCCCACAGTGACATCTGTCATAGACTATGGACAGTGAACTGGCTTTTCAAAAAGCTGGGCACGCACCCTGAGGTCACGGCTCCCAAGATTCCATCCGTCAGCGCTGCGAACAGATACTGCAATCTTCACATGCAAAATCAAGCTCTCCAAAGTGGGCGGTACAGGTTGTATATATATATATATATATATATATATATATATATATATATACATACACTGTATATCCAGGTTCTCTATGATAGTTAATAAATGACATCAGTTCAAGTATAAAAATTGTTTTATAAAAATAAAAATATTTAAGATGCACTTTGTAAAGCTAAGTGAGAAATAATAGATTCCCATTGTAACTGACACAGCAATGGCAGCTGCACTCACTAGATTCTGTTAGTTGTATCTATAAAGGCAGATATAGAAGAAAAACACATATCCACTCTTTCCTCCATATTTTTCTCTTCTTGACCATTTTCTACATGGAGGAGGTGTCAGGGGCAGTGAATAATCTCATTGCCATGCCATTATGTATCTATCCCCAGGCATGATAGGAATAGAATAGGAATGAGGGCATAGGGGATATAGATATGAGTTCGTCTGACAAGAGAGAGTGGCAGATTTTGGAAAACACAGACAGGCATCATAGGTAAAAATCATCATCATCATCATCATCATGAACATTTATTTATATAGCGCCAGCAGATTCCTTAGCGCTTTACAATTGGGAACATCCATAGATGTGCATATATGTTGGAAGATAAATGCATTGGGTGTTATTATTAAACAGGAAAGTGAGGGGGTCCCGGATAATATTTTACACTAGTGGCTAGAGACATTTAGCTAAACTATGGTAACACAGAGTTAAATGTTGTAAAATAGGTGTTCCCCAATGTATAATATGTAAAGTCATTAAAGGATTAATGTCACGTTTAGAGGAGATGTTTATAAACATTTAGACACATACTTTATTTGTCCTCTAATGTTACATATTGTCTTTATGTTTCTGTGCTCTTTATGAGGCTGACCCTATAATGTCTCCTCTAGGTCCTGCTGGCAGCAGATTCTTATACAAGTCAGCATTTGGCTGTGAAAGTCATCAGCAAGAGGGATCTGCTAGTTGAGGGCAGTGATCATGTGATGGTGGAGCAGAGAGTGTTACAACTTGCATCTGGAAGCGCCTTCCTCGTACATGGTTGCTTTGCTTTCCAGACCAAGGTACCGCTGTGACCACCTCCTTATTGCCAAATATCCATACATATGTAATATAACCTCACTTGTTTCTACTGCAAATTGTGTTTCTTTACTAAAACAGTAAATCTTATCTCCTACATTCCAGATACATCCGGGATCTTTCGGGCTCATTCACATTATTATTTTGTTAAGTTCTGGAGATGCACAGTGCTAACAAATGCAGGTCTGCTGTATCTACATTGACATAGGGACTATTGATCCTTAGATCACTGCACCTGTGTCACAGCACAACACAGTACAACATGCCAGGAGTTCTTCATAAGGACTTTCTGCTTTGTTGATAGGGCACCTGGTCGGAGCACCTGTCCAGTGAAGAACCACATTCAGTAATAAATTCCTCTCCACAGCAGTGTTGAATCTCCTGTCCTGTCCACTCCTTCCATACTGGTCATTTAGTCATTTAATTTTGGGTATATCTGGGGATGAGCACTCACTTGATGTTACGGACAAGGTAGAGGATCATAAAGATGAAATGTCCGAAACTGAAAAAATTCAGACACTGAAAATTCAGTTAACAGCCATGTGTCCATGACTCCTTTTATCATATAGTTGGTGATATATCATCCACCATCACTGCTGTAAAACATTCCCCCCATTACCTCTGTAGTAACACAATCTCCCACCTGTTGCATCATATTTCTTTTCTGCCCCACCAACCTTTTTGGTAACACATTCTCTCCCCATCACCTATCTAGTAACACAATCTATCCCCCTTATCTCTAAAGTAACACAATTCTTCCCCATCCCTCCTCTGTAGAACATCCATGGTTTATTTTTCCACCTGGCTAACCCCACATGTTTAATTATACTTCTACGTCTACCATAAAACAGGAGCTTGTGCTACTTGGCATGGAATATGCAAGCGGCGGAGATTTCTTCAACTTGCTGCAGAGGAGAGGCCCCCTTGACATCCCCAGTGCAAGGTGAATATAAGAATAATACACTGTAAAAGCCACTGGATATAGGAAGGACTAAATGCATGAATCAGGAAGATAGATGGCATATTATAAATAACTATTTACACTATATTTTACAGAAAGACTGCTACTGATCGAAATAGATAAGACAATGTTATAAAGCATTACTCATGTCTGAGTTATTTCTTATAAGTAGGATATTTTAATATAAGCAGTGAAAAACTGGTCACAGTCTTAACATTATCTGACTCTTTGGTAAAGTACTGGCTCACAGCAGAGTTGCTGGAGGATTTTTCTCTGTTTTTTCCTCCATTCTAGATAATCCCACCTTTTCAAGCACCTGCTGTGATCCTATAAATTGATAGAGTAACTTCCATGTCTATATTACTGGGTAAAATCGTCAGCAGAGTTATGGCAGCTCTGGATCCCACATAAAAACAACAAAATAATGATGATTGATAAGACAAGCGCCAGGGGAGGGCTGGCAGACTTTAGCCTGGGGGGCAAGCACACAGCACTGGCCCATAACTAGCGGCCCATCCTTAAAGGGTGGTTTTTGGTACAATATATATTTATCTATATACAAAGAGGCTATTTGTGTTGCTTAATCCATATATATATATATATATATATATATATATATATATATATTTATGCCCAGGCCCAGAGCTGGATTAAGGCTCTGGGGAGCCTGGGCACTTTAGACAGGGTAACCCCCTATGATGTAGCATGGTTATCATTTTAGAGAAAAAATACACAAGCAATACTTGTGTGCACCACTGTTAGGTGCACACAGTTCTGCCTTCACGAGCAGTACACGATGAAGCGGGACATACCTCTCAACTGTCCTAAGCGAAACAGTCACCCAAATTCGAGACTGTCCCACCAGATTCAGGACAGTTGGCAGACTGTCCTGCTCTCTCCTACCTGTTCTTGTCACTGTCACCACTTGTGGCTGCTGGTTACTTTGGCTCTGGATCCTTGGAGGTCCTATTTGGTAAAAAAAATAAAAAAAATGGGTACATGAAATTTAGAAAACGTCAACAATCCCTGGCATTAAATCAATATATCACCCAAGTTTTATAATTAGGCCCCCCTCTGTCCCAGCACCTATAGTCACACATGTCCCCCTCTGTCCAGCACCTTTAGTCACACATGTCCCCCTCTGTCCCAGCACCTTTAGTCACACATGTCCCTCTCTGTCCCAGCACCTTTAGTCACACATGTCCATCTCTGTCCCAGCACCTATAGTCACACATGTCCCTCTCTGTCCCAGCACCTTTAGTCACACATGTCCATCTCTGTCCCAGCACCTATAGTCACACATGTCCCTCTCTGTCCCAGCACCTTTAGTCACACATGCCCATCTCTGTCCCAGCACCTATAGTCACACATGTCCCCCTCTGTCCCAGCACCTTTTGTCACACATGTCCCCTCTGTCCCAGCACCTTTAGTCACACATGTCCCTCTCTGTCCCAGCACCTTTAGTCACACATGTCCATCTCTGTCCCAGCACCTATGGTCACACATGTCCCTCTCTGTCCCAGCACCTTTAGTCACACATGTCCATCTTTGTCCCAGCACCTATAGTCACACATGTCCCTCTCTGTCCCAGCACCTTTAGTCACACATGTCCCCCTCTGTCCCAGCACCTTTAGTCACACATGTCCCCTCTGTCCCAGCACCTATAGTCACACATGTCCCCCTCTGTCCCAGCACCTTTAGTAACACATTTCCCCTCTATCCCAGCACCTATAGTCGCACATGTCCCCCTTTGTCCCAGCACCTTTAGTCACACATGTCCATCTCTGTCCCAGCACCTTTAGTCACACATGTATCCCTATACCCTGCAGCTTCAATTCCCCCACCCTACACACACTAACTCCCCCTTCCTCTTACCTTTTTGTACACGAGTGGCTCCAGGGACATAGAACTCTGCTGCAGCTCTGCACAGACCATAGAGTTCCAGCAGCCCCACCTACACTTCCTACCATGTGACCACGGAGGTCACATGACCTGGTGATGTAGCTGTTACTGAGATGCGATGGAGACAGCCTGCGCGGTCTGTGCAGGGGCTGTCACATCGCAGAGTACTCACTGCAGCCGGATCATTCATTCACAGAATTCATTCTGTGAATGGATGATGCCCCAGCATGGATGATGCAATGTGACAGCCCCTGCACAGACCGCACAGGCTGTCTCCATCGCATTACCACTGGACCACCAGGCGGCCCAAAATACTGTTATGCTGTCCGGCCCGGGTGCCATCTGCCCCCCTGCCCCCCGGGCCAGTCCGCCCCTGACAAGTGCTATATAAGGTTAAAGCTATGGGACTACTAATCAGTATTATATTGGCACTATAATCATGGCACCCATTATTCACTGCTTTAATCAATGACAAAAATAGGAAATGTTTTTACATGTTGAGCAGACAGTACATAGATTACATTATGTATAGAAAACTACTTAACTCACAGCTATTTATGAACCAGAAAAAAAACATATTTTTCCTTTGTATTGTAATGCATCTAATTTTGAGCGACTGTGTTCTTTATCACGGGTAAGCGCATGACTCACCTTTGTAGGATAGTGAGTTTATATGGAAATGCACAAATTGTTGCGTCCAGTGTTGTTTTCAATGACATGTGCTTGGTAGTTTTCCTTATAAGCCCTTTGTTTTATATTTATTTAATTGATTGAGGCAGAGATACCTCAATCTCGCCTTCCCCTATAGCAGCACCAGGGGTGGGCTGGCAAATTTTGGCCTGGGGGGGAACATTTGATTCAGCAGCCTATTTTAAAGGAGAAAAAATGCAGGTGGCCCAGTTACCCAGCCCAAAGTAGCCCACTTTAGGACTGGCCTGGGGGGCAGATGCCCCCCTGCCCAGCCTTCCCCTGAGCAGCACCACACCAGACACATCACTAAAGCAAAGGAACAGTCTGTCTCCCTATATCAAACAACATATGTTTCACATACTTGTCTCAGTCATGGATTATTATACTTTTAAGCATACAGGATCAAAAAACTAATGTTATTCTTGTTGTGGCTGATTGTCATAGGTTGTGGGAGCTAATACACAAAACAATTTCAGGTAGATAATAAAGTCCAAATAGGCCAAATAAATTGCCTTGTATGTGGCTACCAATTATGCCGACCTAAGAAGTGGTCAGATGGGTTCCATACTATAGTTTGTAACAAGTCCTCTGTTAATGGACATAATCATTGTCTGATTGTATTCTATGTTTTATATAGATCCTCATAAGTAATATATTGAATAAAAAAGATAGATACTTTCATATAGCACATAGAACAAAAAACATCATATCAGACAATTGGTCAGTGTAGAATAAAAACAGGGGCAGTTTAAAAGATTTCAGGGAGTTTCCTTAGCCATCAATTTAACATTACACTGATCCAACATTAACCTATTTTCTTTCCTCCAGGTTCTACGCTGCAGAAATTGTATGCGGGGTTCAATTCCTCCATTCTAAGGGCGTAATCCATCGGTAATTATAATGCTATAATATTAAAATAGTTTAATAAAGTTATATTGCAATGGATTCTAATTTCCACAGTATGATATATTTAGCATGAGGTCTGCTCTCTACTTTCTAATTGTCATACTTTTATTCATTGTCAAATATTTCCTTCTACAACTGACTGATAGCAGCTCTGCTTCCTGTGAAGGGAAATCTACAATGTTGCGGTACCATACTGTCACTTTACACGGGCAGCTGCATGTAATCGCGGACCGTAAAATTAATTGAGCATGCCCCAATGAGTTAGAAAGTTCTAAACTGGATACCAAGCAACATAGGCCCGGCCTAGGACAGAATAGGGTAGTAGGCAGGCCATGCATTCAACATCAGATCACATTTGTAACTTATTTTACATATATGTTCTTTTGCTGGGCACAAGGGCTCTGATGCCATGAGTCACAAATGCCTGCTATTAAAAACATCCTTAAGCATATTTTACTTACTGGTATAAAACAATTATGTATTATAAACAAATGGGAGTTGATTGAGTTTGGGCCTGTTAATAAATTAGGGTCGGGTAGCAGCACAGAAAATGTAGCCTAGGGGAAAGGCAATCCTGTATACTAGTCACTGGAAAGGGTTCTGCACAGGGTCTCTATGCTGGTAAATTGTGTGGGGTCACTGTGCAGGTATAATAAAGGGCTCACTGTGTATGTTCCCATAAACTTCACATCAACCTTAAACTCTAAACATTTGCATGCAAATAAACACACAGAGTCATGTATAAGTTGCTAAAAAATGGAAGGACTTTTATTATCATTTTGTATTAAACTAAACCTATGGTGGTGGAGAAAGGGCACTGCGAAACAGCTCTCAAGCTGATACCACTAGATCACATGGGGACTGGCGCAAACCGCCGTAAGTCCACAAACCAAAGGGGAACACATCCCCACATTACTTGCGCTGAATTGGCGTCAGAGTGACTGCCCCTTCCAAACTCACGCTGCCCTCCCTCACCGAGCCGGACAGGGACCCTCCTCACCGAAGGACCAAAAAAGGAGTTACTGGTGCCTCTAAGGGGACAGTGACCTGCGGCCAACTACCTGTGTGCCCACTAATCAGCCGCTGAACGCAGTGCCTTCCTACCGCAAACATTAACATATAAAATACTTAAACTGAGGAGTGGGTGGGTGGGATCTCGTGCTGCAGAGTGCGGCAGACCAGGAAGTACAGCCTGCTATATTAAATCAGGGACCCTCCCACAGAAGCTGGTCGGGCCCAACCCTATGTTAACCCCTTCAGGTAATTGTTCAGCTTGAACAAACACTGTCGCCCTTTAAGTGCGTTCATCCTAAAAGCCTCACTTGTCATGAGCTGAGAACATTTCTGGTATAATGTGTGATGACACGACTAAGTATAATGTGTGGGGTATAAACCGTAATGGTGAGATTAGTAATTTGGGTTTGTTTATGCCATTCTGCTAAATTTGCTTTGAATATTAAAATGGCACTACATGGTATCATTCTCAGAGCATTAAAAGTGATCAAAGGTTTCTTCATTTTCTGATTAGGACTCCATTTATGAAATGTAATAGAATACTTCTATACACATAAATAACATACATACAAAAGTGAGAAAACAGATATCACTAATCTGCAAATGATTATAATAGGCGCTGACACTCCAGAGTGACACTGCTAAACCTACTTTCAAAACTACTAATGTTCACAATGTACATATTTTAAGTGTAATTTCATTTTGCACAACAAAATAAATCTTGTTTGTATGAAAGCATCGCTTTAGGGCAAAGTGCATACAAAGGTTTTGTTTCTTCACAGAGACCTCAAGCCTGAAAACATCCTAGTGACCGAAACAGGCCATGTAAAGATCGCAGACTTCGGTCTTGCCATTGAAAACATGTATGGAGACCGAACAGCCACTAGCTATGCTGGAACGCCTGGCTATATTGCTCCTGAGGTGAGATGCACAGGATTTTCCTATAGTTTACTTATGTAATTATAGATATTTTGTACAGAAGCCTAGAGAAAAGCAATATGGCTACAAAGGAGAGACTTTAGAAACAGCCTGTACATTAACTGCATCTGCAAGCTGTCCAATAATGAGTAAAGCAAAGTGAGGTTTCACACAAGACCTCCAACAGAGATTATCAGTCAATTATCATTTTGAAGCTATTCTCATTACATAAATAGATGATTTTGCATATTTATCATTCTCAATGAATAGTAAGACTTCAGGTCTACCCTGTTTAAGTTGTACAGTTGCTTTGTCTGCAGAAGACCACTGATGATCCAACAATGGAAAGAGATAGTCCCCACGCTCCTTGAGCCCTGCTTTAGTGCTGGGGAGTCCTGGCTATAATACTGGTGCTAGCCACCTATTTTCGGGGGGAAAGTTTAGGCTGTATTTTATTATATGTATTAAATGATATGTCTTTTAATGTCAATATTGGGCACTTTTGAGAGAAAAGCACTATATAAATAAAAGTATTATTGTCAGTAAATAGGAGGAAAGTGTGGGGAATGATAGGTAAATAAGACATAAACTATTATTAGATTTCCTGAAATGTTAGGTTCAGAATTTACAAATAACTAAATAAATTATTATTATTATTATTATTATATATTAATAATAATAATAATAATAATAATAATAATCATACATTTGTAAAGTAACTACAGCCTACCCCATGAAATACAGCACTTGTTTATGTAACTACAAGTTTGCACTAAGTCACA
The DNA here is from genome assembly GCF_038048845.1 of Mixophyes fleayi. Classification (NCBI taxonomy): domain Eukaryota; kingdom Metazoa; phylum Chordata; class Amphibia; order Anura; family Limnodynastidae; genus Mixophyes; species Mixophyes fleayi. The sequence goes on from NC_134404.1 coordinate 219,971,834, forward strand.
CATCAGTGTCCTGAATTGGAACATTATGTCTATTTTGATACTAACTAACTGCCAGTATCTATCTATTTTCACATAAAATATTATATAGAGTGATGGACCTGGGCAATGGGATAAAAGAACTAGAAGGAAAAATCGATTGCTGAAAAATGTAATAACTATTATCTCTCTGCTGGTAGATGCTGTCTGGTGAGGAGTATAATGCCGGTGCAGATTGGTTTTCATTTGGTGTCATCTTGACCAAAATGATTACTGGGAAGTACAAATATCACCGTACACTATTTAATGCACTTGGCTTGGAAGTAAAGGACATCGTTAAAAAGGTAAAATATATTTTAGATTTAATATTAGTAATTATCGCAGTAAATTATGTTATTTTAAGATCTATAGGCAGAAAAGTTGCTTCAGCACTTTGCTCGTGAGACACTATGTACAAACACCCATGTGACACCACACTGAGACCACTCCTGGAACGTGAGATAAATGATGTCTACTCATAGATGTGGCTCTAGATTTCCTGACCAGAGACCTTCTCCTCTCTCTACATAAACAGAAAGATCATTCCAGTGAAGTGCATACAGAACTGACTGAATGATCAAATTGTTTTTCAGCAATAATTCTTGTTAGAAAATGACACTATAATGAAATAATTAATTGGAGATTATTGCATAGTAAGAAAATTTGGAGAAGCATTACACATTTTTCTAGAAATATTTCTGCCAACGCCCTTCAATAATAATTATATTTCTAGTGATCACTGGTGTGGTCACTGAAGAATTTTGACAGTATCTATTCAGCCCTCACACCTTGACGTTGCTTATGCATACTTACATGTTTGTGTAATAGGATTCATAGAAATAATACTCTCATTTCTATATTTCCTATATCCCCTTAGATTGTAATCTCTAACAAGCAGGATCCTCTTCCTTCGTGTCCTCCTCCACTCATTACTTAAGCCACCAGCCAGTGGCGGATCCAGGGAGGGCGATCGGGGCGATCGCCCCCCCTAGCAGGGGCTTGCTGCCGGCGACTGCACACTATGTGCAGATCCGTTCAGCAGAGAGAGTTAGGGAGAGAGTCCTGCCCAACTGCTCTGATTGACACAATCAGAGCAGCCGGGCAGGACTCTCTCCCTAACTCTCTCTGCTGAACGGATCTGCACATAGTGTGCAGCCGTCAGCAGCCTTAGGTGTCAAAAAGGGGGCGGGGCTAAATTGCCCCCCCTAAATCGCCCCTGGTACAATTAACTTCTGGATCCGCCCCTGCCACCAGCTCACCTGTGTCTTTCCTTCTACCCTCAACAAGTGGCACTGAGTCTGTTTCCTGTACCCACACACATGGGTACAGGCTCAGATTGTGCTAATTAATTCCCTCTTTCAGCCCGCGCCTGCCGCTGAGCACTTTATTTCTTGCTGGTTTGGCTATTCAATTGCTGTTTATTCTATTGTTTTACCTAATTTGTAGTGCACTGTTTTTGTTTTTACTGTAATGTCCTATTTTTGCCTAATACTGTTTTACTGTAATCTCTATGTATGGCGCTGAGGACCTTTTGTGGCACCTTATAAATAAACAGCAATAATAATAATAATAATAATATTTCCAAATAATTGTGCAGTTTATATTTAAACCAGACCAGAATACCTATAGCATAGACAAATAAAAATTAGGCCAAATAAAAGGAATAACTGGTGGTTAGATGTTCTGGTTGTAGAATAATGTTAATATGATGCTACTGACCCCAAATATGCGCAGCATGGGGGCTTAGTGGTTATCACTTCTGTCTCACAGCACTGGGGTCATGGGTTCGATTCCCGACCATGGCCTTATCTGTGTGGAGTTTGTATGTTCTCCCCGTGTTTGAGTGGGTGTCCTCCAGGTGCTCTGGTTTCCTTCCACTCTATAAAAACATACTAGTAGGTTAATTGGCTGCTTTCAATTTCACCCTAGTCTCTCTCTGTCTGTGTGTGTCTATGTTAGGGAATTAAGACTGTAAGCTCCAATGGGGCAGGGACTGATATGGGTGTGTACAGCGCTGCGGAATTAGTGGCGCTATAGAAATAGATGATGATGATGATGATGAAATATGATCTCAGTATCAACCTCCTGTAGCCATGGACAAATCATGCTATATGCCTCTGTTTCTGTTTGGAAATTGATTGTAATGTGTAGAAATGCAGTGCCTGAAAAGTCTGTGCTCCGTGCTGTGTAAATCAAAGTCCCTAAATCACAATCAAATTACTTTTTCAGCTCCTCTGTAAAGATCAAGACATGCGATTGGGAGTTCATGGAAACATCCGCCAGCATCCATTTTTTGAGCATGTTGACTGGGTCTCGTTGGAAGCCCTTAAGGTTGAACCCCCATACATACCTGCACCAGTAAGTACACAGCAGAACTTGTACAAGCACTTGTGGTGCCTGTAAATAAATGTTGTTCAGCATATGGTACATATGTATAAGGCACATAGACCTGCTGAGATGTAGACATGTGTACACATGTATCAGATGTCATGCAACCATTTGACGTTTGTTTTTTATGCAAAAAGCATCTCTACTTTAACACAATTATAACAGGGAAATTTAAAATCCATGTTCAAAGATTACAACAAGAAACATTTGGAAGAGATTAATTTCTACTACTGGAGCCATATAAGTAGAAAATACTTTATTATTACTTTAACCATACTTTCTGTTCGCTGAATTCACATGTGTGAAAATATCCGCTGATAATTTTTGAATAGTAAATGTTTGCATTGTACTTCATAATAAATTAATATGACAAAGTGCCTCAAGCTTCAGTGGTGTCATTAGTTGCTTACGAAATGATGGGCTTCATTCTTATAAATGTTGGTTCAGGGCACAAATATTTAATCTCCTGGGCATCTATTGTGAAGCACAACATGTCCGCTGCCAGCACTAAGCCAGCTTTGAATGCACCATGCACCTTGATTTCCATCAGTGTACCTATATTTCCATCAAGGTGCATGGGCTTGTGAGCAAGATGGTGGCATTAGTAGAAGACCACTAGTTGGCACAGATAGATGACTTGGGTAGAATAAGGAAGTTTCTTACAAAGCAGCAGTAGGCACACCAACACACCTACATTTCCAGATCAATGCAGAAACCAAGATTTCTTTTGCACCAACACAGCGCTGGTGACCTTTAGGTCTCATTTTAAACTTTTAATAGGACCCTTTTGTCCTTAAGTTGCATTTTGGACAACATATACACAAAGTTGTCATATATAATACAGTGTAAACCTGTAGTGTGTAAACCTGCGACTTGAAGGGTGGAATGGGAGAGGGAAAGGGCTGATGAACGTAGGCAATGTATAGCAAGGCCGTGCTGAGGGCGTGTCAATACAGATGTGGCTGATCCAAGTCCTGGGTTCCACTTAAGTATGTGTTCTTTAGCCATATCATTTGCACTAGTTACAGGATAGGTGTAACTGCTGACTGATAGTGATGATTAATACGGTATACGGTATACACGTATGTGTGCTACTAACTAGCTTAGAACATGTGTATGCAAGTAAGATAGACTATGAAAATGCATTTAATGTACAGTGCACATTTAGAACATCCTGGCATGCATTTACTATTTAAAATAAATGGAAAAAAATAATTATATTTTTACAGATATTTTTATCAATGAATATACTATTAAGAGTTGCTAAGTTATTATATAAAACATTTTTGTGCATGTACTTTTGCTAAGACTTTAAATTGCTCATATGCGTACCTTGGACTCTGTTCTGTCTGTCTACATACAGCAAGTAAGGTTTAGGTAGAGCGATTCAGATTCAAATGGAAATATAACTTGAGATCTTCTTGTATTTAAATAAGGTCAGAACTATGGTCAAGTTACGCAATGTTTTTTAAACGCAAGTTGCGTCCGCATATGAAACAGTCTCATAAAAAAGAACAACTAGCAGTATCATAAATAATTTCTGTACTCCTAAAAAGATAAAAGTAATAGCTAAAGTACACTTTTGTTTTGCTTTTCTATAGATAACAATTACACACTCTCGCTCCAAAAAGATCGATTTAAAAAGGATGGAAAAAGCAGAGGCCCAGAGAGCAGCTATAGCATCCAAGGACCAGGCCATGTTTAGAGGGTTCACATTTGTCACCTCCAAGTGGAAAACCCTCCCAACGGCAACGGGCCCGAGGCAATAGCAATGCTGGTTAGAGCAATATTTTCTCTATATATGTATATATGTGTATATAATGCATATATTTTATGTATTTGTCTGCTCATGTCTAAAAGTGTGTGTGTTATACTACTACATGACCTGACACAGCTATACAACTTTATACATTATCCACACATTGTTGATTAGATTAAGCTCTTAGCACGTTATTCATTTAGCATACATATCACATACAGAGGCACCAATCACTGTATGTGCCAGAGTCTACAGCTCCTTCACTCACACAACTTGCACCTGGCACACTCACTACACTATTTACCTACTTTATTTAAACACTGCCTGAAGCTCACGCCCTTTAAATTCCTGGCAAAATCTGTTAGTCTTCTATGCATAAGCATAAAATGCCTTGGGTAAGAAATATATAATCCCTGCTCCAACATCCAGAACAACAGCCAATACAATATGCAGGGACTGTGCGCAAGAGGTGGAACGCAAAGACTGCAGTCCATCACCTCACCACTCGACAAGTTTTTCTGCTATCCACACAACTTCTGGTTTGTGTTCCAACCGGCAGCCATCTTTAACTCCACCAGTAAACACTACATGTAAACCTGGATACCTAAGAATAAGGCACTACTTCTAATCTCCTTAGAACCTACATTACAAACAAATTGCTCTTATAAGAGAAAATAAGCTATATATCATATAACACAAAGTTATTTAAAAAAAACCAGAGCTCATAATCGCATAGAACTTTATTTGCAAAAGAGCTGTAAAGATTAGTTCCAGTAACAATACACAACTTTGAATCAGACCATGAAATCAAAATATTTAAAGAAGTAACAACCCACAGCACAGTACCAGGAAACCACACCTTAGAAAACAAAATCAGCAAGGTAGTATGGGCTTAGCGGGGTGTAGCATGTATGTCGTGGCCCTTGGGGTTATTCTTAAGCATAGCCTGAGTGCGGGAGAACAGGGTCTGGTTGAATAAGCTTAGCCAGACACCACTGCTAGAGGAGTGATAAGTTTCCGGGAAGCCAGGGAATTGATGCAGGAGCTAACTTGTGTTTCTAATATGAAGGGGTAAATTTCCTGGAGGAGTATAGTAGAAGGGTAATCCCTCAGACAGACAGTAAGGGGAGTATACAAAGATATTAGGGAGACAAATATGTAATAGTTCACTGTAGTCCACTGAAGCCCAGGGGATGCTACCAGAGATTCACCTTCTGGTTTCCTACTGGTACACAGAACGTATTTAAACAGAGTGCCAAGATGTCCAAGGGGCAGGGAGGAAGCATTAGTATGGCTGTATCAATATATATAGGGTATTAACAATGTACAGGAGTGAAACAATCTTCAAATGAAGAGAAATATTAGAACACGAGGACATGCACTGAAACTGGAGGGAAGTAGGTTCAGAGGAAATTTGAGGAAAAACTACTTCACTGAAAGGGTGGTGGATAAATGAAATAGTCTCCTACCAGAGGTGGTAGATATTAATACAATAGAGCAATTTAAACATACTTGGGACAAAATAAGGATATCCTTACACAGATTAAAAGACCAAATAGGGTTTGAGGTTACCGTAGGTTCATAAAAAAAAATGGCCAGACTAGATGGACCAAGCGGTTCTGTTCTGCCATCAAATTCTATGTTTCTATGTTAAGAGCTGTACATATTTACTTAAGAGCTTTTTTAATACTATCTTTCCAACACACAGGCATTACGATTTTCTTCAAACCCCTCCTACTACCACAGCCACCCACTGCAACTATCCTGCTCCACACCAGCCTTTCTCCCACATCACTGTTGCCCCTCACCCTACCTCTACTTACTCTACACTGTTTCACCACAATCTGCGGGTAGTTCACCATCACTCATCCACTTCTCATCCCCTACCTTGCTACACCCATCCACATACAAACATCCCATATCCTCTTATACATACTTTCTACCCTCCTGCCACTTCCTACAACAATACTCTTCCCACCCTCTTCAATAACATTTTCACCTCAGTCACTCAACCACCCCCACTCTCTTCTTTCTTGTTCCCTTACCAGGACTGCCTAGAAGGAATGCAGATGAAAGTAAATGTAAGGAAAGACTAAAAGATTGAAAGAACTTCAAGGATAACAGGTACATACTACAAGGAGAACTGATACACCCCTACAAGGAAAATAGATACACTCTTCATTTCTATACTAACTCTCACCAACAACCATAACTCACCAGGAATACACTAGAGAAGACAAATACCAAGAATACGCTGGAAGCGACTAATTCCAGGAATATACTGGAGGAGAATGACACTAGCAATATACTGGAGATGGTTGATACTAGGAATACACTGGATAAGACCGATACCAAGAATACACTGGAGAAGACAGATACCAGGAACACACTGGACATGGACTGATACCGGGAGTATGCTGGAGATGAGAGATACCAGGAATGCACTGGAGATGATTGATACCAGGAATGCACTGTAGATTGTTGATACCAGGAAGACACTGGAGATGGTATATACCAGGAATACACTGGACATGATTGATACAAGGAGAACGCTGGAGAAGACAGATACCAGGAATACACTGGAGAAGACAGATACCAGGAACACACCAGACATGGACTGATACCAGGAATACACTGGAGATGGCACAGTGGCCTAGTGGTTAGCACGTCTGCCTCACAGCACTGGGGTCATGAGTTCAATTCCCAACCATGGCCTTATCTGTGTGGAGTTTGTATGTTCTCCCTGTGTTTGCGTGGGTTTCCTCCGGGTGCTCCGGTTTCCTACCACACTCCAAAAACATACTGGTAGGTTAATTGGTTGCAATCAAAAATTGACCCTAGTCAATTGTCTGTCTGTGTGTGAGTGTCTATAGTAGGGAATTTAGACTGTAAGCTCCAATGGGGCAGGGACTGATGTGAATGAGTTCTCTGTACAGCGCTGCGGAATTAGTGGCGCTATATAAATAAATGATGATGATGATGATGATGATGATGATATACCAGGAATACACTGGAGATGATTGATACAAGGAGAACGCTGGAGAAGAGAGATACCAGGAATACACTGGAGATGATCGATACCAGGAGTATCACGGAGATGACTGAGGAATCAGAGATTGAAAGAACTCCAAGGATAACAGGTACATACTACAAGGAGAACTGATACATCCCTTAAAGGAAAATGAGTACACTCTTCATTTCTACTGTGACTCTCCCCAACAACCCCAAATCAACAGGACCATGTTGGAGATGACTAATAGCAGGAATACACTGGCAATGACAGATACCAGGAATACACTGGAGAAGACAGATACCAGGAATACACCGGAGAAGACAGATACCGGAATACTCTGGACATGATTGATACCAGGAGTATGCTGGAGATAACAGATACCAGGAAAACCCTGAAGATATATACTGGGGTTTGTGCTTCAGGGAGGGATAGGAATCTCAAGGAGTGGAATATAGACATGTTCACCGTCACAGAGAAGGCCAAGAAAGTTGTAGCTGCGGCTAAGGCAAAGGGCGGTGACGTTGAGGCTAGTTTTAAAACTTACAGAAATTGGTTGAGCGGAGTGTATCTGTGTATGGCCTTTTATCTTCAGTCTCGTTCCAGGGAGTACATGGAGGTGCCTTCGAATGATACATGGGATGTATGTATCATCTGGCATATGATGAAGAGTTTAGGTCAAAATACGATGGTCACCCAAATCTGTTATTTGGGTTCAAGTCAAGGCCTGGCAAAAAGTTATGGAGGAGGGGTGGGTTGACCCCTTCCCTGCGGTCATAAGGCATCCTCCGTGGCGAGGGAAGCCTGGCATGCCAGTAAAGTGAAAAAGGCAATGTTATGCCTTTAATAGGGGATAATGTGAACGGGGTGCTGCATGCAGGTTCGCACATACATGCTCTCTCTGTAGTGGGCCCCACATGGCCAGGGATTGTGACAAAACGGCAAGAGGGGGTGGGGCAGGAGTCTCCACACCCGCTGGAGCTATTTAAGGTGGTTTCCCCAATAGTTTTTTCAAGCCTTTCCCGTTGGCTGGATTGATATCCACAGCAGGCATATGTGGAGTTTTCTGTGTTCCAGGTTTCTTCAGGGTTTCCATTTGCTAATCAAGGGGTCCGTGTGGACCTCTCGGGTCCCTAATTTAAAGTTGACATTTATGTTTCTGGAGGTCTTAGTCGAAAATGTGGGAAATGAGGTGGTTTTAGGACATATGTGCAGCCCCTGTTCAGAGACCCCGCTGAAAGGCATGGTGATTTCCCAGATTGATGTGGTGCCTTACTCAGCATCTATCATTCCCGCCTGAGGCTTCAGTAAATGATGCAATCCCAAAGCATTATTGCACAATGACCTATCAGTCCTTTGAATCTGCACTGGATTTGGTTTGTAGCTTTGGGAAAGGGGCTTTATTGGCGAAGGTGGACATTCAGTCCGCATTCCGCCTTCTCCCCTTGCACCCTGGCTCCTTTCCTTTCATGGGATTTCAAATGAAGGACGGGTTCTATATGGACAAGTGCCTTCCCATGGGCTGCGCTATTTCCTGCTCATTCTTTGAGTGTTTCAGTACTTTTCTGCACTGGTGTGTGACAGATGGGAAGGGTCACCAGGGGGTCGCTCACTATTTGGATGACTTCCTGGTGATAGGCCCAAGTCAGTCCGTGACTTGTGGAGAGGATTTATTCTCCCTGGTGGCCTTGTTTTACTCTCTGGGGGTGCTGGTTCCACATGATAATACAGAGTGTCCCACGGATCGGCTGTCTTATCTGGGAATTGAAATTGATACTCAAATGGGCCTATTAAGGTTACCTGCGTACAAGGTTAAGAAATTGCTGTCAATGATCTGCACGGGCTACAGTCCTCAAAGATAAGGCTGAAAGAAGCTCAATCTCTGCTGGGACTGTTTAATTCTGCTTGAAGGGTTATACCGAAGGGCAAAATGTTTTGCCGCAAGCTGGACAGGGCAACTACTGGCTTCTCCCGGCCTCAATGTCATATTCCTCTGTCCCATGAGATTAGGGAATACTTGCGGGTGCGGAAACTGTTTCTCCAGGATTTCAACAGTATCCGTGTCTGGCTCGATCTCCCGAATTCCAGTCGGGAGTTACAGGTATTCACGGATTCCGCGGGCTCAGTTGGATTCAGGGCAAACTTCGCAGGTGACTGGTGCATATCGCGCTGGCTCACTGATTGGGTCCGTTCCGGTTGGAAGGCTAATTTGGCTCTCAATGCTTCTCTGTCCTGTTTATGTATGGCAGATTGAGAGGCCGGAATAAGGAGCCTGGCAGAATGTTCGTTAGCTCCTGCTACGCTGTGTAGATATCAGGATGCCTGGAGGGGGTGGTTCATTTTTCCGAATGTGGTTCCCACTGGTAGTAGGGATGGGTACAATCGTATGTAGGGCTTTGTGCGGGCTGGCTATACCGCCGGTAAGTCAGAGTCAGCGATGTGCGCCACCCTGGCAGGCATATAATTTTTCTCTAAAATGTTTGGTTTAGTTGATGTGACAGAGAGTTTATAATAATTAGGGCGCTGCAGGGCTGGGCAAGGAGACGTGCAGGTGGCCGCTAGCTTTTCTGCACTGGGGCCAAAGGATGCATTACCTTGACTGGTGCATAATGATGGGTCCTCTTCACGCGGTACCAGTTTAGACGCCTTGGGTTTGAATAGCACGCAATTTGGCACACATTCGTTTAAAATAGGTGCGTCCATGTCTGTAGCTGTAGATAGGGAGTCAGGCCTATATAGGCAGATGGAAGTCCACTGCATATCAGCGATACGTGAGACCCTCTCTTCTCTCTTACACTTTTCTTATCCTCCTCTTCAGGGGTTGACACGGGACTCTGTTGCTTGCTGCTCTTGGGTGCAGGGGCGCGAAGGGATTTCTCCGGATTTTCCCTCTAAAGTGGACCTGATTGGCTATTGGTCCACAAGGTTTTGACGGTTTTTACCTTCGCCTGTGTCGCCTGTCCTTTTCTTCTTCTTGTCATTCTTCTTCTCTTTCTCTTTTTGTTTCCTCCTTAACTCCACCAATTTTCATTCTTCTCCTTGGATTGAGTCTTGCTTGTCTTGATGTGCAGTGGCTTCTATAGATAATGGCCTATGGGATTGGTATGTTGTTGTGTGGTGCCATAACAGTGTTGTTTTTGATGCATTATAGTGGATGGATCTCGCTGAAGCTCTCGGTCCTGGGTCACTCGTTTTATGCATTGGGCTGCTTTACAAGTAGCGGTATCTTGGTTAGGCTTGAGGGGAATGAGGTGGCCGAGTTTTAAAATTTCCACAAAAATAGCGGAGAGTGGGGTTCCCCATATTTTGGTTATACATCTGGGTGGAAATGATTTCAACAATGCCAAATCTATTGAGTTGTACCTAGCATGGGTTCATGGTTCCTGGCATTAATTGTTTCTGTGCTAGTCCGACATAGTTCCCCAGCTAGTGTGAAGATTTATCGCAGATGGAAGAATGGCGGACCGTGGCCGTAAAAAGGTGAATGTTGTCATGGCCAAGTATCTATGGTTAATTGGTGGTCTTCGAATTGAGCATGCAGGAATTAGGTTTCTGAACCCGGGCCTCTACAGGCCTGATAAGGTGCACCTTAGAGATGAGGGGTTAGGTATCTTTATAGCAGAGATTTATAGGGTGCTAGGCAAATTGGATAAGGGATAGTATAGTGGCAGGCCTAGTTTCCGGTGGGAACCTGGCATGGCAGGAGAACACTGTACATAATAAACAAAGTGGGTGAAGCACACATTCATGGTAGTCAGTCATTTGGAACCCATGCCCTTCGAAGAGTCAGCTTAGGTTTGTACAGCACAGCTCATCTGGGCTGACTTGCGGAGCATTACGATTAGCCCAGAGGGGTGCCGATTCCAGGGATGTCCCATTAAGTTTAAGAAACAGTGTGTGCTTATGGATGGACAAAGTCGAGTACAGTGTTCTCCTGTCACCATATCAGTTACAGTTTAATTTAAATAAATAAGAGTTATTTGCCAACAAATCGGTGTGGTTTCTTTATTATATTACTTAGGAGTTAAGGTTAAGACTAAGGTCTATTGTTTACAATATCAACCCTGAGCATTTTACTAGAACTGAGGGATGGATTGAGGAGTTGGGTACCAAATGATGAATGTGATGGCACCGACTACAACAAGCGCGACGCAAAAAATCAGATTTCCACAATGACTATAAAAACCAAATGCAGACTTAGCATAAAACTAACAATAGAGATCACCGACCTGCTTTTCTTACATAACGAACCCTGGCAAAGACGGCACTTTGTATGCAAGTCAGTTTGCATAGCGACTTCAACTTTACTCTATTTAAAGTGGAAAAGCGAGTCCTGTTCCCAGGCTCAGTTACAGTCCTGTTGCCTGTTGTCAGGAAGAGAGAGAAAGGTAACTGGCCCAGGAAGCTTATATGCCGTTTTAGTTAACAAAAAACAGTGACGATTTCACAATGTACACAAAGATAAACTAAGTCACTTCTTCATTGGTCCAGGGGTTTGGTCGGTCCAGTATAATGCAAATCATAGGTCAGTTCAAAGGACTCCTACGGTAAATTGGAGGTCAGATCACTCCAACAGCTGAGCACAAGTGCCTAAGGGAACCGACCTAATCTAGTTTAAACCAACCTATTTGCATTCCAAACACAATATCATTTTGAGTATTAATCCATTATCTTCCATAACTAGCGATCGCAGGAAGCGATTGCTTTACTGATGGTAGCGGATTCCTGATGGTAATGTGTAGATCAAAATTACACTAAACATGATACATTTCCTATATCCTGAGCCTTAGATACCTTTAATATAATATCATTTATGTATAAATACTTTCTCATACATTTTACTAATAAATAAATGTGGATTGGAACCTTAATAAATGTGTACTTTTTACACGTGTAAGTGCGAATGTAAATGTGTGTGTTATTAATCCGTGCAATTGCGTCACTACATGTGGCGTACCAATCGAATGGAAAACAATTTTTAATCAATTTAGTTTATTTCATCCAATTATTTGACTCCCACAACCCGGAGATATGTTGGTCCGCAGGGAGTTACGGCCATGGTATGGTACGAGTGCTATGGTTCAGCCTCGCAGGTCATTGCCCCCTCCCAAGATTCATGACTCATGGTCCTCCTGATTGAAGGACCCCTTGGAAGGCTTTGAGCGGGCACCATTGTCGAGTCTAGGAGGGGCACAGCCGCCTCGTTAGCCCAAATTAACTCCAGGTCAATTGTAAAGGAGTTTACTCCTGGGACCAGTGGGCAAGTGCATGACCTTCCACTGTTTGGTTTTGCGTTTTGCCTGCGGACTGCTATGCTCTCGCCACCAACGTTAGGTCAGGATTAAAAATAAAAATAAATAAACAAGTTTATTTTTCCCACTTACAAAGTTGTCGTGTGGTTATTTCTGATTAAAGTATTAAGTTGATTGTTGTCGATGTATAAGTCCATGGTTAAAGACATATGGTATATATAGTTTATGGTTAATGATGGACTGAGAAAGCAAAAAAAGTAAACTGAACATAAAACTTATTTATAAATATTTTGTAGAATAAGGCAAAGGAGTGTTAAATTAAGAAATATTTACTAAAGACTGGTCAAAGCACTATGTGCAACCTTATAACATTCTATTATACTTTTATAAATGATTTGGATCTCTAGTGGAAAAAACACGTTATCTGTGTGTATATAGTATATAACTAAAACATCTTTCATCAAAGGAATGAATGTGGGGAATTGAATGCCACCTTGTGGTGGTTTCAGAGTCTGACATTGGCTCCAAACTGATTAAAACCACTGCTAGAAGCAATAACGGATGTGCATTGAGTTTCAGTGAATTGCTTTTATCAAAGAGTGGGGGTAGAGCATAAAAGCATATACCTATCTACTTGAAATATAATGATCCCTTGTTATGTATTATTTTTTTTCCTTATTAATTTAAAGCTATAGTGAATCTGTCGGTAAATATAAATATAAAATATAGTTTCCATCATTACAAAAAAAAAAAAAGTATGAATTTATAAAACTAATGCTTAATATCAGAAACAGTATTTGTGTTACTCATTGTGATATGTGCACATTACAACACAGGCATCATATAAAGTACGATAAAACATGAGAAGGTAATCCTAACAAACTTTTACTGTAATCTAGGAATGTATGCATTCATACCTACATGTACCTATTGTACTGATGAAAACAGGTGTCTTCAGTATAACAAGGTGAGCTTAAGGGCAGTGTCAGTCTGGCATGTTCCAATGGAACATTCCATTGTCACAGCAGCAGTTCCGCTGTTAAAGTGTTCCCCATATTGTTACACTGATTGCCTCTATCCTTGCTTTGCTGTGATTTCTTGGTCAACAAAATTGTGGCTCCAGCCTAACACTACCCTAAAACCAGTGGTACTATAATGAGTGGCTCTTTCTATAAAACACCACTTCCGAATGCTTAACAAGAAGAAACATTTTTTATTTGTTTAACGGTGTTTACAAAAATATTTCTGAATAAAAAAATGCTTTTATTTTCCATATAAAATAAAATGTATTTATTTGTGTAAATTATACATTGTCATTCATTATTTGCAATCTTTTTCCTAAGATCAGGTTTGCTTTATTTGTATACATGGTTGCATTTATGATCTTAACTGGCTAGCAGCCATCCATAGCTGATCTGACTTATAACTCTAGGGGCTAGATTTACTAAGCTGCGGGTTTGAAAAAGTGGGGATATTGCCTATAGCAACCAATCAGATTCTAGCTTTCATTTATTTAGTGCTTTCTACAAAATGACAGCTAGAATCTGATTGGTTGCTATAGGCAACATTCCCACTTTTTCAAACCCGCAGCTTAGTAAATCTAGCCCTAGGTATTATCCTTCATAATGTTGTTGGGTTTCCTATTAGTAATATTGTAACAAGTTTTACAAGATTTGATGTTTTCTAGGTCCCTGGGCCCAATTGTTCCCTGTGACCTTATATTATCATTATATACATAATGTTTTGTGTGGTAGGTTTTGGGGATAACCTGAGCGGATGGGAGTATGCTTAGTCTAGCAACATCCTGATATCTCAGATTCTCCTCACTCGCTCCTCCCCGCCTCGGCAGGCCTGTCGACCCTTCCTTTAAATACCAGCACACCAGTTCTTCTCGCTGTTTTGTATAGGGTTTTTAGTCTGTACATGTTTACATTTGTTATATTTTGCTCTTTCTGGGATCCCTCTCTGCACTCCAGATGTCAGCACTTTCCCCAGCCCTTGGGTCATAATAAATGGTTATATATCTCTGATACAAGTCAAAGACGCATCCCTTTTTCCTTTTTCTTTCTGTGTCCAGTTTGCCCCTGTTTGTCCATCTCCTGCCAAAGCCATGGGTGGGGGTTGCTTTCGATTTAGGATCCACGCCCCCATGTTACTCACTTTGCTGCTTCCTTCCCAAGACGGCAAATACGCTAACCCCATTTCTGGGTTACATCAGGTTTTTTTTCTGTTTTGCTATCCCTTTCTCTTGCCCCTTCCCCTCATGTACCCCAATAGCAGACACTATCTCCACAACAGAAACCATGCACTTATCTTTTTCTCAACCCTATAACAGATTTTTCCAATGTCTTTTTTTTTAGGTCCCTCGGATCCATTCATCTCCCTTCCTATGGTTAAGCTACTATCCCTAAATGTAAGGGGTCTTAATTCCCCAAATAAAAGGCGATTAGCACTCAATACATTCCATAAATACAAAGCTGATGTAATGGTATTACAGGAAATCCATTTTTGTTCAAGTGCTTATCCTCTCCTTTAGAGACCTACATTACCCTATCTGTTGCACAGCCAATAGCCCACTTAAACGTAATGACTGGTATGACATCTGGCGGGCGTTGACACCTGGAGAGAAAGACTTTACCTAACATTCACAGGTACATAATACTTATTCTAGAATCGACCTCATACTTACTGACAAATTGCCCTTTCAACACTCTAAAGCCAATTAGATACTCCAAATTACGTGGTCACACCATGCTGCATTACTATGGTCTTGCCCCCCTAGACCTTAGAGACTACCGGCCTACCACCTCACTTCTTTTGAAGGTAGGACAGCCCTTTAAGAATCACGAGACAACTACCTTGCCACCAACTCTATAGAGGATACATCAGTCTTCACACCAATGTGTGCCCTTAAGGCAGTCCTCAGGGGTGCTGCAATCCAAACGGGTGCTAGGCTTAAGACAGCTAATGTTTTCATGCAGAGAGACTTAGAATCTAAAATTGTGGCGCTAGAGACCAGAAATAAAACCAATCCCTCTATTTTGCTAAAAAATTAATTGACTCCACTTAGGCATCAACTTCAGCAGCTCCTCATGGCCCGCTCCCAGGCTGCCCTCTCACACCTTTGACATAAGTTCTACACAACAGGAAATAAAGCGGGGCGCATGCTGTCGCGGAAACTTCGGGGCCAACAAGCTAGAAACTGTATACGACACCTCCCTGGCCCCTGGGCACTAAAATTGTCAAATCCTCGAGATATTGCCAATTTGTTTGCAAAATATTATGCTGGCCTTTATAATCTCAAAGATGATTCTAATACCCCACAGCCCTCCTCAACCCACATACAGGACTTATTCCAACATCTGCATCTTCCCTCCCTTGATATAGACACACTTCAGACTTTAAATAGCCCTTGGACCTCTAGCGAGGTGACCAATGTTTTCCTAAAACTCTTCCGAAAGGTAAAGCCCCTGGCACAGACAGCTATAATAACGACTTTTACACCACTTTTCAGAAAGATCTTGTCCCCATGCTAGTCTCCTTATTCAATAGAGGCACAGACTGTGGTGGGTTTCCTGAAGAGATGCTAGAGGCTCGGATTGTAACTATCCCAAAACAGGGGAAAGATGCGGGGACTGCCTCAACTATAGGCCAATTGCTCTTCTTAATACTGATCTAAAGATCTACACCAAATTGGTCACCAATAGGATCAGCCCCATTTTTCCATCCCTCATACAGCCTGATCAGGTTGGGTTTGTGTTGGGACGCCAAACGTCAGACAACACGAGCTGAGTGCTAAACCTTGTAGCCTATACCTCGAGGAACTATGCCGAGCTGTTAATGCTTTCTCTGGACGCGGAGAAAGCATTTGACACATTACACTGGGACTATATGAATCTGTTCTTAATTATGTTCGGTTTTCAGGGGACCATCCTACAGGCGATCATGGCATTATACTGTGGTCCATCTGCCAAGGTCTTTAGCAACGGGTTTCTTTGATTCATTTCCCATTACTAAAGGGACAAGACTGGGGTGCTCTCTGTCGCCCCTCATTTATGTTAAGGCAATTGAGCCCCTGGCTAAACACTTGTGTAGATCAAATTTGTGCAAAGGCTTTGATCTCGGGGGGACCTGCCACAGCCTGTGCCTATTTGCGGATGATGTTTTATTATTCATCTCAGAGCCAGAGTTCTCGCTGGATCCGTTACATCTTATATTAAATAAACAGACCCGAGCTTCATATTATAAACAAAATATTACAAAGACTGAAGCATTACCAATCCATGTACCCTCAGATTCCGTGGCCCGCTTGAAATCTAGATTCAAGTATGCATGGAAGGAAAAAACAATTTCATACTTAAGAATCCATGTCCCCGCTAATCTCTCAGAGATATTTGAAGTTAATTATCCTCCATTACTAAACCATATCCAAAAGCTTTCTATTTCATGGTTGACATTTGAGGCTTCTTGGCTGGGCCGAGTAGCTGCCTTTAAAATTATGCTTCTCCCCATAGTTATGTATTTATCATCATCACAATGGTGATGATGATGATGATGATCACCATTTATTTATATAGCGCCACTGATTCCACAGCGCTGTACACAGAACTCATTCATATCAGTCCCTGCCCCATTGGAGCTTACAGTCTAAATTCCCTAACATACACACACAGACAGACAGACTAGGGTCTATTTTGATAACAGCCAATTAACCTACTAGTATGTTTTTGGAGTGTGGGAGGAAACCGAAGCACCCGGAAGAAACCCACGCAAACACGGGGAGAACATACAAATTTAACACAGATAAAGCCATGGTCGGAAATTCACTCATGACCCCAGCGCTGTGAGGCAGAAGTGCTAACCACTTAGCCACCATATTTATTCAGAACTATTCCATACATTCTTCCAAAGAAATTCATGTCTCCATTCCATTCACTGATGCTTCACTATATCTGGAAAGGGCAGCCACCTAGGTTGTCATATACCCGTATGACTTTCTCTCTGGACCTCCCAAAAACCCTGGGTGGACTTGGAACGGGCTCTATATACTGTGTGCCCAGTTACAAACTTGATTTGGCTTCCCAAACACCTGAGACCTCACTCTCCTGACTCCCTAATGTGTAAGGTGGAGGTTCGGAAAATTTGGGATAGAACCATAGGGTCTTATACAGACCTCACCCTTCTGACTGATAATATCTCCCTCCACACAGTGTCTATGCTATTCCTGGATTTTGACATCTCTGGCTGGGTTCAAGCAGGAATCTCCTCCCTTGCCCATCTGTTTGGCCCTGTGGACCTCTGCTCTTTTGCACAGTTGCAGGACACATATGGGGGTAAATGTATCAATATGCGGGTTCTTCAACACCCGCGTGTTCAGCCTCTTCCGCGATTAAATTTCAAGCGGCGCTGCATTGTAAAGGGAAGTTAACCCTTTACAATGCAGCGCCGCTTGAAATTTAATCGCGGAAGAGACTGAACACGCGGGTGTTGAAGAACCCGCATATTGATACATTTACCCCATGCTCTTCCTTTTAAAGACTTTTATAAATACCTGCGGCATTGGATCGAGGACCTTCATCGTCAAAACAGACCACTTCGCCCCTTTTCTACACTAAACTGACTAAGGGTAACAACAAGGGGGGAGTCACCTTATGGTACCTTTCTTCCATCTCCCCCATCCATAAACACACCTCTCAATGTAAGTGGAAAACAGACCTCAACATTTCCTTCTCCCCAGCTCAGTGGGAAATCATATATGGCAATTTGTGTACGGTGTCTAAGTACACCAACCATGTAGCGATGTACTGTGTACACTTGAATGAAACGTATGACCTGTGTTTTTTGTACTTTATACAAATAAAGCTACTTTTTCTATCAAAAAACCATGTAGAGATGTTGTATAACTTGTTGTATCGTACTTAACTAACTCTGGCCCGCCTCCAGAAGATTTGGTCTAATCACTCAAATCTGTGTTGATGCAATTGTGGAGCTGTGGGTGGACCTTATTCATGTTTTCTGGTTGTGCCCCGTTGATCAGCCCCTTTGGCAAGAGGTCTTTGACCATGCTCGTAATGTTACCTCTATATCCTTAATGCCATCAACACTTGTAGCTCTTCTTCATTTATATGCTGAACAACTGGCAAAACACCACGGTATGTATGGGGCCATATCATGCTAGCCACTAGGGCAGCAATTACACAACTCCGGAAACAGCTTTCTCCCCCTACCTTCCATACGGTCATTGCGAAGATTCACTTTAGTTTTCGCATGGAAACATTAGACGTTATATACTCCATGTCACCATCCTCTCCAATTGTCAAGTGGATGTCATGGCACAAATTCACAACCGATGGCGAGGGCTCTAAATTAATCCATCTTCTAGAAAGTGTACCCCTCTAACTCCTGATCCACCCAATCTACCTCAAGCCCCCTACCTAGATTTTCAATATTGTGAATATTTCATCCCCTTTGGAGACAATGCTGTTATATTTACACATTTGCTGTGTGGTTTGATATTCAATATTATGTCTGCACCCCACTATGTACCCCCCTTCCCTATACTTTTAAAACCTTAATAAAAACTATTAATGTTAATAACAAACCTCTCCCTGTCTATCACACACACCCTTTTTTCTCTCGCCAATGGTCTTTGTTCAATAGCGTTCTAATACCAAGCTACGTCTGACACTTGAATGCGTAAGAACACAGGGACATGAAGTTATTAAGTGTTTTTTAATATATTGAAAATTAATTCACAATGCTTAAGATATGAAAACCATTAACAAAGATATTATACAATAGCTTCTTAAAAAGAAAAAAGGAAAAAAAAAAAAAGAATTGAATAACAGAAAAATGGTACACTCATGAATGATAAGGTTTAGACTCCCAAAAGTGAACAAATCGTTTAGCTTTACAGGACATTTTAAGTCAGCTTCAGGTGCCCACAACCCCAGTTCTCCTGTGATGATAGCACCAAAAAGCTGGTGTAAATGCAAATTAGTTTTAATGATCTTGTTTTCAAAACATTTCTAGTCAGGAATTGTTCACACTGGCCTAACTTCTTACCAGAGTCCTAAAAGCTATCTCCACACAACAGGTCATACGCTTCCCTTCATTTACATATCAGACATGAATCCTCTAACTATGGTATTTGAGAAAGTTTGACCTTTTCCTGTGCAGTTATTTCCATTCATTGAAACTTAGCTCAGCTGTTGTCACCCAGTTGAGATGTCCTCAGAGATCACATAACCAGAAAGAATGAGGGGATATTTATTAGATATTATTGATGGGTATTTGTTATAAGCATAAAGAGATTCCAAGAACTTTTAGCTTTTTTGACCTGTGCCATAAAATAGTATTGGACAGTCATCTGCAGCTAAGAACAAACAGATGGATCTCTATACATCATGAGTAGAACACAAGACTTTAGAGACAACACGATAACAGAGTAATTTAGTTTCCCAATCTTATGGTTTAACCTATAGTAGGACACAGAGTTCCTGTGAGCCAAACCATATTGTGAATTAAATCTCAAACATCTATTTGCAGGTTTAAGTGACTGTAAGTAGCTTGCATGTGACAATTAGCCATTGTAACAAAAACTTAATTTTGGTTGAATTTCATCTTTAGAAAAGTACCTGGTGATCTCCATATTGAAAAATTACTTTTCGTGTCTTGGCAGAGTAAAAGCAGTTTAGAATACCTTCTGGTTACTAAACAGAATACAAGAGTTTTAAATCTTATATTCTCACAGTGTAAACAAAATCATTCCCATTATCAGCCTGTCACGGTATAGGAATTTGGATCCTAGGTTTGCCTAGATTAATACTACTCCAGTGAGGAGCGGAGTCTAGCGGGGAGACTGGTTTCACCAGAGGCCACCGCAAGGTGCTTTGGACTTAGCTGCATCTATCCCGCAGGTCCCGGCCCTCACTGAGAGGGCCAGGGGAAGCCCTATAGGGGAATATACAAGAGAGGTCAGCGATAGCAGATAACAGGTTACTGCAGGAATGATGAAGAGTTAGCTCAGCGGACAACAGATTACCACTGAGATAGCGGTAGAGTTCATGGATGATAAAAGAGGGTACTGCAGGATACAATCCAAAGAAGAGAAAACACCCAGCAGGAGCAATGGAGCCACATCTAGTACCTAGCAGGTAAATTGAAGAATAGGCATCGCCAGGAGGAGGTGCCTTTTGAATTTGGAGCCAAAATGAGTCAGCCAATAGGAAGCAAGCAGAGATGAACAGATTGGATCTGCGCAGAAACGAAGATGGCGGCGGCCGGGACAGAGCGAGTGGTCAGCGGGGACCAGGTAAGTGCGCCGGGATTCGAGTAGGCAGCCCGACTGCCCAGCGTGTAACAGCCCTTTTTTTGAACCATATCTGTTCTCATTTACCGACCCATTCCTCAAACCAACTGGAGTGCCTTGTTTGCAATAGACTTACCTTTTACCTCACCTAACTCCTTATCGGTTCCTCTTCAATCCATGTCTTTATTGTAGGATGGTTATTCTGCTGAAGCTCAGGTATCACTTGCAAAATTATAATGAAAAACTTTTGATACATTCATAAAATGTATATTTTAATCCGCTTGTCTGCCTGCACCCGTGTAAGATTACTACTTTGTCCTATTTGATTTGTACGGTTATGAGAATATTAGATTGTTAGATTAGTTAAATGTTGGGCTAGTCGCTCGTATTTGAAACATTGTTACAGATTAACAACAAGGAGAAGTAGGCTAATCTAAAATACACCTGTATTTATGTTAACGGTGTAATACACAGATTGGCTACAGGTATGTTTTGAAGAATGATTGCAATAAGTGGTCTGACTCTAGATAAGGGCACATAATATGGTGGGCTATAATGGAAAGGTACAGCTTATCACACACCTGGATGGACCATTGTTTTATGCAGCAAGTATTACTATGAGAAGCACGTACTAATTTTAAAATGAAAAATAGTGTTTCAGAATACCTTTCCATTGCCTTCAATGCACTATTAATAGGATTCAAATTTTCATAAAAGGTCAAATTAGAAACTGTTTATTTACAAATGCGGCTTTGAATTCATATTGGGATACATTGCACATCATGTTATGCAACAACATCTGTGATCATTTCCAAAGACACCCATTATTCTTTATCAATAATACTTTTTTAAGAAAGTGTGTGTGTGTATATATATATGAATTTCAAAATATTTAAGAACTAAGATTTACATATTGAGCCTAATCACAATATATCTACTAAATGATCCTTATGATGGAACAGGTTTACAATGAGGTTTTGCTGTGGGTGTGACCTGGTTTTACAGCTGCAACACGCACAAGTCTGGACTGGACCTGTGGAGAAAAACCATACAAGTCTATGTAAGATGACTGATTGAATTATTAAATAATTGTCAAGAATCATAGAATAATAATAGAGTATTTCTTAACCAATTGTGTATTTGGAAGTTAGGTGTTCCTGCATCACAGACAGCGAACTCAGGTTAAAGTAGAATCAATTAAGATATCTACTTTTGTAGCTCAATTAATCAGAGGTCATTTAAAAAAAACAAAAGAAATCTAAAAAAACAACACATGTCAAAACCACTTCTTCATATCTCTTTTTTAACTTTCCAAATAGAGAGAGAATTGCACCTACTACTGATATTTGTTTTTGGTACCGTTCAATAGAACTTAATTTAGATCAGATATTCCAAAAACAAAGCTGGAATGGAATATGAAGGAAATTAACAAGTGACACGTGGGAATCATTTTGTTGGCATTTGAGCGTGGAGACACAAAAACACAAGATAATAGTAAGTGTATCCTGGGGAAGATATGAAGTTTTAGCCGTAATGTTTCCATTCTAGTGAGAATAATTGCACAATAATAGCCAATCTAAGACTTCTTACCTGATCAAAGCTTGTATTTAACTTTTCCAGTGTCATGTTGTACTCTCTAATTCGCTTATTATGTTCAGTCAGAACAGTGGCTTCCTTGGTTAGACTCTCTGCAAGTACAGAAGTAAATATCAATGCTTTTCATACAATTAGGTTTATGCTGACTGTAGTTAAAAGTATTGTACACCTTTGTAAAAACCCCTGTGAATTAGGCCCACCTTTCCTCATGTATTCATTGGGTGCTGTGTTACCATATGGTAGAGTCTCACTGCCAGCACTAATAACCAGTAGAGAGTGGTCAGTGTTGGCTGCGAGACCTGGGCTCAGGATACAAACTCCTACAAACAGTAAATGAGAACCCTCAATGAAAAGCCTTCAGCTTCCAACCCAGGCAGGAGCCATGTTTACTAGAGGACTCATCCTAGTAGTTTAAGAAGGGAGCATGTCCCACAGCAGAGAGCAGCTGTATTATAGTCGCTGTGTGAGTTCAGAAGGGACCCAAACCCAAACAATGGGTATATGGGGAGAGGAAACACATTTTTTTTTTTTTGTAAATGTGGTGGTCCACAAATATAATCTAACACAGAAACATGATTGCAGGAAAAATTATATTAAAGACAAATTATCTGAACAGAAAGCTCTGGGTGTTAGACAACACTTGATAAGCCACCAAGTCAAACACCCTGTTGTAACCTAATAAGTCAAACTATGGAGAACATTACCAGTTATATTTATTTAAAATATGTAACCAGGAAGAGATAAATTAGGTGTCAGCTCTCATTTACAAGCATGTCCTGGAAGCATGAAATCCAATTTTAAATGTGGCACCATCCATGAAAGATGGTTTCCATTGGCACAGAGAATGGATAGAAATCTTGACATAATATGTACACACCAATTGCTTTCAGGCATGTATCACTAAGGTGTGCCCACTTACTGTTTTTATCATGATGCCCATGCCACTCGCCTCATTATAGGCCCAACCTTGGAGATATGGTACTCATCCGGTTGGTAGACCCTGGATTTGCCATCTCTGTGGGTGGCATCGCCCCCCAGGCTTAAATACACCTGCGCTGCAGTAATGTCCCCCCCCCTTATTCTCCATTGCTGGGCAGCATTACCCAGTGCAGACAG
Source organism: Mixophyes fleayi (assembly GCF_038048845.1). Taxonomy (NCBI): domain Eukaryota; kingdom Metazoa; phylum Chordata; class Amphibia; order Anura; family Limnodynastidae; genus Mixophyes; species Mixophyes fleayi. The sequence continues at coordinate 219,995,281 of NC_134404.1, forward strand.
CAGTGCAGAGTACACTCGTAGGGACTCGCTCTCCATTTCATATCAGCCACCCAGACGGCAGTGACGTCACTGGGAAGTAACCATCTCGCTGCCGCCATAGACAGCACAGTAAATACCATCAGTCTTCCAGCACTACCGCTGGCACACACATGGCTGTGCACAGGGAGAGGAGGATGGAGAGGACTCGGGCACCTACTGATGACCAGATGCTGATTGACGAGCTGCAGGTGGAGAGAAAAATGAAGTGAGATAGAGTCTTTGATTATGCATATTAACTGCATCTGTGCGATCACCCTGTTTCGCTACCATAGAACTACAAGTCCCAGCATACCAGGTGGAGCGTGTCCTCCTACGACAGCTGGAGAGTTACAACTTGTGTGACTATGCTCCGGCTGCTGCTGGACTGCTAGTGGAAATAGTTATCAACACTGTTATTTATAAATAGAAGTAACTAACATGAAGTGTAAGAACAATGAAAGAAGGGTCACACATGAAGATGTGTATGTCCTACGCAGAGCCGTAGCGAGGGTGGTGCGACCGGTGCCGCCGCCCAGGGCGCAAAGTCTAGGGGGCGCCATGGCCCCCCCTGTTATTAAACAAGTCACAGCCCCAGGTACACATCTGGGGCTGATGCAGAGTCAGCGCTGCAGATCGCGATATAAGCAGTGCGGGGAGGTGGGAGGCGCCATGCTGCAGAGGCACTCCAGCTTCTATTGCCACCTTACAGTCAAAATACACTAAGGAGCTCCTGTGCAGTTCAACACAGGACGCTCCTACAAGAAGCCGATCTGCCCGCCCACTTTGTGTTGAGTGACAGCAAGCTGAAAGAGGCGCCCATCCCCCGTGGTCAGCCCTTCAGCTTGTCCAGCACAGCAAGCTGCCTGCTACAAGTATCGAGACTGCTCAGCAGAGGACCCTCCGCCCCCTGGACAGCCCACAAGCTTCTGTTGCATTTTTCACCAGCCTGTACTCCAGCTATGTAGGTAAGTAATAATCAGCATGTGTTTCTTACCCTGTCTCTCTCTTTGTATTTGAATCTCTCTCTCTCCCCTTCCCCCTATCTCCCCCTCAGCCTGTGTGTGTGTGTGTGTGTGTGTGTGTGTGTCTCCCCCTCAGCCTGTGTGTGTGTGTCTCCCCCTCAGCCTGTGTGTGTGTGTGTGTCTCCCCCTCAGCCTGTGTGTGTGTGTCTCTCCCCATCAGCCTGTGTGTGTGTGTGTCTCCCCCTCAGCCTGTGTCTCCCCCCCCCTGAGCCACTGTGTCTCCCCCCCCCCCCCTGAGCCACTGTGTCTCCCCCCCCCCTGAGCCACTGTGTCTCCCCCCCCCCCTGAGCCACTGTGTCTCCCCCCCCCCTGAGCCACTGTGTCTCCCCCCCCCCCTGAGCCACTGTGTCTCCCCCCCCCCCCTGAGCCACTGTGTCTCCCCCCCCCCCCGAGCCACTGTGTCTCCCCCCCCCCTGAGCCAGTGTGTGTCTCCCCCCCCCCCTGAGCCAGTGTGTGTCTCCCCCCCCCTGAGCCAGTGTGTGTCTCCCCCCCCCTGAGCCAGTGTGTGTCTCCCCCCCCCTGAGCCAGTGTGTGTCTCCCCCCCCCTGAGCCAGTGTGTGTCTCCCCCCCCCTGAGCCAGTGTGTGTCTCCCCCCCCCTGAGCCAGTGTGTGTCTCCCCCCCCCTGAGCCAGTGTGTGTCTCCCCCCCTCTGAGCCAGTGTGTGTCTCCCCCCCCCTGAGCCAGTGTGTGTCTCCCCCCCCCTGAGCCAGTGTGTGTCTCCCCCCCCTGAGCCAGTGTGTGTCTCCCCCCCTCTGAGCCAGTGTGTGTCTCCCCCCCCCCATAGCCAGTGTGTGTCTCCCCCCCCCCATAGCCAGTGTGTGTCTCCCCCCCCCCCATAGCCAGTGTGTGTCTCCCCCCCCCCATAGCCAGTGTGTGTCTCCCCCCCCATAGCCGGTGTGTGTCTCCCCCCCCCCCCATAGCCAGTGTGTGTCTCCCCCCCCATAGCCGGTGTGTGTCTCCCCCCCCCCCCATAGCCGGTGTGTGTCTCCCCCCCCCCCCCATAGCCAGTGTGTGTGTCTCCCCCCCCCCCCCATAGCCGGTGTGTGTCTCCCCCCCCCCTGAGCCAGTGTGTGTCTCCCCCCCCCCCTGAGCCAGTGTGTGTCTCCCCCCCCCCTGAGCCAGTGTGTGTCTCCCCCCCCCCCTGAGCCAGTGTGTGTCTCCCCCCCCCCCTGAGCCAGTGTGTGTCTCCCCCCCCCCCTGAGCCAGTGTGTGTCTCCCCCCCCCTGAGCCAGTGTGTGTCTCACCCCCCCCCCCTGAGCCAGTGTGTGTCTCACCCCCCCCCCGAGCCAGTGTGTGTCTCACCCCCCCCCCCTGAGCCAGTGTGTGTCTCACCCCCCCCTGAGCCAGTGTGTGTCTCACCCTCCCCCTGAGCCAGTGTGTGTCTCACCCCCCCCCTGAGCCAGTGTGTGTCTCACCCCCCCCCTGAGCCAGTGTGTGTCTCACCCCCCCCCCTGAGCCAGTGTGTGTCTCACCCCCCCCCCTGAGCCAGTGTGTGTCTCACCCCCCCCCCTGAGCCAGTGTGTGTCTCACCCCCCCTGAGCCAGTGTGTGTCTCACCCCCCCCTGAGCCAGTGTGTGTCTCACCCCCCCCTGAGCCAGTGTGTGTCTCACCCCCCCCTGAGCCAGTGTGTGTCTCACCCCCCCCCTGAGCCAGTGTGTGTCTCACCCCCCCCTGAGCCAGTGTGTGTCTCACCCCCCCCCTGAGCCAGTGTGTGTCTCACCCCCCCCCTGAGCCAGTGTGTGTCTCACCCCCCCCCTGAGCCAGTGTGTGTCTCACCCCCCCCTGAGCCAGTGTGTGTCTCACCCCCCCCCTGAGCCAGTGTGTGTCTCACCCCCCCCCTGAGCCAGTGTGTGTCTCACCCCCCCCCTGAGCCAGTGTGTGTCTCACCCCCCCTGAGCCAGTGTGTGTCTCACCCCCCCTGAGCCAGTGTGTGTCTCCCCCCCCTCAGCCTGTGTGTCTCCTCTTCCCCCTGCCCCCCCCCCTCAGCCTGTGTGTCTCCTCTTCCCCCAGCCCACCCCCCTCAGCCTGTGTGTCTCCTCTCCCCCCTGCCCCCCCCCTCAGCCTGTGTGTCTATTAATTTAACAGGAGTAGGACTATTCATTTATTGGTGACAATTAATTTAATGGGAATAAGGGTTATTAATTTATTGGTGGGGCTATTCTTATACTTGTGGGATGATTGTGGTGGTGGGGGCTATTAATTTAATTTATTACTGGGGATTTTGGGGGGTGTTTTCATTGAATGTGGAACAGAGTTGGTGTTGAATAGGGCCTATTTGTGAAATGGGAGTGCTCTTAATTTAATGTTGGTTGGTAAGACTGAAAATATGCCTTTTTTAATGTAATTTTGAGAAGGAGACCTGATTATAAAACATGGGTACTTTTATTTCATGTCAGGGCTGGTTAGAGGAAGGAGGCCTGGACTATTCACTTGTTGCTTTAGATTCCTTTCCTTGTGGTGAATATTAAAAATATTTTTCCAAACAGGGCCCCAGCAGGATCCGGACAAGCATCAAGTGAGCGGAAGATGACAGCAGCAGCTCCATGTGGTCATACTACAAGAACAGGTACGAGAAACTTGTACAGGATTGGAGACCAGTCCAGTACTTGTAAAGTGCTAGGCGTATTCTCCCCCACACAGGGCCGTAACGAGGGTGGTACAGGCGGTGCCGTTGCCCAGGGCGCAAGGCCAAGGGGGCGCAGCTGCCGCCCGGTACCTGACTCCATACCTTGAAGAGAGAGAGACTAACTTACAAGAGCTTGGTGCTTCTGCCCTTAAGTTCCGCAGTGGAACACATGTGCGTTCCACCGACAGGAAGCTCGTCATTTGGAACGCAAGTTTGCGTTCCACTGTGGGCAGAAGCACCAAGCTCTTCTTTCTCACAGACCCACAGACTGGATACTATAAATGACTGAAAACACAGATGGACGTAAGAAAGACAAAGGAATATACTCGTAAATATAGATCGGCACGTACGAAACAGGGGATAGTCATTTTAAGTTGGAAACACACTTTGAATTTTTTTTCCTAAGTGCTTACTTTTCTTTAGTTATTTACTGTTATAATTGTACAATAATCCCACCGTTTCTCTTGCTGAGACCCTCACCTTAATGCATTCTGTATAAAAAAAGAGAGAGGGGATCATTTTAATGGACACTCAAGCAGTCTGAAAACAAAGATGGTCTCTTTGGATTTATAGCGCAAACCAACTACACAAATCCTTATTTTAACTACGCTAAAGTGATTTAATGTGGAGATGCCAAATATAAAGGCATCATTCAGTCTTTCTTGTTGCCCTTTATCCTTGTCTCTAGTTTTAAAAGAACACCTCAGTGTTTTGTTTTCAGTATTCACATCAGCGATAGCAAACCAGTATTTCATGATCTCTTTAAACTTGTTTTCAGCATCTTTGCTGCTTTATAAATTAACAATTGTAAAGGGCAACAGAACTCTATCTATCTATCTCTCCCTCCCTCTCTCTCTCATCACTCCCTCTCATCACTCCCTGCCCCATTGGGGCTTACAGTCTACAATTCCTTAAGACACAGTTTTTCTGCTCTTATTTCAGTATTAAGTGCATAAAAATTAGAATACCTATTGCTATATATTTTTTGCATACTTTAAATGGTCATATTATATATATATATATATATGAATTGTTTCAGTAAAGTGCTAGCCACACCCACACATTATGTTTGCCACTCCCACTTAAATGGGGGGCGCCGGTGCCTTGTCTCGCCCAGGGCACCAAGATGTCTAGTTACGGCACTGGTCCTACGCCTTGCAGACAAACTGAATATGAGAGCTGGAAGAAACGTTCTATTGTTACTGGTGTCTTCTCGACATATTCGTTTTGCCTTATTGTTCATTTATATAGCACAAGCATATTATGCAGCACTGTATATAAAACGTAATAATTCACATTAGTCCCTGTGCCATTGGAACTGATAGTCTAAATTTTCTACCACAGAAGGGCAAAAACACTTGGGTGCATTTATGTCAGCAGCCAATTAGCCTGCCAGTATTATTATTGTTGTTATTTATTTATAAAGTACTGAAATATTATTCAGCTCATGACACAGACTACATGAAATGACATGAAACAAGAGGTAAAAATTGCCCTGCCCAAATGAGCTTACAATGTAAGAGGTGTGGGGAACACTTGCTACATAAGATAGAGGAATAACAACTGCAGTGGCTGGTGGTGACTATTGTAAGGCAGACAATAATAAAACAGTCATTGATGACTGGCATTTCTCTGCAATTACTGGTGGTATGGTACTTTTGGAAGAAGGAGCTATAGCAGAAGGTGGAGACACAAAACATGGACCAGTCACAGTAGAAATGATAAAACTATCTAACAATAACTGTCCTTCACCAATTATTTTAACTGACCCTCCCTTCTCGTCTGGTTCTAGAGAAGGGGTTTGTTTTCATACTGCATGGGCACTCGTGTCGTCTGTCATTATTTCTGTGATGGCAATAACCATGACAGTTGACAGCATTAACAGTTAGACTCACTGGGTCCAGTAGCTGATGGTAGTCAGTAGATCTTCTAAAGAACCTTGTGCTAGGTGTGATAACTTCATTGTACTCCACACTACCGAGTAATTTCCCACTGCCTTCAAACTGTAACCTGTTTTTAGATGTGTGAGAAGATGATTATGCATACTTACCAACTCTCCCGGAAAGTCCGGGAGACTCCCCAAATTCGGGTCAACTGGCATTTCTCCCGCATCCTGGGACTCCTTTGTCAAAATGACGTGATTCACAGAGAATCGCATCATTTTGACCCCGCCCCCTGTGACAAAACATCATTTTACTCATGGGGCGGGGCCAAAATGACGCGATACGAGGCGCCCCGCCCCCCCCCCTGCCCATTAGTCACGCCCCTCTCCCGGACGTCCCCTACTGAAAGTAGGTAAGTATGTGATTATGTGGGAGACTGGTTACAGAGCTGATCTAAAGCACCACCATCACTAACTGTTATCTGCATGTCCCAGTGTTCCTCAAACTGTTTTAGTGTTCCATATAAATTGCATTCATTTACAAGTGTGTATTAAAACAATATATTTTTTGATGACCGATACAATACACTAACCTGCAAATAGTATAATCTTGCATTGTTCTCAAATTATTGTATGTATCTAAATACATATTTTAAAGAAAGTGTGTAAAAGGAAATGTGCTCTAATTGCACATATTTTAATTTATGTAAAGGCTTTTGGTGGCATGGTGACACAGTGGTTAGCATTGCTGCATCACAGTTATGGGGCCATGGTTTCAACTTGGACCATGTTAGCATCTATGCTGAGTGTCATGTGCAAGCTAATTTTTAGGCATAAATCTGCAAATATATGTTTGTGAATTACTTCCAAGAAATAGTGTGACATGGCTCTCTTAGAAGCTGTTAGATCAATGGGTTTTGTGTATGTTAAAGTACCCAGAGGGGGCTGGTAGATAAGGGTAGCACCTTATATCATTTATGGCAGGACGCAAATGTGAAAGCCTTTGAGGATATCTCTTGCAAGACAATGAAATCTAACACGTGTTTGGGAGGCCCCAGACAGGCCGACTGCAGAGACTGGGTTGTATGTTAATGACAGATTCAAGCTGAATAGGGTCACAGGAAAATATCATCTCATTTTTTCCAATATCATACATACCAGAGGCATGTGTGGTATGCAGATGAAGGGAAACTTATGACCTGTTGTGTGGAGGTAAAATCATGTGTGTAAACCATACTGTTGAAAAGTTAGGACGGTGTAAAGAAAACTTGACTTAAAGGTATTCCAACAGCAGAGTCATAAAACCATAATTTGCATTCTACCATCCTGTTGGTTCTGACCTCACAGGAAAGGGGGCTGGGGGGTCCTGTAGCTGGGTTTTAAAACTATAGTGTAAATGTAAGTCTTGGTTCACTCTGAGGGAGTCATTTGATTGAAGAGGTCCCATTTTTTCTGCTTCTCCCAGCACCAGAAACTTGATTCTAAGTGAGGTATCAATTCTGTGTTTCATCCTTTTTATTTTATAAGAAACAATTGCACTATATTTGTATGTCTTTTATTATCTGTTTTATCTTAAGCATTGTGGATGTATTTTTCATATTAAATTACACTTAATAAGTTCTAGTCTCTGTGTTCTTACGAATTCCCGCGACAGTTTGGTCCAGACGCTACATAATTGAAACTGTGCAAACCTTGTGGTTTATGTGAACTCTGATTAAAGTAAATTGTGTTAGATTAATGCTAGGGAGAACCGAAGGCTTCCTAAATAAGAGTGTCAGCTCTTGTCCGAAAAAACCTTGGTGGTTGCATAATTAGTATCGCAAAGCTAGTGGGTGGCATAGATAGGGAAGGATTTAATCATTTTGGACAGACAAGGTAGTTGTATTTTTTTGTTAACCCTGTGTCACATATGCATCACGCAGACTCAGGTGAGTGCTGTTCGTGACAGTCTATGTTAGGGAATTAAGACTGTAAGCTCCAATGGGGCAGGGACTGATATGAGTGTGTTCTCTGTACAGCGCTGCGGAATTAGTGGCGCTATAGAAATAGATGATGATAGTGAAATATGATCTCAGTATCAACCTCCTGTAGCCATGGACAAATCATGCTATATGCCTCTGTTTCTGTTTGTAAATTGATTGTAATGTGTAGAAATGCAGTCCCTGAAAAGTCTGTGCTCCTTGCTGTGTAAATCAAAGTCCCTAAATCACAATCAAATTACTTTTTCAGCTCCTCTGTAAAGATCAAGACATGCGATTGGGAGTTAATGGAAACATCCGCCAGCATCCATTTTTTGAGCATGTTGACTGGGTCTCGTTGGAAGCCCTTAAGGTTGAACCCCCATACATACCTGCACCAGTAAGTACACAGCAGAACTTGTACAAGCACTTGGAGAGCTAGTAAATAAATGCTGTTCAGCATATGGTACATAAGTATAAGTCACATAGACCTGCTGAGATGTAGACATGTGTACACATGTATCAGATGTCATGCAACCATTTGACGTTTGTTTTTTATGCAAAAAGCATCTCTACTTTAACACAATTATAACAGGGAAATTTAAAATCCATGTTCAAAGATTACAACAAGAAACATTTGGAAGAGATTAATTTCTACTACTGGAGCCATATAAGTAGAAAATACTTTATTATTACTTTAACCATACTTTCTGTTAGCTGAATTCACATGTGTGAAAATATCCGCTGATAATTTTTGAATAGTAAATGTCTGCATTGTACTTCATAATAAATTAATATGACAAAGTGCATCAAGCTTCAGTGGTGTCATTAGTTGCTTACGAAATGATGGGCTTCATTCTTATGAATGTTGGTTCAGGGCACAAATATTTAATCTCCTGGGCATCTATTGTGAAGCACAACATGTTCGTTGCCAGCACTAAGCCAGCATTGAATGATCCATGCAACTTGATTTCCATCAGTGTACCTATATTTCCATCAAGGTGCATGGGCTTGTGAGCAAGATGGTGGCGTTAGTAGAAGACCACTAGTTTGCACAGATAGATGACTTGGGTAGAATAAGGAAGTTTCTTACAAAGCAGCAGTAGGCACACCAACACACCTACATTTCCAGATCATTGCAGAAACCAAGATTTCTTTTGCACCAACACAGCGCTGGTGATCTTTGGGTCTCATCTTAAACTTTTAATAGGACCCTTCTGTCCTTAAGTTGCATTTTGAAATACATATACACAAAGTTGTCATATATAATACAGTGTAAACCTGTAGTGTGTAAACCTGCGACTTTAAGGGTGGAATGGGAGAGGGAAAAGGCTGATGAATGTAGGCAATGTATAGCAAGGCCGTGCTGAGGGCGTGCCAATACAGATGCGGCTGATCCAAGTCCTGGGTTCCACTTAAGTATGTGTTCTTTAGCCATATCATTTGCACTAGCTACAGGATAGGTGTAACTGCTGACTGATAGTGATTATTAATACGGTATAGTTATTGTTTTAAAAAACGACACATATGTGTGCTACTAGCTAGCTTAGAACATGTGTATGCAAGTAAGATAGACTATGAAAATGCATCAAATGTACAATGCACATTTAGAACATCCTGGCATGCATTTACTATTTAAAATAAATGGAAAAAAATAATTATATTTTTACAGATATTTTTATCAATGAATATACTATTAAGAGTTGCTAAGTTATTATATAAAACATTTTTGTGCATGTACTTTTGCTAAGACTTTAAATTGCTCATATGCATATGCGTACCTTGGTCTCTGTTCTGTCTGTCTACATACAGCAAGTAAGGTTTAGGTAGAGCGATTCAGATTCAAATGGAAATATAACTTGAGATCTTCTTGTATTTAAATAAGGTCAGAACTATGGTCAAGTTACGCAATGTTTTTTAAACGCAAGTTGCGTCCGCATATGAAACAGTCTCATAAAAAAGAACAACTAGCAGTATCATAAATAATTTCTGTACTCCTAAAAAGATGAAAGTAATAGCTAAAGTACACTTTTGTTTTGCTTTTCTATAGATAACAATTACACACTCTCGCTCCAGAAAGATCGATTTAAAAAGGATGGAAAAAGCAGAGGCCCAGAGACCAGCTATAGCAGCCAAGGACCAGGCCATGTTTAGAGGGTTCACATTTGTCACCTCCAAGTGGAAAACCCTCCCAACGGCAACGGGCCCGAGGCAATAGCAATGCTGGTTAGAGCAATATTTTCTCCATATATGTATATATGTGTATATAATGCATATATTTTATGTATTTGTCTGCTCATGTCTAAAAGTGTGTGTGTTATACTACTACATGACCTGACACAGCTATACAACTTTATACATTATCCACACATTGTTGATTAGATTAAGCTCTTAGCACATTATTCATTTAGCATACATATCACATACAGAGGCACCAATCACTGTATGTGCCAGAGTCTACGGCTCCTTCACTCACACAACTTGCACCTGGCACACTCACTACACTATTTACCCACTTTATTTAAACACTGCCTGAAGCTCACGCCCTTTAAATTCCTGGCAAAATCTGTTAGTCTTCTATGCATAAGCATAAAATGCCTTGGGTAAGAAATATATAACCCCTGCTCCACCATCCAGAACATCAGCCAATACAATATGCAGGGACTGTGAGCAAGAGGTGGAACGCAAAGACTGCAGTCCATCACCTCACCACTCGGCAAGTTTTTCTGCTATCCACACATCTTCTGGTTTGTGTTCCATCCGGCAGCCATCTTTAACTCCACTAGTAAAACTACATGTAAACCTGGATACCTAAGAATAAGGCACTACTTCTAATCTCCTTAGAACCTACATTACAAACAAATTGCTCTTATAAGAGAAAATAAGCTATATATCATATAACAAAGTTATTTCAAGAAAACCAAAGCTCATAATCGCATAGAACTTTATTTGCAAAAGAGCTAAAAAGATTAGTTCCAGTAACAATACACAACTTTGAATCAGACCATGAAATCAAAATATTTAAACCCACAGAACAATACCAGGAAACCACACCTTAGAAAACAAAATCAGCAAGGTAGTATAGGCTTAGCGGGGTGTAGCATGTAGGTCGTGGCCCTTGGGGTGAGTATTAAGCATAGCCTGAGTACGGGAGAACAGGGTCTGGTTGAATAAGCTTAGCCAGACACCACTGCTAGAGGAGTGATAAGTTTCCGGGAAGCCAGGGAATTGATGCAGGAGCTAACTTGTGTTTCTAATATGAAGGGGCAAATTTCCTGGAGGAGTATAGTAGAAGGGTAATCCCTCAGATAGACTGTAAGGGGAATATACAAAGATATTAGGGAGACAAATATGTAATAGTTCACTGTAGTCCACTGAAGCCCAGGGGATGCTACCAGAGATTCACATTCTGGTTCACTACTGGTACACAGAACGTATTTAAAGAGTGCCAAGATGTCCAAGGGGCAGGGAGGAAGCATTAGTATGGCTGTATCAATATATAAAGGGTATTAACAATGTACAGGAGGGAAACATTCTTCAAAGGAAGAGAAATATTAGAACCCGAGGACAAGCACTGAAACTGCAGGGAAGTAGGTTCAGATGAAATTTGAGGAAAAACTACTTCACAGAAAGGGTGGTGGATAAATGAAATAGCCTCCTACCAGACGTGGTTGATGTTAATACAATAGAGCAATTTAAACATACTTGGGACAAAATAAGGATATCCTTTACACAGATTAAAAGACCAAATAGGGTTTGAGGTTACCGTAGGTTCATAAAAAAAAAATGGCCAGACTAGATGGACCAAGCGGTTCTGTTCTGCCATCAAATTCTATGTTAAGAGCTGTACATATTTACTTAAGAGCTTTTTTAATACTATCTTTCCAACACACAGGCATTACGATTTTCTTCAAACCCCTCCTACTACCACAGCCACCCACTGCAACTATCCTGCTCCACACCAGCCTTTCTCCCACATCACTGTTGCCCCTCACCCTACCTCTACTTACTCTACACTGTTTCACCACAATCTGCGGGTAGTTCACCATCACTCATCCACTTCTCATCCCCTACCTTGCTACACTCATCCACATATAAACATCCCATATCCTCTTATACATACTTTCTACCCTCCTGCCACTTCCTACAACAATACTTTTCCCACCCCCTTCAATAACTTTTTCACCTCAGTCACTCAACCACCCCCACTCTCTTTTTTCTTGTTCCCTTACCAGGACTGCCTAGAAGGAATGCAGATGAAAGGAAATGTAAGCAAAGACTAAACGATTGAAAGAACTTCAAGGATAACAGTTACATACTACAAGGAGAACTGATACACCCCTACAAGGAAAATAGATACACTCTTCATTTCTATACTATATCTCACCAACAACCATAACTCAAAAGGAATACGCTGGAGATTACTAAACTAGTAATTTACTGGAGATGACTAATACCAGGAAGACACTAGAAATGGCAGATACCAGGAATACACTGGAGATCGCTTATTCCAGGAATACACTGGAGATGACAAATACCAGGAACACACTGGACATGGACTGATACTAGGAGTATGCTGAAGATGAGAGATACCAGGAATACACTGGAGATGGTTGATACCAGGAACACACTGGAGATGGTATATACCAGGAATACACTGGAGATGATTGATACAAGAAGAATGCTGGAGAAGAGAGATACCAGCAATACACTGGAGATTATCGATACCAGGAGTATCATGGAGATGATTGAGGAATAAGACACTGAGAGAACTTTAAGGATAACAGGTACATACTACAAGGAGAACTGATACACCCCTACAAGGAAAATAGATACACTCTTCATTTCTATACTAACTCTCACCAACAACCATAACTCACCAGGAATACGCTGGAGATTACTAAACCAGGAATTTACTGGAGATGACTAATACCAGGAAGACACTAGATATGGCAGATACCAGGAATTCACTGTAGATCGCTTATTCCAGGAATACACTAGAGAAGACAAATACCAGGAATACGCTGGAAGTGACTAATTCCAGGAAAATACTGGAGGTGAATGACACCAGCAATTTACTGGAGATGGAATACACTGAATAAGACCGATACCAAGAATACACTGGACATGGACTGATAATAGGAGTATGCTGAAGATGAGAGATACCAGGAATACACTGGAGATGGTTGATACCAGGAACACACTGGAGATGGTATATACCAGGAATACAATGGACATGATTTATACAAGGAGAACGCTGGAGAAGAAAGAAACCAGGAATACACTGGAAATGATCGATACCAGGAGTATCATGGAGATGACTGAGGAATCAGACACTGAGAGAACTTCAAGGATAACAGGTACATACTACAAGGAGAACTGATACACCCCTACAAGGAAAATAGATACACTTTTCATTTCTATACTAACTCTCACCGACAACCATAACTCACCAGGAATACGCTGGAGATTACTAAACCAGGAATACACTGGTAATGACAGATACCAGGAATACACTGGAGAAGACAGATACCAGGAATACACTGGAGAAGACAGATACCAGAAAGATACTGGACATGATTGATACCAGGAGTATGCTGGAGATAACAGATACTAGGAAAACCCTGGAAATATATACTGGGGTTTGTGCTTCAGGGAGGGATAGGAATCTCAAGGGGTGGAATATAGACATGTTCACCGTCACCGAGAAGGCCAAGAAAGTTGCGACTGCAGCTAAGGCAAAGGACGGTGACATTAAGACTAGTTTTAAAACTTACCGAAATTGGTTGAGCGGAGTGTATCTGTGTATTGCCTTTCATCCTTAGTCTTGTCCCAGGGAGTACATGGAGGTGCCTTCGAATGATACATGGGATGTATGTATCATCTGGCATATGATGAAGAGTTTAGGTCAAAATACGATGGTCACCCAAATCTGTTATTCGGGTTCAAGTCAAGGCCTGGGAAAAGGTTATGAAGGAGGGGTGGGTTGACCCCTTCCTTGCGGTTATAAGGCATCCTCCGTGGCGAGGGAAGCCTGGCATGCCAGTACAGTAAAAAAGGCAATGTTATGCCTTTAATAGGATATAATGTGAACGGGGTGCCACATGCAGGTTCGCACATACATGCTCTCTCTGTAGTGGGCCCCACATGGCCAGGGATTGTGACAAAACGGCAAGAGGGGGTGGGGCAGGAGTCTCCACACATGCTGGAGCTATTTAAGGTGGTTTCCCCAATAGTTTTTTCAAGCCTTTCCCGTGTGCTGGATTGATATCCACAGCAGGCAGAGGCAGAGTTTCTGTGTTCCAGGTTTCTTCAGGGTTTCCATTTGCTAATCAAGGGGTCCGTGGGGACCACTCAGGTCCCTAATTTAAAGTTGACATTTATGTTTCTGGAGGTCTTAGTCGAAAATGTGGGAAAAGAGGTGTTTTTAGGACATATGTGCAGCCCCTGTTCAGAGCCCCCGCTGAAAGGCATGGTGATTTCCCAAATTGATGTGGTGCCTTATTCAGCATCTATCATTCCCGCCTGTGGCTTCAGTAAATGATGCGATCCCAAAGCATTATTGCAGCATGGCCTATCAGTCTTTTGAATCTGCACTGGACTTGGTTCGTAGCTTTGGGAAAGGGGCTTTATTGGCGAAGGTGGACATTCAGTCCGCATTCCGCCTTCTCCTTTTGCACCCTGGCTCCTTTACCTTCATGGGATTTCAAATGGAGGACGGGTTCTATATGGACAAGTGCCTTCCCAAGCTCAATCTCTGCTGAGACTGTTTAATTTTGCTTGAAGGGTTATACCGATGGGCAAAATGATTTTCCGCAAGCTGGACAGGGCAACCACTGGCTTCTCCCGGCCTCAATGTCATATTCCTCTGTCCCATGAGATTAGGGAATACCTGCGGGTGTAGAAACTGTTTCACCAGAATTTCAACAGTGTCTGTGTCTGGCTCGAACTCCCAAATTCCAGTCGGGAGTTACAGGTATTCTCGGATTCCGCGGGCTCAGTTGGATTCAGGGCATACTTCGCAGGTGACTGGTGCATGTCGCACTGGCCCACTGATTGGGTCCGTTTCGGTTGTATGGCTAATTTGGCTCTCAATGCTTCCCTGTCCTGCTTATGTCTGGCAGATTGTGAGGCCGGAATAAGGAGCCTGGCAGAATGCTCGTTAGCTTCTGCTACGCTGTGTAGATATCAGGATGCCTCGCGGGAATGGCTCATTTTTCAGAATGTGGTTCCCACTGGTAGTAGGGATGGGTATGATCGTATGCAGAACTTTGTGTGGGCTGGTTATAACACCGGTAAGTCAGAGTCAGCGATGTGCGCCACCATGGCAGGCATATCCTTTTTATCTAAAATGTATGGTTTAGTTGATGTGACAAGGGGGTTCTTAATTATTAGGGCGCTGTATGGCTGGGCAAGGACACGTCCCGTTCATCCTGATGGTAGGAGATCTATTAGTCAGGTAATATTGAAAGACTTGCTAGGTGCGATCTCTGTTGTGGCCCGTGACCCATATGAAAGGGGCCCTTTTAGCTCGGTCTTTGCGATGCTCTTCTTGGCGCATTTCGGGTGAGAAAGTTGGTTGCCTCCGGGCGGTCCGCTCCACTCTCTGGGATGTTAGCAAAAGACGTTGTTCTATTCCCTCATTCACTATCTTGCAGTGTGCGGTGGTCAAAGACAGATCAGCTGGGTAAGCAGCGATGGGTTACACTGTTCCCCCTGCACACTTGGTCAGTTTGCCCAGTGCAGGTGGTCGCTGGCTTTTCTGGACTGGGGAAAAAGGATACATTACCATGACTGGTGCATAATGATGGGTCCCCTTCACGTGATACCAGTTTAGACGCCTTGGGATTGAATAGCACGCAATTTGGCACACATTCGTTTAAAATAGGTGCGTCCACGTCTGTAGCTGTAGATAGTGAGTCAGGCCCATATATTCAGGAGAGAGGCAGATGGAAGTCCACTGCATATCAGCGATACGTGAGACCCTCTCTTCTCTCTTACACTTTTCTTATCCTCCTCTTCAGGGTTTGACACGGGACTGTGTTGCTTGCTGCTCTTGGGTGCAGGGGCGCGAAGGGATTTATCCGGATTTTCCCTCTAAAGTGGACCTGATTGGCTATTGGTACCACAAGGTTTTGACGGTTTTTAGCTTCGCCTGTGTCGCCTGTCCTTTTCTTCTTCTTGTCATTCTTCTTCTCTTTCTCTTTTTGTTTCCTCCTTATCTCCATCAATTTTCCTTCTCCTTGGATTAAGTCTTGCTTGTCTCGATGTGCAGTGGCTTATATAGATAATGGCCTATGGGATTGGTATGTTGTTATGTGGTGCTATAACAGTGTTGTTTTTGCTGCAATATAGTGGATGGAACTCGCTGAAGCTCCCGGTCCTAGGTCACTCGTTTGTGCATTGGGCTGCTTTGCACCAAGCAGCTGGTAATACAGCTGCGTTCCCCTGCCAAGTAGCTGTATCTTGGTTAGGTTGGAGGGGAATAAGGTGGCTGAGTTTTAAACTGTCCACAAAAATAGTGGAGAGTGGGGATCCCCAGATTTTGGTTACACATCTGGGTGGAAATGATTTCTGTCACCATATCAGTTACAGTTTAATTTAAATAAATTAGTTATTTGCCAACAAGGCAGTGTGGTGTCTTTATAATATTACTTAGGAGTTAAGGTTAAGACTAAGGTCTATTGTTTATGAAAGCAACCCTATGCATTTTACTAGAACTGAGGGATGGATTAAGGAGTTGGGTACGAAATGATGAATGTGATGGCACCGACGACGACAAGCGCGACGCAAAAATCTACAATGACTATAAATACCAAATGCAGACTTAGCATAAAACACAATAGAGATCACGACCTGCTTTTCTTACATTCCGAACCCTGGCAAAGATGGCACTTTTAGCAAAACAGTGGTATATCGCACCAGGATTATCCTTACAACTCTAGGCTATATTTATTGGACCATTATCTTCGTTAAATTTATATTCTCAGAAGGCCTATAGTCCTCAGAGGTGGTGCACCCACACTATGTACTAATATTGGAATTAACAAGAGTTGGTGTGTTTGACTTGGGGCACTCAAAGGATATATAGAATATAAAACGTATTCAAACTTTATTAGTATACATTAAAAATAATGATAGTAAAACTAAGTAGAGCAGTGAAATATTAAAAGATGTAGATGGATATGTAAACCAGACAAAAATCTTGCTGAACTGTTAAGACTAGCAATAACCGCTAGTACGCGCTGTCCTCTCAATTCCTATATAGATCAGAGTATAATTAGTAAAAGGAATCATAAGCTTATCTGATATAAAGATCAGGGGTAGGAGGGGTGAAATAGGGTATAAATATCTTGCTAGCACAACATACACTCAATAGTGTTAGTGATCTTTTATTTCCCTCTTTATGATAGAAGGACTTGATATATAGGAATTGAGAGGACAGCGCGTACTAGCGGTTATTGCTAGTCTTAACAGTTCAGCAAGATTTTTGTCTGGTTTACATATCCATCTACATCTTTTAATATTTCACTGCTCTACTTAGTTTTACTATCATTATTTTTAATGTATACTAATAAAGTTTCAATACGTTTTATATTCTATATATCCTATGAGTGCCTCAAGTCAAACACACCAACTCTTGTTAATTCCAAAGATGGCACTTTGTATGCACGTCAGTTTGCATAGCGACTTCAACTTTTCTCTATTTAAAGCAGCAATGCCAACAGCCGTGTGTAATGTAAAACAGTATAGGTTGTTAAATGACCTAGTAAAGTGTTTGGCTGTTGGCATTGCCGCTTTAAATAGAGAAAAGTTGAAGTCACTGGAAACTGACGTGCATAGAAAGTGCTGTCTTTGCCAGGGTATGTAAGAATGTAAGAAAAGCAGGTTGGTGATCTCTATTGTCAGTTTTATGCTAAGTCTGCATTTGTTTTTTATAGTCATTGTGGAAATCAGATTTTTTTTGTCGGTGTTCTCGTCGTCGGTGGCATCAGCGTCATTCTGATGACTACCACCAGGATTAAGCCCAAGGAACATTAAAAGCTGTAGTTTGTGTACATAACTATTTGGATCACTGAGGGTTAACAAAGTGAGTAGGTGTGGTGATGTACAAACAAGTGTAATTAATGGGCAGAGACAAGGGATCAGTTTAAAAGAGTGGGGTGGAGTTAGCTCACTCTCTTGGCCCAGGAAAGCAATCTCTCCCTCCCATTCCTGAGTCCTGGTTCAAGTGTGGTGGTTGTCTGCTCAAGGTACAGCTTGTCCTGCTTCTGTCTTCTGTACAAATGGCCACATGATGCACGTGCCAGTTCTTACAGTGGAGTGTTGGTGCAGGCCGGAGGTATAAAAAGGCCAATTGGAACGCGGGCTCATGGTATTATACGGGTGTTGTGGTTCAGACCCTATAATGTTCATTTTATTGTTACCAATAAACATTGCCCAATTCGATTATTGTGGTTCGAACGCACAAAGAGATTTAATAGCAGTAGATAGCAGGATTTACAGCAAGCCATGCTGAAGCATTAAATATATAACAATAAACAGGAAAGTATAAACCCAGATACATTAGATTTCGCAAAGCGAGTACTGTATCCAGGCTCAGATACAGTCCTGTTGCCTGTTGTCAGGAAGAGAGAGAAAGTTAACTGGCCCAGGAAGCTTATATGCAGTTTCAGTTAACAAAAAACAGTGACGATTTCACAATGTACACAAAGATCAAAGTCACTTCTTCATTGGTCCAGGGGTTTGGTCAGTCCAGTATAATGCAAATCATAGGTCAGTGGAGGTCAGATCACTCCAACAGCTGAGCATAAGTGCCTAAGGCAGGGGTGGGCAAACCTGTCCTCAAGGGCCATATCCAGTTCATGTTTTTAGGATTTCTTTAATCATGTACAGCTGAGTTAATCTATTTGGCTGGGTCAGTAATTATCCCACCTGTTTCTACAGACAGAAATCCTAAAAACATGAACTGGATATGGCCCTTGAGGACAGGTTTGCCCACCCCTGGCCTAAGGGAACCGACCTAATCTAGTTTAAACCAACCTATTTGCATTCTAAACACAATATCATTTTGAGCATTAATCCTTTATCTTCCATAACTAGCGATCCCAGGAAGCGATTGCTTCACTGATAGTAGCGGATTCCTGATGGCAATGTGTAGATCAAAATGACACTAAACATGATACTTTTCCTATATCCTGAGCCTTAGATACCGTCAATATAATATAATTTATGTATAAATACTTTCTCATACATTTTACTAATAAATAAATGTGGATTGGAACATTAATAAATGTGTACTTTTTACAAGTGTAAGTGCGAATGTAAATGTGTGTTTTATTAATTCGTGCAATTGCGTCACTACATGTGGCATACCAATCGAATGAAAAACAAATTTTAATCAATTTAGTTTATTTCATCCTATTATTTGACTCCCACAACCCGGAGATATGTTGGTCAGCAGGGAGCTACGGCCATGGTATGGTACGAGTGCTATGGTTCAGCCTCGCAGGTAAGTTGGGCCTGCAAGTAGATAAGGTCATGGTATAGTATAGATATAGATTGTACGCTCCTTTGAGCAGGGCTTTCTCTCCTCCTGTTTCCACCACTTTAAACTTTGCTTTCCAGCTACTCAGCCCACCTCCTCTTGGACCTTCTGCTCTCCGACTCCTCTCGCTTCTCTCTGTTCCTCTCAGTGGCTCTTAACCTGTCATCCGCGCCCACCCTTTTGTGCTCAAGTTACCAACTTGTACTGATTATCCCTCACCCTTTCTCTCCAGCTGTGCTCTGAGCTCCCAGAGTTATAGTGCTTACTGTTACTTATACTGTGCCATTTTTTGTCCTTGTGCGGCGCTCTGTACACTTTGTGACGCAGTATAAATAAAAATTAATAATAATAATAATAATAGGTGTTGTAGTTCAGCTCTGGAGATATGCTGGGTCAGTAAAAGAAAGCACAGCCCTGGATGTACTTGGTGCTACATGTTCGAGGACCGTGGTATGGCACCGGCTGTGGTTCAGCTCTGGATGTACCTGGTACATGATGGCTGTGGTATGGTACTGAATGTGTTTTATTTCTGGATGTACTGGGTGCCACATGTTTGAAGGCCATGGTATGATACAGGTGTTGTGGTTCAGCCCTGGAGGTAACTGGAGACGCTTGGTGAGCGTGAAAACGGCATGGTCTGCCGTCCAGCGGCTGGTGCAGCCTTTAATGTGGCAGGAGAACACTGTACAGGATAAGCAAACTGGGTGAACTCTACATTCATGGTAGTCGCGCGTTTGGAACCTGTGCCCTTCGAAGAGTTGGTCTAGGTTCGGTGCAGTACAGCTTATCTGGGCTGACTTGCGGTGTGCTACGCCCAGTGGGGTGCGGGTTCTGGGATCAGATGTCCCTTTAAGTTTAAGAAACAGTGTGCGCTTATGGATGCAAGCAGCATTCAAAAGGGAGATGTAGCAGGCAGATCGTGACAGTACCCCCCCTTTAAAGGGCGGATTCCAGACGCCCAATTACCAAAAATGTCTAAATTCGTTGGAATCATAGTCCACAATAGGGGGCCCGGCAGAAAAGTCCTCGTCCATGGGCAAAAGGGCAAAGGAGGCCATGCCAGCTGCCAGTTCAAGCACTGCAGAACCACCTCTTTTCTTACGTCCTCCTCTCTTACGGGACTTCCTTAGAGTTGGGACCTGCGCTAACTGGGTGGAGCACAAGGGTAGTTCTCGAACTGTAGTGCCGGGTAGTGTTGCTGAAAGCACCGGTGATCCACAGGATGGCACTGCAGGGGTTGGAGAAAACCTTTTGATTGCTTCCTCAACAAACCGTTGTAAGTCAAACAGGATGGGATCTTGGGTTTCAATAAAAGGATTTTCCCATTCCAAAGCTTCTCCTTTAAAATACGAAATAAGGAACAGTACACGTCCCTTAGGGTTGTTAACAAGCTCTGGTATGGAGGGCATATAAGAGGCAGCAAATTTCAGAAGAGCACAAAGTTGGGAAATGTGTCCCTCAAAGAAAGGCAACGGCTCAGACTCGGCACCCTCAGCACAGGATGACTCGGACTTGGCAACAGACCTGACAGGGGACCCGGACTGGGCGGCAGACTTGGGAGCAGGCCCGGACTGGGCGGCAGACTTGGGAGCAGGCCCGGACTGGGCGGCAGAATTGGGAGCAGGCCCGGACTGGGCGGCAGACTTGGGAGCAGGCCCGGACTGGGCGGCAGACTTGGGAGCAGGCCCGGACTGGGCGGCAGACTTGGGAGCAGGCCCGGACTGGGCGGCAGACTTAGGAGCAGGCCCGAACTGGGCGGCAGACTTGGGAGCAGGCCCGGACTGGGCGGCAGACTTGGGAGCAGGCCCGGACTGGGCGGCAGACTTGGGAGCAGGCCCGGACTGGGTGGCAGACTTGGAGGGGACAGCGCTGTGAGAAGCCTCGGAGGGGACAGCGCTGTGAGAAGCCTGAGGGCAGACAGCACTTTGAGAAGCCTGAGGGCAGACAGCACTTTGAGAAGCCTGAGGGCAGACAGCACTTTGAGAAGCCTGAAGGCAGACAGCACTTTGAGAAGCCTGAAGGCAGACAGCACTTTGAGAAGCCTGAGGGAAGACAGCACTTTGAGAAGCCTGAGGGCAGACAGCACCAAGTGGGAACTCGGGCTGAACCGCATGGACTGGCAACACGGGCTGGACCGCATGGACTGGCAACTCGGGCTGGACCGCATGGACTGGCAACTCGGGCTGGACCGCCCACTCTGGAGCAGACTGGAAGGGCAGCGCCCCCTCTGGAGCAGACTGGAAGGGCAGCGCCCCCTCTGGAGCAGACTGGAAGGGCAGCGCCCCCTCTGGAGCAGACTGGAAGGGCAGCGCCCCCTCTGGAGCAGACTGGAAGGGCATCGCCCCCTCTGGAGCAGACTGAAGCTCAGGAACAGAGACAGCGGCTGAAGACTCGGAACTGGCGGCAGTGGCTGGAGACTCGGCACTGGAGGCAGCGGCTGGAGACTCGGCACTGGAGGCAGCGGCTGGAGACTCGGCACTGGAGGCAGCGGCTGGAGACTCGGCACTGGAGGCAGCGGCTGGAGACTCGGCACTGGAGGCAGCGGCTGGAGACTCGGCACTGGAGGCAGCGGCTCTAGACTCAGCACTGGATAGCACGGTAACAGGAGACTCGGGTGCAGAAGCTGCGGCAGCAGGCTCACGACCGGGCACAGTGGCAGCAGGCTCACGACCGGACACAGTGGCAGCAGGCTCACGACCGGACACAGTGGCAGGAGACTCGGGACCGGACACAGTGGCAGGAGACTCGGGACCGGACACAGTGGCAGGAGACTAAGGACCGGACACAGTGGCAGGAGACTCGGGACCGGACACAGTGGCAGGAGACTCGGGACCGGACACAGTGGCAGGAGACTCGGGACCGGACACAGTGGCAGGAGACCCGGGACCGGACACAGTGGCAGGAGACTCGGGACCGGACACAGTGGCAGGAGACCCGGGACCGGACACAGTGGCAGGAGACCCGGGACCGGACACAGTGGCAGGAGACTCGGGACCGGACACAGTGGCAGGAGACTCGGGACCGGACACAGTGGCAGGAGACTCGGGACCGGACACAGTGGCAGCAGACTCAGAGCTGGAGGCAGATGATGTAACCTCAGAGCTGGAGGCAGATGATGTGACCTCAGAGCTGGAGGCAGATGATGTGACCTCAGAGCTGGAGGCAGAGGCTGGCACCTCGCAACAGGAGACAGAGGCTGGCACCTCGCAACAGGAGACAGAGGCTGGCACCTCGCAACAGGAGACAGAGGCTGGCACCTCGCAACAGGAGACAGAGGCTGGCACCTCGCAACAGGAGACAGAGGCTGGCACCTCGCAACAGGAGACAGAGGCTGGCACCTCGCAACAGGAGACAGAGGAAGTTAGTGCCTATGGACAGGCGGGTGGAGCTTGCTCCTCAGGACAGGCGGCTGGAGCTTGCTCCTCAGGACAGGCGGCTGGAGCTAGCAGATTGGGTCTCTTCGCAGAGAACAGGAATGCTGGAGCATAAACAGATTTGGAGTGCAGAGAGGAAACAACAGTTCAGTAAGCAGATGTGGTCTACGGATGGGACAGTCCTGCAAGAAATGTGCATTGCTGGCACAGTAGAGACACAACTTGTTTGTTATTCTGCGACGCCGTTCCTCTTCGGTCAGATGGGGGCGTGGACCACCTGTGAACTGGGAATTTGTTACCCCATAGTTCTTAGAAAACAGCAAACTCGTAGAAGCACTTTTAAGAGATACCGCTTGCACAGGTTCATCAGCAGAGAAGGTGGATTGAAACAGATCAGCAGCTTCTGAATTAGGAGGGACAGAATCTGACAGTCTCCTGAGTGGGTCCAAAAGCAACGTAGCAAATTTAGCCAGCTGGGAGCGAAGCAAGATAATGTCCATCTGTAAAGTTTGTAGCAGTGGCAATTCCAAGTTTGGTAAAACAGACATGTTGCAGAAAACAAATGAAAACTTGATTGCAGAGAAAAGGTCCCAGAAATAAAAAACTTTCACCTGACTCCTAAGCTGTTTTTTGGGCTGGTTATACTGTCACGGTTGCATACAGGAATACAGCTGGGAGCCACGAATATGGTGAAAACACTCTGGGCTAGATTTACTAAGCTGCGGGTTTGAAAAAGTGGGGATGTTGCCTATAGCAACCAATCAGATTCTAGCTTTCATTTATTTAGTACCTTCTACAAAATGATAGCTAGAATCTGATTGGTTGCTATAGGCAACATCCCCACTTTTTCAAACCCGCAGCTTAGTAAATCTAGCCCTCTGTGTTTATTTGCAGAAATGTACAAAGCAGGTAATCAAGTCTGTAGAAATAAATGCCAGGTGCAAGCTGATGCAGGAAATGATATGATTGTTCAGAAACCAGCAGGTAAACATTTAATGCAGGGAACCAGGATGTATGAACAGATTTCCAAGCAGCATGAACCAGAGGAGCAAGGCAGGAGGAAGAGTCCACAGGCTGCAACAAGGATATGACTTCACAGGATGGAACAACAGGAAATGACATCAATAACCAGCAATGTGTGCTGGGAGTGACAGGTATATAAAGGGAAAAATGAGACCACACCCAGGTGCATGGGATAATTAGTGAAGCAGCAAGGTTAACCCCTAATGCACACAAATAGGGCACAATAGCAGCATCTCTGGTGAATGAAGGTACTGCTGATTGAAATGGGACACAGCCGAGAGAGAAGATGAGGAAACCGCTCATGCAGGACACTGAGCGTGCCTTACTGAGGTAAGAGTGTCAGCAGGTCCAGAGTAGATAGTAACCCCGGTCTTAATGGTTGATGCTAAATACCCATAAAGTGGTTTGTTGGGAAACGTCCTAAGAAACTTTCTTAGGAGTTTGGGAACAAGAACATCAGTGGCATCAAGACAGGTATGTTCTTTTGAACCATAGCCTTCCAATCCACCAGATACTGAGTCTTTCCCCAAGAACATCTGAAATTTAGAAGCCGTTCAAGGAGTCTTGATAGTAGAAGTAGCCAAGGCTAAGGATGAAAAAACAATAATAAACGGCAGTTTGAGTAGGGAAATATCATGGTGTAGGGAAATATGGAAAGAATTAGAAATACGGAAAAAAGGGGAAGCTTAAAGACTACCTGATTGATAAACTTTTTATTCTCAATGGACCAATGTACATAGGTGAAAGTTTCACACCAAAGTGCTCGTAAGTGAAGATTATGGGTTGACAACCAAACTATGTTTCCTACTTTCAAAGATGTAGCAGCGCAACGTTTCTTGTCAAAGAATTAAAAGCAAATGGATGCATTCTTTAGACTCTCCACCGCTTTAGTTTAGATGTAAAAGTGGTGACACAGAGAGCCTTTTTTACGCCCCACGGTGGTATAATTTCATCGTGCACCGTCCTCCTGTCAGAATGCAGAATTCCAAATCCTGGGATAAAGCTATAAAAGTCCCCTCCTATTCTCAACAAATTGCCAGTGCAACACTTTCCTAGTTCCTGGCACTAGCGTACCACTGTTGTTGTTTATCTGCTGCTGCACAGACTTCAGCCATTACCATCTGTTGCTGCTCAAACAGTAGATATTTACCCCTCGTGAGGATGAAGCTTTCTCCTACGTTTTCTTCTGATTCACCTTTGGCCATTAGGGGTAGTAGGTTACTGCTCTAAGTCTTCCAGGTTCTAGATACTTCTCTGTATCTCTAGGTACGGGTTTCCAGTACCAGGTTTGACTAGGTTGTGGGTTCTGGGACGGCCTGATCCCTTTGGGTTTGCTCATCCCGAGTTCCTACTTTCTGATGCAAGTCCTGAGTCCTGAGTTGCTCGGGACCAGTTCCAGGTTTATTCTGTCCAGGAGGTAGCCTTTCCAGTCTTGGTACAATAATCCTCTGAGTTTCTGGACATTGGGGGGTACTGAGTCTCTGGCCGTTGGTTCTGTTTCTCTGTTCCCGCTTCCAGGTTCCAGTCTACCAGTTCTAGAGTTATTCAACTAGAGAGTCCAGTCCAGTATTGCTCCTCCTGTCATCTGGTAGTCACAAATAGAGTACACCTTCTCTCCATGAGAATCCGGCCTCCTAGTTTCCACTTTACCTCTGCTACAGTTAGTCCCAAGGGTCCCGAGACGGATCCCAGGAACCCTATTGCCATGACAACACTCACTTTATTACCCTACACCCACCACCCCAGGGGTGTAGGAAGAGCCTTAGTATTTTCAGCACAGGGCTGGTTCTTCCTAACACAATTTTTTTGTGGACCTCACTTCCTACAGATTTCAGCCCCGTGCTGTATAGCTTGGGGTTGGGTTGCCGTTATGGCAGGGGGACACTCGACAGGGGTCTATAGTGCCATCCACTCCAGCTGGTTGGCCTACTGCTGGTTTTGGTAAAATCAGATGGACTCCCTGCATTTTTTTTCTCCTAATTTCACCGCAACCAGCACTATCCTGGCAGCACTAGGATTAATAGCATTAGGAGGGGGGACTCCACGTGTTTGTTTTAAAGCAAATTTTATTTTTCAACACCTTATAGAACTGGCGTTTCAGGCAGCTGTAATGCCACCTGCTCCGCTGGATCAGCAGGTTCTGACAGGTATGTATGTACCTGCAGCGCCTGAGTACTACAGAGGCCTGCACCCGAATTCAACAGGTCACGGATCTTGTGATCTGTGGCTTGATGAATTCGGCCTCACGGAAAGCCAAAATATGGGCGGGTTGTGCTCAGAATATGTACCCTAATCAATCAGGCCCGCTGAAACTGAAAGAAAGTCTCTAATGTCCTGCCAAAGGGATGACTACCAATAATCCTGATAAAAACATTACAGAGTTTTCCGAAACCCAGATTGATCAGAAACCGGGAGGAAGGAGCCCAATACATAGACTTTTTCTGAAGTTTCGAAGATACCAACATCTTGCTCTGCGAAGCAGTAGTAGAGGGAGTTGTAGATGTGACAAGCAGACACTTAAGATCTAAAGTAGGATGGTTCTCCAAAATGTAAGCATCATGGTCACTTTGAAAAGAGTGGGATAAGGTGTCAGGCTTACGATTTTTACTACTCGGTCTAAAGTTAATACGGAGGTCAAAACGGGAAAAAAAGGAGAAACCACTGGGCCTGTCATAGGTTTAGACACTGAGCAGTTTAAAGTATGCCAATTTTTTATGATCCATAAAGACTCTTACAAACAATAAGGAACTCTCGAGAAGATATCACCATTCTTTGAATGCTAATTTCATAGCCAATTTTTCTCCTCTGATATGAACTTAACAAGAGAATAAACTAAGTTTTACTAATAAAACTTCTTCTACTAATAAACAGAAGTTTTTCAGCAGAAGATCTTTGAGAGAGGATGGCACCCACTTAAAAGGAAGAGGTATCAACCTCTAGGGAAAAAGGCTGTGAAAATTCTGGTTGTTTGAGAACCAGCACCGTAGAGTATGCCTGCTTTAGAGAAAGGAATTCTTCTGTAGCTGCAGTAGTCCAAATCCTGACCCTTTTTGTGTGAGATCAATGATGGGAGCTGTCAAAGAGGAGTACCTGTGAATAAAAAACAATACTTCCTATTGCTTTGCTTATCTGCTATATTATATAATACTTGACAATTGATAAATAGCTACTCATAGGTACATATGAACATTGATAACTTATATGTCTATATGCCTATTGTCCACAGACTTTCCAATTCTGGTGTAATCAGTTCATAAAAATTAGCTCTGAGGCAATCAGATGGGGCTGAAAAGCAGTCTCTCAGGAGCAGGGCTATCACGCGCCGGGTGATCAGGCAGCACCCTACACCCGGCAGACTTATCTGTCTCCGCCACTCCGCTCCGTCCTGGGCGCCGCCATCTTGGATCCGGGCTGTGTTAATACTTCTCTCTTTCTCTCATTGGTGTATGGCTGTGGCGCCCAAATTAAAAGGCACCACCTCACTACCTACAGTGTCTGTTCTTTGAGTCACCTCCTGGTGGTAGAAGTGGCTTCCCTGCGTGTCCTGTCTACACTCTTGTCTGCAGAGCTGACGCTCACCTCCTGCATCTACCATACTGTTCTCTGCAGAGCTGACGCTCACCTGCTGCATCTACTATACTCTTGTCTGCAGAGCTGACGCTCACCTCCTACATCTACCATACTGTTGTCTGCAGAGCTGACGATCCACCGGCTACATTTACTACACCGTGGTCTGCAGAGCTGACGCTCACCTGCTGCATCTACCAGACTGTTGTCTGCAGAGCTGACGCTCCGCCTGCTACATTTACTACACCGTGGTCTACAGAGCTGATGCTCCATCCGCTGCATCTACTATAGCTTTGTCTGCAGAGCTGATGCTTCACCGGCTGTATTCTTATACGGTCATCTGCAGAGCTGACGCTCCACCTGCTGTATTCATATTCTGTTGTCCACTGAGCTGACCCTCTACAGTTGTTCTAGGCTGATTCTCTCCACTCCTGCTTTGTGTGGTAACCGGCTAGACTACAGAGGTGACGCTCCATCCAGTGCACCTGTATTCTGTTATTGCAGAGTTGACGCTCCATATCCTGTTCCTGGGTGTCTACCTAGTGTTGGGACCGCTGGCTACTCCTCCTACGGTCCTTTCTCCTGTAGCCTTCCAAAGGGCTTCCGTTCAGTACTCATAGTGGGGGCCGCGACCTGCGAGTCAGACGCAGCTAAGACCATACTGGTTCCTGGTGAACACCATCTCCTCGTTAGACTCCGCGCTTTGCTAGAGTAGTGCAAAACTGTACGAACCGTAGGATTCGCTTCATTAACTTTCCTTGTGTGCTCCTTGTGTGCTCCTTCTACTATTCCATCACCCTCTGTACCTCTTGTCCTGCTTCCCTAGCCCTATTTTCTTAAGCTTTGGCCTACTTCTTGCTGATTTCTACCATCACTTTTACTCATTGTCCCAGAAATAATTTGATTTGCATTACCATGTTACCATGTGTCTGTGTATATATATATTGTGGCAAGAGCCCGCTACTGCAAAAGCACACACGAACAACAACTTCCTTTTTATGGTGCTTTATTGTCAGGATGGTAAATGTTTGACACCGTATACTTGTACAGTAATCATGGAGACCCTAAACACTAGCTATACATAGTCCAGCTCTCTCTCAGGACCAGCCAGCTCACCCAGCATTGGTCTCTCTGAACAAATGAAACAAACAAGCTTTTATACATGATGCTCCTCCCCCAGCCTTAGCTTGATGGACAGGTGACACACCCACCTTCTCTTTAAAAGAAAACACCCATCACTGCCTCTGCACAACCAGACATGCCCTGTCTGTTTGCTGAGAGGAAGGATTTCAGATCATGTAAGTTTAACCAAATTTAAACTATTGCTTTTCATACATAAGTCTTCACTCTAGATGCCTTACTGCACAAATGTTTTACTCTACTTCACTGCTTTCTCTGTATATTGCCAACTAAATGCCTCCTTTCGTTACATATCCCTCCCCCTAGCGTCTCCAAGTCGGGGGATGCGGACTTCGCGAGGAGCGCATATTTTCATGACAATGCATCTGCATTCTTGTGCAGAATCCCAGGTCTATGTTCTACTGAGAACTTGAAAGGTTGTAGTGCCAAGAACCAGCGGGTTACCTTGGCATTTACCTCCCGGTTGCTCTGCATCCATCTCAATGGTGCATGGTCTGTTATTAAGGTGAACTCTCTGCCTAGGAGATAATAGCGCAGAGCTTCTGTAGCCCATTTTATGGCGAGACATTCTTTCCCCACAGTGGCATATTTTTGTTCCCTTGGAAGCAACTTACGACTTAGGTACAGGACAGGATTTTCTACTCCATTCTTCTCCTGTGACAAGACTGCACCTAAGCCAACACCAGAAGCATCAGTTTGGAGGAAGAACCTCTGTGTAAAATCCGGTGCTTGTAGAACTGGGGAGGAACATAGAGCTAACCGAAGATCAGACCAGGCGGTTTCTGCAGAATCAGACCAGGTTAATCTATCTGGACAACTTTTTTTTAACATGTCCGTAAGTGGAGCAGCTCTAGTGGCGAAGTGGCTTACAAACCGCCTGTAGTAACCTACTAAGCCTAAAAAGGTTCTTAACTGCGACTTTTTTCCTGGTCTTGCCCAATTTTTGACTGCCTCCACTTTGTCTAGCTGGGGTTTTACATGCCCTCGACCAACTCATGGCTATGGCACATTTCTCTGGGTTAGCTGTTAACCCTGCTGACCTTAAAGAAGCTAAGACCGCCTCAACTTTGGCTAAATGTGATCCCAAGTCTGGGGTATAAATCATGATATCGTCTAAGTAAGCGGCTGCATAAGCTGTGTGAGGTCGTAGCAATTTATTCATGGCCCTTTGGAAGGTGGCAGGTGCCCTATGCAACCCAAAGGGTAGGACTTTATATTGATAGAGAACATCAGGGTTGGAAAATGCAGTCTTTGGCTTGGCCGTGGAAGTCAGGGGAACTTGCCAATAACCCAATGTTAGATCAAGGGTTGTTAAATAATTGCTACCAGCAAGATTTTCCACTAGTTCATCCACACGTGGCATCGGATAGGCATCAAACTGCGACATACTGTTTAGGCGCCTAAGGTCATTGCAGAACCTAATTGTCCCATTGGGTTTCGGGACAAGCACAATGGGACTATTCCATTCACTAGTGGACTCTTCAATCACATCTAACTGGAGCATCTTCTCGACCTCCTTTCTTACGTCCACCCGTCTGGCTTCTGGAATACGATACGGCCTCTGCTTTATAATGACTCCTGGCGCAGTGACAATGTCGTGTTCGATTAAGGTAGTGCGCCCAGGAATGGAAGAGAAGACATCCCTGTTCCAACTAACCATTTCTTCAGTCTGTTGTCTCTGCTGAATGGACAAAGCTGGCTCTATGGGCACTTCAGACTTTTCAATGGCAGTACTCACTACCTGAGGAGAGGTTCACTCATCATGCCAAGGTTTAAGGAGGTTGACATGATATATTTGCTCCTCCCTTCTCCTACCTAATTGGCGGACTCTGTAATTGACAGGACCGACAGCCTCTAGAACTTCATATGGACCCTGCCAATGGGCAAAAAGTTTGCTTTCCTGGGTGGGAACCAGGACTAGGACCTTGTCCCCAGGCTTGAAAGATCGAACAACAGCACTTTTATCATAACTTTTTCTCTGTCGTTCCTGAGCCTCTTTTACATGTTGCTGCACAATGGGCCATATCTTTCCTAGCCTCTCATACATTTGTGACACAAATTGTACCAGATTTGGCTCCCTGGGACCGTGCTGCTCCCACCCTTCTTTTAACATATCCTAGATACCCCTGGGCTATCTCCCAAACAATAACTCAAAGGGACTAAACCCTGTTGAAGCTTGAGGTACCTCACGGATGTCAAACATTAAATAGGGAATAAGAGTGTCCCAATCTTTTTTCTCTTGAGCCACTGCTTTCCTGAGCATGTGCTTTAATGTGCAGTTAAAGCGTTCCACCAAGCCATCTGTTTGTGGATGGTATACAGAGGTGTGAAGCGCCGTAACCCCTAGCAACTGGCACATGTCCTTCATCAGTTTAGACATGAAAGGAGTACCCTGATCTGTGAGAATTTCTTTGGGTATTCATAATCGTGTAAACATCAATACAAGTTCCTTAGCTATGGTGCTGGACTTTATGTTTCGTAGAGGAATTGCCTCTGGATATCTGGTTGCATAGTCAAGCACCACTAGTATATATTGGTGCCCACGTGCAGATTTTTTCAGTGGCCCCACAAGGTCCATAGCTATCCGTTCAAAGGGAACTTGTACTATTGGTATCGGAATGAGAGGTGCCCTGTACATGGGTTTGGGACAAGTTCTCTGACAAATGGGACAGGACCAGCAATACTTTTTCACTGCCATGTGTACACCGGGCCAGTAAAACCTAAGCAGAACTCGTTCCCGTGTTTTATCCTCCCCTAGGTGTCCCCCACAGACATGTGTATGTGCTGCTTTTAACACTAAGGTTACATGGACCTGAGGAACCATTAATTGTTCTACTTTATCCACCTGTACAGTAGCAACTCTATACAGGAAATTATTTTTAACAATAAAATATGGTATACCTTCTGCAGGCTGGGCGGCTTTCACTACCCCATTTACCTCAGTCACACTTTTAAAGGCATGTTCCAAAGTGGCATCATTAAGTTGGTCTCGAGCAAAGTCCTGCAGAGGAAACAAAATTGGTATTGCGGACCAGTCCGTATCCTTACTGACAGGCGGGGTGGGCTCATCTGCGACATCAACGACCAATGCTAGTTTGGACTGTCCATGTTTCCCCGCAGGTGGATGCTTTTGTGGAACTCCTGCTATGACTCCCAGGATGGCATTCCGGTTTGGCGGTTCCCAAAGATCGATGTCCAGATGCTGTGGATTCTTAGGCGGTTCCTTTAAGACCGGGCTTCCGACCGTTGCATCAGTTGCCGGCATGTCCGGCCGGATCCGCTCACCGAGGACATCATTAAACAGTGGGAAGTCTCGCCCCAAAATGAGTGGATATGGGGAGTTTAGGTGCTATGACAGCTACCACCATAACAGTTTTGTCTTTGAGTGGGACTGGTAGTATTGTTCTTTCATACTCCTCTGTCGTGCCATGTACGCAAAGAACCTTCACTTTGGGCAACCGAGAAGTTATGGTTTCGGGTAAGGCAGAGCTGGAAACCAATGAGAGCTCACTCCCCAAGTCAACCAAGGCCAGAACAAGGTTTTGGTTGATTAGCACAGTCACCCGGAACAAACAAGGACTTCCTGATGTGGGACTCATGGTAAAACAGCTTGGAAAAGCAGGCTAAATATGTGCCACGGAACAGTCCATGGGTTCCTGTAGTTTAGGACACTCTGCCTTAAAGTGGCCTGGCTCACCACATTCAAAACACTTCAGATTAGACAGCTTTGCACCTGGCCCTCTGTCCGTAGCAGTTTTGCCATTGGGCCCTGTGGCAAGGATTGTCAAACCTGGCTTTTGGCGTGGCAGCGGCTTTGGCACAAATGCAGGTTCTTTAGTCATTTGCTGTAGCGCACAAAACCTTTCTACCATGGTGGCAAGCTCTTCATAAGTTTGTGGGTCTGATTGCAGCACCCACCTTTGCAAATTGCGGTTCAGCCCCCGGATGCAGTGATCTATCGCCAGAACTTCAATAATCCGAGAAGGCGAATTCTCCTCAGGCTGCATCTAGATCCATATAAGCTCGCTGAGCTTCACCAGTCAGATATGGCGCCAGTCTCTCAGCCCAATCTTTAGGAGGCCATTTTGCCCTTTTTGCAAGTCTCTCAAAGGACACCAGATATGCTTCTATGTCATCACCTGGCGACATTTTCAGGAGAACAGGACCAGGTGGTTCATTTCTGTCATGCCTCACCTGGCTTAACTCTTCTCTTAAGAGCCTTGTGTTTTCCACCTGTGCCTCAGCAACTCGTAGCATCTGAGCTTGCTGCTGTTGCTGCACAGCGGCCACATTCACGAGGGTTTTCAGTACTTCCTCCATGTTGACGTCTGCACGGGTTGGGTAGTGGAAACTTGCTTCCCGGAGCATCCCACTCCTGACACCACTTGTGGCAAGAGCCCGCTACTGCAGAAGCACACGCGAACAACAACTTCCTTTTTATGGTGCTTTATTGTCAGGATGGTAAATGTTTGACACCGTATACTTGTATAGCAATCATGGAGACCCTAAACACTAGCTATACATAGTCCAGCTCTCTCTCAGGACTAGCCAGCTCACCCAGCATTGGTCTCTCTGAACAAATGAAACAAACAAGCTTTTATACATGATGCTCCTCCTCCAGCCTTAGCTTGATGGACAGGTGACACACCCACCTTCTCTTTAAAAGAAAACACCGATCACTGCCTCTGTTTGCACAACCAGACACGCCCTGTCTGTTTGCTGAGAGGAAGGATTTCAGATCATGTAAGTTTAACCAAATTTAAACTATTGCTTTTCATACATAAGTCTTCACTCTAGGTGCCTTACTGCTCAAATGTTTCACTCTACTTCACTGCATTCCTCTGTATATTGCCAGCTAAATGACTCCTTTTGTTACTATATATATATATATATATATATATATATATATATATTGTTGTTTTTTGTTTGTTCCTGTATCATGTTCTGTTATGGCTCTCTGTTTCCTGTATATGTCATGTACGGCACTGCGGACCCTTTGTGGTGCCTTATAAATTAAAGATAATAATAATAATAATGCTTCCCAATTTGAAAATAATAGTCCTAGCAGTACTTAACTCCTCTAATAATGAAAGGACAGATCCCCAGCACAACTGGAATGTGAATGTAAGTTTCTGCAGCATATTGTCTCGCTTCTATTAATACAGCTCCAGAAAAGCTGTATTAATAGAAGCAGTCAAATGGATTAGCAAAGCCGTAACTGTAAAGAATCTCAGGTGAATGTATGGGCAATATAACTACACTGGCGTCACTGGACAAGTTTCTCTGCCCCTTTCAGTAGGTGGTTTCTTCAGAGGTGTATAAAGCATGTATATTATTATTATTATTATTATTATTAATTTTTATTTATAGTGCGCCACAAAGTATCCGTAGCGCCGTACAAGGACAAACAATGGCACAGTACAAGGTGAAACAGCACAGTACAAGTAACAGTAAGCACTAAAACTCTGGGGGCTCAGGCACAGCATGAAAGAGAGGGAGGGAGGGGAAAAGTGAGTACAGGCAGGTAACTATGGCCCAAGAGGGTGGGCACGGATGACAGGTTGAGAGTCACTGAGGGGAGCGGAGAGAAGCGAGAGGAGACAGAGGGCAGAGGGACTGAGAGGAGGTGAGCTGAGTAGCTGGAGAGCGCAGTTAAAAGTGATGGAAACAGAAGGTAGGAGAGCCCTGCTCAAAGGAGCGAACAATCTAAAGGGAGGGGAAGACAGACAGACACATGGATGAGACGGAGAGACGGGAGGAAGGGGTAGAAGGGAAGAAGGGATGAGAAAGAGAGGTAGCCGACCGGTGGGAGTTTAGGCATGAGACTGGAAGGCTTTAAGGAAAAGGTGGGTTTTTAATGTTCGTTTGAAAGAGGACAGATTGGCTCTTTATTTATAAAAAAAAGGCACCTTTATTTATCTTATGGCTGTCCATAGTAGCCAATCATTCACATTTAGACAAGACTGTATCAAAACAACAGCCCGATCTGTCATTCATCACACGGGACAGATTGCACTAATCCTATTACTTGTTGACAAAATAGTAGGTATGCACAGGCTTGGTTTTCTGAAAACCGATCCCCCCTAAACATCACAAATCTGAGTACTGAGTCAAGCCAGTTCGGTACTTTCGCGTCTCTCAGAACTGAAATCAAGGCAAAACGTCACTATTGCGTCATCTGATCTTGCAGATTTTGTATTCCATTAATACCACTCTCCACTACTACTCTGCAGTCTCCAGTGCCATTGCTCTGTGCCATGGGTATGAATCATGATCAGTCGACAGAAGAGAAGGAGCAGCTGTTGGCTTCAGTCATGATGATACTAGTCCCTCCACATCATCTACTAAAACCTATGCTTAAGTGCATAGTGGGTTTAAGTCAGAGCACTTATGTATGAGTACTAGTTCTGCAATTGTCAGTGAGGCATCTTCTTCTAAGGTCTGTAATGACAATGCAAGACCTTGTTATTCTGAGTCAAAAAGAGGTGCCAAAAAAATTTCTTGTTTAAAAGCCGTGCTGGAAAAAAACAGACAGTAGAACAAACTGTATGTTCGGAAATGTCATAAATCCCTGAGGAGAGTCTATCCACAAGTGCTATGTCTAAGCCTGACCTTTCTGATACTGTACTCATAAAGAAACCTCCTTTCTCCCATTTCTGCAAATGTGTGTATGAGCAGACCAAATCTAGCTGGTGATATAGAAACTGAGGATGCCACTTTGGATTTACAACAGGATGAGGGGGATATTTGTGTAACTGACGGCGCTAATGAGGATGTTGATGATGATGATGATGATGATGTTTGTGTAAATCCTGCACTAGTGGAAGCAGTTCTTGCCAGTGATAAAAAAAAGGTCATTGTCATGCCTGTGTATAAGACCAAAAAATACATCTCTTCTGTGTGGAATTACTTTTACCCAAATCTTAACAACAGTTGTCTAGCCATTTGTAGCAATTGTAAATCCATAGTCGAGGTAGAGACCTTAACGATTGATGTTACGCCATTTGAAGAGAGTTAATGGCAAGTTTTTGGGAAAATCAGAAACTTATGCTAAAAAAATAACAACAAGCATTCCAGCATTAGTTAACTCCCTTCTCTCAGCTAGATCCCAACACCTGCAATCTACACCAACACCTTCCTTATCAATATCCTCACTAATGATCGAAATTAGTCTTGTATCCAAGTTGTTATGGCTAGATGCCAACTCCCCTATCCAGGACTCCTCTGAAGAATTCTTCGGTGTTAAGCCCGCTGCTGCTGCTGCTGCTGGGGGTGGCTATTCATCCCAGAAGCAGACCAAGAAGAAGACTA
The DNA here is from genome assembly GCF_038048845.1 of Mixophyes fleayi. Lineage (NCBI taxonomy): Eukaryota > Metazoa > Chordata > Amphibia > Anura > Limnodynastidae > Mixophyes > Mixophyes fleayi. The sequence continues at coordinate 220,030,750 of NC_134404.1, forward strand.
CTAGTAGTTTACAACAATTGACTGTTAAACAATCCTTTGGAAGAGGAAGCTAGTAGGACAGCTGTCACCCAGTCGCACAGTGGATCAAAGGCGCCATGGCAACTATGCTAGTATTAGATCTGCGCCCAATACCCACAATTAATGCAGCTTGTTCTAGACAGCTAATTGAGGTCCTGTGTCCCCGTTACCAAATTCCATCTTGACACTATTTTACTAGACAAGCAATTCCTCACCTGTACCAGAAGGTTTTAAAAAATGTAATTATTGGGCTACGGAATGCCATTCTATCCACTGTACATTTAACCACAGATATATTTAGACAAGCAGAACTGGGCAAACTTAACATTATATGACTGTGACAGCCCACTGGGTTGGTGAATCACCTTCAGCAGCAAGAACAGCAGCAGCATCTACCAAACAACGCTAGATCTTTCAGAGGCAGGCTATTCTGTGTATCACCAGTTTACTAAGAGGCATACCGCTGACAACCTGTTAGAAAAGCTAAGGGATGTCATTGCAATGTGGCTTATTCCGCTCTGACTCTCTTCAGGATATGTGAATTCTGATAACGCCACCAATATTGTGAGTGTATTACGGCTGGGTGAATTCCATCACATTCCCTGTTTTGCTCACACACTCACTCTGGGGGTACAGAGCTTTTTTGAAAAAGACAGGGACTACACTACATTTTGGCTACTGTACCTGATCCTAGGTTTAAGAGCTATATCTTTTCTTTCTTTCCAACTAACCCAGTTGAGCAAGTTGACAGCTGAACTGGTACATGATACGATGACATCTCCTTCTTCAGTTTCTCAAGCAACTGTTGCTAGAAAAAGAGACCCAGGGATGATACAGATGAGTCAGCACAACATTTTGATATCTGGTCTGGTCTAAAAAAATTGCCCAAAAATCGTGACTCCTCTGCCGTATCTCCAGCTGATCCTACTATTAACATCCAAAGACGGAATGGAGGATTGTTTTAATGACAGCATACAAATAGACATGTCAGTCTGTCCCTTTACATACTGGGAAGAAAGAAAGGCAATTTGGAGACCCAAGTACAAACTCGCTTTGCAAATACCCAAGCTGCCCACCATCCAGTGTATACACTGAAAGAGTTTTCAGCACAGCCGGGAATCTTGTCAGCAATCGCCGTAGGAGGCTACTTCCTAAAAATGTGGAAAAGATGATGTTCATCAAAATGAACTACAAATTGCACGAGGAAGGCCTTAACCGGCAAGTACATCAAAGTACTGACACTTCTGTAATGGTGGATGTTGGTTAAACATTTTGATGTTAATAAAGGTGTTCAGCGGTGTTAATGTGGATGTTAAGCCACAATACTGTTGTTTCTTGAACAGGTTTCTGTATATTAAAGATGATAACAACAGATGAATGCAGATACTCACAGTTGTTTGTAGTACAGCAGGCAATATACACTTTAAGCAGTACAGGTCCCTGTACACAGATATTTATGCAGGCTTATGCACTCTTATATATGTAGATACAGATATACATATGATGCAGGATTAACACATTGCACTACTGTGCAGGTACTTCTGGCGGACTCCTCTAATATATATGTAGGCACAGTAGGGAGACTCCGGTCACATTTAGAGTAGCGTTTGCGGGCTTTATAATGAGCAACAGTACGCAGGTTTTAACAGTGCGTCCATCTCTCTCAAGCGCTATGGAAGAATGGCCCGAAAAAGTCGAACTTCCACTTTGAAGGGCCTGGGCATGTATAGTAGCGCAAATCAGACATATTCATCCTGACCCACTTCCTGTTTCCTCCTAGACCACCGGGGATTACATCAGTTGCCATACCAATGGTAGGAGATGGAGCAAAGCGCTCCTATATGCCAATTGGGGATTCTACTGAGGATGAATTAATATTGTGTGAGGATGATGTACACACTGATGAGGGTGAGGATGAGGGTGAGGATGAGGGTGAGGATGATTACGAAAACAATATCTTGTCACTGTAGAGTTCATTGACTGCACTGTTAGCTTAGCTGCCTTAAGCCCATCGTTAGTTTGTTTTGTGGGGGCCCTAGCAAACCAAGCACTTCAGTCACAAAAGGCCCTCTTTGTTGCTGAAGTGCTTGGTTTATTAAACGGTATATGTCCTTTTTAACATATTTCCAAGGATAATTCCATCTTGCACTATTTGGCATTTTGTCCTTGGTCTATCAGCTTGTGTAACAGTCGACAATTCAGGTGTCAACAGTATTATTAGGTCGCCAATTCACATGGTGGACAGTATGATTAGGTAGACTATTTAAATGTGGACAGTATTATTATAGGGCTAGGGATATGGTTAAGGACAGGCCTAGGGACAGGTCTAGGGATAGGGATAGAGACAGATAGAGGGGCAGGGATAGGGACATGGACAGGTCCAGAGATAGGGACAGGGTTATAGTTCGGGATAATACTGTCTACATTTGAATTGCCAACCTAATACATACTATTTACATTTCAATTGTTGTCCTAATAATACTGTCAATGTTATCATATTGTCAACTTTATAGCCTTGTCGAATCTGCTGCCCATCAAACATATTATGTGAATCCAACATAAATGTGGGTGGGAGGGCCCAAGGACAATTCCATCTTGCACCACTTTTCTTTTCTGCCACTGCTATGTGTTTCCTACATGTGATATAAAATGCTGTGTGTTTTTGCCATTGCTCTGTTGCTTAGTAACCAGCCAGCTCACTGCAGTCTTAGAGTTCATTGACAGCACTGTTTGCTTAGCTGCCTTAAACTCATTGGTAGCTTGTTTTGGGGGGGGGGGGCAAACAAACCAAGAACTTCAGCCACAAAAGTGGCACTCCTTGTTGCTGAAGTGATTGGTTTGTTAAATTGTACATGTGCTTTTTAAAATCCAACATAAGGGTGGGTGGGAGAGTTCTAAGGAAAATTCCATCTTGCACCACTTTTCTTTTCTGCCACTGCTGTGTGGCAATATTTCCTAGATGTGCTATGAACTGCTGTGTGTTTGTGCCATTGCTTTGTGCTTAGTATCCAGCCAGCTTGCTGCAGTCTTTGACCGAAAGTGGATGAAAATAATATTGTGACCTGTGAGGTGGTCATTTTTGGCTGGAAATGATTGGAAAGTAGTGTTATTGAGGTCAGTAATAATGTAGGAATGTAAATGAGCCAAATTATGTGATTTTAGCATATTTTAGCAATTTTTAAAAAAAAAAAAAATACAGATCCAAAACCAAAACCAAAACACATGAGAGCAGTTTTGCCAAAACCAAAACCAAAACATGAAGTTAATACAGATCCAAAACCAGAATATCCCTACAAAATAATGTTTTTATGTCATTCATTCTTTACAATCATGGTGTTCTAATTCAGATATATCACATTACATTGAAACATTAAACCATAATAATGGATAATATAACTGAGCCATATTCAAGATTTTCAATGTTTATTATGCTAAAAATAATCAACTCACCATTAATCACAGTTTCATATATTTCTACTGCATTGCTATGTCTGGTGGACCTCAGTCTCTTTGAATAAATTATTATAGTACTAGAGGAAATCATTCTCTTATCTGCATTTCTTATCTTTATTATAAACTTTATACTACAGATTCACTTCTTCCACGCACAAAATCTCTCAAAAGTCATCATGAAAAACTCTTAACCTCTAATGAAATAAACACACTGATAACTTCTAGTTTGGCTAAACTAGGTCAGTTTATTTGTGATTTTATATAAACTTGGTGGCGGTGAGAGCACATGCGAGTCAACTAACAACTAGTAGCTGAACCAAACCGGCACTACCACTGGTACCAAGCAGTGCCGTAACTAGACATTTTAGTGCCCTGGGCGAGGAAGGGCAGCGGCGCCCCCATGTAAGTGGGAGTGACACTTGCCAAGTGGGTGTGGCCCATCTAATGTGGGGGTGTGGCTAGCACTTTACTGAAAGAATTCTGTTACACATATTTGCAAATGCATGATATATATATATATATATATATATATATATATATATACAAGTTAACCCGTGCATGATACTCATGCATTCTATGCACTCATGCACTCTCCCGAGCTGCCCCCCTCCACTGGAATGACCTCCCACGCTCCATCCGTTTGTCCCCTAACTTGTGCTCCTTCAAACGGGCACTCAAAACTCATCTCTTCCTTAAAGCCTACCAGCCTTCCACCTAACCCTCTCTCCTTGCTCGCTCCCATCCCCTTGCTCCTCCTCTGTTGGGGTGCACGCTTGCTCCCCTCCTCTGACTACCTTTGTGCCGGCTGTCTGTTTCCACTCCCTTTAGGATGTAAGCTCTTATGAGCAGGGCCCTTCTCCCTCCTGTCTCCCTACCTTCTCTTCTGCTCCTACTCCATTACATCTGCTTTGCCTGGAGCCTCTGAAGTTTTGGTACTAGTTGTTTATTGTTCTGTACTGTTATTCCCTGTACTGTCCATTGTTTGTACTGTGTTCGGCGCTACGGAAACCTTGTGGCGCCTTATAAATAAATAATAATAATAATAATAGTCAAATCAAGCTACTTAAGGTCTTAAAAAGGTTCTTGTCATGCATTTGGACCTAGCCCAGGCCTCCTCGGGGAAGAGCGTTAGTTCCCGACGCAAGCAGATTTTTTAATGTGTAAAAATGAGGTAAAATTACCTCACGAAAATGAGTTTGACCCCTCAACTCTTAAATTTAGCCTTTACTACCCCTCCCACGGGGGGAAGGGGGGAAGGTAACTGACATTTTTTGTCAAATAATGTCAGTATACCAAATTTCAGGTCAATTGGATGAGCCCTTTCTGAGAAAATAGTTTTTTACACACACACACACACACACACACACACTAACGCACGCCTCTACACATGTGTGTTCATGAGGTAAAATTACCTCACGAAAATGAGTTTGAGCCCTACCAAATTTCAGCCCTTTTTGAATTTTTTTTCCCACACACACTAAGAATTTAGTAGGTCAGTGTATAACTCTGCCCAGCAGGTGGCGCTGCAACTTGGTTTTTTTTTCCACACACACACACACAGACAGACAGACGCCACTAAGCATTTATATATTATATATATATATATATATATATATATATATATATATATATATATATATATATATACAGTGGTGGGGTTCAAGTAAATTAACAACCGACTCTCTGCCCTAATGACCATTTAATGTATGCAAAAATATATGCCGAAAGGTGTTCTAATATTTCATGCACTTAATACTCAAATAACAACAGTAAAAGAGATACACAAAACTATATTGTTTTAAGAAACAGTTTTAAAATGTTAAAGAACCAATATTTTCATCCTTTCTTGTCACCAACTCCTGTCTGCGCCGCCCCTCACTGACATCACGCCCGACATTCAGTGTGGGGGCGGAGCAAGTGCCGATGCCGCAGAGATGTGATTGGTTTTTTTTCAAGGAGGCTTGAAGGAACCAATGTAATAGAGGAGAGAGAGAGAGAGAGAGAGAGAGAGGAAGAGAGACTGTCAGTGTGTGAGATTTATACTGGGGCCATGGAGAGAGAGAGAGAGAGAGAGAGAGAGAGAGAGACTGTCAGATTTATACTGGGGCCATGGAGAGAGAGAGAGAGAGACTGTCAGATTTATACTGGGGCCATGGAGAGACAGAGAGAGAGAGAGAGAGAGAGAGAGACTGTCAGATTTATACTGGGGCCATGGAGAGAGAGAGACTGTCAGATTTTTTTTTTTTTTAAATGTTAAAACAAAAAGATTTTTATTTTCTGGTTACATGATTCATAGTACTGAACCATTCTTATTAACCAGCCAGTCTGAACTAAATAGGTTTCATTTTTACAAGTCACAGACAACGATTGGTAGATGAAGGTTTTAAGGTGGACCCATCTAAACACTGTGCTGAGCCAATAATCGGCCTATCAATTTTAAAAGGAACTAGTGACATCATTGCATGAGGCACCAGATGCCTCACAAACATCACTAGCTATATGAGAATTTAAAGGATGCCTTCTTATTCCTGCAGACCATAAAGACGGCTGCCTGCTGAATGTGCAGGTGACAGGGGCCACTTTAAACTCACTGAAGAATTGAACCATATTCTCATACGCCTTACTACATACCGAAACCAGAATCATTAGCAAACAGAGGCCTAAAAGTGGTTCTACAAAAGAAAGACGTCATGCAATACGGACCAGCATCAGTGTTTGAAAGACCATAACAGTTATATATTAGCTTTATTCTGTCCCTAGCACGACTAAGAGCAAACAAATGAACAGGAAGGTGCCTTAGTAACTATACAACCCATCAAGATTTCCAGAGACATTTACTTCCGAGTGCTCAATAGTTTAAAACAAGAAAAAAAAAGTAAAGTTGTGTTTTAGTCTTCACACAATAACATCCATTCATGTGTATCAATTTACATAAACAAAAACATAGGGGAAAAAAAGAAGTAGTGATGGCTTGTGCCATATGTAATAAAGTAACTTACAACTAAAGACGGATTTTCCCTTCTCCCCCACTGCAATCTTTTTCTTTAAATAAAACTTAACACAGAACTGTGCATCAGGAAATGCCGGGGTTTTGCAACTACCACATTGACTGTGCATACTCCTGTAGGGGCTGCTGATGGTGCTGGAAGTAGAGATCCATTAAAATCCTGTGATAAAAAAAAGCTGCTGTGTCAGTGGAACGCACGTGCGTTCTACTGCGAAAGTCAAAGGCTGAGGAAACAGGCAGGTAGCGGGCAGCTGCTGCACCCCCTTGACATGCCTAGTTACGGTTCTGGTACCAAGACATAGTCTCTTGCGGTTGGCCAGTGCTAAATCTGACATGATTGTGACTACTCCACCTCTGGGCTCATGATGAAGTGCCATACAGTGCAGGACAAAGGGTTCCCGCACAAGGTAACCAAGAACCAAGGTCTTCCAAAGGGGGCAGGGACATTCGAAGGGGGCAGTGACTGTATGCCTTAGTCGCCGACTGCAAGAGCTCTACCGCTTAACTGTGCCTCATATGTAACCGGGAAAAAGAAATGTTAACATAGCAAAACACATATAGGGAGGGTGGGTGGGGATTTTTGTGATTGAAGAGATCCAGCATCTTTTGCGTGAGAATGTATGCACACACAGCCCAACAACTACCCCAGGATTCTATAGGCTGAATAGATACAACAATTTAACCCTTAATAGGTAAGTGCTTGACTCCTGAACATGTAGATAAGTTTAGGACCGTTCGACTTTATGTGCCTCACACTTCATTAATTTTAATGGAGTGGACCCTGGACCTGGATAGAGGAATCTGCCCCTTCACTCCTCCAGTGCACAGATCCTTGGGTGAGGAAGCGGCAATGACATCAGCCCCTCCTTCCCCTCCCCCAGCCACTAGCACTCAGGTCATTTGCTCCACTCATGCTTTTCCCTTGACCAGAAGTACCTAGTTTGAGGCCACCACAGGGAGACGGTAGCCCCAGGGCACATGCCTCCTTTCCCCTCCCTTAATCTGGCTCTGTATAAAGGGGACTGAAATGAGACCAATAGAGGGTGGGGCTGCAATGAGACCTGTAGGAAGTGGGGCTGCAATCAGAGCAGGATTAAGGGGTGGGGCACCGGGGACAAGTGACAAGGCCCCCTCTGTCAGGGTGCCCCAGACCGGGTGCTCTAAGGACATGCCAGCAGGGGGACAATATAGCACTTGCCTTCCTTCTAGTTGCCATGGATCTAATGATCCATCCCTCCCCCTATGTGTGTCACACGGGATGTGCCCCACATGACAGGTGCCGTCTTATGTTTTTGCAGAGCGGCAAGAGAGGTTTCTATACAGCGTGCCAGGAACAAGGTAAGTGTGAAGGAAGGGGGGGGGCATGTTAATATAATGTGGTAGGGAATGGGGGAAGAAAGTATGTTTATATAGTGTGTAAGAGAAGTGGATGGGGAAAGTATGTTAATATAATGTGTTAGGGAATGGGGGAACAAAGTATGTTGTTATAATGTAAGTATGTTGATATAGTGTGTGAGGGAATGGGGGGTATGTTGATACAATGTGTGAGGGCAGGGGGTCTCAATATGATGTGGGTGGGAGATAGGCTATTAATTTAATAGTGGAGTATATATGGGGGCTAATTATATAATGGGAGCTATTTTATGTGTGTGGTGATGGTGAGGCAATTTAATTTGTTGGTGCAGCTATTTAATTTAATAGTTCGGCCTATTAATTTAAAATGGGGTGATGGGACCTTTAATTTAATGCTGGGGTAGTCTGGCCGCTTTTAACTGAATGTGGGCCTGTTTGGGGAAAATGAAGTCTATTTATTAAATGTGAATAGAAATGATTTAATGGCAGTGATGGTTTAAGGAAATATGTATATTTGTTAAATGTAAATGCTATTAATTTATTGCCAGGGTGGGGGTGGGGGGCTCTACTGCAATTTGGGTGGAAGGTAGGCTATTAATTTAATGGTAGACTGTACGTCAGAGCTAATTATTTAATGGTGGGTTCTATTAATTTATTTGTGGGGTGATGGTGGGCTATTTAATTTAATAGTAGGGACTATTCATTTAAGTTATCATCAACATTTATTTATATAGCACCAGCAAATTCCGTAGCGCTTTAGATAAGGTGACAGGACCTTTAATTTAATGCTGGGGTGGTTTAGGGTTATTTATTGAATGTGCGGCTGAGTTTGAGGAGGAGGGCTATTTATTAAATGTGTATGCTATTAACTTAATGTCAGGGCTGGTTTTAAGAAAATAGATCTATTTATCAAAAGTGAATACTATTATTTTAATGTCGGAGCTAGAGGGAGACCTAATTATTGAAATGGGGGCTATTGATTTAACGCTAGGGGTGGTTTGAGTTTTCTAAATTACATGTATCCATTTTTTTCCAAAAAGGCCCACTAACATTTCAGGATCCAGAAAAGCAGCAACTAAAGGTACCAGTGTCTACAGGTAGTGAACGCTACAAGAACAAGTAGGAGAGAGCAGAACAGTCTACCAACTGTCCTGAAACTGGTGGGGCAGTCCCGGATTTGGGTGACTTTCTCACTTTGAAGGAAGATACACACAGTGAATACTTATTATAGTGTATAAATGAATTCATCCAAGGGAGTTACAAATATAAAGCATTTTATTACAATCCCATACAAAATACACACACAATAATAAAAACAATAATGGAGGTCAATAACCCCACAAGATATAAAGATTAGATATAAGTATATCAATAGCAGAAATATTTAATTTTGTTATTGTAACGGATTACTGGAAACACTACTAATCTTGATTAGTGCTGGCTTACCAGACGTGCGGAGTCTAACGATCTTCCCGGTATTCACCAAGAACCGCCGCAAGGCAGGATGGGCTTTGCTGCCAGGAGTCGCAGCTCGCGGTCCTCAGGTTTGCCTCAAGATGTAGTACAGCGGAATAGGAGCAGGATGAGAATAGTCGGACAGGCCGGGTTGGTACACAGGTAGGCAATGCAGACAGAATCGGGTGAAAATCTCGGAGTCAATCAAACCGGGTCGGTACACGGGTCACCAGAACAGGTGCGAAGTCAGCTAGCCGGGTCGGTGCACAGAAGATCAATACACACAGGAAGCAGGTACCAGGAGCAGGTAAGTTGCTTTGAGCGCTGTTTAAATAGGAAATCCCAGATTTGAATTCCCTGTCCTAGGTCTGGCGGTCATGTGACCGCCGAACCCGGAACTGCTGCTTCCGGGTCCGACGGAGCAGCGGGGGAGCGAGGAGAGGTAAGTATCGTTACAGTACCCCCTACTTTAAAGGTGGACTCGGGACACCTACACAGGTTTGCAGGGAAATTTCTTATGAAAAAGTTTGAGTAGACGGGGGGCATGAAGGTTAGCCGCTCTTACCCAGGAGCGTTCCTCAGGGCCATATCTTTTCCAATCTACCAAGATCTGTACGGAACCTCTGACTTTACGAGAGTCTAGGATTTGTTTCACCTCATATTCATCCTGATTCTGAATAATAACAGGAGGAGGAACTCTGGGAGGAGTGGAAAATTCGTTATTAACCACTGGTTTCAACAAGGAAACATGAAAAACATCTGGAATACGAAGAGAACGTGGTAATTTTAGTCTGAAGGCTACTGGATTGATGATCTCGGAAATGGAAAAAGGGCCAATGAACCTGGGAGCAAATTTTTTGCTGGGAACCTTTAAACGAATGTTCTGTGTACACAGACATACTTTGTCCCCGATGGAGAAATTAGGACCAGCTCTTCTCCTTTTGTTGTAGGCTTGTTTAGAGCGAGTGATGGCTTTTCTAAGGCTTAATTTGGTTTGTTCCCAGATGTGGGAAAAATTGCGAAATAATACATCCACTGCTGGAACCTCGGAAGAAGAAATTTGGGAAAAGGTGGGTAATCTGGGATGACAGCCATAGAGAACAAAAAAAGGAGAGTTGGAGATAGCCTTGTGGAAATGGTTACTATGGGCAAACTCAGCCCATGGAAGGAGATCCACCCAGTTGTCTTGATTGGCAGAGATGAATATTATCAAGAATTTCTCCAGCTCCTGGTTAGTTTTCTCTGTCAGGCCTTTGGACTGGGGATGATATGCAGAGGAAAAATCGAGTTTGATTCCACACTTGTGACAAAAGGATCTCCAAAACTTGGATATAAACTGAGAACCACGGTCAGAGACAATGTGATGAGGACAACTATAAAGAAGGAATATCTCCTTAATAAAAATATCAGCCAAAGAGGAGGAAGAAGGAAGGCCTTTCAGTGGAATGAAATGAGCGGTTTTGGAAAAACGGTCCGTGACCACTAGGATTACAGTACAAGACTTGGAAGAAGGTAGGTCCGTAATGAAATCCATGGAGATTTGTGACCACGGATATTCAGGAACTGGTAATGGAAGCAAATGGCCATAAGGTCTCCTCCTAGGAGTCTTGTGTTTGGCACATAAGAAACAAGAAGACACAAACTTCCTTACATCCTCTTGTAAGGAAGGCCACCAGTAGTTGCGAGAAAGCAACGCCAAAGTCTTGCGAATGCCAGCGTGACCCGAGAAGAGGGAATGATGAGCCCATCATAAAAGTTTGATGCGGAGAGGGGCAGAAATGAAGGTCTTGTCTGGAGGACAGCTTCTCTTGAGATGTGTTGCTGCCAAAATTCGGCTAGGGTCCAGAATAAATTTATTCTCCTCCAATGGTTCCGAGTCAGCAGGATCAAATGAGCGAGGTAGAGCATCCGCCTTGATATTCTTAGATCCAGAACGGAAAGAGATGTTGAAATCAAATCGGGAGAAGAATAACGACCATCTTGCTTGCCGAGGATTTAGACAGCGAGCAGTACGCAAATATAGCAAGTTCTTGTGATCGGTGTATATCGTAATGGGAAACTGAGCTCCTTCTAGGAGATGCCTCCATTCAAAAAGAGCCAATTTAATGGCCAGGAGTTCCTTGTCACCAATACCGTAGTTCCTTTCAGCAGGTAGGAGGTGACGGGAAAAGAAACCACATGGACGTAGTTTACCCGTAGAATCTCGTTGGGAGAAAACTGCTCCAGTACCTACGGAGGATGCGTCCACTTCCATAATGAAAGGACGAGAACAGTCAGGTTGTTGGAGGATGGGAGCCGAGGAAAAGAGAGCTTTTAAGGTAGCAAAGGCCTGAGTAGCTTCCACAGACCATACTTTGGCATTCGCAGACTTTCGGGTCAGGGTGGTGATAGGTGCCACAAGAGTAGAATATCCTTTAGTAAACTGGCGGTAATAATTGGAAAAGCCTAGGAACCGTTGTGTAGCCTTCAGGCCAGAGGGTTGAGGCCAATCTAGAATGGCCTTTAACTTGGTGGGATCCATTTGCAATCCTGTGCCAGAAATGATGTAGCCTAAGAAAGGAACTTGTCTCTGTTAAAAGGTAAATTTTTCTAGTTTACAGTATAAATGTTTTTTCCTGATCCGAGACAGAACTTCCAGGACATGTTTGCGATGCGAAACCAAATCTTGGGAGAAGATGAGGATATCATCTAGGTAAATGACCACAACAGGTCTTTAAAGAGTTCATTCATAAAACTTTGAAACACAGCGGGAGCATTGCACAACCCAAAGGGCATGACCAATTATTCAAAGTGACCGTCCCGGGTGTTGAAGGCAGTCTTCCACTCATCTCCCTCCTTAATACGCACCAGGTTATAGACTCCTCTGAGGTCCAATTTCGAGAAGATAGTAGCCCCCTTAATCCGATCAAACAATTCTGAGATTAATGGTAAAGGGTACTGATTCTTTACGGAGAGATGCAGAGTCTAACAATCTCCCCGGTATTCACCAAGAACCGCCGCAAGGCAGGATGGGCTTTGCTGCCAGGAGTCGCAGGTCGCGGTCCTCAGGTTTGCCTCAAGATGTAGTACAGCGGAATAGGAGCAGGATGAGAATAGTCGGACAGGCTGGGTTGGTACACAGGTAGGCAATGCAGACAGAATCGGGAGACAATCTCGGAGTCAATCAAACCAGGTCGGTACACGGGTCACCAGAACAGATGTGAAGTCAGCTAGCCGGGCCAGTACACAGAAGATCAATACACACAGGAAGCAGGAAGCAGGAGGACACAGGAATCAGGAGCCAGGAACAGGTAAGTTGCTCTGACACTCCTAGAGTGTCAGAGCACTGTTTAAATAGGAAGTCCCAGATTTGAATTCCCCGCCCTAGGTCTTGCGGTCATGTGACCGCCGAACCCGGAAGTGCGGCTTCCAGGTTCGACGGAGCGGCGGGGGAGCGAGGAGAGGCAAGTATCGTTACAGTTATCTTACAAGTGCTCTCAAAATATATTATTAGAAACTAATACTGCAAACTGAATAGCTCTCTGAAAATAATATAGGCATTAGGACTCCTTGAGTCCAAAAGATATTCAACGGTATTGCCGTATTTCAATAGTCCAGCCAAGTTAGAGTTCCTCATACAAATACCGCCTAATCAGGGGCTGGCTGGCAGACTTTTGCCCGGGGGGCGAGCACATAGCACTGGCCAATAAGTAGCGGCCAATCCTTATAGGATGGTTTTCGGTAGAATATATATTTATCAATATAAAAAGAGACTATTTTAGTGTTACTTCATCCAGCGATACTTTATTATAAATGATAAATCTTAAATAATGGAAACAAATAATGCAACAAAAAACAAACCTCACTTTATATTGCATATTTATTTTATATGTACCTTCTCCCTTTTTTTTTTTTTTTTTTACACATACCTGGCTGATTATAATGGGGCATGAATCATATTATAGCAATCGATCATATAGTAATGTTCTATCACAGTATTGAAAACAGGGACTGATTTATCAAAATGCAAAGAGCACTTTTGCTTTAAAAACCTGGGGGTAAATGTATCAAGGTCCGATTTTTTCAGCGTTTTAAAATCGCGGAAAATTGCAGGTGTTAACCTGCGATTTTAGTCCAAAAGTTATCAAATGTATGAAGCTGCGATTTTTACATGGAATTTCAAAATCACTGGTCATCTCTGGCGATTTGCTGCGATGTCAAACACTCCCGTGTTTAGGTAACTCTCCTGTGTTGTCCTTATGTAGCTGCTAGATTAGTAAACACATCACTGTTACACTGGCCCTGTCTATAGAGCCAGAGGTTCCGGCAGCTGTCAAAACTGATAAAAATAAATGTCTTCTCTTCTTCTCCAAGCAAAAGAGAAGACATTTCAAGCAGGGACTTTGGATTTACAAATTCTTTTTGGACATTTCAAGCAGGGACTTTGGATTTACAAATTCTATTTGGACTTTTCAAGCCGGACTATTGTATACAAATTTATTTGGGACTTGGTTTACAGCCAATTTAGGATTAAAAGCTGCTGACAACAGATGAAAACATCAGTGGTGAGTATATGGGGCTCTATTATTTTTAATAAAAACATGGTATAAATGAGGGTGTTTAGTGTCTTTATTGGGGTTTTACTATTTTTTATTAAATGTATGTGCTTTTAATGAGGGTGTGGTGGTTTATTTAACATTTTCTTTTGTGGAACTACAGGTCCCAGCCAGCCTTGGGTGTCAGGGCATGTTAGCACTTGTGGTTCTCCAAGTGTCAACATGCCCTGGCTGCCATGGGTATGCTGGTGCTTGTAGTTATACAAGTATCAGCATGCCCACACTATTTATGGCACCCTGGCTGGCTGGGACTTGCAGTTCCACAAAACAGAATGGTGTCTGTTTATGTTTTTCAACTTATATCGCCGTTATTACCCTACACCCACCGCCCAGTGTTGTAGGAAGAGCCCTAGTGCTTTCAGCACTGGGTTGGGTGTCCGTAGAGGGATGGCCCGCTCGTTTTTTTTGTTTTTTTTTGGTGGACCCCATTCCCTAGGGAATCTAACCCAGCACTGAACAGCCTGGGGTTGGTTGTCATTAGGGCAGGGGAACCCCTTCCACGTGTCCCCCTGTTATAATGCCACCAACCCCGGCTGGTTTGCCTAGTGCTGGTAATGTGAAAATCGGGGGAACTCGACGCAAAATTTTTCCCCGATTTTCACATAACCAACAGTCGGCTGGCTGCACTAGGGCTAATAGTGAATAGAGGGGGGACCCCACCCTTTTTTTTTTTTTTACTTTTATTTATCTTTATCAGTTTAGACTAGAGATGCTCACTGACCCCCGTGAAGTGGTTTTGGTTTTGGATCTGGATTAGTTTTGTGTTTTGGTTTTGGCAAAACCACCCTTGTGTGTTTTGGTTTTGGTTTTGGATCTGTATTTTTTTAGAAAAATTGCTAAAATATGCTAAAATCACATAAGTTTGCAAATTTTTTGATCCTACATTATTATTAACCTCAATAACACTAATTTCAAGTCATTTGCAGTCAATTTTGACCACCTCACAGGTCACAATATTATTTTCATACATTTTAAACCAAATACTGCAGCAATCTGGCTGGATGGTAAGCAACACAGCAATGACTCAAACACACGGCAGTTCTTACCACATCTAGGACACATTGGCACACAGCAGTGGCAGAAAAGGACAGTGGGGCAAGCTGGAATTGTCCTTGGATCATGAAACCAGTTATGGTTCATTCGTTCGCTCCAACTGTTTCTTGGATAAGTGAGGTAATTCTACAGCTAATACATAGCAACGAGCGATGATTTCCCCGTGGATGCGTGCTTTTATCAGACACACACCAATCCAGGGTGCCAGACAACGCACTAAAAAGAGCCATTGTAATTCCAAGCAAAAGGCCAGTTCATCAGTGAGCTTCGAATCAGCCCTAATTCCTACAAAATTATAATCTAGTTAGGTACCTTTCATGTAAAGTGCAGATTACAAACACTTGATGGAGAAAGGCGAAGGCCTCATTCTTTCTTTGCCACTGCGTGTGTAGAATGGCATGTTGGCAATTTTAGCTTTTTCTGCAGATAACTTTGCCTGGATTACAGCTCTTTTTTTCTTGACCAAGGTAAAAGGTGTTTTTTTACATTTTTGTTTGCCTGACTTAAATACACTATGTACTTTTAAATAGGCTTTACCAGATGACGTACAGGGATTACTATCATCATGACTGGTGCCAGCAGCTGCTTGGTGCTCCTGCTCTTCTGTGTACTGCTGTGAATCCATTTTGATAACACCGTACACTTTTTTGTGCAAATTTAAAAGAAAAGCCTGCAAGGACTAGTATTTGTATTTCAGCAATGACAATTAGCAATGGAGCTCTTGTCTTTGGGTGTATATAACACCATACACTATTTGGTGCACATTCAGAAGAAAAGCCTGCAAGGACTTGTATTTGTATTTCAGCAATGACAATTAGCAATGGAGCAATGGAGCTCTTGTCTTTGGGTGTATATAACACCATACACTTTTTGGTGCAAATTCAGAAGAAAAGTCTGCAAGGACTAGTATTTGTATTTCAGCAATGACAATTAGCAATGGAGCAATGGAGTTCTTGTCTTTGGGCGTACATAACATCGTACACTTTTTGGTGCAAATTCACAAGAAAAGCCTGCAAGGACTAGATTTGGGATAAAGATTTGGGAGTGCTCGTAGACAGTAGACTTAGCAGTAGTGCTCAATGTCAAGCAGCAGCTGCAAGGGCAAAAAAAATATTGGCATGCATAAAAAGGGACATAGATGTAAGGGAAGAAAGTGTAATTTTGCCACTGTATAAGTCGTTGTTAAGACCTCATCTTGAATATGCAGTACAGTTCTGGGCACCACTCTATAAAAAAGATATTTTGGAACTAGAAAGGGTTCAGAGAAGGGCGACAAAATTGATAAAGGGTATGGAGTCATTAAGTTATGAGGAAAGGTTACCGGTTAGGCATGTTTACTTTAAAAAAGAAGCGTCTAAGAGGAGATATGATTACTATGTACAAATACATTAAGGGTCAATACAGAGAACTTTCATGGAAACTTTTTACCCCAAGGACTATACACAGGACACGCGGTAACCCCCTAAGGTTAGAGGAGAGGAAATTTCACAACCAGCAAAGGTAGGGGTTCTTTGCAGTAAGGGCAGTCAAGATAGGGAATTCATTGCCAGGGAAGGTTGTGATGGCAGATTCAATAGATATGTTTAAGAAAGGGTTAGACAAATTTTAAACGTTATAGTACAGTCTATAACGGCTGAATTTTTTACTATTTTCTACAAGTGAAGGGGGGGCTATAGAGACAGAAACCAAACTGGCTTTGTCCATTTCAATTTATATTGTACAGTCTATAACGGCTGAATTTTTTACTATTTTCTACAAGTGGAGGGGGGTCTAGAGAGACAGAAACCAAACTGCATTTGTCCATTTCTTTATATATTTAACTATAAGTATAGGTTGTAATATACACCCAAAGACGATGGCTGCATTGCCAATATGCATAGATGGAGAGGAAGACAATCTGGTTTGTGTGTAGAATTAATAACGGCCTACCAGGAATTAAACTGTTTTTTTCATAATTTATTAGCTTTACAATTACATTACTTATCCAAGAAACAGATGGAGCACTAAATTCGGTTATTTTATGCCCCAAAAAATTGATTTTTAAACAAAATTGCAAAACAAAACCAAACAAAACCAAAACCAAAACACGCAAGGGTGGTTTTGCCAAAACCCGAAGGTAATCCAGATCCAAAACCAAAACCAAAACATTTTGCAATAGGCTGACTAGGCTGCAGCCTAGGGCGTGAGGCTTTTGGAGGTGGTGTATAAACTGAAATTTATTTAAAAATATAAGAGAATAGTTGTTCTCCAAAGTAAAACGAAAGAAATGTAGCATGGTATTAATCTTGACATATTCCCATAGTAAATGCTGAAGACAATGATTCATCGTTGGGCTGCCACTTGAGGATAAACCAGAGAGACAAGGATGGCTACAGGTGCAGGAACGGCAACCCCCTCCCCTCCCCTTTCAGCTCTTAACCCTCAGTAGAGCCTGTTCATGCATTTGTTCCACTCAATAGAGTTCTGTTTTTAATGAAAATGAAATGAGTGACAAAGATTGCTGTTACCCCTTAAAATGCCAAGTGGAGCTGAGTATCAGAAACATTAACTTTGTGGGGGAAGGGGGGTAATCAGCAATCAGGCATGTGGCAAAATTAGCCCAGAGGCAATGAAGCACAAGGCCGCATGGAGACGTCTGGCTATTAGTAACTTTATACTTTTAAATAATTGTTTATTGTTAGGACATTTCAAACTGTGCTGAATAATGTTTAAAGTTATTAGTATTCATATTCTTCTCTGGTCATTATACAGCACATCGAAAACAATCAAGAAGCTAAAGATGGGGGAAGATCAGAGCCGAAAGATAAAATAAGAAGAATTTTGATTTTTAGGATAAATGTTATTTTACATAGAAAAATATTTTACTTCCATGTTTTATACAATTTCTATTTATCTTTGAATATTTACATTTTCTTAGTGTAGATTTAATATTGTAAGACAATAGCACAAAAAAAAGGTGTTTCCGACTATTCTTTGCGGTGGAAGCCGAAAAAAAGAAATTGAAAGAAAGTTGAATGGACATTAAAATACAATATGAAATATTTAAAAAACAAACACAATAAATGTTGCCAAGACCAAGCAGTGATCGAACCTGCTTTAACTGCACCTTACACTCACCCTAAAATGAGTCAATCACACCCCTTAACTTAGCCACTTTTACCATAGGAAGCCTACAACACCCCGCTCTAGTGTCAATTCCAATACTCAGGTATGTCAATTTCTCAGTCGCACCTTACAACTTGCCCGCTGCCACTGGAACACCCTTGACTCTAAACCATGACTGTGCAGAAAACAACAAATCCTGGCATACCATGGAACTAATTAGCCCAATGAACAAGCAATCATCCAGGTAATGGGCCACACCCTGATGCCCCGACCAAGCAACAATACACCAATGAAGAAAACTGCTAAACACTCAAAGAATGCACAAGACACCGAACAACCCATAGGCAAACATTTATTCACATAATAACCAGCATACACTGTTCCGCTTACTGGGAATTTAACCCCATACATAGAACCATCACATAGAAATTCTGAGGCCGACCTATTGGGCTACCAACCCAACCATTTACTTAGCTCCGACATAACAATAGGTGAAAAGGCCTTAACGAGCAGGAGCTCCTGCGGTGGGTCTGTCAGTGGTAATTGGACCGCTCCTCCTAGGGCATTCTCTTCTGGGATGCTCTCCTCTACACGCGGCACAGGCATGCTTAAACCTACAGGCCGCACCTCTGTCACAATGACCTATGTTGTAGGCAAAACATTTACCACGAAAGGGCTGATCATATCTATTCAGGAGTTGTCTCTGCCCCTCACACTCACATCACTCACTCCCGATCTAGGCTGAGTAACCTCTAGCCACACCTCCATGTCCTTACAACCCAGATCCATCACCAACAGACCATCCTGATTTCTGCGAAATGCCTAATCATATCACCTCCACATGTTGCCTCTAGAGCGAGTATACGTCCCCTACATCAAGCATATATATTTGATAACATTCAACATTCTTCCGGCCTGCTCTCCAGGTAACAAACCGCAAACACCAGGAAGCCCTCCAACCCATTGGAAAAACTTCTATAAGCCACGCCTGCAAAAGCATCCTCTGCCTTGCTAGTGATGAGAAACAAATCCACAAATCATCCCGTGCGGATCTGACCACACAGCTTACCTCTAATGTCCCGCAGGACGGCTGTATATCCTTACATTGCAAGTGATGGCACACATACCATCAATCCTCCCGTGCAGATCTGATCACGCACCTTACCTCTAATGTCCCTCAGGATGGCTGTATTGGAACAGCGCACCACATCATCACCCGGTACTCTGCCCAGGGAGCTGTCACTTGCAACCCCCAGCCCAGCGGCCGGTACCACCTAACTTCCTCTCCAGCAGCCTTAACAACCTTGCGCCCACACTTCTGAACCTCACTCTCAGAGGAAGAAGAGCCTGAATCAAAGCTAACACCACTGGCTGCTCCATGTCCATCACCGGCCACCCGCGATGACAGCCCCGGAGCAGGCATGGATGTGGCTTTTGCAAAGAAGCGCGCCTGGCCCGTTTCCTGATGCCATACGCCTTGCTGAACCTGCAGAGGGGGCAACTGAAAGAGAGCTCACTGGACCAGGAGCCGCGATCCCTGCAACCAAAGACAGTGCTGAATTATGTTCTAACGAACCGGGTTCAGTAACAGCAACTGGACTTGCTTGCTGAACCGCATCAACTAAATATGACGCAACCGTGCAGGAAGTGACTCGCGAACCCGCCAGGGAGGACACATGCCCTGCTCTGAAACCGGACCATCAGCCACTATCTGCACGTTGTGAGTACCCAATAGCACTGAAGGGGCTAATGCAGATGCCTGCGTGCACTCAGAGCCCGTGAAAATCAAAACAGCTGTACTGTGGAAGCAGAAACCTTGTGGTTAAGCATGAGAACTGGACAGGTAGAGATAGAAACATAGGGACCATACGCAGGGTGGGGGGGGTTTAGCAAGGAAGAAGCCCACAAGGTGGGCATGAAAATGGGTAAGGAAAAGGGTGGGCTTTGACTATGTGGGAACCAGTCAAAACTAATGCACTCCATGGAAAAGAGGGATGAGAGAAGGGCTGGAGGAGTGTGTGAGTAGGAACCTGCCCCGCGGACCAAGGGGCAATGTGATCTCAAAAAATGGGGGGGGGGGTCATTCCGTGACTGAGGGAGCAGGAGGAAAAATTTGGGGTATAAACTCATTGTAGACTCACTGCCTATTGCTGGTAGGAGACTCGGGAAAGAGGGATTGGACACCATCCCGTGGGAAGAACTTGAACCCATCAAGCAAGGGGTCCAACTGAAAGTAGGGGGGTGGGACGAGACACTGAGGGATGGGGTGAAACGGGGAAGGAAGGGGGGGAGGAAATGGAAGGGAAGAAGGATGTTAATCTTGCAGTAATTAAAGGGGGCAAAAAAAAACTGCAGCTGTGAGGCTACAAGGAAGAATTAGGGTTCGAAGAGTTGGGAAAATTGGAAAGCGAAAAACATGGGTGAGGGTCTTGTATATTTCCACCACTTGTGGGACAGAAATGGGGGGGGGGGCTGGGGGGTGCCTTGTATATTTACCCCAACTGGCTTAGAGACCTAAAAGAGGGAGAGACTATTATTAAGGGGGGGGGGACTGGTGGTCTGGAGAGGTGCAACAGGTGATGCATCACTCCTCGCGCGCTGTAGTGCCTGACTGGTACTCCTGGAAGGGGGGGGCGCTTGCTGCCAGCAACACATTGGTGACAGCGGGAGAAATCGCAGGCGCTCCAGGAGCGCCTGCACCTAAAATGGCCGCTGGGGACACTATGCTCATCCACGCATGCGCAGGCCACACCGGCACGCATGCGCGGACACCTTTTGAGCCGCCAAGCTCAGAAGAGCCTCTCCGCTTGTCCGGAACCCAGCAAGAGAGGGAGGCAGCGGACACCACTAGCGGCGAGTCCTGGATCTAAATTCGCAGCTTACGACTGGCAGGGGGGACTTGAGCAGCCTCTAAGAGGTGATGGGGCGGAACACGGACCATCTTAGCCCGGAGCATGTTTAGAGAAAAAAAAGGAGGGGTGGCGGATTATACAGGGGAATAAAAAGATGGGGGAGAGGGGAATAAAAAGGAATGGGGAATGGAAGGAAAGAAAGGGGTAATAAGAGGATTGAAAAATGGAGGGGTGGATGGAAAGGAAGTGAAAACAAAGAAACAAAAACCTGAGAAAGGAGGTCAAATGAAAGACAAATTAAACAATAGAAAACACTTTACAATATATACTTACTAGAGCAGCAGAGCAGGATATACTCACCAGAAACTCTCCAGATGGCAATAGAAAGTTAATTGCTCTTCCTATACCTTATAATCCTTCCCAGATATAATCCTTCCCCCTTTGCTCACCACTGATTGGCTGATTGTCCCATTCCACCCAACTAAATTAACTCTTGCTATACCCAATGCTTTTTCTCTTACATGCTCCCTCAGCATTTATGTTACTTCGGCCTTTTTCCAGCCCTCTGTTGTCCTTGCTATAATATGATTTATACTCAATTATAATCAGCGAGGTATGTAAAAAAAGCAAAAAAAAACAAAACAAAACAAGTGCTGTAAGGAGAAGAAACATATACTATAAAATGCAATATAAAGTGAGGTTTGTTTTTTGCAGCATTTTTTGTTTTCATTATTTAAGATTTATAATTTATAATAATAAAGTATCGCTGCATTAAGGAACACTATCATTGCTTGTTTTTATATTGATAAATATATATTATACCAAAGACCACCCTTTAAGGATGGGCCGCTGCTTATGGGCCAGTGCTATGTGCTTGCCCCCCGGGCTAAAGTCTGCCAGCCAGACCCTGGCATCCTCCTATCCCCCAATTGTACCCCGGTTATAACGATTCATGCAACCCCCTGTGGGAGATCTCAGCTGCTCAAGCTGGATTGCTATCAGTTTTACTAAGGAACAGTGGACTACAATTCCATCTCACACCGGGATATATAACAAGGGTCTCCAAGATCTTAGTATCAGGAGAAAGACAGAAAATTCACTAACTCAGGATATTAATTATGCAGACGATCTCAGTATATATATATATATATATATATATATCTTAGTACCTTTGAGCTCTCAGTGGTCTTTATGTTAGGAATCCTGACAGGAATCCTGACACAATGGAAGTTTAAACAGTTTAAAACCCCCTGGTCTATGAGTTTTTCTACCTATATCATGTTTCATTCTTCACATCTTGGGTACCAGGAATCATTTGTACAACATCTCTACACATATTGGGTTTTTAACACCTCACAATATTCCCTAATCGCCGCAGTCACATACTCAAGTACTAGTCATAAATAATAAACCTGAATATATTGTCATATATTTCAGTTATATTATCAAAGTGTTGTGGTTAGTTTGTTATAAAATTATAGTTAATGATATGTTGTTCATATACTGAAAGTATCCACCCAAACCTTTGCATGGGGTCTTGATAAATCCAGTATTTTGCTTTCTTATGGCTACTGGTGTCTCTCTGCATGTCTTTACTGTGATGTTCACTAATACCTGGAACTAAAGTACCAATAAAACACAAACCCCAAATAAAACATCTGGAGGTAGGGTGTAGAGTATATCCACCCACGCCTCATGAAAAATGGGCTGCACTGTACTTGGATTTGGTGTCCTTGTTGCACATTTCAATGTACAAGTTTCATTAATAGCAAAAAGCTTTTCTAACGAATCATGACAGTAGAAATTAAATCTCATCGCTTTTTCATTATAACCAGTAATCACTTACAGGTATAGGGGGAGATACCTGTGCAACATGGAACACCTGTGTGAGTAAACTGATAGGTACTTTGTTACCTAGATGTGGATCTATGTAGTACTTTCTACAAAATGACAGCTGGAATCATATTGGTTGCCATAGGCAACATCCCCACTTTTTCAAACCCGCAACTTAGTAAATCTAGCCCTTAGAGTCACTGAGTGTGGGGGTTGGACAGTGCAATGTTGTTATTCTTGGTATATTGAGGGGGAGAGCTAACCAGACCATACTTTTAGATAATATTGAGGGTGGAATACACACCCAACAATCTCTTACATCAAAATAGCTTCCTACTAGAGTATGATATTTTAACCAAAGCTTTATATACTTTAGATCAGAATGATGTTTTTAAAATTCCTGCTACTTTCTCGCCCCCTGGTGGGTCACCTCAATTAGAAGAGTGCTCAGTTATGGCAACATTAGTTGTCTGTTGTATCAGAGAAGTGATTACTGCATCATACGTAGGTATCAAATCAATGACTATGTCAATAGTCATTACTATCAAACCAGAACACAGAATCAGTGTCCATAGGCCCATATCAGGATTTGAAACTGCCTGGTGATTTCATTTTAATTTCAATAACTCCCATAAATAGCTCTCACCTATAATGTTACGGTTGCACACTAGGAACCACACGTCTCCAACATATTAGTAGCACATTGTTCACTTTGTAACAATCTACACTCAGTTTGGATTATTTTGTTGTTTATAGGTTTATGTTATAGGTCACTGTTCACATTAATATATCATTATATCTTATTTTCTTCTCCATCATTTCTTCATCACATTAGCACACTCGGTGACAATAGATATAGCTACAGAAAAACACGAAGACTGAAATAACGACCTACTTAAAATGTACACTTACATTAAGCCCGATGACAGAGATTACCGAAAGAACTGCTTTACGACTGCTGATAAATGCGAAGATGCTGGCGCTTCATCCTGATGTCACCGAAGACAGCGACATCTACTTTTAAAGTGGTGGGTTAGGGTTAGGGGTTAGGTGTTTGGGTTAGGGTGCGTTGGTAACTTAAGTAACATCAGAATGAAATGCTGCAATCCAGCATCTTCGCATTAAGAAGCAGTCGCATAGCAACACTTTCTGTAATCTCCACCGTTGGGCTTAAGGTAAGTGCACATTTTAATTAAGTCGTTATTTCACTCTTTCTTTTTTTTGTAGGTATATAGTGGGTGTCGGTACCCCAAGCGTAGGAATATTGTACTCATCCCAGCGTACTATTATACATTGTTACCCAAGCTCTCTAGCAACTATTCAAATAAGAATTAGCATTAATTATCCTGGTGTTATATCAAACCATTAATACTATCAGGTATACATATGAGACTTGTCATATGAGATCTATAAGTTCACTATATATACGTGACACTATTTTGTTAAGATGAATATATTATTTATGATTCTAGTTCAAGCTTTATTTGGGTGATTGTATATGCTTGCATTGTGGTTAGCTTATATAATTTTTAATTTAATTGCCAATATCTTATTCTGGACAATGCCACATCTCATTAGCTTGCTATTTTTATTATAAGTACATTTTACAGAATTACATATATATATATATATATATATATATATATATATATATGTACATAGATATAGATATATGCACACCCACAATCAGCCAGTCAGTAGCAGTTAAACAGTGCTGGTGACCGCCATCACCATCACTGGGTATTTGTTCCAGCCATTGGGTATCCACAAGAGAAACAGCTATTCACAGATGTATCACATAATTTAGGAAAACCCTATTATTTCCAAAGTCAATATCACCCATACCTCCCAAATTATGTTAAATGCAGTTAAACACATACAGGATAACCATATATATCATGGTGATAGTGGCAGTTAGATGGTCACTCACAGCATGTG
Source organism: Mixophyes fleayi (assembly GCF_038048845.1). Lineage (NCBI taxonomy): Eukaryota > Metazoa > Chordata > Amphibia > Anura > Limnodynastidae > Mixophyes > Mixophyes fleayi. The sequence continues at coordinate 220,055,412 of NC_134404.1, forward strand.
CAGTGACATCACAAGATTCTATGGTACATGTGACCATTTGAAGCTGTAGTCGGGGCAACCGAGCTGTTTACTTTCAGACCAGTGGTCTACCACAGCGACAGTTGGAAGTGACATACTTGGATTGCCGTTGTCTCAGACAAAATGTTGGATCCAGAGCCGAGAAAAAGTGCCAAGGAGGAAGAGGAGAAGGAGGAGAAGGAGGATGAAGAGGAGGAAGAGAAGGAGGATGAAGAGGAGGAAGAGAAGGAGGAGGAAGAGAAGGAAGAGGAGAAGAAGGAGGAAGAGAAGGAAAAGGAGAAAGAGGAGAAGGAGGATGAAGAGGAGGAAGAGAAGGAGGAGAAAGAGAAGGAAGAGGAGAAGGAGGAGAAAGAGGAGGAAGAGATTGTCCGGAGCAAGCCAGCCGTGAAGAAAAGAAGAATTTTAGACTCATCGGATGAAGGCCTGAAGAAAGTGTCCATGAAGAGAAAGCACAGGAAGAAAAGGAGAAAGGGACCATCTGGGTCAGAGATGGAGAAACATAATCAGGATGGAGCAGGTAGATAATGAATAATGTTATAATAATAATAATAATAATAATAATAATAATATTCATTTACACATAGAAACCTGTGGACTCATACATATAAATTATTTTCATACAACCACTTTGCGTTGATCTTGGTGGGCTGTCCTATTGTATACAGGTGTTGAATAACATCCAAGCTCCAATCTAGATGTCTCATTTGACATTTGTGTGATTGAAAATAATCTCCATAGCAAAGACATTTGTTGTCCAGAAAATACAATATGTAAAATGTTGGTTTAGTATAAGGTACATTATTTCAGTCCAGATATAACTCAACCCTCATTCTAACAAAATAAAAATACTGTCATTTATAAGCGTTATTGAATCAACCAACAATCCAATGCCACAAATTTAGATTTTGCTGCAAATTAGTTATCTTATTTTTTTATGAAATTATTATTTAATCTTATAAATTCTTATACATAACTTTGTAGCTCATATGTCCAGAGATATCTGTCTCAAATTGCCTCATTAAAGACGTGCCCATGTGCCTAAGTCTTTATCTTTCATTCTAAGGGGCATATTTAATTCCAATCCCGATTCACGGGATCGCGCCGGAACGGCTGCGAACGTAATCCGCGGTACCGCAATAACGTGGATTTTCTTTCACAGCCCATAGGGCTGCGTACGAAAATCCGCGTTATTGCGATACCGTATTACCGGCAGTACTGCGCATTTTCCTCGGTAACGCGCGTTACCGTGGATCGGATCGGAATTGAATATGCCCCTAAGAACTCATAACTGAGATTTAACATTGCACACTCTGAGGCTGATTTTTAAAGTATTTGTGCCCAAAGGTGCAGACTAAAATGCAGTCACAAAAAAAAGACAATTATTGGCAGCATATGCAAAGTTGGAGTTATCACAGGTTGTGCGTTTGACTGCACCAGTAGCAGATGCAACATATGCACCATACACATCAGGTTTACATCAGATCAGGCCCAGTGCAACATTTCTCTATGCTCTAGGCAAAGCTTAAGCCAACTGCTCCTTCTTCCCACAATTTCCACTTCCTAGACCCTCACACACTTGACATTTGTAATATAAAAATATTAACTCTCACCTCCTCCTGGCAGTCTGGTAAGTCCAGATGTACTGATGTCTGACACAGAATCCTGTACAGGCTTCACTTCTGCCCAGGAGCAAACACAGGATATCTAGAAGCGTGGCACCAAATGTTAGATTTCAGAACAAAGTAAAAAAAATCATTCACCTGTTACACACTGACATGTCTCCCGCTGCCCACCAGCTTTTCTCACACATGTCACTCTTACTCTTGTTAGCAATGGTGTCCTGCCACCGTGCTGCTCTCCAGAGCCCAGCGCCCTAGGCAGCTGCCTAATGGTGACGCTGGCCCTGCATCAGCACATAACTATTTCAACTTTTGTTTTGATAGTGAAATATGCATTCTTTATTAGGTTTAAAGTCAATTATTTTTAAAAACGTATTGAATATGTCAGGTATAATTCTCCTTCTCCTGTGCAAATTTAAAACAAAATTGTTTCTAATATACGCTCACAAAATCATATACTATATGCACGAGCAAAAAAGAAAGCACATAACAGCTTAAAAGGTGAATCCCCAAGCAGCCAATCAGTAGCAGCTAGTTAGAGTTGGTGACCATCATCATCATCAGTTTCTATTTGCACCTGCTCTCTGGCACCGCAATTAACTTAATTGATACGGCTTTGACAAGCACATATGCATCTCTGTGCAGGTCAACATCTATTTGTAATTACGCAAACATACCTTACTGCACTCGGACTATATTAGCACCCCTTCCCTTCACTGATCCACATAACTCATAACTCACTCTACAAGGTAAATGTCACAGGACTAACATATTAACTCTTTACCAAGGGATATGTAAAGACTTATTCTTTTATTGTAATTATGTAAGCTACAGTAATCATTGTCTGTGAGTGTGAACCCTGTGCTCCAATTAAAATATATTTATTTGTAAAAGAGTAAAGTACATTATAGAATATAGAGATAATATTATTTCAATCATGAATGTGTCTACCATTAAATTGGAGTTGTGGAGCAAGATAAAAAGCATTTTATTTGTATTTCTACTTATGTTATCCCCAATACCTGCTTCCTAAGAGAAGGGCAATTCTGTACATTAGGTTGAAACTAATTGTGTCCATCCCAATTCCTTGTCAAATGATGTGAGAATGTTTCCAGTCAACTCGACTATTTACTAATGTGTCTTCAAATGTTCTTCACCCAACTACATGATAAATCCTCTGACCCCTTAATGTGCCTAGTCACTTGTTATTTGTTTTCCCTCCAAACCCTAATCTGTCCATAACGAGCCCTCAACAGTCACAAACAATATCATATCAACATCCCAATCTATCTCCAGATCCAAACATAAATCCCTAAATACTATAGTATGTGTCCAAAACCCACTGCTACAACTAAATTTACCAAACCCACTTACAGATTATTGATTATATCTCCAAACTCATACATTAAATCAAAAAGAAGAAAAGAGTTCTGATTTTGGAAGTACTTATTTACATGCTAATATGTGGACTCGTTCTTAATCTTATACCCTTGATATGAATATGTTAAAAGTTATCCATTTTATTTCAAACAAATAAAACTTATGAAGCATGGTAATTATGGGTGTGCACCGGCCACTTTTGGTGTTTTGGGTTCTGATTAGCTTGAGGTTTTAAGTTCTGATTTGTTTTGCCAAAACACCCCACGAAAGGTTTTGGTTCTGATTTTGGGTTTTGGGTTCTGATTTTTTTTTTTAAAAAGCATAAAAAGTGCTAAAATCCATATTTATTTATTTTTTTCACTCCTACACTATTATTAACTTCAATAACATTCATTTCCACTAATTTCCAGTATATTCTGAACACCTCACACCTCACAATATTGTTTTTAGTCCAAAAGGTTGCACCGAGGTAGCTGGATGTCTAACACGTGGCCCATCGTAGGGGGCTGTGTAGGCTTGAATGGCCTTTTGCTCCTCCTCCATCCTCTGCAGCATATAGAGGGTGGAGTTCAAGCGCGTCACTACCTCTTGTTTTTGTTGATGGCAGCGCAGGTTCATGCTTTTTTGATGTAGCAGGAACAGTGAACGTACTTTAATATCTGATACTAATATTTCTGCACTGCAGGAACAGTGAACGTAGTTTAATATCTGATACTAATATTTCTGCACTGCAGGAACAGCGAACGTAGTTTAATATCTGATACTAATATTTCTGGACTGCAAGAACAGTGAACGTAGGTATTCCAGTAGTAATATTTCTGGACTGCAAGCATATATTGCACTAGAATTTTATTTATACTTTTTAAATAATTTTTTTATATATTTTTTTAATTATTTTTGTATAATTTTTTTTAATTTTTTTTAAAAATATTTTTCTATAATTGTTTTTTTATTTTTTTTATGATTTTTGGATAATTTTAAAATAACTATGGACTTAGCAGAACAAAGCACAGGACAAAAGCACCACTGGACTCAGCAGGACACTGAAAATCTGGAATTACTTTTTACCTTGTAGTGCTCTGTATAGTGATTGTAACATGGGCACTCCTGCTCCTGGGAGCTGCATCCTTTAAGTACACAAACACATTTTAATATAAAAAGGGTTTTTACTAATAGCAGGAAATACAGACAAGTAGCATTTAATTATTTAATTATGTGTAAATGGGTATTTATCTGCCTGCAGTATACTCTACTTCTTCCCCGACAAAAAGACTCTGTACAACCCACTCTGGATTCCTGACTACTAGCACTCCAAGAAATACATTAATTGCTTTTTCTTTTTACTCCTAATAAATTTCTGCTTGTTGTTAGTAGCTCATTTATGTCATTACACTAGAATCTGTCAGCATACCTAATAACTATGCTGGTTCCTGCATCAGATGTACCTAAAATTGTGCAAAAGGCTTCTCACTGAAGATATATATACAGGGACTCCCAAACCACAACCTCCCTCTTCACTAAACGCAGGCAGAATGAAGATGGCGGCCGCGAGCGGGGAATTTATGACATCCGAGTCTCGCGAGATCCGACGCGAGACTTGGATGTCATAGCCTCGTTTTGGATTCATTTGGCGGGCGGAAGTTCCCGAACAGTGCTCGGATCCCGTCGGATCCGCACTGTTCGGGTGGGCTCGGATTTGCGAAATCCGAGCCCGCTCATCTCTAATGGTAATTGTTTCATTGATATTGCAAAATACAAGACAAAGTTAGTAGGAAAGAATATAGAGATTTATAAATTCTAATGAATTGTTAGCTCCTAAATCAGGGTTGGCAACCTTTTTCTATCAGTGTGCCGGCTAAAATGTAGTCAAGCCCAGATGTGTCAGTTGTGGTGTTTGTACATAGATATATATATATATATATTTATATATATCGTAACATAATATGTTGTAACAAACACGGCCTTCTTGTAGCACTTCTGACACCACTTGCAGTACTTGTAGTACTAACAACCCGCAGACATCAGTTTTATTGCAAGAAAAAAAGTACAATTTTGACAAGTGAAAAAAATAGTATTACACTTTAAAGGTGCTACTGGCTTGTGGCAGAACAGGTCTTGATGGTCCTTGGGTTTCTATTCCCTTTGATTTCTTTACCTACAAAACAAGGAAATAAAAAATGTTTATCTGTAATTTATATCCAACGCCAGAAATACTCTCATTTGCTCACCTTGCACACTGTTCGAGATCAGTTTATGTTTTGGTCCCTGTGGCGCAATCGCAATAATAGCGGGCTTAATCTCCATATATTCTGGAAAACAGGCGCCATTTTGGTTATTAGAACGGTACAGGTATGTGACCAAAGAATTTAGTTGTCTATACATGTTCACTGAAATACCTTCGTGTCTAACTTCTTTCATATCTTTTTCTTTTTCAATTTTTTCTTCTTTGATATGTGATGCATTAGTGGTATCCAGGGCCATCTTTCCATTGGGCACGATGGGCAGGTGCCCGGGGGCCCCATGGGCAAGGGGGTCCCATAGGCAGGGCTCTTAATTAGAATAAATAATCCTGCAAAAGAAAAAACCTGCAAGAAAAACCTTCAAGGGTCACTGATCTATCTATCTCTATACATCTATATCTATCTATCTATCTATCTATCTATCTATATATATATATATATATATATATATATATATATATATATGGGCCCCGGTGTACTGCTTTGCCCGGGGGCCCATAATATTGTTACGATGGCCCTGGTGGTATCAGTGGTATCTAAACAGGCCTTCTCACCATTAATTCTTCGTTCTGATAAAAAATAAACTATGTTACAAATTAGGTGTTTACATTGCTTCATGTGAAACTAGAATGAAATAAAGTCCTTCAAACAGGTACACTAAACGTGCTACTGATCTTTTTCAATGTCGTAGTCATCCTGGTCCAGTACTTTGACCATCATCTCCACCTCTCTTGGACTCATTGGATTTGCTCTTTGCTCTTCTTGAGTATCTCCATCCCCCACCTTAAGTTTTCCCAAAAATTTTGGCCCTTCCAGCACCATCTCTGACTCAGTCTCCGTCTCCATAGCTGCAACCCCCACTGACACCATCTCCTCACCCGCAACCCCCACTGACACCTTCTCCTCACCCGCAACCCCCACTGACACCTTCTCCTCAACCGCAACACCCACTGACACTTTCTCCTCACTTACCATCTTCTCACGCTCCTTGGCGCCAGACAGGTTCCTCTGTCATTTTATACACTCAGACATGTGCGTTCGTTTCTGCTGTGGACCAATCAGCGATGATGCCCGCAGAGAATGGAGCATTCCATTACATACGAAGGGATTTTATTATTAGGGAATAATTATTGCATTGCACTTTACCAGTTAAATGTTTTTGCAAATTTTATGTATGGTAATAAACTTCTATTTTATAGGAATGCAGGAAGAGACAGTGTTGCCTTCTCTTTTTATGCGACTTTGGGTGTTAACTATAGTGAAAGCTCTGCCCCTTTATGCTTATGTCTTTGGTATATCGTTACATGCCCCGCAAATGATGCTTCAGTGTGTACGAAATTAAAATTAATGCTCACGACAACATGGCTGTAAAAAGTCGCTAAAGGAACGTTCGCTCTTTCCTTTATTGTCTAAAACAAGGCTAGTGTGTATGCAGTCCATGGACCGAGCGATCGGACCATTGATTGCATGTTAAATCGATCGGCATAAAAAATTTGTTGGAAAATTCTGTATTGTGTACCCAGCTTTAGTCAGGATGACACCAGTAAACAATGCCACATTGTTTACACCTCCTGGTGACCCTAATGCTAAGCTAAACACAGTCCAGCTCTTTACTGACTGGCCAGCTCTTCCAGCATCAGTCACCAACATAAAATTAACAATACAGTCTTTTAACCCCCACCCAAACACTGCAAACCAATCACAGACAATAAATCAATAACACGCATATGGTACACCTGTGTGTTTGTGTGCTATGGGAAAGACTGTGTGGGAATTAACTCTGTATGCAGCTTTTCCTTGCAGAGTTCCCGGGACTTCACCTGTCCCTATGCAGGGGAGCTGTAGCAAATGGGCATCTTTGCTACAATGTATATATATATATATATATATATATATATAGATAGATAGATAGATAGATAGATAGATAGATAGATAGATCCATCTATCTATATCTATATATATGTGTATATATATATATATATATATATATATATATATATATATATATACACATATATATACACATATATAAATATATTTATGTCGTATTTCATGATACTAATATCATAGTGTTACTAGTAATGGAACCAACAAATAAATGTTATGCCACACAGTAGTGCCCCAGTTCAAATTATGTCACATAGTTGTTTTCCCAATTCATACCATACCTCATAATTGTGCCCCCACTTTATAGTATGCCATATAGTTGTGCTCCAATAGCTAGTAGGTCATATAGTTGTGCTCCAAATACATTGAATGCCACATAGTTATGCCCCAATACACAGTATGTCACATAGTTGTGCCCCAATACACAGTATGCCACATAGTCAGGGGCGGATTGGCCACAGAACCTACCAGGAGTTGTCCCGGTAGGCAAGTGGCCACAGGAGGCCGCCGATTGATGTTTTGGTGGGGGTTAAAATAATGTAAAAAAATTAAGTGCAGTGCCTGATTTTGCTGGACGCTGGACCTTCCGGACCGGCTGTCGATGTTGGAGCAATGTGGTAGTGGGTGGCTGGCCCCTCCTCCTCTGATCTATTGATCCGTCCTCCCTCCCCCCAGCGTGGCCTCCTCCATTCCCCGTAATTGCGGATGTCTCATGGGACATGGCGTCCCATGTGTGTGCGCATAGGAGTCTCCAGGCGGGCGGCAGGTAAGTTTGAATTAAAGGTGGGGCAGCTCTTTTGTTTGAATGAAAGAGGGGGAAGATCTAATGTCTGAATGATAAGGGGGGGCCTGCTCTGATGTGTGAATGAAAGGACTGAGGGGCCTGCTCTGATGTGTGAATGAAAGGACTGAGAGGCCTGCTCTGATGTGTGAATGAAAGGACTGGGGGGGCCTGCTCTGATGTGTGAATGAAAGGACTGAGAGGCCTGCTCTGATGTGTGAATGAAAGGATGAGAGGCCGGCTCTGATGAGTGAATGAAAGGACTGAGAGGCCTGCTCTGATGTGTGAATGAAAGGACTGGGGGCCTGTTCTGATGTGTGAATGAAAGGACTGGGGGCCTACTCTGATGTGTGAATGAAAGGACTGGGTGACCTGCTCTGATGTGTGAATGAAAGGACTAGGGGCCTGCTCTGATGTGTGAATGAAAGGACCTGGGGGCCTGCTCTGATGTTTCAATTAAAGGACCTGGGAAGCATGCTCTGATGTGTGAATGAAAGGACCTGGGGGCCTGCTCTGTGTATACTATTAATTTAATATCAGAGCTAGTTGGCGCTTTCTAATTTTCATGTACTCATTATTTTTTCCAAATAGTACACCCAACATTCCAGGATCCAGACAAGCAGCAAATGATCTAAAGTAACCAACAGCCACAGGTGGTGAAAGTGACAAGAACAGGTAGGAGAGAGGAGGACAGTCTGCCAACTGTTCTGAATCTGGTGTGGTAGTCATGAATTTTGGTGACTGTCAGCCTGTATAATGTAATCCAGGCTGTGGGTCCACCCATTGCCACTTTAAAACTGCAGTTCTCATGATGTCCATTAAAAGTGACGTGTTTTATGCTGTATGGGTTCTGCAAAGTCGCATTTTACATTTGAAGGGGATTTTAGCTGCCGGAAATACTACTTGTCAGTTATATTATCGCTTTTATACTCATCGTGATTGTTTTGTCAGTGTGGTGTGTGTCGGGTTTGTAAGTGCCGATGACACGACTACCAACGTGTCTGCCAAACCTCCCTGCACTGTTATTAAGTCAAACCACCAAAAATCACTGGGCATATTTAGGGCTCATATGCAATTGTTACGAAAGAAGTGTTTTCATGTTTGAAGCATTTCACCTTTGTGGTGATTGCATCTGGAAAGCCATTTATTATTTATTATAAGGATTATTTTTAATTCTTTTTTGTGAAACACACGGTACACTTATTTATATATTATATATATAGAGAGAGATTTGCTGATAGTTTGCATCTCAGGATGTCAGGGAAAGATGCAACAGTGCGGTGAGCTGCTCATATGCTACTCCTGTAGGCTGATCAAATATAATTGTGCCAACAGGTTCCCTAAACGTATTAAACAAAGTCAGATATGTTTTTATGAAGGGAATATTGGGCGGATGTATTAGTAGGCAAATAAACAACTTTGAGCACAGAGGCATAAACCAGTCGCAGATCATGCAAAAGGATTCATGTATTTTTATAACACAGGACTGGCAGCTTTTGCACTGCATTGCTTTAGAAATGATCCACAGTGTTTTACATCATCACATCTAGGGTTTCCTAAATGTTACTACAACCAAATTCCAGTAGTCCTAAATCCTGCCTACTTTTGTGTTAGCCACACCTACATTTGTTTTAATCCCGCCCACATAAGGCCACTTCAATAATTTTTTCCAGGGACACTTTAAGTTCCCAATCCGCCCCTGCACATAGTTGTGCCCCCAATACATTGAATACCACATAGTTGTGCCCCCAATACACAGAATGCCCCATCTGATCACACACTGTTGGCAGATGTAATGTGAGTACAAATATTGTACACTGTCCTGTTTTTCTCAAAAAGGAAATCAACCAAGATGAAGGGAGGAATTCAATTAAGCCCAAAGTCCTGTAGGACTTTTGCTTGCACCTCACAGAGGGATTTACTTACTGTATACCCAGAGGTGCGTATGGCTGCACATTGCACAAGGCTCCTACGGGACCTCGTGCTGAATTGATTTCTCCCTGAAGAGCTTAGACTAGTCATGGTACTAGATTAACAGGATTGGTTAGAGTAGGCATACACACAGATATGTATCATCATTATCAGTTATGTATATAGCGCCACTAATTCCGCAGCGCTATACAGAGAACGCATTCACATCGATCCCTGCCACATTGGAGCTTACAGTCTAAATTCCCTAACATATACAGACAGAGAGAGAGATGAAGGTCAATTTAATAGCAGCCAATTAACCTACTAGTATGTTTTTGAAGTGTGGGAGGAAACCCGCGCAAACATAGGCAGAACATACAAACTCCACACAGATAAGGCCATGGTTAGGAATCAAACTCATGACCCCAGTGCTGTGAGGTAGAAGTGCTAACCACTAATCCACGGTGCTGCCCTATGTGCTTTTGTGTCTGTATGCTATTATTATGAATAGTATTACTCCATACACTGCACTTGGCACTCAATAATAAGTAGGATACCTCAGTATAGAAATGGAAATCTTCATGTCACATAGCTATCCCAGTTTTAGGAATTAGTAGAACTGTTGGCTCAACCTATAGTCTATAATATAGTCTATAACATAAGGCAAATATTGATATAATCTATTTTATCACTCCATTAGGAACCAGCATTGCTCAGCCAATCTGCCTCGGAGATCAAGTCTCTGAAAACATCCTGAGACTATCGTTTTGCCGTGAGCTTGGCCGGGGCTCTTTTGGAAAGGTAAGTAATGAGTGTTCAATAGTCACAAGAGATTTATGTGTGAAGGTGGATGTTATTAGAAATCAGAAATGCTGCGTCCGAGCTTCTCACACATCACATGTTGCAGTGGAAAAGGCCTTTCTGGCGATACTAGCTTTGAGTTTCAGTTTTGAATATATGTCATTATTATGTTTGTTTATTACATTGCACCTAGAAGTGCAACCAAAAGGTGCAATATGCGTCCCATTATAAGAATAGAGGTGATGACTAATCCTGTATCACAAAGTAAAATCTAAGTTCTGCACTTATTACACTTCTACATCTAATTCACACTTAACAAGTACCAATCACGGTCTGTCCACATGGGTATATCTGTGAAAAAGAGGCGTGTACATAGTACCCTTCCTGGACATCCCTTGGAGGCTTGGCATTGGTGACCTAAGCACTATCCTTTCATCCATAGACCCAGTTGAGCTAGAATATGGGTGTGGTGAAAGTGACTGTGCCAGGCTAAAAGCCTCCTATATGACCCCACAGTGACATCTGTCATAGACTATGGACAGTGAACTGGCCTTTCAAAAAGCTGGGACCACACCCTGAGGTCACGGCTCCCAAGACTCCATCTGTCAGCACTGCGAACAGATACTGCAATCTTCACATGCAAAATCAAGCTCTCCAAAGTGGACGGTACAGGTTGAGCATATATATGAATATATATATATATATATATATATATATATATATATATATATATACATACATACACTGTATATCCAGGTTCTCTATGATAGTTAATAAATGACATCAGTTCAAGTAATAAAATTGTTTTATAAAAATAAAAATATTGAAGATGCACTTTGTAAAGCTAAGTGAGAAATAATAGATTCCCATTGTAACTGACACAGCAATGGCAGCTGCACTCACTAGATTCTGTTAGTTGTATCTATAAAGGCAGATATAGAAGAAAAGCACATATCCACTCTTTCCTCCATATTTTCCTCTTCTTGACCATTTTCTACATGGAGGAGGTGTCAGGGGCAGTGAATAATCTCATTGCTATGCCTTTATGTACCTATCCCTAGGCATAATAGGGATAGAATAGGAATGAGGGCATAGGGGATATAGATATGAGTTCATCTGACAAGAGAGAGTGGCAGATTTTGGAAAACACAGTAAGACAGGCATCATAGGTAAAAATCATCATCATCATCATCATCATCATCATCATCATGAACATTTATTTACATAGCGCCAGCAGATTCCTTAGCGCTTTGCAATTGGGAACATACATAGATGTGCATATATGTTGGAAGATAAATGCATTGGGTGTTATTATTAAACAGGAAAGTGAGGGGGTCCCGGATAATATTTTACACTAGTGGCTAGAGACATTTAGCTAAACTATGGTAACACAGAGTTAAATGTTGTAAAATAGGTGTTCCCCAATGTATAATATGTAAAGTCATTAAAGGATTAATGTCACGTTTAGAGGAGATGTTTATAAACATTTAGACACATACTTTATTTGTCCTCTAATGTTACATATTGTCTTTATGTTTCTTTGCTCTTTATGAGGCTGACCCTATAATGTCTCCTCTAGGTCCTGCTGGCAGCAGATTCTTATACAAGTCAGCATTTGGCTGTGAAAGTCATCAGCAAGAGGGATCTGCTAGTTGAGGGCAGTGAGCATGTGATGGTGGAGCAGAGAGTGTTACAACTTGCATCTGGAAGCGCCTTCCTCGTTCATGGTTGCTTTGCTTTCCAGACCAAGGTACCGCTGTGACCACCTCCTTATTGCCAAATATCCATACATATGTAATATAACCTCACTTGTTTCTACTGCAAATTGTGTTTCTTTACTAAAACAGTAAATCTTATCTCCTACATTCCAGATACATCCGGGATCTTTCGGGCTCATTCACATTATTATTTTGTTAAGTTCTGGAGATGCACAGTGCTAACAAATGCAGGCCTGCTGTATCTACATTGACATAGGGACTATTGATCCTTAGATCACTGCACCTGTGTCACATCACAACACAGTACAACATGCCAGGAGTTCTTCATAAGGACTTTCTGCTTTGTTGATAGGGCACCTGGTCGGAGCACCTGTCCAGTGAAGAACCACATTCAGTTATAAATTCCTCCCACAGCAGTGTTGAATCTCCTGTCCTGTCCACTCCTTCCATACTGGTCATTTAGTCATTTCATTTTGGGTATATCTGGGGATGGGCACTCACTTGATGTTAGGGACAAGGTAGAGGATCATAAAGATGAAATGTCCGAAACTGAAAAAATTTAGACACTGAAAATTCAGTTAACAGCCATGTGTCCATGACTCCTTTTATCGTATAGTTGGTGATATATCATCCACCATCACTGCTGTAAAACATTCCCCCCATTACCTCTGTAGTAACACAATCTCCCACCTGTTGCATCATATTTCTTTCCTGCCCCTCCAACCTTTTTGGTAACACATTCTCTCCCCATCACCTATCTAGTAACACAATCTATCCCCCTTATCTCTAAAGTAACACATTTCTTCCCCATCCCTCTTCTGTAGAAAATCCATGGTTTATTTTTCCACCTGGCTAACCCCACATGTTTAATTATACTTCTGCTTCTACCATAAAACAGGAGCTTGTGCTACTTGGCATGGAATATGCAAGCGGCGGAGATTTCTTCAACTTGCTGCAGAGGAGAGGCCCCCTTGACATCCCCAGTGCAAGGTGAATATAAGAATAATACACTGTAAAAACCACTGGATATAGGAAGGACTAAATGCATGAATCAGGAAGATAGATGGCATATTATAAATAACTATTTACACTATATTTTGCAGAAAGACTGCTACTGATCGAAATAGATAAGACAATGTTATAAAGCATTACTCATGTCTGAGTTATTTCTTATAAGTAGGATATTTTAATATAAGCAGTGAAAAACTGGTCACAGTCTTAACATTATCTGACTCCTTGGTAAAGTACTGGCTCACAGCAGTGTTGCTGGAGGATTTTTCTCTGTTTTTTCCTCCATTCTAGATAATCCCACCTTTTCAAGCACCTGCTGTGATCCTATAAATTGATAGAGTAACTTCCATGTCTATATTACTGGGTAAAATCGTCAGCAGAGTTATGGCAGCTCTGGATCCCATATAAAAACAACAAAATAACGATGATTGATAAGACAAGTGCCAGGGGAGGGCTGGCAGACTTTAGTCCGGGGGGCAAGCACACAGCACTGGCCCATAACTAGCGGCCCATCCTTAAAGGTGGTTTTTGGTACAATATATATTTATCTATATACAAAGAGGCTATTTCTGTTGCTTAATCCATATATATATATATATATATATATATATATATATATATATATATATTTATGCCCAGGCACAGAGCTGGATTAAGGTTTTGGGGAGCCTGGGCACTTTAGACAGGGTAACCCCCTATGATGTAGCATGGTTATCATTTTAGAGAAAAAATACACAGGCAATACTTGTGTGCACCACTGTTAGGTGCACACAGTTCTGCCTTCACGAGCAGTACACGGTGAAGCGGGACATACCTCCCAACTGTCCTAAGCGAAACAGTCACCCAAATTCGGGACTGTCCCACCAGATTCAGGACAGTTGGTAGACTGTCCTGCTCTCTCCTACCTGTTCTTGTCACTGTCACCACTTGTGGCTGCTGGTTACTTTGGCTCTGGATCCTTGGAGGTCCTATTTGGTAAAAAAAAATTAAAAAAATGGGTACATGAAATTTAGAAAACTTCAACAATCCCTGGCATTAAATCAATATATCACCCAAGTTTTATAATTAGGCCCCCCTCTGTCCCAGCACCTATAGTCACATATGTCCCCCTCTGTCCAGCACCTTTAGTCACACATGTCCCCCTCTGTCCCAGCACCTTTAGTCACACATGTCCCTCTCTGTCCCAGCACCTTTAGTCACACATGTCCATCTCTGTCCCAGCACCTATAGTCACACATGTCCCTCTCTGTCCCAGCACCTTTAGTCACACATGTCCATCTCTGTCCCAGCACCTATAGTCACACATGTCCCTCTCTGTCCTAGCACCTTTAGTCACACATGCCCATCTCTGTCCCAGCACCTATAGTCACACATGTCCCCCTCTGTCCCAGCACCTTTAGTCACACATGTCCCCTCTGTCCCAGCACCTATAGTCACACATGTCCCCCTCTGTCCCAGCACCTTTAGTCACACATTTCCCCTCTATCCCAGCACCTATAGTCACACATGTCCCCCTCTGTCCCAGCACCTTTAGTCACACATGTCCATCTCTGTCCCAGCACCTTTAGTCACACATGTCCCCCTCTGTCCCAGCACCTTTAGTCACACATGTCCCCTCTGTCCCAGCACCTATAGTCACACATGTCCCCCTCTGTCCCAGCACCTTTAGTCACACATTTCCCCTCTATCCCAGCACCTATAGTCACACATGTCCCCCTCTGTCCCAGCACCTTTAGTCACACATGTCCATCTCTGTCCCAGCACCTTTAGTCACACATGTCCCCCTCTGTCCCAGCACCTATAGTCACACATTTCCCTCTGTCCCAGCACCTATAGTCACACATGTCCCCCTCTGTCCCAGCACCTATAGTCACACATGTCCCCCTCTGTCCCAGCACCTTTAGTCACACATTTCCCCTTTATCCCAGCACCTATAGTCACACATGTCCCCCTCTGTCCCAACACCTTTAGTCACACATGTCCATCTCTGTCCCAGCACCTTTAGTCACACATGTTCATCTCTGTCCCAGCACCTTTAGTCACACATGTATCCCTATACCCTGCAGCTTCAATTCCCCCACCCTACACACACTAACTCCCCCTTCCTCTTACATTTTTGTACACGAGTGGCTCCAGGGACATAGAACTCTGCTGCAGCTCTGCACAGACCATAGAGTTCCAGCAGCCCCGCTTACACTTCCTATCATGTGACCACGGAGGTCACATGACCTGGTGATGTAGCTGTTACTGAGATGCGATGGTGACAGCCTGCGCGGTCTGTGCAGGGGCTGTCACATCGCAGAGTACTCACTGCAGCCGGATCATTCATTCACAGAATTCATTCTGTGAATGGATGATGCCCCAGCATGGATGATGCAATGTGACAGCCCCTGCACAGACCGCACAGGCTGTCTCCATCGCATTACCACTGGACCACCAGGTGGCCCAAAATACTGTTATGCTGTCCGGCCCGGGTGCCATCTGCCCCCCCCTGCCCCCCGGGCCAGCCCGCCCCTGACAAGCGCTATATAAGGTTAAAGCTATGGGACTACTAATCAGTATTATATTGGCACTATAATCATGGCACCCATTATTCACTGCTTTAATCAATGACAAAAATAGGAAATGTTTTTACATGTTGAGCAGACAGTACATAGGTTACATTATGTATAGAAAACTACTTAACTCACAGCTATTCATGAACCAGAAAAAAAACATATTTTTCCTTTGTATTGTAATGCATCTAATTTTGAACGACTGTGTTCTTTATCACGGGTAAGCGCATGACTCACCTTTGTAGGATAGTGAGTTTATATGGAAATGCACAAATTGTTGCGTCCAGTGTTGTTATCAATGACATGTGCTTGGTAGTTTTCCTTATAAGCCCTTTGTTTTATATTTATTTATTTAATTGATTGAGGCAGAGATACCTCAAATCTCGCCTTCCCCTATAGCAGCACCAAGGGTGGGCTGGCAAATTTTGGCCTGGGGGGGAACATTTGATTCAGCAGCCTATTTTAAAGGAGAAAAAATGCAGGTGGCCCAGTTACCCAGCCCAAAGTAGCCCACTTTAGGACTGCCCTGGGGGGCAGATGCCCCCCTGCCCAGCCTGCCCCTGAGCAGCACCACACCAGACACATCACTAAAGCAAAGGAACAGTCTGTCTCCCTATATCAAACAACATATGTGTCACATACTTGTCTCAGTCATGGATTATTATACTTTTAAGCATACAGGATCAAAAAACTAATGTTATTCTTGTTGTGGCTGATTGTCATAGGTTGTGGGAGCTAATACACAAAACAATTTCAGGTAGATAATAAAGTCCAAATAGGCCAAAGAAATTGCCTTGTATGTGGCTACCAATTATGCCGACCTAAGAAGTGGTCAGATGGGTTCCATACTATAGTTTGTAACAAGTCCTCTGTTAATGGACATAATCATTGTCTGATTGTATTCTATGTTTTATATAGATCCTCATAAGTAATATATTGAATAAAAAAGATAGATACTTTCATATAGCACATAGAACAAAAAACATCATATCAGACAATTGGTCAGTGTAGAATAAAAACAGGGGCAGATTAAAAGATTTCAGGGAGTTTCCTTAGCCATCAATTTAACATTACACTGATCCAACATTAACCTATTTTCTTTCCTCCAGGTTCTACGCTGCAGAAATTGTATGCGGGGTTCAATTTCTCCATTCTAAGGGCGTAATCCATCGGTAATTATAATGCTATAATATTAAAATAGTTTAATAAAGTTATATTGCAATGGATTCTAATTTCCACAGTATGATATATTTAACATGAGGTCTGCTCTCTACTTTCTAATTGTCATACTTTTATTCATTGTCAAATATTTCCTTCTACAACTGACTGATAGCAGCTCTGCTTCCTGTGAAGGGAAATATACAATGTTGCGGTACCATACTGTCACTTTACACGGGCAGCTGCATGTAATCGCGGACCGTAAAATTAATTGAGCATGCCCCAATGAGTTAGAAAGTTCTAAACTGGATACCAAGCAACATAGGCCCGGCCTAGGACAGAAGAGGGTAGTAGGCAGGCCATGCATTCAACATCAGATCACATTTGTAACTTATTTTACATATATGTTCTTTTGCTGGGCACAAGGGCTCTGATGCCATGAGTCACAAATGCCTGCTATTAAAAACATCCTTAAGCATATTTTACTTACTGGTATAAAACAATTATGTATTATAAACAAATGGGAGTTGATTGAGTTTGGGCCTGTTAATAAATTAGGGTCGGGTAGCAGCACAGAAAATGTAGCCTAGGGGAAAGGCAATCCTGTATACTAGTCACTGGAAAGGGCTCTGCACAGGGTCTCTATGCTGGTAAATTGTGTGGGGTCACTGTGCAGGTATAATAAAGGGCTCACTGTGTATCTTCCCATAAACTTCACATCAACCTTAAACTCTAAACATTTGCATGCAAATAAACACACAGAGTCATGTATAAGTTGCTAAAAAATGGAAGGACTTTTATTATCATTTTGTATTAAACTAAACCTATGGTGGTGGAGAAAGGGCACTGCGAAACAGCTCTCAAGCTGATACCACTAGATCACATGGGGACTGGCGCAAACCGCCGTAAGTCCACAAACCAAAGGGGAACATATTCCCACATTACTTGCGCTGAATTGGCGTCAGAGTGACTGCCCCTTCCAAACTCACGCTGCCCTCCCTCATCGAGCCGGACAGGGACCCTCCTCACCGAAGGACCAAAAAAGGAGTTACTGGTGCCTCTAAGGGGACAGTGACCTGCGGCCAACTACCTGTGTGCCCACTAATCAGCCGCTGAATGCAGTGCCTTCCTACCGCAAACATTAACATATAAAATACTTAAACTGAGGAGTGGGTGGGTGGGATCTCGTGCTGCAGAGTGAGGCAGACCAGGAAGTACAGCCTGCTATATTAAATCAGGGACCCTCCCACAGAAGCTGGTCGGGCCCACCCCTATGTTAACCCCTTCAGGTAATTGTTCAGCTTGAACAAACACTGTCGCCCTTTAAGTGCGTTCATCCTAAAAGCCTCACTTGTCATGAGCTGAGAACATTTCTGGTATAATGTGTGAGGACACGACTAAGTATAATGTGTGGGGTATAAACAGTAATGGTGAGATTAGTAATTTGGGTTTGTTTATGCCATTCTGCTAAATTTGCTTTGAATATTAAAATGGCAATACATGGTATCATTCTCAGAGCATTAAAAGTGATCAAAGGTTTCTTCATTTTCTGATTAGGACTCCATTTATGAAATGTAATAGAATACTTCTATACACATAAATAACATACATACAAAAGTGAGAAAACAGATATCAATAATCTGCAAATGATTATAATAGGCGCTGACACTCCAGAGTGACACTGCTAAACCTACATTCAAAACTACTAATGTTCACAATGTACATATTTAAAGTGTAATTTCATTTTGCACAACAAAATAAATCTTGTTTGTATGAAAGCATCGCTTTAGGGCAAAGTGCATACAAAGGTTTTGTTTCTTCACAGAGACCTCAAGCCTGAAAACATCCTAGTGACCGAAACAGGCCATGTAAAGATCGCAGACTTCGGTCTTGCCATTGAAAACATGTATGGAGACCGAACAGCCACTAGCTATGCTGGAACGCCTGGCTATATTGCTCCTGAGGTGAGATGCACAGGATTTTCCTATAGTTTACTTATGTAATTATAGATATTTTGTACAGAAGCCTAGAGAAAAGCAATATGGCTACAAAGGAGAGACTTTAGAAACAGCCTGTACATTAACTGCATCTGCAAGCTGTCCAATAATGAGTAAAGCAAAGTGAGGTTTCACACAAGACCTCCAACAGAGATTATCAGTCAATTATCATTTTGAAGCTATTCTCATTATCTGTTACATAAATAGATGATTTTGCATATTTATCATTCTCAATGAATAGTAAGACTTCAGGTCTACCCTGTTTAAATTGTACAGTTGCTTTGTCTGCAGAAGACCACTGATAATCCAACAATAGAAAGAGATAGTCCCCACGCTCCTTGAGCCCTGCTTTAGTGCTGGGGAGTCCTGGCTATAATACTGGTGCTAGCCACCTATTTTCGGGGGGAAAGTTTAGGCTGTATTTTATTATATGTATTAAATGATATGTCTTTTAATGTCAATATTGGGCACTTTTGAGAGAAAAGCACTATATAAATAAAAGTATTATTCTCAGTAAATAGGAGGAAAGTGTGGGGAAAGGTAGGTAAATAAGACATAAACTATTATTAGATTTCCTGAAATGTTAGGTTTAGAATTTACAAATAACTAAAGAAATTATTATTATTATTATTATTATTAATATTATTATTATATAATAATAATAATAATAATAATAATAATAATAATAATAATAATAATCATACATTTGTAAAGTAACTACAGCCTACCCCATGAAATACAGCACTTGTTTATGTAACTACAAGTTTGCACTAAGTCACACATCAGTGTCCTGAATTGGAACATTATGTCTATTTTGATGCTAACTAACTGCCAGTATCTATCTATTTTCACATAAAATATTATATAGAGTGATGGACCTGAGCAATGGGATAAAAGAACTAGAAGGAAAAATCGATTGCTGAAAAATGTAATAACTATTATCTCTCTGCTGGTAGATGCTGTCTGGTGAGGAGTATAATGCCGGTGCAGATTGGTTTTCATTTGGTGTCATCTTGACCAAAATGATTACTGGGAAGTACAAATATCACCGTACATTATTTAATGCACTTGGCTTGGAAGTAAAGGACATCGTTAAAAAGGTAAAATATATTTTAGATTTAATATTAGTAATTATCGCAGTAAATTATGTTATTTTAAGATCTATAGGCAGAAAAGTTGCTTCAGCACTTTGCTCGTGAGACACTATGTACCCATGTGACACCACACTGAGACCACTCCTGAAACGTGAGATAAATGATGTCTACTCATAGATGTGGCTCTAGATTTCCTGACCAGAGACCTTCTCCTCTCTCTAGGATACAGTAAAATACATAAACAGAAAGATCATTCCAGTGAAGTGCATACAGAACTGACTGAATGATCAAATTGTTTTTCAGCAATAATTCTTGTTAGAAAATGACACTATAATGAAATAATTAATTGGAGATTATTGCATAGTAAGAAAATTTGGAGAAGCATTACACATTTTTCTAGAAATATTTCTGCCAACAACCTTCAATAATAATTATATTTCTAGTGATCACTGGTGTGGTCACTGAAGAATTTTGACAGTATCTATTCAGCCCTCACACCTTGACGTTGCTTATACATACTTACATGTTTGTGTAATAGGATTCATAGAAATAATACTCTCATTTCTATATTTCCTATATCCCCTTAGTTTGTAATCTCTAACAAGCTGGATCCTCTTCCTTCGTGTCCTCCTCCACTCATTACTTAAGCCACCAGCCAGTGGCGGATCCAGGGGGGGCGATCGGGGCGATCGCCCCCCCCCCCCTAGCAGGGGCTTGCTGCCGGCGACTGCACACTATGTGCAGATCCGTTCAGCAGAGAGAGTTAGGGAGAGAGTCCTGCCCAACTGCTCTGATTGACACAATCAGAGCAGCCGGGCAGGACTCTCTCCCTAACTCTCTCTGCTGAACGGATCTGCACATAGTGTGCAGCCGTCAGCAGCCTTAGGTGTCAAAAAGGGGGCGGGGCTAAACCCCCCCCCTAAATCGCCCCCGGTACAATTAAATTCTGGATCCGCCCCTGCCACCAGCTCACCTGTGTCTTTCCTTCTACCCTCAACAAGTGGCACTGAGCCTGTTTCCTGTACCCACACACTTGGGTACAGGCTCAGATTGTGCTAATTAATTCCCTCTCCCAGCCCGCGTCTGCCGCTGAGCACTTTATTTCTTGCTAGTTTGGCTATTCAATTGCTGTTTATTCTATTGTTTAACCTAATTTGTAGTGCACTGTTTTTGTTTTTACTGTAATGTCCTATTTTTGCCTAATACTGTTTTACTGTAATCTCTATGTATGGCGCTGAGGACCTTTTGTGGCACCTTATAAATAAACAGCAATAATAATAATAATAATAATAATAATATTTCCAAATAATTGTGCAGTTTATATTTAAACCAGACCAGAATACCTATAGCATAGACAGATAAAAATTAGGACAAATAAAAGGAATAACTGGTGGTTAGATGTTCTGGTTGTAGAATAATGTTAATATGATGCTACTGACCCCAAATATGCGCAGCATGGGGGCTTAGTGGTTATCACTTCTGTCTCACAGCACTGGGGTCATGGGTTCGATTCCCGACCATGGCCTTTTCTGTGTGGAGTTTGTATGTTCTCCCCGTGTTTGAGTGGGTGTCCTCCAGGTGCTCCGGTTTCCTTCCACTCTATAAAAACATACTAGTAGGTTAATTGGCTGCTTTCAATTTCACCCTAGTCTCTCTCTGTCTGTGTGTGTCTATGTTAGGGAATTAAGACTGTAAGCTCCAATGGGGCAGGGACTGATATGGGTGTGTTCTCTGTACAGCGCTGCGGAATTAGTGGCGCTATAGAAATAGATGATGATGATGATGATGAAATATGATCTCAGTATCAACCTCCTGTAGCCATGGACAAATCATGCTATATGCCTCTGTTTCTGTTTGTAAATTGATTGTAATGTGTAGAAATGCAGTGCCTGAAAAGTCTGTGCTCCGTGCTGTGTAAATCAAAGTCCCTAAATCACAATCAAATTACTTTTTCAGCTCCTCTGTAAAGATCAAGACATGCGATTGGGAGTTCATGGAAACATCCGCCAGCATCCATTTTTTGAGCATGTTGACTGGGTCTCGTTGGAAGCCCTTAAGGTTGAACCCCCATACATACCTGCACCAGTAAGTACACAGCAGAACTTGTACAAGCACTTGTGGTGCCTGTAAATAAATGTTGTTCAGCATATGGTACATATGTATAAGGCACATAGACCTGCTGAGATGTAGACATGTGTACACATGTATCAGATGTCATGCAACCATTTGACGTTTGTTTTTAATGCAAAAAGCATCTCTACTTTAACACAATTATAACAGGGAAATTTAAAATCCATGTTCAAAGATTACAACAAGAAACATTTGGAAGAGATTAATTTCTACTACTGGAGCCATATAAGTAGAAAATACTTTATTATTAGTTTAACCATACTTTCTGTTCGCTGAATTCACATGTGTGAAAATATCCGCTGATAATTTTTGAATAGTAAATGTTTGCATTGTACTTCATAATAAATTAATATGACAAAGTGCCTCAAGCTTCAGTGGTGTCATTAGTTGCTTACGAAATGATGGGCTTCATTCTTATGAATGTTGGTTCAGGGCACAAATATTTAATCTCCTGGGCATCTATTGTGAAGCACAACATGTCAGTTGCCAGCACTAAGCCAGCTTTGAATGATCCATGCAACTTGATTTCCATCAGTGTACCTATATTTCCATCAAGGTGCATGGGCTTGTGAGCAAGATGGTGGCGTTAGTAGAAGACCATTAGTTGGCACAGATAGATGACTTGGGTAGAATAAGGAAGTTTCTTACAAAGCAGCAGTAGGCACACCAACACACCTACATTTCCAGATCATTGCAGAAACCAAGATTTCTTTTGCACCAACACAGCGCTGGTGACCTTTGGGTCTCATCTTAAACTTTTAATAGGACCCTTTTGTCCTTAAGTTGCATTTTGGACAACATATACACGAAGTTGTCAGTGTAAACCTGTAGTGTGCAAACCTGCGATTTGAAGGGTGGAATGGGAGAGGGAAAGGGCTGATGAACGTAGGCAATGTATAGCAAGGCCGTGCTGAGGGCGTGTCAATACAGATGCGGCTGATTCAAGTCCTGGGTTCGACTTAAGTATGTGTTCTTTAGCCATATCATTTGCACTAGTTACAGGATAGGTGTAACTGTTGACTGATAGTGATGATTAATACGCTATACGGTATACACGTATGTGTGCTACTAACTAGCTTAGAACATGTGTATGCAAGTAAGACTATGAAAATGCATTAAATGTACAGTGCACATTTAGAACATCCTGGTATGCATTTACTATTTAAAATAAATGGAAAAAAATAATTATATTTTTACAGATATTTTTATCAATGAATATACTATTAAGAGTTGCTAAGTTATTATATAAAACATTTTTGTGCATGTACTTTTGCTAAGACTTTAAATTGCTCATATGCATATGCGTACCTTGGTCTCTGTTCTGTCTGTCTACATACAGCAAGTAAGGTTTAGGTAGAACGATTCAGATTCAAATGGAAATATAACTTGAGATCTTCTTGTATTTAAATAAGGTCAGAACTATGGTCAAGTTACACAATATTTTTTAAACGCAAGTTGCGTCCGCATATGAAACAGTCTCATAAAAAAGAACAACTGGCAGTATCATAAATAATTTCTGTACTCCTAAAAAGATGAAAGTAATAGCTAAAGTACACTTTTGTTTTGCTTTTCTATAGATAACAATTACACACTCTGGCTCCAGAAAGATCGATTTAAAAAGGATGGAAAAAGCAGAGGCCCAGAGACCAGCTATAGCATCCAAGGACCAGGCCATGTTTAGAGGGTTCACATTTGTCACCTCCAAGTGGAAAACCCTCCCAACGGCAACGGGCCAGAGGCAATAGCAATGCTGGTTAGAGCAATATTTTCTCTATATATGTATATATGTGTATATAATGCATATATTTTATGTATTTGTCTGCTCATGTCTAAAAGTGTGTGTGTTATACTACTACATGACCTGACACTGCTATACAACTTTATACATTATCCACACATTGTTGATTAGATTAAGCTCTTAGCACGTTAATCATTTAGCATACATATCACATACAGAGGCACCAATCACTGCATGTGCCAGAGTCTACAGCTCCTTCACTCACACAACTTGCACCTGGCACACTCACTACACTATTTACCTACTTTATTTAAACACTGCCTGAAGCTCACGCCCTTTAAATTCCTGGCAAAATCTGTTAGTCTTCTATGCATAAGCATAAAATGCCTTGGGTAAGAAATATATAACCCCTGCTCCACCATCCAGAACAACAGCCAATACAATATGCAGGGACTGTGCGCAAGAGGTGGAACGCAAAGACTGCAGTCCATCACCTCACCACTCGACAAGTTTTTCTGCTATCCACACAACTTCTGGTTTGTGTTCCAACCGGCAGCCATCTTTAACTCCACCAGTAAACACTACATGTAAACCTGGATACCTAAGAATAAGGCACTACTTCTAATCTCCTTAGAACCTACATTACAAACAAATTTTTCTTATAAGAGAAAATAAGCTATATATCATATAACACAAAGTTATTTAAAAAAAACCAGAGCTCATAATCGCATAGAACTTTATTTGCAAAAGAGCTGTAAAGATTAGTTCCAGTAACAATACACAACTTTGAATCAGACCATGAAATCAAAATATTTAAAGAAGTAACAACCCACAGCACAGTACCAGGAAACCACACCTTAGAAAACAAAATCAGCAAGGTAGTATGGGCTTAGCGGGGTGTAGCATGTATGTCGTGGCCCTTGGGGTGATTCTTGTGAATAGTCTCCTACCAGAGGTGGTAGATATTAATACAATAGAGCAATTTAAACATACTTGGGACAAAATAAGGATATCCTTACACAGATTAAAAGACCAAATAGGGTTTGAGGTTACCGTAGGTTCATAAAAAAAAATGGCCAGACTAGATGGACCAAGCGGTTCTGTTCTGCCATCAAATTCTATGTTTTTATGTTAAAGGCTGTACATATTTACTTAAAAGCTTTTTTAATACTATCTTTCCAACACACAGGCATTACGATTTTCTTCAAACCCCTCCCACTACCACAGCCACCCACTGCAACTATCCTGCTCCACACCAGCCTTTCTCCCACATCACTGTTGCCCCTCACCCTACCTCTACTTACTCTACACTGTTTCACCACAATCTGCGGGTAGTTCACCATCACTCATCCACTTCTCATCCCCTACCTTGCTACACCCATCCACATACAAACATCCCATATCCTCTTATACATACTTTCTACCCTCCTGCCACTTCCTACAACAATACTCTTCCCACCCTCTTCAATAACATTTTCACCTCAGTCACTCAACCACCCCCACTCTCTTCTTTCTTGTTCCCTTACCAGGACTGCCTAGAAGGAATGCAGATGAAAGTAAATGTAAGGAAAGACTAAAAGATTGAAAGAACTTCAAGGATAACAGGTACATACTACAAGGAGAACTGATACACCCCTACAAGGAAAATATATACACTCTTCATTTCTATACTAACTCTCACCAACAACCATAACTCACCAGAAATACACTAGAGAAGACAAATACCAGGAATACGCTGGAAGTGACTAATTCCAGGAATATACTGGAGGAGAATGACACTAGCAATATACTGGAGATGGTTGATACTAGGAATACACTGGATAAGACCGATACCAAGAATACACTGGAGAAGACAGATACCAGGAACACACTGGACATGGACTGATACCGGGAGTATGCTGGAGATGAGAGATACCAGGAATGCACTGGAGATGATTGATACCAGGAATGCACTGTAGATTGTTGATACCAGGAAGACACTGGAGATGGTATATACCAGGAATACACTGGACATGATTGATACAAGGAGAACGCTGGAGAAGACAGATACCAGGAATACACTGGAGAAGACAGATACCAGGAACACACCAGACATGGACTGATACCAGGAATATACTGGAGATGGTATATACCAGGAATACACTGGAGATGATTGAAACAAGGAGAACGCTGGAGAAGAGAGATACCAGGAATACACTGGAGATGATCGATACCAGGAGTATCACGGAGATGACTGAGGAATCAGAGATTGAAAGAACTCCAAGGATAACAGGTACATACTACAAGGAGAACTGATAAATCCCTTAAAGGAAAATGAGTACACTCTTCATTTCTACTGTGACTCTCCCCAACAACCCCAAATCAACAGGACCATGTTGGAGATGACTAATAGCAGGAATACACTGGCAATGACAGATACCAGGAATACACTGGAGAAGACAGATACCAGGAATACATCGGAGAAGACAGATACCGGAATACTCTGGACATGATTGATACCAGGAGTATGCTGGAGATAACAGATACCAGGAAAACCCTGAAGATATATACTGGGGTTTGTGCTTCGGGGAGGGATAGGAATCTCAAGGGGTGGAATATAGACATGTTCACCGTCACAGAGAAGGCCAAGAAAGTTGCAGCTGCAGCTAAGGCAAAGGGTGGTGACGTTGAGGCTAGTTTTAAAACTTACAGAAATTGGTTGAGCGGAGTGTATCTGTGTATGGCCTTTTATCTTCAGTCTCGTCCCAGGGAGTACATGGAGGTGCCTTCGAATGATACATGGGATGTATGTATCATCTGGCATATGATGAAGAGTTTAGGTCAAAATACGATGGTCACCCAAATCTGTTATTCGGGTTCAAGTCAAGGCCTGGCAAAAAGTTATGGAGGAGGGGTGGGTTGACCACTTCCCTGCGGTCATAAGGCATCCTCCGTGGCGAGGGAAGCC
This sequence comes from Mixophyes fleayi, assembly GCF_038048845.1. Lineage (NCBI taxonomy): Eukaryota > Metazoa > Chordata > Amphibia > Anura > Limnodynastidae > Mixophyes > Mixophyes fleayi. Next base: position 220,082,397 of record NC_134404.1, read on the forward strand.
TGGCATGCCAGTAAAGTGAAAAAGGCAATGTTATGCCTTTAATAGGGGATAATGTGAACGGAGTGCCGCATGCAGGTTCGCACATACATGCTCTCTCTGTAGTGGGCCCCACATGGCCAGGGATTGTGACAAAACGGCAAGAGGGGGTAGGGCAGGAGTCTCCACACCCGCTAGAGCTATTTAAGGTGGTTTCCCTAATAGTTTTTTCAAGCCTTTTCCGTTGGCTGGATTGATATCCACAGCAGGCATAGGTGGAGTTTTCTGTGTTCCAGGTTTCTTCAGGGTTTCCATTTGCTAATCAAGGGGTCCGTGTGGACCTCTCGGGTCCCTAATTTAAAGTTGACATTTATGTTTCTGGAGGTCTTAGTCGAAAATGTGGGAAAAGAGGTGGTTTTAGGACATATGTGCAGCCCCTGTTCAGAGCCCCCGCTGAAAGGCATGGTGATTTCCCAGATTGATGTGGTGCCTTATTCAGCCTCTATCATTCCCGCCTGGGGCTTCAGTAAATGAAGCAATCCCAAAGCATTTTTGCACAATGACCTATCAGTTCTTTGAATCTGCACTGGATTTGGTTTGTAGCTTTGGGAAAGGGGCTTTATTGGCGAAGGTGGACATTCAGTCCGCATTCCGCCTTCTCCCCTTGCACCCTGGCTCCTTTCCCTTCATGGGATTTCAAATGGAGGCCGGGTTCTATATGGACAAGTGCCTTCCCATGGACTGCGCTATTTCCTGCTCATTCTTTGAGTGTTTCAGTACTTTTCTGCACTGGTGTGTGACAGATAGGAAGGGTCACCAGGGGGTCGCTCACTATTTGGATGACTTCCTGGTGATAGGCCCAAGTCAGTCCGTGACCTGTGGAGAGGATTTATTCTCCCTGGTGGCCCTGTTTTACTCTCTGGGGGTGCTGGTTCCACATGATAATACAGAGTGTCCCACGGATCGGCTGTCTTATCTGGGAATTGAAATTGATACTCAAATGGGCCTGTGAAGGTTACCTGCGTACAAGGTTAAGAAATTGCTGTCAATGATCTGCACGGGCTACAGTCCTCAAAGATAAGGCTGAAAGAAGCTCAATCTCTGCTGGGACTGTTTAATTCTGCTTGAAGGGTTATACCGAAGGGCAAAATGTTTTGCCGCAAACTGGACAGGGCAACCACTGGCTTCTCCCGGCCTCAATGTCATATTCCTCTGTCCCATGAGATTAGGGAATACTTGCGGGTGCGGAAACTGTTTTTCCAGGATTTCAACAGTATCCGTGTCTGGCTCGATCTCCCGAATTCCAGTCGGGAGTTACAGGTATTCACGGATTCCGCGGGCTCAGTTGGATTCAGGGCAAACTTCGCAGGTGACTGGTGCATATCGCGCTGGCTCACTGATTGGGTCCGTTCCGGTTGGATGGCTAATTTGGCTCTCAATGCTTCCCTGTCCTGTTTATGTATGGCAGATTGTGAGGCCGGAATAAGGAGCCTGGCAGAATGTTCGTTAGCTCCTGCTACGCTGTGTAGATATCAGGATGCCTGGAGGGAGTGATTCATTTTTCCGAATGTGGTTCCCACTGGTAGTAGGGATGGGTACAATCGTATGCAGGGCGTTGTGTGGGCATATCATTTTTCTCTAAAATGTTTGGTTTAGTTGATGTGACAGAGAGTTTATAATTATTAGGGTGCTGCAGGGCTGGGCATTGAGACGTGTAGGTGGTCGCTAGCTTTTCTGCACTGGGGCCAAAGGATGCATTACCATGACTGGTGCATAATGATGGGTCCTCTTCACGCGGTACCAGTTTAGACGCCTTGGGTTTGAATAGCACGCAATTTGGCACACATTCGTTTAAAATAGGTGCATCCACGTCTGTAGCTGTAGATGGGAAGTCAGGCCCATATATTCAGGAGATAGGCAGATGGAAGTCCACTGCATATCAGCGATACGTGAGACCCTCTCTTCTCTCTTGCACTTTTCTTATCCTCCTCTTCAGGGGTTGACACAGGACTCTGTTGCTTGCTGCTCTTGGGTGCAGGGGCGCGAAGGGATTTCTCCGGATTTTCCCTCTTAAGTGGATCTGATTGGCTATTGGTCCACAAGGTTTTGACGGTTTTTACCTTCGCCTGTGTCGCCTGTCCTTTTCTTCTTCTTGTCATTCTTCTTCTCTTTCGCTTTTTGTATCCTCCTTAACTCCACCAATTTTCCTTCTTCTCCTTGGATTGAGTCTTGCTTGTCTTAATGTGCAGTGGCTTCTATAGATAATGGCCTATGGGATTGGTATGTTGTTGTGTGGTGCCATAACAGTGTTGTTTTTGATGCATTATAGTGGATGTATCTCACTGAAGCTCTCGGTCCTGGGTCACTCGTTTGTGCATTGGGCTGCTTTGCAAGTAGCGGTATCTTGGTTAGGCTTGAGGGGAATGAGGTGGCCGAGTTTTAAACTTTCCACAAAAATAGCGGAGAGTTTGGTTCCCCATATTTTGGTTATACATCTGGGTGGAAATGATTTCAGCAATGCCAAATCTATTGAGTTGTACCTAGCATGGGTGCATGGTTCCTGGCATGAATTGTTCCTGTGCTGGTCCGACATAGTTCCCCGGCTAGTGTGGAGATTTATCGCAGATGGAAGAATGGCGGACCGTGGCCGTAAAAAGGTGAATGTTGTCATGGTCAAGTATTTATGGTCAATTGGTGGTCTACGAATTGAGCATGCAGGAATTAGGTTTCTGAACCCAGGCCTCTACAGGCCTGATGAGGTGCACCTTAGAGATGAGGGGTTAGGTATCTTTATAGCAGAGATTTATAGGGCGCTAGGCAAATTGGATAAGGGATAGTATGGTGGCAGGCCTAGTTTCCGGTGGGAACCTGGCATGGCAGGAGAACACTGTACATGGTAAACAAAGTGGGTGAAGCACACATTCATGGTAGTCAGTCATTTGGAACCCATGCCCTTCGAAGAGTCAGCTTAGGTTTATACAGCACAGCTCATCTGGGCTGACTTGCGGAGCGTTACGATTAGCCCAGAGGGGTGCCGATTCCAGGGATGTCCCATTAAGTTTAAGAAACAGTGTGTGCTTATGGATGGACAAAGTCGAGTACAGTGTTCTCCTGTCACCATATCAGTTACAGTTTAATTTAAATAAATAAGAGTTATTTGTCAACAAATCGGTGTGGTTTCTTTATTATATTACTTAGGAGTTAAGGTTAAGACTAAGGTCTATTGTTTACAATATCAACCCTGAGCATTTTACTAGAACTGAGGGATGGATTAAGGAGTTGAGTACCAAATGATGAATGTGATGGCACCGACTACAACAAGCGCGACGCAAAAAATCCGATTTCCACAATGACTACAAACCAAATGCAGACTTAGCATAAAACTGACAATAGAGATCACCGACCTGCTTTTCTTACATACCGAACCCTGGCAAAGTCGGCACTTTGTATGTAAGTCAGTTTGCATAGCGACTTCAACTTTACTCTATTTAAAGTGGAAAAGCGAGTCCTGTTCCCAGGCTCAGATACAGTCCTGTTGCCTATTGTCAGGAAGAGAGAGAAAGGTAACTGGCCCAGGAAGCTTATATGCCGTTTTAGTTAACAAAAAACAGTGACAATTTCACAATGTACACAGAGATAAACTAAGTCACTTCTTCATTGGTCCAGGGGTTTGGTCAGTCCAGTATAATGCAAATCATAGGTCAGTTCAAAGGACTCCTACGATAAATTGGAGGTCAGATCACTCCAACAGCTGAGCACAAGTGCCTAAGGGAACCGACCTAATCTAGTTTAAACCAACCTATTTGCATTCCAAACACAATATCATTTTGAGTATTAATCCATTATCTTCCATAACTAGCGATCGCAGGAAGCGATTGCTTAACTGATGGTAGCGGATTCCTGATGGTAATGTGTAGATCAAAATTACACTAAACATGATACATTTGCTATATCCTGAGCCTTAGATACCTTTAATATAATATCATTTATGTATAAATACTTTCTCATACATTTTACTAATAAATAAATGTGGATTGGAACCTTAATAAATGTGTACTTTTTACAAGTGTAACTGCGAATGTAAATGTGTGTGTTATTAATCCGTGCAATTGCGTCACTACATGTGGCGTACCAATCGAATGGAAAACAATTTTTAATCAATTTAGTTTATTTCATCCAATTATTTGACTCCCACAACCCGGAGATATGTTGGTCCGCAGGGAGTTACGGCCATGGTATGGTACGAGTGCTGTGGTTCAGCCTCGCAGGTCAGGTCATTGCCCCCTCCCAAGATTCATGACTCATGGTCCTCCTGATTGAAGGACCCCTTGGAAGGCTTTGAGCGGGCACCATTGTCGAGTCTAGGAGGGGCGCAGCCGCCTCGTTAGCCCAAATTAACTCCAGGTCAATCGTAATGGAGTTTACTCCTGGGACCAGTGGGCAAGGGCATGACCTTCCACTGTTTGGTTTTGCGTTTTGCCTGCTGACTGCTATGCTCTCGCCACCAACGTTAGGTCAGGATTAAAAATAAAAATAAAAATAAATAAACAAGTTTATTTTTCCCACTTACAAAGTTGTCGTGTGGTTATTTCTGATTAAAGTATTAAGTTGATTGTTGTCGATGTTTAAGTCCATGGTTAAAGACATATGATTTATATAGTTTATGGTTAATGATGGACTGCGGAAGCAAAAAAAGTAAACTGAACATAAGACTTATTTATAAATATTTTGTAGAATAAGGCAAAGGAGTGTTAAATTAAGAAATATTTACTAAAGACTGGTCAAAGCACTATGTGCAACCTTATAACATTGTATTATATTTTTATAAATGATTTGGATCTCTAGTGGAAAAAACACGTTATCTGTGTGTATATAGTATATAACTAAAACATCTTTCATCAAAGGAATGAAAGTGGGGAATTGAATGCCACCTTGTGGTGGTTTCAGAGTCTGACATTGGCTCCAAACTGATTAAAACCACTGCTAGAAGCAATAAAGGATGTGCATTGAGTTTCATGAATTGCTTTTATCAAAGAGTGGGGGTAGAGCATAAAAGCCATATACCTATCTACTAGAAGTATAATGATCCCTTGTTATGTATTATTTTTTTTCCTTATTAATTTAAAGCTATAGTGAATCTGTCGGTAAATATAAATATAAAATATAGTGTCCATCATTACAACAAAAAAATAAAGTATGAATTTATAAAACTAATGCTTAACATCAGAAACAGTTTTTGTCTTACTCATTGTGATATGTGCACATTACAACACAGGCATCATATAAAGTACGATAAAACATGAGAAGCTAATCCTAACAAACTTTTACTGTAATCTAGGAATGTATGCATTCATACCTACATGTACCTATTGTACTGATGAAAACAGGTGTCTTCAGTATAACAAGGTGAGCTTAAGGGCAGTGTCAGTCTGGCATGTTCCAATGGAACATTCCGTTGTCACAGCAGCAGTTCTGCTGTTAAAGTGTTCCCCATATTGTTACACTGATTGCCTCTATCCTTGCTTTGCTGTGGTTTCTTGGTCAACAAAATTGTGGCTCCAGCCTAACACTACCCTAAAACCAGTGGTACTATAATGAGTGGCTCTTTCTATAAAACACCACTTCCGAATGCTTAACAAGAAGAATCATTTTTTATTTGTTTAACGGTGTTTACAAAAATATTTCTGAATAAAAAAATGCTTTTATTTTCCATATAAAATAAAATGTATTTATTTGTGTAAATTATACATTGTCATTCATTATTTGCAATCTTTTTCCTAAGATCAGGTTTGCTTTATTTGTATACATGGTTGCATTTATGATCTTAACTGGCTAGCAGCCATCCATAGCTGATCTGACTTATAACTCTAGGGGCTAGATTTACTAAGCTGCGGGTTTGAAAAAGTGGGGATATTGCCTATAGCAACCAATCAGATTCTAGCTTTCATTTATTTAGTGCTTTCTACAAAATGACAGCTAGAATCTGATTGGTTGCTATAGGCAACATTCCCGCTTTTCCAAACCCGCAGCTTAGTAAATCTAGCCCTAGGTATTATCCTTCATAATGTTGTTGGGTTTCCTATTAGTAATATTGTAACAAGTTTTACAAGATTTGATGTTTTCTAGGTCCCTGGGCCCAATTGTTCCCTGTGACCTTATATTATCATTATATACATAATGTTTTGTGTGGTAGGTTTTGGGGATAACCTGAGCGGATGGGAGTATGCTTAGTTTAGCAACATCCTGATATCTCAGATTCTCCTCACTCGCTCCTCCCCGCCTCGGCAGGCCTGTCGACCCTTCCTTTAAATACCAGCACACCAGTTCTTTTCGCTGTTTTGTATAGGGTTTTTAGTCTGTACATGTTTACATTTGTTATATTTTGCTCTTTCTGGGATCCCTCTCTGCACTCCAGATGTCAGCACTTTCCCCAGCCCTTGGGTCATAATAAATGTTTATATATCTCTGATACAAGTCAAAGACACATCCCTTTTTCCTTTTTCTTTCTGTGTCCAGTTTGCCCCTGTTTGTCCATCTCCTGCCAAAGCCATGGGTGGGGGTTGCTTTCGATTTAGGATCCACGCCCCCATGTTACTCACTTTGCTGCTTCCTTCCCAAGACGGCAAATACGCTAACCCCATTTCTGGGTTACGTCAGGTTTTTTTTCTGTTTTGCTATCCCTTTCTCTTGCCCCTTCCCCTCATGTACCCCAATAGCAGACACTATCTCCACAACAGAAACAATGCACTTATCTTTTTCTCAACCCTATAACAGATTTTTCCAATGCTTTTTTTTTAGGTCCCTCGGATCCATTCATCTCCCTTCCTATGGTTAAGCTACTATCCCTAAATGTAAGGGGTCTTAATTCCCCAAATAAAAGGCGATTAGCACTCAATACATTCCATAAATACAAAGCTGATGTAATAGTATTACATGAAATCCATTTTTGTTCAAGTGCTCATCCTCTCCTTTAGAGACCTACATTACCCTATCTGTTGCACAGCCAATAGCCCACTTAAACGTAATGACTGGTATGACATCTGGCGGGCGTTGACACCTGGAGAGAAAGACTTTACCTAACATTCACAGGTACATAATACTTATTCTAGAATCGACCTCATACTTACTGACAAATTGCCCCTTCAACACTCTAAAGCCATTTAGATACTCCAAATTACGTGGTCACACCATGCTGCATTACTATGGTCTTGCCCCACTAGACCTTAGAGACTACCGGCCTACCTCCTCACTTCTTTTGAAGGTAGGACAGCCCTTTAAGAATCACGAGACTACTACCTTGCCACCAACTCTATAGAGGATACATCAGTCTTCACACCAATGTGTGCCCTTAAGGCAGTCCTCATGGGTGCTGCAATCCAAACGGGTGCTAGGCGTAAGAGAGCTAATGTTTTCATGCAGAGAGACTTAGAATCTAAAATTGTGGCGCTAGAGACCAGAAATAAAACCAATCCCTCTATTTTGCTAAAAAATTAATTGACTCCGCTTAGGCATCAACTTCAGCAGCTCCTCATGGCCCGCTCCCAGGCTGCCCTCTCACACCTTTGACATAAGTTCTACACAACAGGAAATAAAGCGGGGCGCATGCTGTCGCGGAAACTTCGAGGCCAACAAGCTAGAAACTGTATACGACACCTCCCTGGCCCCTGGGCACTAAAATTGTCAAATCCTCGAGATATTGCCAATTTGTTTGCAAAATATTATGCTGGCCTTTATAATCTCAAAGATGATTCTAATACCCCACAGCCCTCCTCAACCCACATACAGGACTTCTTCCAACATCTTCATCTTCCCTCCCTAGATATAGACACACTTCAGACTTTAAATAGCCCTTGGACCTCTAGCGAGGTGACCAATGTTTTCCTAAAACTCTTCCGAAAGGTAAAGCCCCTGGCACAGACAGCTATAATAACGACTTTTACACCACTTTTCAGAAAGATCTTGTCCCCATACTAGTCTCCTTATTCAATAGAGGCACAGACGGTGGTGGGTTTTCTGAAGAGATGCTAGAGGCTCGGATTGTAACTATCCCAAAACAGGGGAAAGATGCAGGGACTGCCTCAACTATAGGCCAATTGCTCTTCTTAATACTGATCTAAAGATCTACACCAAATTGGTCACCAATAGGATCAGCCCCATTTTTCCATCCCTCATACAGCCTGATCAGGTTGGGTTTGTGTTGGGACGCCAAGCGTCAGACAACACGAGCTGAGTGCTAAACCTTGTAGCCTATACCTCGAGGAACTATGCCGAGCTGTTAATGCTTTCTCTGGACGCGGAGAAAGCATTTGACACATTACACTGGGACTATATGAATCTGTTCTTAATTATGTTCGGTTTTCAGGGGACCATCCTACAGGCGATCATGGCATTATACTGTGGTCCATCTGCCAAGGTCTTTAGTAACGGGTTTCTTTGATTCATTTCCCATTACTAAAGGGACAAGACAGGGGTGCTCTCTGTCGCCCCTCATTTATGTTAAGGCAATTGAGCCCCTGGCTAAACACTTGTGTAGATCAAATTTGTGCAAAGGCTTTGATCTCGGGGGGACCTGCCACAGCCTGTGCCTATTTTCGGATGATGTTTAATTATTCATCTCAGAGCCAGAGTTCTCGCTGGATCCGTTACATCTTATATTAAATAAACAGACCCGAGCTTCATATTATAAACAAAATATTACAAAGACTGAAGCATTACCAATCCATGTACCCTCAGATTTCGTGGCCCGCTTGAAATCTAGATTCAAGTATGTATGGAAGGAAAAAACAATTTCATACTTAAGAATCCATGTCCCCGCTAATCTCTCAGAGACATTTGAAGTTAATTATCCTCCATTACTAAACCATATCCAAAAGCTTTCTATTTCATGGTTGACATTTGAGGCTTCTTGGCTGGGCCGAGTAGCTGCCTTTAAAATTATGCTTCTCCCCATAGTTATGTATTTATCATCATCACAATGGTGATGATGATGATGATGATGATCACCATTTATTTATATCATCATCATCTATTTCTATAGCGCCACTGATTCCACAGCGCTGTACACAGAACTCATATTAGTCCCTGCCCCATTGGAGCTTACAGTCTAAATTCCCTAACATACACACACAGACAGACAGACTAGGGTCTATTTTGATAACAGCCAATTAACCTACTAGTATGTTTTTGGAGTGTGGGAGGAAACCGAAGCATCCGGAAGAAACCCACGCAAACACGGGGAGAACATACAAATTTAACACAGATAAAGCCATGGTCGGAAATTCACTCATGACCCCAGCGCTGTGAGGCAGAAGTGCTAACCACTTAGCCACCGTATTTATTCAGAACTATTCCATACATTCTTCCAAAGAAATTCATGTCTCCATTCCATCCACTGATGCTTCGCTATATCTGGAAAGGGCAGCCACCTAGGTTGTCATATACCCGTATGACTTTCTCTCTGGACCTCCCACCCTGGGAGGACTTGGAACGGGCTCTATATACTGTGTGCCCAGTTGCAAACTTGATTTGGCTTCCCAAACACCCGAGACTTCACTCTCCTGACTCCCTAATGTGTAAGGTGGAGGTTTGGAAAATTTGGGATAGAACCATAGGGTCTTATACAGACCTCACCCTTCTGACTGATAACATCTCCCTCCACACAGTGTCTATGCTATTCCTGGATTTTGACATCTCTGGCTGGGTTCAAGCAGGAATCTCCTCCCGTGCCCATCTGTTTGGCCCTGTGGACCTCTGCTCTTTTGCACAGTTGCAGGACACATATGGGGGTAAATGTATCAATATGCGGGTTCTTCAACACCCGCGTGTTCAGCCTCTTCCGCGATTAAATTTCAAGCGGCGCTGCATTGTAAAGGGAAGTTAACCCTTTACAATGCAGCGCCGCTTGAAATTTAATCGCGGAAGAGACTGAACACGCGGGTGTTGAAGAACCCGCATATTGATACATTTACCCCATGCTCTTCCTTTTAAAGACTTTTATAAATACCTGCGGCATTGGATCGAGGACCTTCATCGTCAAAACAGACCACTTCGCCCCTTTTCTACACTAAACTGACTAAGGGTAACAACAAGGGGGGAGTCACCTTATGGTACCTTTCTTCCATCTCCCCCATCCATAAACACACCTCTCAATGTAAGTGGAAAACAGACCTCAACATTTCCTTCTCCCCAGCTCAGTGGGAAATCATATATGGCAATTTGTGTACGGTGTCTAAGTACACCAACCATGTAGCGATGTACTGTGTACACTTGAATGAAACGTATGACCTCTGTTTTTTGTACTTTATATAAATAAAGCTACTTTTTCTATCAAAAAACCATGTAGAGATGTTGTATAACTTGTTGTATCGTACTTAACTAACTCTGGCCCGCCTCCAGAAGATTTGGTCTAATCACTCAAATCTGTGTTGATGCAATTGTGGAGCTGTGGGTGGACCTTATTCATGTTTTCTGGTTGTGCCCCGTTGATCAGCCCCTTTGGCAAGAGGTCTTTGACCATGCTCGTAATGTTACCTCTATATCCTTAATGCCATCAACACTTGTAGCTCTTCTTCATTTATATGCTGAACAACTGGCAAAACACCACGGTATGTATGGGGCCATATCATGCTAGCCACTAGGGCAGCAATTACACAACTCCGGAAACAGCCTTCTCCCTCTACCTTCCATACGGTCATTGCGAAGATTCACTTTAGTTTTCGCATGGAAACATTAGACGTTATATACTCCATGTCACCATCCTCTCCAATTGTCAAGTGGATGTCATGGCACAAATTCACAACCGATGACGAGGGCTCTAAATTAATCCATCTTCTAGAAAGTGTACCCCTCTAACTCCTGATCCACCCAATCTACCTCAAGCCCCCTACCTAGATTTTCAATATTGTGAATATTTCATCCCCTTTGGAGACAATGCTGTTATATTTACACATTTGCTGTGTGGTTTGATATTCAATATTATGTCTGCACCCCACTATGTACCCCCCTTCCCTATACTTTTAAAACCTTAATAAAAACTATTAATGTTAATAACAAACCTCTCCCTGTCTATCACACACACCCTTTTTTCTCTCGCCAATGGTCTTTGTTCAATAGCGTTCTAATACCAAGCTACGTCTGACACTTGAATGCGTAAGAACACAGGGACATGAAGTTATTAAGTGTTTTTTAATATATTGAAAATTAATTCACAATGCTTAAGATATGAAAACCATTAACAAAGATATTATACAATAGCTTCTTAAAAAAAAAAAAGGAAAAAAAAAAAAAGAATTGAATAACAGAAAAATGGTACACTCATGAATGATAAGGTTTAGACTCCCAAAAGTGAACAAATCGTTTAGCTTTACAGGACATTTTAAGTCAGCTTCAGGTGCCCACAACCCCAGTTCTCCTGTGATGATAGCACCAAAAAGCTGGTGTAAATGCAAATTAGTTTTAATGATCTTGTTTTCAAAACATTTCTAGTCAGGAATTGTTCACACTGGCCTAACTTCTTACCAGAGTCCTAAAAGCTATCTCCACACAACAGGTCATACGCTTCCCTTCATTTACATATCAGACATGAATCCTCTAACTATGGTATTTGAGAAAGTTTGACCTTTTCCTGTGCAGTTATTTCCATTCATTGAAACTTAGCTCAGCTGTTGTCACCCAGTTGAGATGTCCTCAGAGATCACATAACCAGAAAGATGAGGGGATATTTATTAGATATTATTGATGGGTATTTGTTATAAGCATAAAGAGATTCCAAGAACTTTTAGCTTTTTTGACCTGTGCCATAAAATAGTATTGGACAGTCATCTGCAGCTAAGAACAAACAGATGGATCTCTATACATCATGAGTAGAACACAAGACTTTAGAGACAACACGATAACAGATTAATTTAGTTTCCCAATCTTATGGTTTAACCTATAGTAGGACACAGAGTTCCTGTGAGCCAAACCATATTGTGAATTAAATCTCAAACATCTATTTGCAGGTTTAAGTGACTGTAAGTAGCTTGCATGTGACAATTAGCCATTGTAACAAAAGCTTAATTTTGGTTGAATTTCATCTTTAGAAAAGTACCTGGTGATCTCCATATTGAAAAATTACTTTTCGTGTCTTGGCAGAGTAAAAGCAGTTTAGAATACCTTCTGGTTACTAAACAGAATACAAGAGTTTTAAATCTTATATTCTCACAGTGTAAACACAATCATTCCCATTATCAGCCTGTCACGGTATAGGAATTTGGATCCTAGGTTTGCCTAGATTAATACTACTCCAGTGAGGAGCGGAGTCTAGCGGGGAAACTGGTTTCACCAGAGGCCACCGCAAGGTGCTTTGGACTTAGCTGCATCTATCCCGCAGGTCCTGGCCCTCACTGAGAGGGCCAGGGGAAGCCCTATAGGGGAATATACAAGAGAGGTCAGCGATAGCAGATAACAGGTTACTGCAGGAATGATGAAGAGTTAGCTCAGCGGACAACAGATTACCACTGAGATAGTGGTAGAGTTCATGGATGATAAAAGAGGGTACTGCAGGATACAATCCAAAGAAGAGAAAACACCCAGCAGGAGCAATGGAGCCACATCTAGTACCTAGCAGGTAAATTGAAGAATAGGCATCGCCAGGAGGAGGTGCCTTTTGAATTTGGAGCCAAAATGAGTCAGCCAATAGGAAGCAAGCAGAGATGAATAGATTGGATCTGCGCAGAAACGAAGATGGCGGCGGCCGGGACAGAGCGAGTGGTCAGCGGGGACCAGGTAAGTGCGCCGGGATTCGAGTAGGCAGCCCGACTGCCCAGCGTGTAACAGCCCTTTTTTTGAACCATATCTGTTCTCATTTACCGACCCATTCCTCAAACCAACTGGAGTGCCTTGTTTGCAATAGACTTACCTTTTACCTCACCTAACTCCTTATCGGTTCCTCTTCAATCCATGTCTTTATTGTAGGATGGTTATTCTGCTGAAGCTCAGGTATCACTTGCAAAATTATAATGAAAAACTTTTGATACATTCATAAAATGTATATTTTAATCCGCTTGTCTGCCTGCACCCGTTTAAGATTACTACTTTGTCCTATTTGATTTGTACGGTTATGAGAATATTAGATTGTTAGATTAGTTAAATGTTGGGCTAGTCGCTCCTATTTGAAACATTGTTACAGATTAACAACAAGGAGAAGTAGGCTAATCTAAAATACACCTGTATTTATGTTAACGGTGTAATACACAGATTGGCTACAGGTATGTTTTGAAGAATGATTGCAATAAGTGGTCTGACTCTAGATAAGGGCACATAATATGGTGGGCTATAATGGAAAGGTACAGCTTATCACATACCTGGATGGACCATTGTTTTATGCAGCAAGTATTACTATGAGAAGCACGTACTAATTTTAAAATGAAAAATAGTGTTTCAGAATACCTTTCCATTGCCTTCAATGCACTATTAATAGGATTTAAATTTTCATAAAAGGTCAAATTAGAAACTGTTTATTTACAAATGCGGCTTTGAATTCATATTGGGATACATTGCACATCATATTATGCAACAACATCTTTGATCATTTCCAAAGACACCCATTATTCTTTATCAATAATATTTTTTTAAGAAAGTGTGTGTGTGTATATATATATGAATTTCAAAATATTTAAGAACTAAGATTTACATATTGAGCCTAATCACAATATATCTACTAAATGATCCTTATGATGGAACAGGTTTACAATGAGGTTTTGCTGTGGGTGTGACCTGGTTTTACAGCTGCAACACGCACAAGTCTGGACTGGACCTGTGGAGAAAAACCATACAAGTCTATGTAAGATGACTGATGGAATTATTAAATAATTGTCAAGAATCATAGAATAATAATAGAGTATTTCTTAACCAATTGTGTATTTGGAAGTTAGGTGTTCCTGCATCACAGACAGCGAACTCAGGTTAAAGTAGAGACAATTAAGATATCTACTTTTGTAGCTCAATTAATCAGAGGTCATTTAAAAAAAAACAAAAGAAATCTAAAAAAACAACACATGTCAAAACCACTTCTTCATATCTCTTTTTTAACTTTCCAAATAGAGAGAGAATTGCACCTACTACTGATATTTGTTTTTGGTACCGTTCTATAGAACTTAATTTAGATCAGATATTCCAAAAACAAAGCTGGAATGGAATATGAAGGAAATTAACAAGTGACACGGGGGAATCATTTTGTTGGCATTTGAGCGTGGAGACACAAAAACACAAGATAATAGTAAGTGTATCCTGGGGAAGATATGAAGTTTTAGCCGTAATGTTTCCATTCTAGTGAGAATAATTGCATGTTAATAGCCAATCTAAGACTTCTTACCTGATCAAAGCTTGTATTTAACTTTTCCAGTGTCATGTTGTGCTCTCTAATTCGCTTATTATGTTCAGTCAGAACAGTGGCTTCCCTGGTTAGACTCTCTGCAAGTACAGAAGTAAATATCAATGCTTTTCATACAATTAGGTTTATGCTGACTGTAGTTAAAAGTATTGTACACCTTTGTAAAAACCCCTGTGAATTAGGCACACCTTCCCTCATGTATTCATTGGGTGCTGTGTTACCATATGGCAGAGTCTCACTGCCAGCACTAATAACCAGTAGAGAGTGGTCAGTGTTGGCTGCGAGAACTGGGCTCAGGATACAAACTCCTACAAACAGTGAATGAGAACCCTCAATGAAAAGCCTTCAGCTTCTAACCCAGACAGGAGCCATGTTTACTAGAGGACTCATCCTAGTAGTTTAAGAAGGGAGCATGTCCCACAGCAGAGAGCAGCTGTATTATAGTCGCTGTGTGAGTTCAGAAGGGACCCAAACCCAAACAATGGGTATATGGGGAGAGGAAACACATTTTTTTTTTTTTTGTAAATGTGGTGGTCCACAAATATAATCTAACACAGAAACATGATTGCAGGAAAAATTATATTAAAGACAAATTATCTGAACAGAAAGCTCTGGGTGTTAGACAACACTTGATAAGCCACCAAGTCAAACACCCTGTTGTAACCTAATAAGTCAAACTATGGAGAACATTACCAGTTATATTTATTTAAAATATGTAACCAGGAAGAGATAAATTGGGTGTCAGCTCTCATTTACAAGCATGTCCTGGAAGCATGAAATCCAATTTTAAATGTGGCACCATCCATGAAAGATGGTTTCCATTGGCACAGAGAATGGATAGAAATCTTGACATAATATGTACACACCAATTGCTTTCAGGCATGTATCACTAAGGTGTGCCCACTTACTGTTTTTATCATGATGCCCATGCCACTCGCCTCATTATAGGCCCAACCTTGGAGATATGGTACTCATCCGGTTGGTAGACCCTGGATTTGCCATCTCTGTGGGTGGCATCGCCCCCCAGGCTTAAATACACCTGCGCTGCAGTAATGTTCCCCCCCCTTATTCTCCATTGCTGGGCAGCATTACCCAGTGCAGACAGCAGTGCAGAGTACACTCGTAGGGACTCGCTCTCCATTTCATATCAGCCACCCAGACGGCAGTGACGTCACTGGGAAGTAACCATCTCGCTGCCGCCATAGACAGCACAGTAAATACCATCAGTCTTCCAGCACTACCGCTGGCACACACATGGCTGTGCACAGGGAGAGGAGGATGGAGAGGACTCGGGCACCTACTGATGACCAGATGCTGATTGACGAGCTGCAGGTGGAGAGAAAAATGAAGTGAGATAGAGTCTTTGATTATGCTTATTAACTGCATCTGTGCGATCACCCTGTTTCGCTACCATAGAACTACAAGTCCCAGCATACCAGGTGGAGCGTGTCCTCCTACGACAGCTGGAGAGTTACAACTTGTGTCACTATGCTCCGGCTGCTGCTGGACTGCTAGTGGAAATAGTTATCAATACTGTTATTTATAAATAGAAGTAACTAACATGAAGTGTAAGAACAATGAAAGAAGGGTCACACATGAAGATGTGTATGTCCTACGCCTTGCAGACAAACTGAATATGAGAGCTGGAAGAAACGTTCTATTGTTACTGGTGTCTTCTCGACATATTCGTTTTGCCTTATTGTTCATTTATATAGCACAAGCATATTATGCAGCACTGTATATAAAACGTAATAATTCACATTAGTCCCTGTGCCATTGGAACTGATAGTCTAAATTTTCTACCACAGAAGGGCAAAAACACTTGGGTGCATTTATGTCAGCAGCCAATTAGCCTGCCAGTATTATTATTGTTGTTATTTATTTATAAAGTACTGAAATATTATTCAGCTCATGACACAGACTACATGTAATGACATGAAACAAAAGGTAAAAATTGCCCTGCCCAAATGAGCTTACAATGTAAGAGGTGTGGGGAACACTTGCTACATAAGATAGAGGAATAACAACTGCAGTGGCTGGTGGTGACTATTGTAAGGCAGACAATAATACTGGCATTTCTCTGCAATTACTGGTGGTATGGTACTTTTGGAAGAAGGAGCTATAGCAGAAGGTGGAGACACAAAACATGGACCAGTCACAGTAGAAATGATAAAACTATCTAACAATAACTGTCCTTCACCAATTATTTTAACTGACCCTCCCTTCTCGTCTGGTTCTAGAGAAGGGGTTTGTTTTCATACTGCATGGGCACTCGTGTCGTCTGTCATTATTTCTGTGATGGCAATAACCATGACAGTTGACAGCATTGACAGTTAGACTCACTGGGTCCAGTAGCTGATGGTAGTCAGTAGATCTTCTAAAGAACCTTGTGCTAGGTGTGATAACTTCATTGTACTCCACACTACCGAGTAATTTCCCACTGCCTTCAAACTGTAACCTGTTTTTAGATGTGTGAGAAGATGATTATGCATACTTACCAACTCTCCCGGAAAGGCCGGGAGACTCCCGAAATTCGGGTCAACTGGCATTTCTCCCGCATCCTGGGACTCCTTTGTCAAAATGACGTGATTCACAGAGAATCGCGTCATTTTGCCCCCCCCCCCCCCCCCCCCCCCCGCGACAAAACATAATTTTGCTCGTGGGGGCGGGGCCAAAATGACGGGATACGAGGTGCCCCGCCCCCTCCTGCCCATTAGTCACGCCCCTCTCCCGGACGTCCCCTACTGAAAGTAGGTAAGTATGTGATTATGTGGGAGACTGGTTACAGAGCTGATCTAAAGCACCACCATCACTAACTGTTATCTGCATGTCCCAGTGTTCCTCAAACTGTTTTAGTGTTCCATATAAATTGCATTCATTTACAAGTGTGTATTAAAACAATATATTTTTTGATGACCGATACAATACACTAACCTGCAAATAGTATAATCTTGCATTGTTCTCAAATTATTGTATGTATCTAAATATATATTTTAAAGAAAGTGTGTAAAAGGAAATGTGCTCTAATTGCACATATTTTAATTTATGTAAAGGCTTTTGGTGGCATGGTGACACAGTGGTTAGCATTGCTGCATCACAGTTATGGGGCCATGGTTTCAACTTGGACCATGTTAGCATCTATGCTGAGTGTCATGTGCAAGCTAATTTTTAGGCATAAATCTGCAAATATATGTTTGTGAATTACTTCCAAGAAATAGTGTGACATGGCTCTCTTAGAAGCTGTTAGATCAATGGGTTTTGTGTATGTTAAACTACCCAGAGGGGGCTGGTAGATAAGGGTAGCACCTTATATCATTTATGGCAGGACGCAAATGTGAAAGCCTTTGAGGATATCTCTTGCAAGACAATGAAATCTAACACGTGTTTGGGAGGCCCCAGACAGGCCGACTGCAGAGACTGGGTTGTATGTTAATGACAGATTCAAGCTGAATAGGGTCACAGGAAAATATCATCTCATTTTTTCCAATATCATACATACCAGAGGCATGTGTGGTATGCAAATGAAGGGAAACGTATGACCTGTTGTGTGGAGGTAAAATCATGTGTGTAAACCATACTGTTGAAAAGTTAGGACGGTGTAAAGAAAACTTGACTTAAAGGTATTCCAACAGCAGAGTCATAAAACCATAATTTGCATTCTACCATCCTGTTGGTTCTGACCTCACAGGAAAGGGGGCTGGGGGGTCCTGTAGCTGGGTTTTAAAACTATAGTGTAAATGTAAGTCTTGGTTCACTCTGAGGGAGTCATTTGATTGAAGAGGTCCCATTTTTTCTGCTTCTCCCAGCACCAGAAACTTGATTCTAAGTGAGGTATCAATTCTGTGTTTCATCCTTTTTATTTTATAAGAAACAATTGCACTATATTTGTATGTCTTTTATTATCTGTTTTATCTTAAGCATTGTGGATGTATTTTTCATATTAAATTACACTTAATAAGTTCTAGTCTCTGTGTTCTTACGAATTCCGGCGACAGTTTGGTCCAGACGCTACATAATTGAAACTGTGCAAACCTTGTGGTTTATGTGAACTCTGATTAAAGTAAATTGTGTTAGATTAATGCTAGGGAGAACCGAAGGCTTCCTAAATAAGAGTGTCAGCTCTTGTCCGAAAAAACCTTGGTGGTTGCATAATTAGTATCGCAAAGCTAGTGGGTGGCATAGATAGGGAAGGATTTAATCATTTTGGACAGACAAGGTAGTTGTATTTTTTTGTTAACCCTGTGTCACATATGCATCACGCAGACTCAGGTGAGTGCTGTTCGTGACAGTCTATGTTAGGAAATTAAGAATGTAAGCTCCAATGGGGCAGGGACTGATATGAGTGTGTTCTCTGTACAGCGCTGCGGAATTAGTGGCGCTATAGAAATAGATGATGATAGTGAAATATGATCTCAGTATCAACCTCCTGTAGCCATGGACAAATCATGCTATATGCCTCTGTTTCTGTTTGTAAATTGATTGTAATGTGTAGAAATGCAGTCCCTGAAAAGTCTGTGCTCCTTGCTGTGTAAATCAAAGTCCCTAAATCACAATCAAATTACTTTTTCAGCTCCTCTGTAAAGATCAAGACATGCGATTGGGAGTTCATGGAAACATCCGCCAGCATCCATTTTTTGAGCATATTGACTGGGTCTCGTTGGAAGCCCTTAAGGTTGAACCCCCATACATACCTGCACCAGTAAGTACACAGCAGAACTTGTACAAGCACTTGGAGAGCTAGTAAATAAATGCTGTTCAGCATATGGTACAGAAGTATAAGGCACATAGACCTGCTGAGATGTAGACATGTGTACACATGTATCAGATGTCATGCAACCATTTGACGTTTGTTTTTTATGCAAAAAGCATCTCTACTTTAACACAATTATAACAGGGAAATTTAAAATCCATGTTCAAAGATTACAACAAGAAACATTTGGAAGAGATTAATTTCTACTACTGGAGCCATATAAGTAGAAAATACTTTATTATTACTTTAACCATACTTTCTGTTCGCTGAATTCACATGTGTGAAAATATCAGCTGATAATTTTTGAATAGTAAATGTCTGCATTGTACTTCATAATAAATTAATATGACAAAGTGCATCAAGCTTCAGTGGTGTCATTAGTTGCTTACGAAATGATGGGCTTCATTCTTATGAATGTTGGTTCAGGGCACAAATATTTAATCTCCTGGGCATCTATTGTGAAGCACAACATGTCCGCTGCCAGCACTAAGCCAGCTTTGAATGATCCATGCAACTTGATTTCCATCAGTGTACCTATATTTCCATCAAGGTGCATGCGCTTGTGAGCAAGATGGTGGCGTTAGTAGAAGACCACTAGTTTGCACAGATAGATGACTTGGGTAGAATAAGGAAGTTTCTTACAAAGCAGCAGTGGGCACACCAACACACCTACATTTCCAGATCATTGCAGAAACCAAGATTTCTTTTGCACCAACACAGCGCTGGTGATCTTTGGGTCTCATCTTAAACTTTTAATAGGACCCTTCTGTCCTTAAGTTGCATTTTGAAATACATATACACAAAGTTGTCATATATAATACAGTGTAAACCTGTAGTGTGTAAACCTGCGACTTTAAGGGTGGAATGGGAGAGGGAAAAGGCTGATGAATGTAGGCAATGTATAGCAAGGCCGTGCTGAGGGCGTGCCAATACAGATGCGGCTGATCCAAGTCCTGGGTTCCACTTAAGTATGTGTTCTTTAGCCATATCATTTGCACTAGCTACAAGGATAGGTGTAACTGCTGACTGATAGTGATTATTAATACGGTATAGTTATTGTTTTAAAAAACGACACATATGTGTGCTACTAGCTACCTTAGAACATGTGTATGCAAGTAAGATAGACTATGAAAATGCATCAAATGTACAATGCACATTTAGAACATCCTGGCATGCATT
The DNA here is from genome assembly GCF_038048845.1 of Mixophyes fleayi. Lineage (NCBI taxonomy): Eukaryota > Metazoa > Chordata > Amphibia > Anura > Limnodynastidae > Mixophyes > Mixophyes fleayi. The sequence continues at coordinate 220,102,673 of NC_134404.1, forward strand.
TACTATTTAAAATAAATGGAAAAAAATAATTATATTTTTACAGATATTTTTATCAATGAATATACTATTAAGAGTTGCTAAGTTATTATATAAAACATTTTTGTGCATGTACTTTTGCTAAGACTTTAAATTGCTCATATGCATATGCGTACCTTGGTCTCTGTTCTGTCTGTCTACATACAGCAAGTAAGGTTTAGGTAGAGCGATTCAGATTCAAATGGAAATATAACTTGAGATCTTCTTGTATTTAAATAAGGTCAGAACTATGGTCAAGTTACGCAATGTTTTTTAAACGCAAGTTGCGTCCGCATATGAAACAGTCTCATAAAAAAGAACAACTGGCAGTATCATAAATAATTTCTGTACTCCTAAAAAGATGAAAGTAATAGCTAAAGTACACTTTTGTTTTGCTTTTCTATAGATAACAATTACACACTCTCGCTCCAGAAAGATCGATTTAAAAAGGATGGAAAAAGCAGAGGCCCAGAGACCAGCTATAGCAGCCAAGGACCAGGCCATGTTTAGAGGGTTCACATTTGTCACCTCCAAGTGGAAAACCCTCCCAACGGCAACGGGCCCGAGGCAATAGCAATGCTGGTTAGAGCAATATTTTCTCCATATATGTATATATGTGTATATAATGCATATATTTTATGTATTTGTCTGCTCATGTCTAAAAGTGTGTGTGTTATACTACTACATGACCTGACACAGCTATACAACTTTATACATTATCCACACATTGTTGATTAGATTAAGCTCTTAGCACATTATTCATTTAGCATACATATCACATACAGAGGCACCAATCACTGTATGTGCCAGAGTCTACGGCTCCTTCACTCACACAACTTGCACCTGGCACACTCACTACACTATTTACCCACTTTATTTAAACACTGCCTGAAGCTCACGCTCTTTAAATTCCTGGCAAAATCTGTTAGTCTTCTATGCATAAGCATAAAATGCCTTGGGTAAGAAATATATAACCCCTGCTCCACCATCCAGAACATCAGCCAATACAATATGCAGGGACTGTGAGCAAGAGGTGGAACGCAAAGACTGCAGTCCATCACCTCACCACTCGGCAAGTTTTTCTGCTATCCACACATCTTCTGGTTTGTGTTCCATCCGGCAGCCATCTTTAACTCCACTAGTAAAACTACATGTAAACCTGGATACCTAAGAATAAGGCACTACTTCTAATCTCCTTAAAACCTACATTACAAACAAATTGCTCTTATAAGAGAAAATAAGCTATATATCATATAACAAAGTTATTTCAAGAAAACCAGAGCTCATAATCGCATAGAACTTTATTTGCAAAAGAGCTAAAAAGATTAGTTCCAGTACCAATACACAACTTTGAATCAGACCATGAAATCAAAATATTTAAACCCACAGAACAATACCAGGAAACCACACCTTAGAAAACAAAATCAGCAAGGTAGTATGGACTTAGCGGGGTGTAGCATGTAGGTCGTGGCCCTTGGGGTGAGTATTAAGCATAGCCTGAGTACGGGAGAACAGGGTCTGGTTGAATAAGCTTAGCCAGACACCACTGCTAGAGGAGTGATAAGTTTCCGGGAAGCCAGGGAATTGATGCAGGAGCTAACTTGTGTTTCTAATATGAAGGGGCAAATTTCCTGGAGGAGTATAGTAGAAGGGTAATCCCTCAGATAGACTGTAAGGGGAATATACAAAGATATTAGGGAGACAAATATGTAATAGTTCACTGTAGTCCACTGAAGCCCAGGGGATGCTACCAGAGATTCACATTCTGGTTCACTACTGGTACACAGAACGTATTTAAACAGAGTGCCAAGATGTCCAAGGGGCAGGGAGGAAGCATTAGTATGGCTGTATCAATATATAAAGGGTATTAACAATGTACAGGAGGGAAACATTCTTCAAAGGAAGAGAAATATTAGAACCCGAGGACAAGCACTGAAACTGGAGGGAAGTAGGTTCAGATGAAATTTGAGGAAAAACTACTTCACAGAAAGGGTGGTGGATAAATGGAATAGTCTCCTACCAGACGTGGTTGATGTTAATACAATAGAGCAATTTAAACATACTTGGGACAAAATAAGGATATCCTTACACAGATTAAAAGACCAAATAGGGTTTGAGGTTACCGTAGGTTCATAAAAAAAAAATGGCCAGACTAGATGGACCAAGCGGTTCTGTTCTGCCATCAAATTCTATGTTAAGAGCTGTACATATTTACTTAAGAGCTTTTTTAATACTATCTTTCCAACACACAGGCATTACGATTTTCTTCAAACCCCTCCTACTACCACAGCCACCCACTGCAACTATCCTGCTCCACACCAGCCTTTCTCCCACATCACTGTTGCCCCTCACCCTACCTCTACTTACTCTACACTGTTTCACCACAATCTGCGGGTAGTTCACCATCACTCATCCACTTCTCATCCCCTACCTTGCTACACCCATCCACATACAAACATCCCATATCCTCTTATACATACTTTCTACCCTCCTACCACTTCCTACAACAATACTTTTCCCACCCCCTTCAATAACTTTTTCACCTCAGTCAATCAACCACCCCCACTCTCTTTTTTCTTGTTCCCTTACCAGGACTGCCTAGAAGGAATGCAGATGAAAGGAAATGTAAGCAAAGACTAAACGATTGAAAGAACTTCAAGGATAACAGGTACATACTACAAGGAGAACTGATACACCCCTACAAGGAAAATAGATACACTCTTCATTTCTATACTAACTCTCACCAACAACCATAACTCAAAAGGAATACGCTGGAGATTACTAAACTAGTAATTTACTGGAGATGACTAATACCAGGAAGACACTAGAAATGGCAGATACCAGGAATACACTGGAGATCGCTTATTCCAGGAATACACTGGAGATGACAAATACCAGGAACACACTGGACATGGACTGATACTAGGAGTATGCTGAAGATGAGAGATGCCAGGAATACACTGGAGATGGTTGATACCAGGAACACACTGGAGATGGTATATACCAGGAATACACTGGAGATGATTGATACAAGAAGAATGCTGGAGAAGAGAGATACCAGCAATACACTGGAGATTATCGATACCAGGAGTATCATGGAGATGACTGAGGAATAAGACACTGAGAGAACTTTAAGGATAACAGGTACATACTACAAGGAGAACTGATACACCCCTACAAGGAAAATAGATACACTCTTCATTTCTATACTAACTCTCACCAACAACCATAACTCACCAGGAATACGCTGGAGATTACTAAACCAGGAATTTACTGGAGATGACTAATACCAGGAAGACACTAGATATGGCAGATACCAGGAATTCACTGTAGATCGCTTATTCCAGGAATACACTAGAGAAGACAAATACCAGGAATACGCTGGAAGTGACTAATTCCAGGAAAATACTGGAGGTGAATGACACCAGCAATTTACTGGAGATGGAATACACTGAATAAGACCGATACCAAGAATACACTGGACATGGACTGATAATAGGAGTATGCTGAAGATGAGAGATACCAGGAATACACTGGAGATGGTTGATACCAGGAACACACTGGAGATGGTATATACCAGGAATACAATGGACATGATTTATACAAGGAGAACGCTGGAGAAGAAAGAAACCAGGAATACACTGGAAATGATCGATACCAGGAGTATCATGGAGATGACTGAGGAATCAGACACTGAGAGAACTTCAAGGATAACAGGTACATACTACAAGGAGAACTGATACACCCCTACAAGGAAAATAGATACACTCTTCATTTCTATACTAACTCTCACCGACAACCATAACTCACCAGGAATACGCTGGAGATTACTAAACCAGGAATACACTGGCAATGACAGATACCAGGAATACACTGGAGAAGACAGATACCAGGAATACACTGGAGAAGACAGATACCGGAAAGATACTGGACATGATTGATACCAGGAGTATGCTGGAGATAACAGATACTAGGAAAACCCTGGAAATATATACTGGGGTTTGTGCTTCAGGGAGGGATAGGAATCTCAAGGGGTGGAATATAGACATGTTCACCGTCACCGAGAAGGCCAAGAAAGTTGCGACTGCAGCTAAGGCAAAGGACGGTGACATTAAGACTAGTTTTAAAACTTACCGAAATTGGTTGAGCGGAGTGTATCTGTGTATTGCCTTTCATCCTTAGTCTTGTCCCAGGGAGTACATGGAGGTGCCTTCGAATGATACATGGGATGTATGTATCATCTGGCATATGATGAAGAGTTTAGGTCAAAATACGATGGTCACCCAAATCTGTTATTCGGGTTCAAGTCAAGGCCTGGGAAAAGGTTATGGAGGAGGGGTGGGTTGACCCCTTCCCTGCGGTCATAAGGCATCCTCCGTGGCGAGGGAAGTCTGGCATGCCAGTACAGTAAAAAAGGCAATGTTATGCCTTTAATAGGGGATAATGTGAACGGGGTGCCACATGCAGGTTCGCACATACATGCTCTCTCTGTAGTGGACCCCACATGGCCAGGGATTGTGACAAAACGGCAAGAGGGGGTGGGGCAGGAGTCTCCACACCTGCTGGAGCTATTTAAGGTGGTTTCCCCAATAGTTTTTTCAAGCCTTTCCCGTGTGCTGGATTGATATCCACAGCAGGCAGAGGCAGAGTTTCTGTGTTCCAGGTTTCTTCAGGGTTTCCATTTGCTAATCAAGGGGTCCGTGGGGACCACTCAGGTCCCTAATTTAAAGTTGACATTTATGTTTCTGGAGGTCTTAGTCGAAAATGTGGGAAAAGAGGTGTTTTTAGGACATATGTGCAGCCCCTGTTCAGAGCCCCCGCTGAAAGGCATGGTGATTTCCCAAATTGATGTGGTGCCTTATTCAGCATCTATCATTCCCGCCTGGGGCTTCAGTAAATGATGCGATCCCAAAGCATTATTGCAGCATGGCCTATCAGTCTTTTGAATCTGCACTGGACTTGGTTCGTAGCTTTGGGAAAGGGGCTTTATTGGCGAAGGTGGACATTCAGTCCGCATTCCGCCTTCTCCTTTTGCACCCTGGCTCCTTTACCTTTATGGGATTTCAAATGGAGGACGGGTTCTATATGGACAAGTGCCTTCCCAAGCTCAATCTCTGCTGAGACTGTTTAATTTTGCTTGAAGGGTTATACCGATGGGCAAAATGATTTTCCGCAAGCTGGACAGGGCAACCACTGGCTTCTCCCGGCCTCAATGTCATATTCCTCTGTCCCATGAGATTAGGGAATACCTGCGGGTGTAGAAACTGTTTCACCAGAATTTCAACAGTGTCTGTGTCTGGCTCGAACTCCCAAATTCCAGTCGGGAGTTACAGGTATTCTCGGATTCCGCGGGCTCAGTTGGATTCAGGGCATACTTCGCAGGTGACTGGTGCATGTCGCACTGGCCCACTGATTGGGTCCGTTTCGGTTGTATGGCTAATTTGGCTCTCAATGCTTCCCTGTCCTGCTTATGTCTGGCAGATTATGAGGCCGGAATAAGGAGCCTGGCAGAATGCTCGTTAGCTTCTGCTACGCTGTGTAGATATCAGGATGCCTCGCGGGAATGGCTCATTTTTCAGAATGTGGTTCCCACTGGTAGTAGGGATGGGTATGATCGTATGCAGAACTTTGTGTGGGCTGGTTATAACGCCGGTAAGTCAGAGTCAGCGATGTGCGCCACCATGGCAGGCATATCCTTTTTATCTAAAATGTATGGTTTAGTTGATGTGACAAGGGGGTTCTTAATTATTAGGGCGCTGTATGGCTGGGCAAGGACACGTCCCGTTCATCCTGATGGTAGGAGATCTATTAGTCAGGTAATATTGAAAGACTTGCTAGGTGCGATCTCTGTTGTGGCCCGTGACCCATATGAAAGGGGCCCTTTTAGCTCGGTCTTTGCGATGCTCTTCTTGGCGCATTTCGGGTGAGAAAGTTGGTTGCCTCCGGGCGGTCCGCTCCACTCTCTGGGATGTTAGCAAAAGACGTTGTTCTATTCCCTCATTCACTATCTTGCAGTGTGCGGTGGTCAAAGACAGATCAGCTGGGTAAGCAGCGATGGGTTACACTGTTCCCCCTGCACAGTTGGTCAGTTTGCCCAGTGCAGGTGGTCGCTGGCTTTTCTGGACTGGGGAAAAAGGATACATTACCATGACTGGTGCATAATGATGGGTCCCCTTCACGTGATACCAGTTTAGACACCTTGGGATTGAATAGCACGCAATTTGGCACACATTCGTTTAAAATAGGTGCGTCCACGTCTGTAGCTGTAGATAGTGAGTCAGGCCCATATATTCAGGAGAGAGGCAGATGGAAGTCCACTGCATATCAGCGATACGTGAGACCCTCTCTTCTCTCTTACACTTTTCTTATCCTCCTCTTCAGGGTTTGACACGGGACTGTGTTGCTTGCTGCTCTCGGGTGCAGGGGCGCGAAGGGATTTATCCGGATTTTCCCTCTAAAGTGGACCTGATTGGCTATTGGTACCACAAGGTTTTGACGGTTTTTAGCTTCGCCTGTGTCGCCTGTCCTTTTCTTCTTCTTGTCATTCTTCTTCTCTTTCTCTTTTTGTTTCCTCCTTATCTCCATCAATTTTCCTTCTCCTTGGATTAAGTCTTGCTTGTCTCGATGTGCAGTGGCTTATATAGATAATGGCCTATGGGATTGGTATGTTGTTATGTGGTGCTATAACAGTGTTGTTTTTGCTGCAATATAGTGGATGGAACTCGCTGAAGCTCCCGGTCCTAGGTCACTCGTTTGTGCATTGGGCTGCTTTGCACCAAGCAGCTGGTAATACAGCTGCGTTTCACTGCCAAGTAGCTGTATCTTGGTTAGGTTGGAGGGGAATAAGGTGGCTGAGTTTTAAACTGTCCACAAAAATAGTGGAGAGTGGGGATCCCCAGATTTTGGTTACACATCTGGGTGGAAATGATTTCTGTCACCATATCAGTTACAGTTTAATTTAAATAAATTAGTTATTTGCCAACAAGGCAGTGTGGTGTCTTTATTATATTACTTAGGAGTTAAGGTTAAGACTAAGGTCTATTGTTTATGAAAGCAACCCTATGCATTTTACTAGAACTGAGGGATGGATTAAGGATTTGGGTACGAAATGATGAATGTGATGGCACCGACGACGACAAGCGCGACGCAAAAATCTACAATGACTATAAAAACCAAATGCAGACTTAGCATAAAACACAATAGAGATCACGACCTGCTTTTCTTACATTCCGAACCCTGGCAAAGATGGCACTTTTAGCAAAACAGTGGTATATCGCACCAGGATTATCCTTACAACTCTAGGCTATATTTATTGGACCATTATCTTCGTTAAATTTATATTCTCAGAAGGCCTATAGTCCTAGAGGTGGTGCACCCACACTATGTACTAATATTGGAATTAACAAGAGTTGGTGTGTTTGACTTGGGGCACTCAAAGGATATATAGAATATAAAACGTATTCAAACTTTATTAGTATACATTAAAAATAATGATAATAATGATATATAGATCAGAGTATAATTAGTAAAAGGAATCATAAGCTTATCTGATATAAAGATCAGGGGTAGGAGGGGTAAAATAGGGTATAAATATCTTGCTAGCACAACATACACTCAATAGTGTTAGTGATCTTTTATTTCCCTCTTTATGATAGAAGGACTTGATATATAGGAATTGAGAGGACAGCGCGTACTAGCTATTATTGCTAGTCTTAACAGTTCAGCAAGATTTTTGTCTGGTTTACATATCCATCTACATCTTTTAATATTTCACTGCTCTACTTAGTTTTACTATCATTATTTTTATATATCCTGAGCCTTAGATACCGTCAATATAATATAATTTATGTATAAATACTTTCTCATACATTTTACTAATAAATAAATGTGGATTGGAACATTAATAAATGTGTACTTTTTACAAGTGTAAGTGCGAATGTAAATGTGTGTTTTATTAATTCGTGCAATTGCGTCACTACATGTGGCATACCAATCGAATGAAAAACAAATTTTAATCAATTTAGTTTATTTCATCCTATTATTTGACTCCCACAACCCGGAGATATGTTGGTCAGCAGGGAGCTACGGCCATGGTATGGTACGAGTGCTATGGTTCAGCCTCGCAGGTAAGTTGGGCCTGCAAGTAGATAAGGTCATGGTATAGTATAGATATAGATTGTAGGCTCCTTTGAGCAGGGCTTTCTCTCCTCCTGTTTCCACCACTTTAAACTTTGCTTTCCAGCTACTCAGCCCACCTCCTCTTGGACCTTCTGCTCTCCGACTCCTCTCGCTTCTCTCTGTTCCTCTCAGTGGCTCTTAACCTGTCATCCGCGCCCACCCTTTTGTGCTCAAGTTACCAACTTGTACTGATTATCCCTCACCCTTTCTCTCCAGCTGTGCTCTGAGCTCCCAGAGTTATAGTGCTTACTGTTACTTGTACTGTGCCATTTTTTGTCCTTGTGCGGCGCTCTGTACACTTTGTGACGCAGTATAAATAAAAATTAATAATAATAATAGGTGTTGTAGTTCAGCTCTGGAGATATGCTGGGCCAGTAAAAGAAAGCACAGCCCTGGATGTACTTGGTGCTACATGTTCGAGGACCGTGGTATGGCACCGGCTGTGGTTCAGCTCTGGATGTACCTGGTACATGATGGCTGTGGTATGGTACTGGATGTGTTTTATTTCTGGATGTACTGGGTGCCACATGTTTGAAGGCCATGGTATGATACAGGTGTTGTGGTTCAGCCCTGGAGGTAACTGGAGATGCTTGGTGAGCGTGAAAACGGCATGGTCTGCCATCCAGCGGCTGGTGCAGCCTTTAATGTGGCAGGAGAACACTGTACAGGATAAGCAAACTGGGTGAACTCTACATTCATGGTAGTCGCGCGTTTGGAACCTGTGCCCTTCGAAGAGTCGGTCTAGGTTCGGTGCAAGTACAGCTTATCTGGGCTGACTTGCGGTGTGCTACGCCCAGTGGGGTGCGGGTTCTGGGATGCCTGGGGTCAGATGTCCCTTTAAGTTTAAGAAACAGTGTGCGCTTATGGATGCAAGCAGCATTCAAAAGGGAGATGTAGCAGGCAGATCGTGACAGTACCCCCCCTTTAAAGGGCGGATTCCAGACGCCCAATTACCAAAAATGTCTAAATTCGTTGGAATCATAGTCCACAATAGGGGGCCCGGCAGAAAAGTCCTCGTCCATGGGCAAAAGGGCAAAGGAGGCCATGCCAGCTGCCAGTTCAAGCACTGCAGAACCACCTCTTTTCTTACGTCCTCCTCTCTTACGGGACTTCCTTAGAGTTGGGACCTGCGCCAACTGGGTGGAGCACAAGGGTAGTTCTCAAACTGTAGTGCCGGGTAGTGTTGCTGAAAGCACCGGTGATCCACAGGATGGCACTGCAGGGGTTGGAGAAAACCTTTTGATTGCTTCCTCAACAAACCGTTGTAAGTCAAACAGGATGGGATCTTGGGTTTCAATAAAAGGATTTTCCCATTCCAAAGCTTCTCCTTTAAAATACGAAATAAGGAACAGTACACGTCCCTTAGGGTTGTTAACAAGCTCTGGTATGGAGGGCATATAAGAGGCAGCAAATTTCAGAAGAGCACAAAGTTGGGAAATGTGTCCCTCAAAGAAAGGCAACGGCTCAGACTCGGCACCCTCAGCACAGGATGACTCGGACTTGGCAACAGACCTGACAGGGGACCCGGACTGGGCGGCAGACTTGGGAGCAGGCCCGGACTGGGCGGCAGACTTGGGAGCAGGCCCGGACTGGGCGGCAGACTTGGGAGCAGGCCCGGACTGGGCGGCAGACTTGGGAGCAGGCCCGGACTGGGCGGCAGACTTGGGAGCAGGCCCGGACTGGGCGGCAGACTTGGGAGCAGGCCCGGACTGGGCGGCAGACTTGGGAGCAGGCCCGGACTGGGCGGCAGACTTGGGAGCAGGCCCGAACTGGGCGGCAGACTTGGGAGCAGGCCCGGACTGGGCGGCAGACTTGGGAGCAGGCCCGGACTGGGCGGCAGACTTGGGAGCAGGCCCGGACTGGGCGGCAGACTTGGGAGCAGGCCCGGACTGGGCGGCAGACTTGGGAGCAGGCCCGGACTGGGCGGCAGACTTGGGAGCAGGCCCGGACTGGGTGGCAGACTTGGAGGGGACAGCGCTGTGAGAAGCCTCGGAGGGGACAGCGCTGTGAGAAGCCTGAGGGCAGACAGCACTTTGAAAAGCCTGAGGGCAGACAGCACTTTGAGAAGCCTGAGGGCAGACAGCACTTTGAGAAGCCTGAAGGCAGACAGCACTTTGAGAAGCCTGAAGGCAGACAGCACTTTGAGAAGCCTGAGGGAAGACAGCACTTTGAGAAGCCTGAGGGCAGACAGCACCAAGTGGGAACTCGGGCTGAACCGCATGGACTGGCAACACGGGCTGGACCGCATGGACTGGCAACTCGGGCTGGACCGCATTGACTGGCAACTCGGGCTGGACCGCCCACTCTGGAGCAGACTGGAAGGGCAGCGCCCCCTCTGGAGCAGACTGGAAGGGCAGCGCCCCCTCTGGAGCAGACTGGAAGGGCACCCCCCCCCTCTGGAGCAGACTGGAAGGGCAGCGCCCCCTCTGGAGCAGACTGGAAGGGCATCGCCCCCTCTGGAGCAGACTGGAGCTCAGGAACAGAGACAGCGGCTGAAGACTCGGAACTGGCGGCAGCGGCTGGAGACTCGGCACTGGAGGCAGCGGCTGGAGACTCGGCACTGGAGGCAGCGGCTGGAGACTCGGCACTGGAGGCAGCGGCTGGAGACTCGGCACTGGAGGCAGCTGCTGGAGACTCGGCACTGGAGGCAGCGGCTGGAGACTCGGCACTGGAGGCAGCGGCTGGAGACTCGGCACTGGAGGCAGCGGCTGGAGACTCGGCACTGGAGGCAGCGGCTGGAGACTCGGCACTGGAGGCAGCGGCTGGAGACTCGGCACTGGAGGCAGCTGCTGGAGACTCGGCACTGGAGGCAGCGGCTGGAGACTCGGCACTGGAGGCAGCGGCTGGAGACTCGGCACTGGAGGCAGCTGCTGGAGACTCGGCACTGGGGGCAGCGGCTGGAGACTCGGCACTGGAGGCAGCGGCTGGAGACTCGGCACTGGATAGCACGGTAACAGGAGACTCGGGTGCAGAAGCTGCGGCAGCAGGCTCACGACCGGGCACAGTGGCAGCAGGCTCACGACCGGACACAGTGGCAGCAGGCTCGGGACCGGACACAGTGGCAGGAGACTCGGGACCGGACACAGTGGCAGGAGACTCGGGACCGGACACAGTGGCAGGAGACTCGGGACCGGACACAGTGGCAGGAGACTCGGGACCGGACACAGTGGCAGGAGACTCGGGACCGGACACAGTGGCAGGAGACTCGGGACCGGACACAGTGGCAGGAGACTCGGGACCGGACACAGTGGCAGGAGACTCGGGACCGGACACAGTGGCAGGAGACTCGGGACCGGACACAGTGGCAGGAGACCCGGGACCGGACACAGTGGCAGGAGACCCGGGACCGGACACAGTGGCAGGAGACCCGGGACCGGACACAGTGGCAGGAGACCCGGGACCGGACACAGTGGCAGGAGACTCGGGACCGGACACAGTGGCAGGAGACTCGGGACCGGACACAGTGGCAGGAGACTCGGGACCGGACACAGTGGCAGGAGACTCGGGACCGGACACAGTGGCAGGAGACTCGGGACCGGACACAGTGGCAGCAGACTCAAAGCTGGAGGCAGATGATGTAACCTCAGAGCTGGAGGCAGATGATGTGACCTCAGAGCTGGAGGCAGAGGCTGGCACCTCGCAACAGGAGACAGAGGCTGGCACCTCGCAACAGGAGACAGAGGCTGGCACCTCGCAACAGGAGACAGAGGCTGGCACCTCGCAACAGGAGACAGAGGCTGGCACCTCGCAACAGGAGACAGAGGCTGGCACCTCGCAACAGGAGACAGAGGCTGGCACCTCGCAACAGGAGACAGAGGCTGGCACCTCGCAACAGGAGACAGAGGCTGGCACCTCGCAACAGGAGACAGAGGGAGTTAGTGCCTATGGACAGGCGGCTGGAGCTTGCTCCTCAGGACAGGCGGCTGGAGCTAGCAGATTGGGTCTCTTCGCAGAGAACAGGAATGCTGGAGCATAAACAGATTTGGAGTGCAGAGAGGAAACAACAGTTCAGTAAGCTGATGTGGTCTACGGATGGGACAGTCCTGCAAGAAATGTGCATTGCTGGCACAGTAGAGACACAACTTGTTTATTATTCTGCGACGCCGTTCCTCTTCGGTCAGATGGGGGCGTGGACCACCTGTGAACTGGGAATTTGTTACCCCATAGTTCTTAGAAAACAGCAAACTCGTAGAAGCACTTTTAAGAGATGCCGCTTGCACAGGTTCATCAGCAGAGAAGGTGGATTGAAACAGATCAGCAGCTTCTGAATTAGGAGGGACAGAATCTGACAGTCTCCTGAGTGGGTCCAAAAGCAACGTAGCAAATTTAGCCAGCTGGGAGCGAAGCAAGATAATGTCCATCTGTAAAGTTTGTAGCAGTGGCAATTCCAAGTTTGGTAAAACAGACATGTTGCAGAAAACAAATGAAAACTTGATTGCAGAGAAAAGGTCCCAGAAATAAAAAACTTTCACCTGACTCCTAAGCTGTTTTTTGGGCTGGTTATACTGTCACGGTTGCATACAGGAATACAGCTGGGAGCCACGAATATGGTGAAAACACTCTGTGTTTATTTGCAGAAATGTACAAAGCAGGTAATCAAGTCTGTAGAAATAAATACCAGGGGCAAGCTGATGCAGGAAATGATATGATTGTTCAGAAACCAGCAGGTAAACATTTAATGCAGGGAACCAGGATGTATGAACAGATTTCCAAGCAGCATGAACCAGAGGAGCAAGGCAGGAGGAAGAGTCCACAGGCTGCAACAAGGATATGACTTCACAGGATGGAACAACAGGAAATGACATCAATAACCAGCAATGTGTGCTGGGAGTGACAGGTATATAAAGGGAAAAATGAGACCACACCCAGGTGCATGGGATAATTAGTGAAGCAGCAAGGTTAACCCCTAATGCACACAAATAGGGCACAATAGCAGCATCTCTGGTGAATGAAGGTACTGCTGATTGAAATGGGACACAGCCGAGAGAGAAGATGAGGAAACCGCTCATGCAGGACACTGAGCGTGCCTTACTGAGGTAAGAGTGTCAGCAGGTCCAGAGTAGATAGTAACCCCAGTCTTAATGGTTGAAGCTAAATACCCATAAAGTGGTTTGTTGGGAAACGTCCTAAGAAACTTTCTTAGGAGTTTGGGAACAAGAACATCAGTGGCATCAAGACAGGTATGTTCTTTTGAACCATAGCCTTCCAATCCACCAGATACTGAGTCTTTCCCCAAGAACATCTGAAATTTAGAAGCCGTTCAAGGAGTCTTGATAGTAGAAGTAGCCAAGGCTAAGGATGAAAAAACAATAATAAACGGCAGTTTGAGTAGGGAAATATCATGGTGTAGGGAAATATGGAAAGAATTAGAAATACGGAAAAAAGGGGAAGCTTAAAGACTACCTGATTGATAAACTTTTTATTCTCAATGGACCAATGTACATAGGTGAAAGTTTCACACCAAAGTGCTCGTAAGTGAAGATTATGGGTTGACAACCAAACTATGTTTCCTACTTTCAAAGATGTAGCAGCGCAACGTTTCTTGTCAAAGAATTAAAAGCAAATGGATGCATTCTTTAGACTCTCCACCGCTTTAGTTCAGATGTAAAAGTGGTGACACAGAGAGCCTTTTTTACGCCCCATGGTGGTATAATTTCATCGTGCACCGTCCTTCTGTCAGAATGCAGAATTCCAAATCCTGGGATAAAGCTATAAAAGTCCCCTCCTATTCTCAACAAATTGCCAGTGCAACACTTTCCTAGTTCCTGGCACTAGCGTACCACTGTTGTTGTTTATCTGCTGCTGCACAGACTTCAGCCATTACCATCTGTTGCTGCTCAAACAGTAGATATTTACCCCTCGTGAGGATGAAGCTTTCTCCTACGTTTTCTTCTGATTCACCTTTGGCCATTAAGGGTAGTAGGTTACTGCTCTAAGTCTTCCAGGTTCTAGATACTTCTCTGTATCTCTAGGTACGGGTTTCCAGTACCAGGTTTGACTAGGTTGTGGGTTCTGGGACGGCCTGATCCCTTTGGGTTTGCTCATCCCGAGTTCCTACTTTCTGATGCAAGTCCTGAGTCCTGAGTTGCTCGGGACCAGTTCCAGGTTTATTCTGTCCAGGAGGTAGCCTTTCCAGTCTTGGTACAATAATCCTCTGAGTTTCTGGACATTGGGGGGTACTGAGTCTCTGGCCGTTGGTTCTGTTTCTCTGTTCCCGCTTCCAGGTTCCAGTCTTCCAGTTCTAGAGTTATTCAACTAGAGAGTCCAGTCCAGTATTGCTCCTCCTGTCATCTGGTAGTCACAAATAGAGTACACCTTCTCTCCATGAGAATCCGGCCTCCTAGTTTCCACTTTACCTCTGCTACAGCTAGTCCCAAGGGTCCCGAGACGGATCCCAGGAACCCTATTGCCATGACAACACTCACTTTATTACCCTACACCCACCACCCCAGGGGTGTAGGAAGAGCCTTAGTATTTTCAGCACAGGGCTGGTTCTTCCTAACACAATTTTTTGTGGACCTCACTTCCTACAGATTTCAGCCCCGTGCTGTATAGCTTGGGGTTGGGTTGCCATTATGGCAGGGGGACACTCGACAGGGGTCTATAGTGCCATCCACTCCAGCTGGTTGGCCTACTGCTGGTTTTGGTAAAATCAGATGGACTCCCTGCATTTTTTTTCTCCTAATTTCACAGCAACCAGCACTATCCTGGCAGCACTAGGATTAATAGCATTAGGAGGGGGGACTCCACGTGTTTGTTTTAAAGCAAACTGTAATGCCACCTGCTCCGCTGGATCAGCAGGTTCTGACAGGTATGTATGTACCTGCAGCGCCTGAGTACTACAGAGGCCTGCACCCGAATTCAACAGGTCACGGATCTTGTGATCTGTGGCTTGATGAATTCGGCCTCACGGAAAGCCAAAATATGGGCGGGTTGTGCTCAGAATATGTACCCTAATCAATCAGGCCCGCTGAAACTGAAAGAAAGTCTCTAATGTCCTGCCAAAGGGATGACTACCAATAATCCTGATAAAAACATTACAGAGTTTTCCGAAACCCAGATTGATCAGAAACCGGGAGGAAGGAGCCCAATACATAGACTTTTTCTGAAGTTTCGAAGATACCAACATCTTGCTCTGCGAAGCAGTAGTAGAGGGAGTTGTAGATGTGACAAGCAGACACTTAAGATCTAAAGTAGGATGGTTCTCCAAAATGTAAGCATCATGGTCACTTTGAAAAGAGTGGGATAAGGTGTCAGCCTTACGATTTTTACTACTCGGTCTAAAGTTAATACGGAGGTCAAAACGGGAAAAAAAGGAGAAACCACTGGGCCTGTCATAGGTTTAGACACTGAGCAGTTTAAAGTATGCCAATTTTTTATGATCCATAAAGACTCTTACAAACAATAAGGAACTCTCGAGAAGATATCACCATTCTTTGAATGCTAATTTCATAGCCAATTTTTCTCCTTTGATATGAACTTAACAAGAGAATAAACTAAGTTTTACTAATAAAACTTCTTCTACTAATAAACAGAAGTTTTTCAGCAGAAGATCTTTGAGAGAGGATGGCACCCACTTAAAACGAAGAGGTATCAACCTCTAGGGAAAAAGGCTGTGAAAATTCTGGTTGTTTGAGAACCAGCACCGTAGAGTATGCCTGCTTTAGAGAAAGGAATTCTTCTGTAGCTGCAGTAGTCCAAATCCTGACCCTTTTTGTGTGAGATCAATGATGGGAGCTGTCAAAGAGGAGTACCTGTGAATAAAAAACAATACTTCCTATTGCTTTGCTTATCTGCTATATTATATAATACTTGACAATTGATAAATAGCTACTCATAGGTACATATGAACATTGATAACTTATATGTCTATATGCCTATTGTCCACAGACTTTCCAATTCTGGTGTAATCAGTTCATAAAAATTAGCTCTGAGGCAATCAGATGGGGCTGAAAAGCAGTCTCTCAGGAGCAGGGCTATCACGCGCCGGGTGATCAGGCAGTGCACCCGACACCCGGCAGACTTATCTGTCTCCGCCACTCCGCTCCGTCCTGGGCGCCGCCATCTTGGATCCGGGCTGTGTTAATACTTCTCTCTTTCTCTCATTGGTGTATGGCTGTGGCGCCCAAATTAAAAGGCACCACCTCACTACCTACAGTGTCTGTTCTTTGAGTCACCTCCTGGTGGTAGAAGTGGCTTCCCTGCGTGTCCTGTCTACACTCTTGTCTGCAGAGCTGACGCTCACCTCCTGCATCTACCATACTGTTCTCTGCAGAGCTGACGCTCACCTGCTGCATCTACTATACTCTTGTCTGCAGAGCTGACGCTCACCTCCTACATCTACCATACTGTTGTCTGCAGAGCTGACGATCCACCGGCTACATTTACTACACCGTGGTCTGCAGAGCTGACGCTCACCTGCTGCATCTACCAGACTGTTGTCTGCAGAGCTGACGCTCCGCCTGCTACATTTACTACACCGTGGTCTACAGAGCTGATGCTCCATCCGCTGCATCTACTATAGCTTTGTCTGCAGAGCTGATGCTTCACCGGCTGTATTCTTATACGGTCATCTGCAGAGCTGACGCTCCACCTGCTGTATTCATATTCTGTTGTCCACTGAGCTGACCCTCTACAGTTGTTCTAGGCTGATTCTCTCCACTCCTGCTTTGTGTGGTAACCGGCTAGACTACAGAGGTGACGCTCCATCCAGTGCACCTGTATTCTGTTATTGCAGAATTGACGCTCCATATCCTGTTCCTGGGTGTCTACCTAGTGTTGGGACCGCTGGCTACTCCTCCTACGGTCCTTTCTCCTGTAGCCTTCCAAAGGGCTTCCGTTCAGTACTCATAGTGGGGGCCGCGACCTGCGAGTCAGACGCAGCTAAGACCATACTGGTTCCTGGTGAACACCATCTCCTCGTTAGACTCCGCGCTTTGCTAGAGTAGTGCAAAACTGTACGAACCGTAGGATTCGCTTCATTAACTTTCCTTGTGTGCTCCTTGTGTGCTCCTTCTACTATTCCATCACCCTCTGTACCTCTTGTCCTGCTTCCCTAGCCCTATTTTCTTAAGCTTTGGCCTACTTCTTGCTGATTTCTACCATCACTTTTACTCATTGTCCCAGAAATAATTTGATTTGCATTACCATGTTACCATGTGTCTGTGTATATATATATTGTGGCAAGAGCCCGCTACTGCAAAAGCACACACGAACAACAACTTCCTTTTTATGGTGCTTTATTGTCAGGATGGTAAATGTTTGACACCGTATACTTGTACAGTAATCATGGAGACCCTAAACACTAGCTATACATAGTCCAGCTCTCTCTCAGGACCAGCCAGCTCACCCAGCATTGGTCTCTCTAAACAAATGAAACAAACAAGCTTTTATACATGATGCTCCTCCCCCAGCCTTAGCTTGATGGACAGGTGACACACCCACCTTCTCTTTAAAAGAAAACACCCATCACTGCCTCTGCACAACCAGACATGCTCTGTCTGTTTGCTGAGAGGAAGGATTTCAGATCATGTAAGTTGAACCAAATTTAAACTATTGCTTTTCATACATAAGTCTTCACTCTAGATGCCTTACTGCACAAATGTTTTACTCTACTTCACTGCTTTCTCTGTATATTGCCAACTAAATGCCTCCTTTCGTTACATATCCCTCCCCCTAGCGTCTCCAAGTCGGGGGATGCGGACTTCGCGAGGAGCGCATATTTTCATGACAATGCATCTGCATTCTTGTGCAGAATCCCAGGTCTATGTTCTACTGAGAACTTGAAATGTTGTAGTGCCAAGAACCAGCGGGTTACCTTGGCATTTACCTCCCGGTTGCTCTGCATCCATCTCAATGGTGCATGGTCTGTTATTAAGGTGAACTCTCTGCCTAGGAGATAATAGCGCAGAGCTTCTGTAGCCCATTTTATGGCGAGACATTCTTTCCCCACAGTGGCATATTTTTGTTCCCTTGGAAGCAACTTACGACTTAGGTACAGGACAGGATTTTCTACTCCATTCTTCTCCTGTGACAAGACTGCACCTAAGCCAACACCAGAAGCATCAGTTTGGAGGAAGAACCTCTGTGTAAAATCCGGTGCTTGTAGAACTGGGGAGGAACATAGAGCTAACCGAAGATCAGACCAGGCGGTTTCTGCAGAATCAGACCAGGTTAATCTATCTGGACAACTTTTTTTTAACATGTCCGTAAGTGGAGCAGCTCTAGTGGCGAAGTGGCTTACAAACCGCCTGTAGTAACCTACTAAGCCTAAAAAGGTTCTTAACTGCGACTTTTTTCCTGGTCTTGCCCAATTTTTGACTGCCTCCACTTTGTCTAGCTGGGGTTTTACATGCCCTCGACCAACTCATGGCTATGGCACATTTCTCTGGGTTAGCTGTTAACCCTGCTGACCTTAAAGAAGCTAAGACCGCCTCAACTTTGGCTAAATGTGATCCCAAGTCTGGGGTATAAATCATGATATCGTCTAAGTAAGCGGCTGCATAAGCTGTGTGAGGTCGTAGCAATTTATTCATGGCCCTTTGGAAGGTGGCAGGTGCCCTATGCAACCCAAAGGGTAGGACTTTATATTGATAGAGAACATCAGGGTTGGAAAATGCAGTCTTTGGCTTGGCCGTGGAAGTCAGGGGAACTTGCCAATAACCCAATGTTAGATCAAGGGTTGTTAAATAATTGCTACCAGCAAGATTTTCCACTAGTTCATCCACACGTGGCATCGGATAGGCATCAAACTGCGACATACTGTTTAGGCGCCTAAGGTCATTGCAGAACCTAATTGTCCCATTGGGTTTCGGGACAAGCACAATGGGACTATTCCATTCACTAGTGGACTCTTCAATCACATCTAACTGGAGCATCTTCTCGACCTCCTTTCTTACGTCCACCCGTCTGGCTTCTGGAATACGATACGGCCTCTGCTTTATAATGACTCCTGGCGCAGTGACAATGTCGTGTTCGATTAAGGTAGTGCGCCCAGGAATGGAAGAGAAGACATCCCTGTTCCAACTAACCATTTCTTCAGTCTGTTGTCTCTGCTGAATGGACAAAGCTGGCTCTATGGGCACTTCAGACTTTTCAATGGCAGTACTCACTACCTGAGGAGAGGTTTCCTCATCATGCCAAGGTTTAAGGAGGTTGACATGATATATTTGCTCCTCCCTTCTCCTACCTAATTGGCGGACTCTGTAATTGACAGGACCGACAGCCTCTAGAACTTCATATGGACCCTGCCAATGGGCAAAAAGTTTGCTTTCCTGGGTGGGAACCAGGACTAGGACCTTGTCCCCAGGCTTGAAAGATCGAACAACAGCACTTTTATCATAACTTTTTCTCTGTCGTTCCTGAGCCTCTTTTACATGTTGCTGCACAATGGGCCATATCTTTCCTAGCCTCTCATACATTTGTGACACAAATTGTACCAGATTTGGCTCCCTGGGACCGTGCTGCTCCCACCCTTCTTTTAACATATCCTAGATACCCCTGGGCTATCTCCCAAACAATAACTCAAAGGGACTAAACCCTGTTGAAGCTTGAGGTACCTCACGGATGGCAAACATCAAATAGGGAATAAGAGTGTCCCAATCTTTTTTCTCTTGAGCCACTGCTTTCCTGAGCATGTGCTTTAATGTGCAGTTAAAGCGTTCCACCAAGCCATCTGTTTGTGGATGGTATACAGAGGTGTGAAGCGCCGTAACCCCTAGCAACTGGCACATGTCCTTCATCAGTTTAGACATGAAAGGAGTACCCTGATCTGTGAGAATTTCTTTGGGTATTCATAACCATGTAAACATCAATACAAGTTCCTTAGCTATGGTGCTGGACTTTATGTTTCGTAGGGGAATTGCCTCTGGATATCTGGTTGCATAGTCAAGCACCACTAGTATATATTGGTGCCCACGTGCAGATTTTTTCAGTGGCCCCACAAGGTCCATAGCTATCCGTTCAAAGGGAACTTGTACTATTGGTATCGGAATGAGAGGTGCCCTGTACATGGGTTTGGGACAAGTTCTCTGACAAATGGGACAGGACCAGCAATACTTTTTCACTGCCATGTGTACACCGGGCCAGTAAAACCTAAGCAGAACTCGTTCCCGTGTTTTATCCTCCCCTAGGTGTCCCCCACAGACATGTGTATGTGCTGCTTTTAACACTAAGGTTACATGGACCTGAGGAACCATTAATTGTTCTACTTTATCCACCTGTACAGTAGCAACTCTATACAGGAAATTATTTTTAACAATAAAATATGGTATACCTTCTGCAGGCTGGGCGGCTTTCACTACCCCATTTACCTCAGTCACACTTTTAAAGGCATGTTCCAAAGTGGCATCATTAAGTTGGCCTCGAGCAAAGTCCTGCAGAGGAAACAAAATTGGTATTGCGGACCAGTCCGGATCCTTACTGACAGGCGGGGTGGGCTCATCTGCGACATCAACGACCAATGCTAGTTTGGACTGTCCATGTTTCCCCGCAGGTGGATGCTTTTGTGGAACTCCTGCTATGACTCCCAGGATGGCATTCCGGTTTGGCGGTTCCCAAAGATCGATGTCCAGATGCTGTGGATTCTTAGGCGGTTTCTTTAAGACCGGGCTTCCGACCGTTGCATCAGTTGCCGGCATGTCCGGCCGGATCCGCTCACCGAGGACATCATTAAACAGTGGGAAGTCTCGCCCCAAAATGAGTGGATATGGGGAGTTTAGGTGCTATGACAGCTACCATCATAACAGTTTTGTCTTTGAGTGGGACTGGTAGTATTGTTCTTTCATACTCCTCTGTCGTGCCATGTACGCAAAGAACCTTCACTTTGGGCAACCAAGAAGTTATGGTTTCGGGTAAGGCAGAGCTGGAAACCAATGAGAGCTCACTCCCCAAGTCAACCAAGGCCAGAACAAGGTTTTGGTTGATTAGCACAGTCACCCGGAACAAACAAGGACTTCCTGATGTGGGACTCATGGTAAAACAGCTTGGAAAAGCAGGCCAAATATGTGCCACGGAACAGTCCATGGGTTGCTGTAGTTTAGGACACTCTGCCTTAAAGTGGCCTGGCTCACCACATTCAAAACACTTCAGATTAGACAGCTTTGCACCTGGCCCTCTGTCCGTAGCAGTTTTGCCATTGGGCCCTGTGGCAAGGATTGTCAAACCTGGCTTTTGGCGTGGCAGCGGCTTTGGCACAAATGCAGGTTCTTTAGTCATTTGCTGTAGCGCACAAAACCTTTCTACCATGGTGGCAAGCTCTTCATAAGTTTGTGGGTCTGATTGCAGCACCCACCTTTGCAAATTGCGGTTCAGCCCCCAGATGCAGTGATCTATCGCCAGAACTTCAATAATCCGAGAAGGCAAATTCTCCTCAGGCTGCATCTAGATCCATATAAGCTCGCTGAGCTTCACCAGTCAGATATGGCGCCAGTCTCTCAGCCCAATCTTTAGGAGGCCATTTTGCCCTTTTTGCAAGTCTCTCAAAGGACACCAGATATGCTTCTATGTCATCACCTGGCGACATTTTCAGGAGAACAGGACCAGGTGGTTCATTTCTGTCATGCCTCACCTGGCTTAACTCTTCTCTTAAGAGCCTTGTGTTTTCCACCTGTGCCTCGGCAACTCGTAGCATCTGAGCTTGCTGCTGTTGCTGCACAGCGGCCACATTCACGAGGGTTTTCAGTACTTCCTCCATGTTGACGTCTGCACGGGTTGGGTAGTGGAAACTTGCTTCCCGGAGCATCCCACTCCTGACACCACTTGTGGCAAGAGCCCGCTACTGCAGAAGCACACGCGAACAACAACTTCCTTTTTATGGTGCTTTATTGTCAGGATGGTAAATGTTTGACACCGTATACTTGTACAGCAATCATGGAGACCCTAAACACTAGCTATACATAGTCCAGCTCTCTCTCAGGACTAGCCAGCTCACCCAGCATTGGTCTCTCTGAACAAATGAAACAAACAAGCTTTTATACATGATGCTCCTCCTCCAGCCTTAGCTTGATGGACAGGTGACACACCCACCTTCTCTTTAAAAGAAAACACCGATCACTGCCTCTGTTTGCACAACCAGACACGCCCTGTCTGTTTGCTGAGAGGAAGGATTTCAGATCATGTAAGTTTAACCAAATTTAAACTATTGCTTTTCATACATAAGTCTTCACTCTAGGTGCCTTACTGCTCAAATGTTTCACTCTACTTCCCTGCATTCCTCTGTATATTGCCAGCTAAATGACTCCTTTTGTTACTATATATATATATATATATATATATATATATATATATATTGTTGTTTTTTGTTTGTTCCTGTATCATGTTCTGTTATGGCTCTCTGTTTCCTGTATATGTCATGTACGGCACTGCGGACCCTTTGTGGTGCCTTATAAATTAAAGATAATAATAATAATAATGCTTCCCAATTTGAAAATAATAGTCCTAGCAGTACTTAACTCCTCTAATAATGAAAGGACAGATCCCCAGCACAACTGGAATGTGAATGTAAGTTTCTGCAGCATATTGTCTCGCTTCTATTAATACAGCTCCAGAAAAGCTGTATTAATAGAAGCAGTCAAATGGATTAGCAAAGCCGTAACTGTAAAGAATCTCAGGTGAATGTATGGGCAATATAACTACACTGGCGTCACTGGACAAGTTTCTCTGCCCCTTTCAGTAGGTGGTTTCTTCAGAGGTGTATAAAGCATGTATATTATTATTATTATTATTATTATTATTATTAATTTTTATTTATAGTGCGCCACAAAGTATCCGTAGCGCCGTACAAGGACAAACAATGGCACAGTACAAGGTGAAACAGCACAGTACAAGTAACAGTAAGCACTAAAACTCTGGGGGCTCAGGCACAGCATGAAAGAGAGGGAGGGAGGGGAAAAGTGAGTACAGGCAGGTAACTATGGCCCAAGAGGGTGGGCACGGATGACAGGTTGAGAGTCACTGAGGGGAGCGGAGAGAAGCGAGAGGAGACAGAGGGCAGAGGGACTGAGAGGAGGTGAGCTGAGTAGCTGGAGAGCGCAGTTAAAAGTGATGGAAACAGAAGGTAGGAGAGCCCTGCTCAAAGGAGCGAACAATCTAAAGGGAGGGGAAGACAGACAGACACATGGATGAGACGGAGAGACGGGAGGAAGGGGTAGAAGGGAGGAAGGGATGAGAAAGAGAGGTAGCCGACCGGTGGGAGTTTAGGCATGAGACTGGAAGGCTTTAAGGAAAAGGTGGGTTTTTAATGTTCGTTTGAAAGAGGACAGATTGGCTCTTTATTTATAAAAAAAAGGCACCTTTATTTATCTTATGGCTGTCCATAGTAGCCAATCATTCACATTTAGACAAGACTGTATCAAAACAACAGCCCGATCTGTCATTCATCACACGGGACAGATTGCACTAATCCTATTACTTGTTGACAAAATAGTAGGTATGCACAGGCTTGGTTTTCTGAAAACCGATCCCCCCTAAACATCACAAATCTGAGTACTGAGTCGAGCCAGTTCGGTACTTTCGCGTCTCTCAGAACTGAAATCAAGGCAAAACGTCACTATTGCGTCATCTGATCTTGCAGATTTTGTATTCCATTAATACCACTCTCCACTACTACTCTGCAGTCTCCAGTGCCATTGCTCTGTGCCATGGGTATGAATCATGATCAGTCAACAGAAGAGAAGGAGCAGCTGTTGGCTTCAGTCATGATGATACTAGTCCCTCCACATCATCTACTAAAACCTATGCTTAAGTGCATAGTGGGTTTAAGTCAGAGCACTTATGTATGAGTACTAGTTCTGCAATTGTCAGTGAGGCATCTTCTTCTAAGGTCTGTAATGACAATGCAAGACCTTGTTATTCTGAGTCAAAAAGAGGTGCCAAAAAAATTTCTTGTTTAAAAGCCGTGCTGGAAAAAAACAGACAGTAGAACAAACTGTATGTTCGGAAATGTCATAAATCCCTGAGGAGAGTCTATCCACAAGTGCTATGTCTAAGCCTGACCTTTCTGATACTGTACTCATAAAGAAACCTCCTTTCTCCCATTTCTGCAAATGTGTGTATGAGCAGACCAAATCTAGCTGGTGATATAGAAACTGAGGATGCCACTTTGGATTTACAACAGGATGAGGGGGATATTTGTGTAACTGACGGCGCTAATGAGGATGTTGATGATGATGATGATGATGATGTTTGTGTAAATCCTGCACTAGTGGAAGCAGTTCTTGCCAGTGATAAAAAAAAGGTCATTGTCATGCCTGTGTATAAGACCAAAAAATACATCTCTTCTGTGTGGAATTACTTTTACCCAAATCTTAACAACAGTTGTCTAGCCATTTGTAGCAATTGTAAATCCATAGTCGAGGTAGAGACCTTAACGATTGATGTTATGCCATTTGAAGAGAGTTAATGGCAAGTTTTTGGGAAAATCAGAAACTTATGCTAAAAAAATAACAACAAGCATTCCAGCATTAGTTAACTCCCTTCTCTCAGCTAGATCCCAACACCTGCAATCTACACCAACACCTTCCTTATCAATATCCTCACTAATGATCGAAATTAGTCTTGTATCCAAGTTGTTATGGCTAGATGGCAACTCCCCTATCCAGGACTCCTCTGAAGAATTCTTCGGTGTTAAGCCCGCTGCTGCTGGGGGTGGCTATTCATCCCAGAAGCAGACCAAGAAGAAGACTACTAGTAGTTTACAACAATTGACTGTTAAACAATCCTTTGGAAGAGGAAGCTAGTAGGACAGCTGTCACCCAGTCGCACAGTGGATCAAAGGCGCCATGGCAACTATGCTAGTATTAGATCTGCGCCCAATACCCACAATTAATGCAGCTTGTTCTAGACAGCTAATTGAGGTCCTGTGTCCCCGTTACCAAATTCCATCTTGACACTATTTTACTAGACAAGCAATTCCTCACCTGTACCAGAAGGTTTTAAAAAATGTAATTATTGGGCTACGGAATGCCATTCTATCCACTGTACATTTAACCACAGATATATTTAGACAAGCGGAACTGGGCAAACTTAACATTATATGACTGTGACAGCCCACTGGGTTGGTGAATCACCTTCAGCAGCAAGAACAGCAGCAGCATCTACCAAACAACGCTAGATCTTTCAGAGGCAGGCTATTCTGTGTATCACCAGTTTACTAAGAGGCATACCGCTGACAACCTGTTAGAAAAGCTAAGGGATGTCATTGCAATGTGGCTTATTCCGCTCTGACTCTCTTCAGGATATGTGAATTCTGATAACGCCACCAATATTGTGAGTGTATTACGGCTGGGTGAATTCCATCACATTCCCTGTTTTGCTCACACACTCACTCTGGGGGTACAGAGCTTTTTTGAAAAAGACAGGGACTACACTACATTTTGGCTACTGTACCTGATCCTAGGTTTAAGAGCTATATCTTTTCTTTCTTTCCAACTAACCCAGTTGAGCAAGTTGACAGCTGAACTGGTACATGATACGATGACATCTCCTTCTTCAGTTTCTCAAGCAACTGTTGCTAGAAAAAGAGACCCAGGGATGATACAGATGAGTCAGCACAACATTTTGATATCTGGTCTGGTCTAAAAAAATTGCCCAAAAATCGTGACTCCTCTGCCGTATCTCCAGCTGATCCTACTATTAACATCCAAAGACGGAATGGAGGATTGTTTTAATGACAGCATACAAATAGACATGTCAGTCTGTCCCTTTACATACTGGGAAGAAAGAAAGGCAATTTGGAGACCCAAGTACAAACTCGCTTTGCAAATACCCAAGCTGCCCACCATCCAGTGTGTACACTGAAAGAGTTTTCAGCACAGCCGGGAATCTTGTCAGCAATCGCCGTAGGAGGCTACTTCCTAAAAATGTGGAAAAGATGATGTTCATCAAAATGAACTACAAATTGCACGAGGAAGGCCTTAACCGGCAAGTACATCAAAGTACTGACACTTCTGTAATGGTGGATGTTGGTTAAACATTTTGATGTTAATAAAGGTGTTCAGCGGTGTTAATGTGGATGTTAAGCCACAATACTGTTGTTTCTTGAACAGGTTTCTGTATATTAAAGATGATAACAACAGATGAATGCAGATACTCACAGTTGTTTGTAGTACAGCAGGCAATATACACTTTAAGCAGTACAGGTCCCTGTACACAGATATTTATGCAGGCTTATGCACTCTTATATATGTAGATACAGATATACATATGATGCAGGATTAACACATTGCACTACTGTGCAGGTACTTCTGGCGGACTCCTCTAATATATATGTAGGCACAGTAGGGAGACTCCGGTCACATTTAGAGTAGCGTTGCGGGCTTTATAATGAGCAACAGTACGCAGGTTTTAACAGTGCGTCCATCTCTCTCAAGCGCTATGGAAGAATGGCCCGAAAAAGTCGAACTTCCACTTTGAAGGGCCTGGGCATGTATAGTAGCGCAAATCAGACATACTCATCCTGACCCACTTCCTGTTTCCTCCTAGACCACCGGGGATTACATCAGTTGCCATACCAATGGTAGGAGATGGAGCAAAGCGCTCCTATATGCCAATTGGAGATTCTACTGAGGATGAATTAATATTGTGTGAGGATGATGTACACACTGATGAGGGTGAGGATGAGGGTGAGGATGAGGGTGAGGATGATAACGAAAACAATATCTTGTCACTGTAGAGTTCATTGACTGCACTGTTAGCTTAGCTGCCTTAAGCCCATAGTTAGTTTGTTTTGTGGGGGCCCTAGCAAACCAAGCACTTCAGTCACAAAAGGCCCTCTTTGTTGCTGAAGTGCTTGGTTTATTAAACGGTATATGTCCTTTTTAACATATTTCCAAGGACAATTCCATCTTGCACTATTTGGCATTTTGTCCTTGGCCTATCAGCTTGTGTAACAGTCGACAATTCAGGTGTCAACAGTATTATTAGGTCGCCAATTCACATGGTGGACAGTATGATTAGGTAGACTATTTAAATGTGGACAGTATTATTATAGGGCTAGGGATATGGTTAAGGACAGGCCTAGGGACAGGTCTAGGGATAGGGATAGAGACAGATAGAGGGGCAGGGATTGGGACATGGACAGGTCCAGAGATAGGGACAGGGTTATAGTTCGGGATAATACTGTCTACATTTGAATTGCCAACCTAATACATACTATTTACATTTCAATTGTTGTCCTAATAATACTGTCAATGTTATCATATTGTCAACTTTATAGCCTTGTCGAATCTGCTGCCCATCAAACATATTATGTGAATCCAACATAAATGTGGGTGGGAGGGCCCAAGGACAATTCCATCTTGCACCACTTTTCTTTTCTGCCACTGCTATGTGTTTCCTACATGTGATATAAAATGCTGTGTGTTTTTGCCATTGCTCTGTTGCTTAGTAACCAGCCAGCTCACTGCAGTCTTAGAGTTCATTGACAGCACTGTTTGCTTAGCTGCCTTAAACTCATTGGTAGCTTGTTTTGGGGGGGGGGGGGCAAACAAACCAAGAACTTCAGCCACAAAAGTGGCACTCCTTGTTGCTGAAGTGATTGGTTTGTTAAATTGTACATGTGCTTTTTAAAATCCAACATAAGGGTGGGTGGGAGAGTTCTAAGGAAAATTCCATCTTGCACCACTTTTCTTTTCTGCCACTGCTGTGTGGCAATATTTCCTAGATGTGCTATGAACTGCTGTGTGTTTGTGCCATTGCTTTGTGCTTAGTATCCAGCCAGCTTGCTGCAGTCTTTGACCGAAAGTGGATGAAAATAATATTGTGACCTGTGAGGTGGTCATTTTTGGCTGGAAATGATTGGAAAGTAGTGTTATTGAGGTCAGTAATAATGTAGGAATGTAAATGAGCCAAATTATGTGATTTTAACATATTTTAGCAATTTTTTTTTAAAAAAAAAATACAGATCCAAAACCAAAACCAAAACACATGAGGGCAGTTTTGCCAAAACCAAAACCAAAACCAAAACCAACACATGAAGTTAATACAGATCCAAAACCAGAATATCCCTACAAAATAATGTTTTTATGTCATTCATTCTTTGCAATCATGGTGTTCTAATTCAGATATATCACATTACATTGAAACATTGAACCATAATAATGGATAATATAACTGAGCCATATTCAAGATTTTCAATGTTTATTATGCTAAAAATAATCAACTCACCATTAATCACAGTTTCATATATTTCTACTGCATTGCTATGTCTGGTGGACCTCAGTCTCTTTGAATAAATTATTATAGTACTAGAGGAAATCATTCTCTTATCTGCATTTCTTATCTTTATTATAAACTTTATACTACAGATTCACTTCTTCCACGCACAAAATCTCTCAAAAGTCATCATGAAAAACTCTTAACCTCTAATGAAATAAACACACTGATAACTTCTAGTTTGGCTAAACTAGGTCAGTTTATTTGTGATTTTATATAAACTTGGTGGCGGTGAGAGCACATGCGAGTCAACTAACAACTAGTAGCTGAACCAAACCGGCACTACCACTGGTACCAAGCAGTGCCGTAACTAGACATTTTAGTGCCCTGGGCGAGGAAGGGCAGCGGCGCCCCCCATGTAAGTGGGAGTGACACTTGCCAAGTGGGTGTGGCCCATCTAATGTGGGGGTGTGGCTAGCACTTTACTGAAAGAATTCTGTTACACATATTTGCAAATGCATGATATATATATATATATATATATATATATATACAAGTTAACCCGTGCATGATACTCATGCATTCTATGCACTCATGCACTCTCCCGAGCTGCCCCCTCCACTGGAATGACCTCCCACGCTCCATCCGTTTGTCCCCTAACTTGTGCTCCTTCAAACGGGCACTCAAAACTCATCTCTTCCTTAAAGCCTACCAGCCTTCCACCTAACCCTCTCTCCTTGCTCGCTCCCATCCCCTTGCTCCTCCTCTGTTGGGGTGCACGCTTGCTCCCCTCCTCTGACTACCTTTGTGCCGGCTGTCTGTTTCCACTCCCTTTAGGATGTAAGCTCTTATGAGCAGGGCCCTTCTCCCTCCTGTCTCCCTACCTTCTCTTCTGCTCCTACTCCATTACATCTGCTTTGCCTGGAGCCTCTGAAGTTTTGGTACTAGTTGTTTATTGTTCTGTACTGTTATTCCCTGTACTGTCCATTGTTTGTACTGTGTTCGGCGCTACGGAAACCTTGTGGCGCCTTATAAATAAATAATAATAATAATAATAGTCAAATCAAGCTACTTAAGGTCTTAAAAAGGTTCTTGTCATGCATTTGGACCTAGCCCAGGCCTCCTCGGGGAAGAGCGTTAGTTCCCGACGCAAGCAGATTTTTTAATGTGTAAAAATGAGGTAAAATTACCTCACGAAAATGAGTTTGACCCCTCAACTCTTAAATTTAGCCTTTACTACCCCTCCCACGGGGGGAAGGGGGGAAGGTAACTGACATTTTTTGTCAAATAATGTCAGTATACCAAATTTCAGGTCAATTGGATGAGCCCTTTCTGAGAAAATAGTTTTTTACACACACACACACACACACACACACTAACGCACGCCTCTACACATGTGTGTTCATGAGGTAATATTACCTCACGAAAATGAGTTTCAGCCCTACCAAATTTCAGCCCTTTTTGAATTTTTTTTCCCACACACACTAAGAATTTAGTAGGTCAGTGTATAACTCTGCCCAGCAGGTGGCGCTGCAACTTGGTTTTTTTTTCCACACACACACACAGACAGACAGACGCCACTAAGCATTTATATATATATATATATATATATATATATATACAGTGGTGGGGTTCAAGTAAATTAACAACCGGCTCTCTGCCCTAATGACCATTTAATGTATGCAAAAATATATGCCGAAAGGTGTTCTAATATTTCATGCACTTAATACTCAAATAACAACAGTAAAAGAGATACACAAAACTATATTGTTTTAAGAAACAGTTTTAAAATGTTAAAGAACCAATATTTTCATCCTTTCTTGTCACCAACTCCTGTCTGCGCCGCCCCTCACTGACATCACGCCCGACATTCAGTGTGGGGGCGGAGCAAGTGCCGATGCCGCAGAGATGTGATTGTTTTTTTTTCAAGGAGGCTTGAAGGAACCAATGTAATAGAGGAGAGAGAGAGAGAGAGAGAGAGAGGAAGAGAGACTGTCAGTGTGTGATATTTATACTGGGGCCATGGAGAGAGAGAGAGAGAGAGAGAGAGAGAGAGACTGTCAGATTTATACTGGGGCCATGGAGAGAGAGAGAGAGAGAGACTGTCAGATTTATACTGGGGCCATGGAGAGACAGAGAGAGAGAGAGAGAGAGAGAGACTGTCAGATTTATACTGGGGCCATGGAGAGAGAGAGACTGTCAGATTTTTTTTTTTTTTAAATGTTAAAACAAAAAGATTTTTATTTTCTGGTTACATGATTCATAGTACTGAACCATTCTTATTAACCAGGCAGTCTGAACTAAATAGGTTTCATTTTTACAAGTCACAGACAACGATTGGTAGATGAAGGTTTTAAGGTGGACCCATCTAAACACTGTGCTGAGCCAATAATCGGCCTATCAATTTTAAAAGGAACTAGTGACATCATTGCATGAGGCACCAGATGCCTCACAAACATCACTAGCTATATGAGAATTTAAAGGATGCCTTCTTATTCCTGCAGACCATAAAGACGGCTGCCTGCTGAATGTGCAGGTGACAGGGGCCACTTTAAACTCACTGAAGAATTGAACCATATTCTCATACGCCTTACTACATACCGAAACCAGAATCATTAGCAAACAGAGGCCTAAAAGTGGTTCTACAAAAGAAAGACGTCATGCAATACGGACCAGCATCAGTGTTTGAAAGACCATAACAGTTATATATTAGCTTTTTTCTGTCCCTAGCACGACTAAGAGCAAACAAATGAACAGGAAGGTGCCTTAGTAACTATACAACCCATCAAGATTTCCAGAGACATTTACTTCCGAGTGCTCAATAGTTTAAAACAAGAAAAAAAAAGTAAAGTTGTGTTTTAGTCTTCACACAATAACATCCATTCATGTGTATTTATTTACATAAACAAAAACATAGGGGAAAAAAAGAAGTAGTGATGGCTTGTGCCATATGTAATAAAGTAACTTACAACTAAAGACGGATTTTCCCTTCTCCCCCACTGCAATCTTTTTCTTTAAATAAAACTTAACACAGAACTGTGCATCAGGAAATGCCGGGGTTTTGCAACTACCACATTGACTGTGCATACTCCTGTAGGGGCTGCTGATGGTGCTGGAAGTAGAGATCCATTAAAATCCTGTGATAAAAAAATGCTGCTGTGCCAGTGGAATGCACGTGCGTTCTACTGCGAAAGTCAAAGGCTGAGGAAACAGGCAGGTAGCGGGCAGCTGCTGCACCCCCTTGACATGCCTAGTTACGGTTCTGGTACCAAGACATAGTCTCTTGCAGTTGGCCAGTGCTAAATCTGACATGATTGTGACTACTCCACCTCTGGGCTCATGATGAAGTGCCATACAGTGCAGGACAAAGGGTTCCCGCACAAGGTAACCAAGAACCAAGGTCTTCCAAAGGGGGCAGTGACATTCGAAGGGGGCAGTGACTGTATGCCTTAGTCGCCGACTGCAAGAGCTCTACCGCGTAACTGTGCCTCATATGTAACCGGGAAAAAGAAATGTTAACATAGCAAAACACATATAGGGAGGGTGGGTGGGGATTTTTGTGATTGAAGAGATCCAGCATCTTTTGCGTGAGAATGTATGCACACACAGCCCAACAACTACCCCAGGATTCTATAGGCTGAATAGATACAACAATTTAACCCTTAATAGGTAAGTGCTTGACTCCTGAACATGTAGATAAGTTTAAGACCGTTCGACTTTATGTGCCTCACACTTCATTAATTTTAATGGAGTGGACCCTGGACCTGGATAGAGGAATCTGCCCCTTCACTCCTCCAGTGCACAGATCCTTGGGTGAGGAAGCGGCAATGACATCAGCCCCTCCTTCCCCTCCCCCATGTCACAGGCACTAGGAGTCTTTACCCAGGGATCACCAAGTGATAGGCTTACCAGAGCAGTATAGATGGTAATATGGTACTCTGGTAGCAGGGTGATCACGGAACAGGAAATAGCAGATGATGAGATGCTCAGGAAAGTCTATGACTAGCAGCACTGGCAATATGGAGGTAATAATACACGAGGAACTGTATGGACAAAGGACACATGCAGGTAGTCAGTGGTCTGCGGTAGCAAGTTGTACCACTGCTATAGTGAGGAGGAATGTCCAACAGAAACGAGGAGGTGATGAGAGTCAGCGGTCTGCGGATAGCAAGTTGTACCGCTGTCTGAGTGAAGGAATGGAATCCAAGTGGAGGTATCCGGGGAGTCAGTGGTCTGCGTTTAGCAAGTTGTACCACTGCTATATGAGAGGATACTGGAACAGGTGATACTGGAAACAGGGATCAGTGGTCTGCCACTAGCAAGTTGTACCACTGAAATATATATGTGAGGAGGTGCACGGGGAGAGACTGCAACACAAGATATACACGAGCACCTTAAACTTGATCCACAGTAATATGCACAATATATATATATATATGACTGAACAGCACTGCAATAATAGAAAGTCTCTTGAAGTAATCCGGCACGAGATAACACAGTCAATGATGGCAATAGACTCAGCGGATAGCAAACTCCAGAGGAGAACCAACACAGTCCAGCAAGATATGCAATACACCAGCACAGTCAATGAGAAGTATGCATACCGTGGTTCAGAAGCAGGCAGTCAGACAGGAGTGCAGAGATACCTGAACGGCCGGAGGCCGGCAGGATACAAAGTCCCTGGATGGGTGAAGCGGTGGTCTAGTAGGTGCAGCGCACAGGTAGGTAGACCAGCAGGGAAACAAATATACAGGAATCAGTAGAGCGTGGAACTGGACTCCTGGAGGACCCTGGAGAATGGCGATGGTCTAGCAGAGGGGAAAGTAGAGAGACACGAATCCAATGCTAACAGACGGGTAGAGACCAGCGGGAACACAGGAAAGCGTGGAGAGCAGATCAGCAGTAGATGGATGAGTAGAGCTGAGGAGTAGCAGCAGCAGGTCTCTGCGGACACACGGAGGTAGCCAATAGCAACCAGCAGGTGCAGTAACGATGGCACACGGGAGAGCAGAGTTGAACTGGAACTGTTGATCACGGAGAGTAGCGGATAGCAATAGTGGCAGCAGTCTCGAGGAAACACGGGAGAGTTGAGATGAACTGAAGACTGAAGCGCACAGAGGCAGCGGATAGGAATCAGCCAAACAGTCACGATGAAACACAGACGAGTTGCAGGTTGAAGACTGCAGTGCACGGAGGCAGCGGATAGGAATCAGCCAACAGTCACTATGAAACACAGACGAGTTGCAGGTTGAAGACTGTAGTGCACGGAGGCAGCGGATAGGAATCAGCTCACAGTCACGATGATACACAGAAGGGTAGATGTGGTATGGGAACCACAGTAGTAGCAGTGGTTTGGAAACCACAGAGGTAGAAGTGGTTTGGAAACCACAGGAATCAGCAGCGCTGAATAAACGAGGAAACACCTTCAGAGACTCATGGGGAATGAGACTCCAAGATCAGGCAACGTGGTGTTGACCACAGGTGCTTAATATAGGGAGTGTTGCCTGATCTGCCAATTAAGTTAAAGGAACATACACTGAAGGATTAGAAAGGGCTGCGCATGCGCAGTCCCTCAGGATGGAGGACGGCCACGGTTCCTAAATGTCCGGGAAGAAGCACTCACAGTCCGGTGAGTGACAGTACCCCCCCTTTTAAAGGTGGGCACAGAACGCCTGGAACCGGGCTTGTCCGGATTTTTGGAATAAAACTTCTTCAGAAGGGCAGGAGCATTAAGATCTTCAGCTTTGATCCATGAGCGCTCTTCAGGACCAAAGCCCTTCCAATGAACGAGGAAACGGAGAACTCCTCGCGAAATTTTTGCATCCAATACCTCAGTAATCTCGAAATCCTCCTCCTGATGAACTTGAACTGGCTGCGGTGCTGAGGGAGGAGTCGAGAAACGGTTGATGATGAGAGGTTTGAGCAAGGACACATGGAAGGCATTGGAAATCCGAAGATTCTTAGGAAGAAGAAGTTTAACACATACTGGATTGATAACTTGAATGATCCTATATGGACCAATAAAACGAGGGGCGAATTTCATAGATGGAACCTTCAAACGAATATTTTTGGTAGATAACCAGACACGATCTCCAATTTTTAGTGGTGGAATAGCCCGCCTCTTCTTATCTGCGAAAGACTTATATTTGTTAGATGTCTTCTTTAAACAGGTTTTGACCTGAGACCAGATATTTTTGAAGGTCTGACAAGCAGTCTCCACAGCAGGAACTTGGGTGGGCGGGAGGGCAGGAAATTCCGGAAAAGACGGATGGTGACCGTAGACCACAAAGAATGGAGTTTTGGATGATGACTCATGGTACATGTTGTTATGGGCGAATTCAGCCCAAGGAAGCAATTCTACCCAGTTGTCTTGATTGGCTGAAGAGAACATCCTTATAAAAGTCTCCAGATCTTGATTGACTCGTTCCGTTTGTCCGTTAGATTGCGGATGGTAAGAAGATGAGAGTGCTAATCGTATGCCCAAGGTTTTACAAAGGGCCCGCCAGAATCTGGAAACGAATTGTACTCCTCTATCTGACACAATCTCAGACGGACATCCATGGATGCGGAAGATTTCTTTAATGAAATGTTCAGCCAGAGTAGACGAGGAAGGTAAACCAGACAGAGGGACGAAATGAGCCATCTTAGAAAATCTGTCTACCACTACCCAAATAGTATTGTGATTCTTACTTGGTGGCAAATCAGTAACGAAATCCATACTAATATGGGTCCAAGGCTTGGACGGAATGGGTAGTGGTCGCAGCAACCCTGCTGGAGTTCTGCGGGAGGATTTGAACTGAGAACATAAATCACAGGAAGCAATAAACTCTTTGACGTCTCTCCTCATTGAAGGCCACCAGTAACTTCGAGAGAGAATCTCAAAATTCTTGTGTTCACCGGCGTGTCCAGAAAAACGAGAGGCATGGAACCACGAAAGGATTTTCCTCCTCAGAGTAGGAGGCACGAGGGTTTTCCCAAATGGTAGCATTTTGGTGGATGAAGCAGCCAGTGAAATACATTTGGGGTCTAGAATAGCATGGTTGGGAACCTCTTCTACATCAGAGGACGTCACAAAAGCTCGAGATAGCGCGTCAGCTTTCTTGTTCTTAGCGGCTGGTTTGAAGGTTATAATTAATTCAAAACGGGAAAAGAAAAGAGACCATCTTGCTTGACGAGGGTTCAAGCATTGGGCAGATTGCAGATATGACAAGTTCTTATGATCCGTAAAGATCGTCACCGGATGGCGAGCTCCTTCCAACAAGTATCTCCATTCCTCTAATGCAGCTTTGATGGCCAGCAACTCCTTGTCCCCGATTGTATAATTTTTCTCTGCGGGCAGAAGACCCCGAGAGTAGAAGGCACAAGGATGTAATTTTTGTTGCTCCGAGCGTTGGGAGAGAATGGCTCCTAAGCCCACATTAAAGGCATCTACTTCTAGGAAGAAGGGGAGTGTCACATCAGGCTGTCGAAGAATGGGAGCAGACGAGAAGGACTCTTTGAGAATTTGAAAGGCTTGGAGAGCCTCAGATGACCATTGCTTAGTATTAGCCCCTTTCCGAGTCAGGGCCACAATAGGAGATGCAATGGATGAAAAGTCTTGAACGAAGCGTCTATAGTAATTGGCAAAACCTAAAAAACGCTGGATGGCACGAAGAGTAGTTGGCTGGGGCCAATGTAATACAGCATTTACTTTGTCTGGATCCATCTTCAGGCCAACTCCGGAAACTATATACCCCAAGAATGGAATCTGGGGCAACTCGAATGAACATTTTTCCAATTTACAGAACAATGAATTTTTCCGTAGTCTGGAGAGGACCTCTGCCACATGTTGGTGATGAGAAAGCAGGTCCTGTGAAAAGATCAATATGTCGTCCAGGTAGACAACGACACATACATATAATAAGTCCCGAAAGATCTCATTGATGAAGCCTTGGAAAACAGCGGGGGCATTACACAGCCCGAAAGGCATTACTAGATATTCGTAATGCCCATCTCTGGTGTTGAACGCTGTCTTCCATTCGTCACCGGAACGGATTCTAATTAAATTGTAGGCACCACGAAGATCCAACTTAGTAAATATCCGAGCTCCCTTGATGCGATCGAATAGCTCAGTGATCAGCGGAATGGGATACCGATTCTTGATAGTAATGGCGTTGAGTCCACGAAAATCTATGCAAGGGCGTAGTGATCCATCCTTCTTTTTGACGAAGAAGAACCCAGCTCCAGCGGGAGAGGTGGAAGGTCGAATAAACCCACGCTGGAGATTCTCCTGTATGTACTCAGATGTGGCTTGAGTTTCAGGTAACGAGAGTGGATAGACCCGACCCCTGGGAGGAGTCTTGCCAGGTAGAAGGTCGATCGGACAATCCCAAGAACGATGAGGAGGAAGACGTTCAGACTGAGCTTTATCAAACACATCGGCAAATGAAGCATACTGAGGAGGGAGTCCCGGGGAGGAAGATGAGATGGAAGATTACTGTACTTTAAGAGGAATAACTTGGGAAAGGCAACGATGGTGACATTCAGACCCCCAAGACGTAACTTGAGGGGTGTGCCAGTCAATCTGGGGAGAGTGACACTGAAGCCATGGAAGGCCTAAGACAATCGGACTTGTCGTAACTGGAAGAATTAAAAACGAAATTTCTTCATGGTGTAGTACACCAATCTGAAGTGTTACTGGAGACGTACTCTGGGTGATGAGACCATTGATGAGACGTGATCCATCTATAGCCGTCACAGTAATGGGTGTTTTTAAAGTAATCACTGGTAGGGACCATTGATTCACTAGTGATTTAGAAATGAAATTTCCTGCTGCTCCGGAATCAATCAATGCCTGTGACTCAAAGGATTTGGTAGCAAAGGAAATCGTAACATCAAAAGCGCAGACTTTAGATTTCATAGACGATGGAGAGGACACCAGGGACCCTAACTTCACCTCTCCAGAACTAGTTAGGGCCTGGAATTTCCCGATCTCTTAGGACAAGAGCTGAGCATATGCGTGGAATCAGCACAATAGATACAGAGTCTATTCTTTACTCTTCGTTTCCTCTCCTCTGAAGATAATTTGGAACGTCCTATCTCCATGGGAATCACAGAGGGTGAAGCTGGACGAAATTGAGGGGTTGAACGAAGAGGTGCTTTAACAGCACTTGTTTTCTCAGACTCTCTTTCACGAAATCTCATATCTACACGATGGCAAAGAGAGATCAAATCTTCTAGTGACGAAGGAAGCTCTTGAGTAGTCAGTGCATCTTTAATTTTATCGGAGAGCCCCTGCCAGAAGGCGGCAACTAATGCTTCAGTGTTCCACTGAAGTTCAGAGGCTAAGATCCTAAATTGAATGACATACTGGCCTACTGTATGGGAGCCTTGTCGCAAACGAAGAATGCTGGAAGCAGCGGAGGTCACACGACCTGGTTCATCGAACACACTTCGGAACGTGGAAATGAATTTGGCACTATCTTGTAGTATTGGATCGTTTCTTTCCCACAGAGGGGAGGCCCAAGCCAGGGCTTGTCCAGAAAACAATGAGATAAGATAGGCCACTCTGGAACGATGGGTAGAAAAATTTTGAGGTTGGAGCTCAAAATGGACTGAACATTGGTTAAGGAAACCCCTACAAGTTTTGGGGTCCCCGTCGTATTTTGACGGAGTAGGCAGGTGAAGCGTGGGAGCTGTAGACACCTGGGATGGCACTGGGGAAACGGAGGAAAGCACAGGAGCTTCAATATTAGTTGTAACAGTCTGTCCAGATGTCCCTTGGGAGGTTAACGATTGGTAACATTGAAGTAACAGCTGTTGGCGAGCATCCTGTTGCTCCACACGGCTGACCAGATGCTGCAGCATCTCTTTAGCGGTAGGTTCCGTATCTGGGTCTGTCATGGCCTGATCTTACTGTCACGGGCACTAGGAGTCTTTACCCAGGGATCACCAAGTGATAGGCTTACCAGAGCAGTATAGATGGTAATATGGTACTCTGGTAGCAGGGTGATCACGGAACAGGAAATAGCAGGTGATGAGATGCTCAGGAAAGTCTATGACTAGCAGCACTGGCAATATGGAGGTAATAATACACGAGGAACTGTATGGACAAAGGACACGTGCAGGTAGTCAGTGGTCTGCGGTAGCAAGTTGTACCACTGCTATAGTGAGGAAGAATGTCCAACAGAAACGAGGAGGTGATGAGAGTCAGCGGTCTGCGGATAGCAAGTTGTACCGCTATCTGAGTGAAGGAATGGAATCCAAGTGGAGGTATCCGGGGAGTCAGTGGTCTGCGTTTAGCAAGTTGTACCACTGCTATGTGAGAGGATACTGGAACAGGTGATACTGGAAACAGGGATCAGTGGTCTGCCACTAGCAAGTTGTACCACTGAAATATATATGTGAGGAGGTGCACGGGGAGAGACTGCAACACAAGATATACACGAGCACCTTAAACTTGATCCACAGTAATATGCACAATATATATATATATATGACTGAACAGCACTGCAATAATAGAAAGTCTCTTGAAGTAATCCGACACGAGATAACACAGTCAATGATGGCAATAGACTCAGCGGGAGGCAAACTCCAGAGGAGAACCAACACAGTCCAGCAAGATATGCAATACACCAGCACAGTCAATGAGAAGTATGCATACCGTGGTTCAGAAGCAGGCAGTCAGACAGGAGTGCAGAGATACCTGAACGGCCGGAGGCCGGTAGGATACAAAGTCCCTGGAT
This sequence comes from Mixophyes fleayi, assembly GCF_038048845.1. Classification (NCBI taxonomy): domain Eukaryota; kingdom Metazoa; phylum Chordata; class Amphibia; order Anura; family Limnodynastidae; genus Mixophyes; species Mixophyes fleayi. The sequence goes on from NC_134404.1 coordinate 220,141,741, forward strand.
GGGTGAAGCGGTGGTCTAGTAGGTGCAGCGCACAGGTAGGTAGACCAGCAGGGAAACAAATATACAGGAATCAGTAGAGCGTGGAACTGGACTCCTGGAGGACCCTGGAGAATGGCGATGGTCTAGCAGAGGGGAAAGTAGAGAGACACGAATCCAATGCTAACAGACGGGTAGAGACCAGCGGGAACACAGGAAAGCGTGGAGAGCGGATCAGCAGTAGATGGATGAGTAGAGCTGAGGAGTAGCAGCAGCAGGTCTCTGCGGACACACGGAGGTAGCCAATAGCAACCAGCAGGTGCAGTAACGATGGCACACGGGAGAGCAGAGTTGAACTGGAACTGTTGATCACGGAGAGTAGCGGATAGCAATAGTGGCAGCAGTCTCGAGGAAACACGGGAGAGTTGAGATGAACTGAAGACTGAAGCGCACAGAGGCAGCGGATAGGAATCAGCCAAACAGTCACGATGAAACACAGACGAGTTGCAGGTTGAAGACTGCAGTGCACGGAGGCAGCGGATAGGAATCAGCCAACAGTCACGATGAAACACAGACGAGTTGCAGGTTGAAGACTGTAGTGCACGGAGGCAGCGGATAGGAATCAGCTCACAGTCACGATGATACACAGAAGGGTAGATGTGGTATGGGAACCACAGTAGTAGCAGTGGTTTGGAAACCACAGAGGTAGAAGTGGTTTGGAAACCACAGGAATCAGCAGCGCTGAATAAACGAGGAAACACCTTCAGAGACTCATGGGAAATGAGACTCCAAGATCAGGCAACGTGGTGTTGACCACAGGTGCTTAATATAGGGAGTGTTGCCTGATCTGCCAATTAAGTTAAAGGAACATACACTGAAGGATTAGAAAGGGCTGCGCATGCGCAGTCCCTCAGGATGGAGGACGGCCACGGTTCCTAAATGTCCGGGAAGAAGCACTCACAGTCCGGTGAGTGACACCCCAGCCACTAGCACTCAGGTCATTTGCTCCACTCATGCTTTTCCCTTGACCAGAAGTACCTAGTTTGAGGCCACCACAGGGAGACGGTAGCCCCAGGGCACATGCCTCCTTTCCCCTCCCTTAATCTGGCTCTGTATAAAGGGGACTGAAATGAGACCAATAGAGGGTGGGGCTGCAATGAGACCTGTAGGAAGTGGGGCTGCAATCAGAGCAGGATTAAGGGGTGGGGCACCGGGGATAAGTGACAAGGCCCCCTCTGTCAGGGTGCCCCAGACCGGGTGCTCTAAGGACATGCCAGCAGGGGGACAATATAGCACTTGCCTTCCTTCTAGTTGCCATGGATCTAATGATCCATCCCTCCCCCTATGTGTGTCACACGGGATGTGCCCCACATGACAGGTGCCGTCTCATGTTTTTGCAGAGCGGCAAGAGAGGTTTCTATACAGCGTGCCAGGAACAAGGTAAGTGTGAAGGAAGGGGGGGGGCATGTTAATATAATGTGGTAGGGAATGGGGGAAGAAAGTATGTTTATATAGTGTGTAAGAGAAGTGGATGGGGAAAGTATGTTAATATAATGTGTTAGGGAATGGGGGAACAAAGTATGTTGTTATAATGTAAGTATGTTGATATAGTGTGTGAGGGAATGGGGGGTATGTTGATACAATGTGTGAGGGCAGGGGGTCTCAATATGATGTGGGTGGGAGATAGGCTATTAATTTAATGGTGGAGTATATATGGGGGCTAATTATATAATGGGAGCTATTTTATGTGTGTGGTGATGGTGAGGCAATTTAATTTGTTGGTGCAGCTATTTAATTTAATAGTTTGGCCTATTAATTTAAAATGGGGTGATGGGACCTTTAATTTAATGCTGGGGTAGTCTGGCCGCTTTTAACTGAATGTGGGCCTGTTTGGGGAAAATGAAGTCTATTTATTAAATGTGAATAGAAATGATTTAATGGCAGTGATGGTTTAAGGAAATATGTATATTTGTTAAATGTAAATGCTATTAATTTATTGCCAGGGTGGGGGTGGGGGGCTCTACTGCAATTTGGGTGGAAGGTAGGCTATTAATTTAATGGTAGACTGTACGTCAGAGCTAATTATTTAATGGTGGGTTCTATTAATTTATTTGTGGGGTGATGGTGGGCTATTTAATTTAATAGTAGGGACTATTCATTTAAGTTATCATCAACATTTATTTATATAGCACCAGCAAATTCCGTAGCGTGACAGGACCTTTAATTTAATGCTGGGGTGGTTTAGGGTTATTTATTGAATGTGCGGCTGAGTTTGAGGAGGAGGGCTATTTATTAAATGTGTATGCTATTAACTTAATGTCAGGGCTGGTTTTAAGAAAATAGATCTATTTATCAAAAGTGAATACTATTATTTTAATGTCGGAGCTAGAGGGAGACCTAATTATTGAAATGGGGGCTATTGATTTAACGCTAGGGGTGGTTTGAGTTTTCTAAATTACATGTATCCATTTTTTTCCAAAAAGGCCCACTAACATTTCAGGATCCAGAAAAGCAGCAACTAAAGGTACCAGTGTCCAGTGCCGTAACTAGCCATTTTAGTGCCCTGGGCGAGACAGGGAACCGGCGCCCCCCATCTAAGTGGGAGTGTCAATTGTCGGGTGGGTGTGGTCAACCTACTGTGGGGGCGTGGCTAGCACTTTACAAGTTCTAGACCGCACTGAAACCACCTCCCTCTCCATTATTCTTGGTCTGGCTTTGTAAGGATCTTTATGTAATAAGCCTCCATAGAATCAAAGTACTTTAAATGCAGCTATCACATGCTAGCTGTATAAAAAAATTAATTGGTTATTGAAATAAAACTCACTGAAACAAATTAAAACATAAATGTAATGGTACCATCTGTATCACACTGCCCCTTCATCCCACTGTGCTCTCCATAACAGTTTCTCCTTTATCACACCGTGCCATGGAGCCATTTCTATCATTGTGCCCCCTTGTCACCATCACACTAAATATAATATATATAACACAAAACAAATGGGAGGGGACGCCAAATAGTATAATACTGTATATAAAAATACAGAAAGGTGTACCAAAAGTCAGAATCTTAACCACTAAATAGGTATAGACACTCAGGTAATAATAGTGGATCAACAGGAAGAAGGAAATGAGGAACCACTCTAGAACACCAGCGCCGTGCCAATATAATATGCGTACCAGATAAAAGATCTTTAAAGCTTATCTGTAGGTATAACCGGTATCTTCACCAATCAAGTTGAGCCTTATTACCCCATGGGAATAGCAGATGCTTCATACAATGTTGAAAGGTTCCAGAACTGGCACTTCATATATACTCAGTAGTATTCAGGATAATGGAGAGGAAGAAACTCACATAGTGTAATGCTGTATAGCAATACATTTATTACATAAATAATGTGGATGTGCACTTACATAAAAAATATATATATATATATATACACACACATGTACACACACACATACAATATAAAGAGCCTCCTAGTGTCCGCCGTACCTTACAGAGAGCATTCCTGTGACCGCCATACCTTACAGAGAGCATTCCTGTGACCGCCATACTATACAGAGAGCATTCCTGTGACCGCCATACTATACAGAGAGCATTCCTGTGACCGCCATACTATACAGAGAGGATTCCTATGATCACCATACTATACAGAGAGCATTCCTATGACCACCATACTATACAGAGAGCATTCCTGTGACCGCCATACTATACAGAGAGGATTCCTATGATCGCCATACAATACAGAGAGCATTTCTGTGACCACCATACTATACAGAGAGCATTCCTGTGACCACCATACTATACAGAGAGCATTCCTGTGACCGCCATACTATACAGAGAGGATTCCTATGATCACCATACAATACAGAGAGCATTCCTGTGACCACCATACTATACAGAGAGGATTCCTATGATCACCATACTATACAGAGAGCATTCCTGTGACCACCATACTATACAGAGAGCATTCTTGTGACTGCAATACAGATAAATACCTCCCCTGAAATTAATAGACCCCACCATTAAATTAAAAAGCCCCATCAATAAATTAAATTGACCCACCAGCACCCCACAAATAAACTAGTACCCATTAAATAATTAGCCCCGCCTAAACGTCACCTTTAAATTAATAGCCTACCTCCCACCCATGTACTAAGACACCCAACCTCCCTACCCTCATATCACACATTATATTAATACATACCCCCCTTCCCTCACACATTAGGGCAGCATACCCCCCCATCCCTCATAAAGCATAGCAGCATCCCCCCCTCCATAATAGCAAGATGCAGCACACATTCCTCCCCTCCCTAATAGCAGCACACATTCCCCCCCTCCCTAATAGCAGCACACATTCCCCCCTCCCTAATAGCAGCATACATCCCCTCCCCCCCTCCATAATTGCAGCTTACATTCCCCCCCTGCCTCCCTCCATAATTTCAGCTTACATTCCCCCCCCCTTGCCTCCATCCATAATTGCAGCTTACATCCCCCCCCTCTTGCCTCCATCCATAATTGCAGCTTACATTCCCCCCCCCCCTTGCCTCCATCCATAATTGCAGCTTACATTCCCCCCTCCCCTTGCCACCATCCATAATTGCAGCTTACATTCCCCCCCTCTTGCCTCCATCCATAATTGCAGCTTACATCCCCCCCCCTTGCCTCCATCCATAATTGCAGCTTACATTCCCCCCTCCCCTTGCCACCATCCATAATTGCAGCTTACATTCCCCCCCTCTTGCCTCCATCCATAATTGCAGCTTACATCCCCCCCTCCCCTCCATAATTGCAGCTTACATCTCCTCCATAATTGCAGCTTACATCCCCTCCATAATTGCAGCTTACATCCCCTCCATAATTGCAGCTTACATCCCCCTTCCCCTGCTTTGAAACTTACCTCCTGTCCAGCCGTCGCTGCCTGGCTCCTCTCTGCTTCTCTGCTCCTCTGCTGCCTAGCAACGTCATGACATCAGACGCTGAGGCAGAGGGCAGAGTTCAGAAGGGGGTGGAGCCGGGTGCCGGCCGCCATCTTGGATGCGCCGGGCGGCCGGCAGTCTGAATCTGAGGTCTGTTTAATTTTTTTTTTTTCTTTTCACTCCTCACACAGAAGTCGGTGCGGGCGGCCACTGCGCTCCCTAGGGACTGCGCCCGGGGCGGCGGCACCGCCCGCACCGGCCTCGTTACGGCTCTGCCAGTGTCTACAGGTAGTGAACGCTACAAGAACAAGTAGGAGAGAGCAGAACAGTCTACCAACTGTCCTGAAACTGGTGGGGCAGTCCCGGATTTGGGTAACTTTCTCACTTTGAAGGAAGATACACACAGTAAATACTTATTATAGTGTATAAATGAATTCATCCAAGGGAGTTACAAATATAAAGCATTTTATTACAATCCCATACAAAATACACACACAATAATAAAAACAATAATGGAGGTCAATAACCCCACAAGATATAAAGATTAGATATAAGTATATCAATAGCATAAATATTTAATTTTGTTATTGTAACGGATTACTGGAAACACTACTAATCTTGATTAGTGCTGGCTTACCAGACGTGCGGAGTCTAACGATCTCCCCGGTATTCACCAAGAACCGCCGCAAGGCAGGATGGGCTTTGCTGCCAGGAGTCGCAGCTCGCGGTCCTCAGGTTTGCCTCAAGATGTAGTACAGCGGAATAGGAGCAGGATGAGAATAGTCGGACAGGCCGGGTTGGTACACAGGTAGGCAATGCAGACAGAATCGGGTGAAAATCTCGGAGTCAATCAAACCGGGTCGGTACACGGGTCACCAGAACAGGTGCGAAGTCAGCTAGCCGGGTCGGTGCACAGAAGATCAATACACACAGGAAGCAGGTACCAGGAGCAGGTAAGTTGCTTTGAGCGCTGTTTAAATAGGAAATCCCAGATTTGAATTCCCTGTCCTGGGTCTGGCGGTCATGTGACCGCCGAACCCGGAACTGCTGCTTCCGGGTCCGACGGAGCAGCGGGGGAGCGAGGAGAGGTAAGTATCGTTACAGTACCCCCTACTTTAAAGGTGGACTCGGGACACCTACACAGGTTTGCAGGGAAATTTCTTATGAAAAAGTTTGAGTAGACGGGGGGCATGAAGGTTAGCCGCTCTTACCCAGGAGCGTTCCTCAGGGCCATATCTTTTCCAGTCTACCAAGATCTGTACGGAACCTCTGACTTTACGAGAGTCTAGGATTTGTTTCACCTCATATTCATCCTGATTCTGAATAATAACAGGAGGAGGAACTCTGGGAGGAGTGGAAAATTCGTTATTAACCACTGGTTTCAACAAGGAAACATGAAAAACATCTGGAATACGAAGAGAACGTGGTAATTTTAGTCTGAAGGCTACTGGATTGATGATCTCGGAAATGGAAAAAGGGCCAATGAACCTGGGAGCAAATTTTTTGCTGGGAACCTTTAAACGAATGTTCTGTGTACACAGACATACTTTGTCCCCGATGGAGAAATTAGGACCAGCTCTTCTCCTTTTGTTGTAGGCTTGTTTAGAGCGAGTGATGGCTTTTCTAAGGCTTAATTTGGTTTGTTCCCAGATGTGGGAAAAATTGCGAAATAATACATCCACTGCTGGAACCTCGGAAGAAGAAATTTGGGAAAAGGTGGGTAATCTGGGATGACAGCCATAGAGAACAAAAAAAGGAGAGTTGGAGATAGCCTTGTGGAAATGGTTACTATGGGCAAACTCAGCCCATGGAAGGAGATCCACCCAGTTGTCTTGATTGGCAGAGATGAATATTATCAAGAATTTCTCCAGCTCCTGGTTAGTTTTCTCTGTCAGGCCTTTGGACTGGGGATGATATGCGGAGGAAAAATCGAGTTTGATTCCAGACTTGTGACAAAAGGATCTCCAAAACTTGGATATAAACTGAGAACCACGGTCAGAGACAATGTGATGAGGACAACTATAAAGAAGGAATATCTCCTTAATAAAAATATCAGCCAAAGAGGAGGAAGAAGGAAGGCCTTTCAGTGGAATGAAATGAGCGGTTTTGGAAAAACGGTCCGTGACCACTAGGATTACAGTACAAGACTTGGAAGAAGGTAGGTCCGTAATGAAATCCATGGAGATTTGTGACCACGGGTATTCAGGAACTGGTAATGGAAGCAAATGGCCATAAGGTCTCCTCCTAGGAGTCTTGTGTTTGGCACATAAGAAACAAGAAGACACAAACTTCCTTACATCCTCTTGTAAGGAAGGCCACCAGTAGTTGCGAGAAAGCAACGCCAAAGTCTTGCGAATGCCAGCGTGACCCGAGAAGAGGGAATGATGAGTCCATCATAAAAGTTTGATGCGGAGAGGGGCAGAAATGAAGGTCTTGTCTGGAGGACAGCTTCTCTTGAGATGTGTTGCTGCCAAAATTCGGCTAGGGTCCAGAATAAATTTATTCTCCTCCAATGGTTCCGAGTCAGCAGGATCAAATGAGCGAGGTAGAGCATCCGCCTTGATATTCTTAGATCCAGAACGGAAAGAGATGTTGAAATCAAATCGGGAGAAGAATAACGACCATCTTGCTTGCCGAGGATTTAGACAGCGAGCAGTACGCAAATATAGCAAGTTCTTGTGATCGGTGTATATCGTAATGGGAAACTGAGCTCCTTCTAGGAGATGCCTCCATTCAAAAAGAGCCAATTTAATGGCCAGGAGTTCCTTGTCACCAATACCGTAGTTCCTTTCAGCAGGTAGGAGGTGACGGGAAAAGAAACCACATGGACGTAGTTTACCCGTAGAATCTCGTTGGGAGAAAACTGCTCCAGTACCTACGGAGGATGCGTCCACTTCCATAATGAAAGGACGAGAACAGTCAGGTTGTTGGAGGATGGGAGCCGAGGAAAAGAGAGATTTTAAGGTAGCAAAGGCCTGAGTAGCTTCCACAGACCATACTTTGGCATTCGCAGACTTTCGGGTCAGGGTGGTGATAGGTGCCACAAGAGTAGAATATCCTTTAATAAACTGGCGGTAATAATTGGAAAAGCCTAGGAACCGTTGTGTAGCCTTCAGGCCAGAGGGTTGAGGCCAATCTAGAATGGCCTTTAACTTGGTGGGATCCATTTGCAATCCTGTGCCAGAAATGATGTAGCCTAAGAAAGGAACTTGTCTCTGTTAAAAGGTAAATTTTTCTAGTTTACAGTATAAATGTTTTTTCCTGATCCGAGACAGAACTTCCAGGACATGTTTGCGATGCGAAACCAAATCTTGGGAGAAGATGAGGATATCATCTAGGTAAATGACCACAACAGGTCTTGAAAGAGTTCATTCATAAAACCTTGAATCACAGCGGGAGCATTGCACAACCCAAAGGGCATGACCAATTATTCAAAGTGACCGTCCCGGGTGTTGAAGGCAGTCTTCCACTCATCTCCCTCCTTAATACGCACCAGGTTATAGACTCCTCTGAGGTCCAATTTCGAGAAGATAGTAGCCCCCTTAATCCGATCAAACAATTCTGAGATTAATGGTAAAGGGTACTGATTCTTTACGGAGAGATGCAGAGTCTAACAATCTCCCCGGTATTCACCAAGAACCGCCGCAAGGCAGGATGGGCTTTGCTGCCAGGAGTCGCAGGTCGCGGTCCTCAGGTTTGCCTCAAGATGTAGTACAGCGGAATAGGAGCAGGATGAGAATAGTCGGACAGGCTGGGTTGGTACACAGGTAGGCAATGCAGACAGAATCGGGAGACAATCTCGGAGTCAATCAAACCAGGTCGGTACACGGGTCACCAGAACAGATGTGAAGTCAGCTAGCCGGGCCAGTACACAGAAGATCAATACACACAGGAAGCAGGAAGCAGGAGGACACAGGAATCAGGAGCCAGGAACAGGTAAGTTGCTCTGACACTCCTAGAGTGTCAGAGCACTGTTTAAATAGGAAGTCCCAGATTTGAATTCCCCGCCCTAGGTCTTGCGGTCATGTGACCGCCGAACCCGGAAGTGCGGCTTCCAGGTTCGACGGAGCGGCGGGGGAGCGAGGAGAGGCAAGTATCGTTACAGTTATCTTACAAGTGCTCTCAAAATATATTATTAGAAACTGATACTGCAAACTAAATAGCTCTCTGAAAATAATATAGGCATTAGGACTCCTTGAGTCCAAAAGATATTCAACGGTATTGCCGTATTTCAATAGTCCAGCCAAGTTAGAGTTCCTCATACAAATACCGCCTAATCAGGGGCTGGCTGGCAGACTTTTGCCCGGGGGGCGAGCACATAGCACTGGCCAATAAGTAGCGGCCAATCCTTATAGGATGGTTTTCGGTAGAATATATATTTATCAATATAAAAAGAGACTATTTTAGTGTTACTTAATCCAGCGATACTTTATTATAAATGATAAATCTTAAATAATGGAAATAAATAATGCAACAAAAAACAAACCTCACTTTATATTGCATATTTATTTTATATGTACCTTCTCCCTTTTTTTTTTTTTTTTTTACACATACCTGGCTGATTATAATGGGGCATGAATCATATTATAGCAATCGATCATATAGTAATGTTCTATCACAGTATTGAAAACAGGGACTGATTTATCAAAATGCAAAGAGCACTTTTGCTTTAAAAACCTGGGGGTAAATGTATCAAGGTCCGATTTTTTCAGCGTTATAAAATCGCGGAAAATTGCAGGTGTTAACCTGCGATTTTAGTCCAAAAGTTATCAAATGTATGAAGCTGCGATTTTTACATGGAATTTCAAAATCACTGGTCATCTCTGGCGATTTGCTGCGATGTCAAACACTCCCGTGTTTAGGTAACTCTCCTGTGTTGTCCTTATGTAGCTGCTAGATTAGTAAACACATCACTGTTACACTGGCCCTGTCTATAGAGCCAGAGGTTCCGGCAGCTGTCAAAACTGATAAAAATAAATGTCTTCTCTTCTTCTCCAAGCAAAAGAGAAGACATTTCAAGCAGGGACTTTGGATTTACAAATTCTTTTTGGACATTTCAAGCAGGGACTTTGGATTTACAAATTCTATTTGGACTTTTAGAGCCGGACTATTGTATACAAATTTATTTGGGACTTGGTTTACAGCCAATTTAGGATTAAAAGCTGCTGACAACAGATGAAAACATCAGTGGTGAGTATATGGGGCTCTATTATTTTTAATAAAAACATGGTATAAATGAGGGTGTTTAGTGTCTTTATTGGGGTTTTACTATTTTTTATTAAATGTATGTGCTTTTAATGAGGGTGTGGTGGTTTATTTAACATTTTCTTTTGTGGAACTACAGGTCCCAGCCAGCCTTGGGTGTCAGGGCATGTTAGCACTTGTGGTTCTCCAAGTGTCAACATGCCCTGGCTGCCATGGGTATGCTGGTGCTTGTAGTTATACAAGTATCAGCATGCCCACACTATTTATGGCACCCTGGCTGGCTGGGACTTGCAGTTCCACAAAACAGAATGGTGTCCGTTTATGTTTTTCAACTTATATCGCCGTTATTACCCTACATTCACCGCCCAGTGTTGTAGGAAGAGCCCTAGTGCTTTCAGCACTGGGTTGGGTGTCCGTAGAGGGATGGCCCGCTCGTTTTTTTTGTTTTTTTTTGGTGGACCCCACTCCCTAGGGAATCCAACCCAGCACTGAACAGCCTGGGGTTGGTTGTCATTAGGGCAGGGGGACCCCTTCCGCGTGTCCCCCTGTTATAATGCCACCAACCCCGGCTGGTTTGCCTAGTGCTGGTAATGTGAAAATCGGGGGAACTCAACGCAAAATTTTTCCCCGATTTTCACATAACCAACAGTCGGCTGGCTGCACTAGGGCTAATAGTGAATAGAGGGGGGACCCCACCCTTTTTTTTTACTTTTATTTATCTTTATCAGTTTAGACTAGAGATGCTCACTGACCCCCGTGAAGTGGTTTTGGTTTTGGATCTGGATTAGTTTTGTGTTTTGGTTTTGGCAAAACCACCCTTGTGTGTTTTGGTTTTGGTTTTGGATCTGTATTTTTTTAGAAAAATTGCTAAAATATGCTAAAATCACATAATTTTGCAAATTTTTTGATCCTACATTATTATTAACCTCAATAACACTAATTTCAAGTCATTTGCAGTCAATTTTGACCACCTCACAGGTCACAATATTATTTTCATACATTTTAAACCAAATACTGCAGCAATCTGGCTGGATGGTAAGCAACTCAGCAATGACTCAAACACACGGCAGTTCTTACCACATCTAGGACACATTGGCACACAGCAGTGGCAGAAAAGGACAGTGGGGCAAGCTGGAATTGTCCTTGGATCATGAAACCAGTTATGGTTCATTCGTTCGCTCCAACTGTTTCTTGGATAAGTGAGGTAATTCTACAGCTAATACATGGCAACGAGCGATGATTTCCCCGGGATGCGTGCTTTTATCAGACACACACCAATCCAGGGTGCCAGACAATGCACTAAAAAGAGCCATTGTAATTCCAAGCAAAAGTTCATCAGTGAGCTTCGAATCAGCCCTAATTCCTACAAAATTATAATCTAGTTAGGTACCTTTCATGTAAAGTGCAGATTACAAACACTTGATGGAGAAAGGCGAAGGCCTCATTCTTTCTTTGCCACTGCGTGTGTAGAATGGCATGTTGGCAATTTTAGCTTTTTCTGCAGATAACTTTGCCTGGATTACAGCTCTTTTTTTCTTGACCAAGGTAAAAGGTGTTTTTTTACATTTTTGTTTGCCTGACTTAAATACACTATGTACTTTTAAATAGGCTTTACCAGATGACGTACAGGGATTACTATCATCATGACTGGTGCCAGCAGCTGCTTGGTGCTCCTGCTCTTCTGTGTACTGCTGTGAATCCATTTTGATATCACGGTACACTTTTTTGTGCAAATTTAGAAGAAAAGCCTGCAAGGACTAGTATTTGTATTTCAGCAATGACAATTAGCAATGGAGCTCTTGTCTTTGGGTGTATATGACACCATACACTATTTGGTGCACATTCAGAAGAAAAGCCTGCAAGGACTTGTATTTGTATTTCAGCAATGACAATTAGCAATGGAGCAATGGAGCTCTTGTCTTTGGGTGTATATAACACCATACACTTTTTGGTGCAAATTCAGAAGAAAAGTCTGCAAGGACTAGTATTTGTATTTCAGCAATGACAATTAGCAATGGAGCAATGGAGTTCTTGTCTTTGGGCGTACATAACATCGTACACTTTTTGGTGCAAATTCACAAGAAAAGCCTGCAAGGACTAGATTTGGGATAAAGATTTGGGAGTGCTCGTAGACAGTAGACTTAGCAGTAGTGCTCAATGTCAAGCAGCAGCTGCAAGGGCAAAAAAAGTATTGGCATGCATAAAAAGGGACATAGATGCAAGGGAAGAAAGTGTAATTTTGCCACTGTATAAGTCGTTGTTAAGACCTCATCTTGAATATGCAGTACAGTTCTGGGCACCACTCTATAAAAAAGATATTTTGGAACTAGAAAGGGTTCAGAGAAGGGCGACAAAATTGATAAAGGGTATGGAGTCATTAAGTTATGAGGAAAGGTTACCAGTTAGGCATGTTTACTTTAAAAAAGAAGCGTCTAAGAGGAGATATGATTACTATGTACAAATACATTAAGGGTCAATACAGAGAACTTTCATGGAAACTTTTTACCCCAAGGACTATACACAGGACACGCGGTAACCCCCTAAGGTTAGAGGAGAGGAAATTTCACAACCAGCAAAGGTAGGGGTTCTTTGCAGTAAGGGCAGTCAAGATAGGGAATTCATTGCCAGGGAAGGTTGTGATGGCAGATTCAATAGATATGTTTAAGAAAGGGTTAGACAAATTTTAAACGTTATAGTACAGTCTATAACGGCTGAATTTTTTACTATTTTCTACAAGTGAAGGGGGGGCTATAGAGACAGAAACCAAACTGGCTTTGTCCATTTCAATTTATATTGTACAGTCTATAACGGCTGAATTTTTTACTATTTTCTACAAGTGGAGGGGGGCCTAGAGAGACAGAAACCAAACTGCATTTGTCCATTTCTTTATATATTTAACTATAAGTATAGGTTGTAATATACACCCAAAGACGATGGCTGCATTGCCAATATGCATAGATGGAGAGGAAGACAATCTGGTTTGTGTGTAGAATTAATAACGGCCTACCAGGAATTAAACTGTTTTTTTCATAATTTATTAGCTTTACAATTACATTACTTATCCAAGAAACAGATGGAGCACTAAATTCGGTTATTTTATGCCCCAAAAAATTGATTTTTAAACAAAATTGCAAAACAAAACCAAACAAAACCAAAACCAAAACACGCAAGGGTGGTTTTGCCAAAACCAAAACCCGAAGGTAATCCAGATCCAAAACCAAAACCAAAACATTTTGCAATAGGCTGACTAGGCTGCAGCCTAGGGCGTGAGGCTTTTGGAGGTGGTGTATAAACTGAAATTTATTTAAAAATATAAGAGAATAGTTGTTCTCCAAAGTAAAACGAAAGAAATGTAGCATGGTATTAATCCTGACATATTCCCATAGTAAATGCTGAAGACAATGATTCATCCTTGGGCTGCCACTTGAGGATAAACCAGAGAGACAAGGATGGCTACAGGTGCAGGAACGGCAACCCCCTCCCCTCCCCTTTCAGCTCTTAACCCTCAGTAGAGCCTGTTCATGCATTTGTTCCACTCAATAGAGTTCTGTTTTAATGAAAATGAAATGAGTGACAAAGATTGCTGTTACCCCTTAAAATGCCAAGTGGAGCTGAGTATCAGAAACATTAACTTTGTGGGGGAAGGGGGTTAATCAGCAATCAGGCATGTGGCAAAATTAGCCCAGAGGCAATGAAGCACAAGGCCGCATGGAGACGTCTGGCTATTAGTAACTTTATACTTTTAAATAATTGTTTATTGTTAGGACATTTTAAACTGTGCTGAATAATGTTTAAAGTTATTAGTATTCATATTCTTCTCTGGTCATTATACAGCACATCGAAAACAATGAAGAAGCTAAAGATGGGGGAAGATCAGAGCCGAAAGATAAAATAAGAAGAATTTTGATTTTTAGGATAAATGTTATTTTACATAGAAAAATATTTTACTTCCATGTTTTATACAATTTCTATTTATCTTTGAATATTTACATTTTCTTAGTGTAGATTTAATATTGTAAGACAATAGCACAAAAAAAAGGTGTTTCCGACTATTCTTTGCGGTGGAAGCCGAAAAAAAGAAATTGAAAGAAAGTTGAATGGACATTAAAATACAATATGAAATATTTAAAAAACAAACACAATAAATGTTGCCAAGACCAAGCAGTGATCGAACCTGCTTTAACTGCACCTTACACTCACCCTAAAATGAGTCAATCACACCCCTTAACTTAGCCACTTTTACCATAGGAAGCCTACAACACCCCGCTCTAGTGTCAATTCCAATACTCAGGTATGTCAATTTCTCAGTCGCACCTTACAACTTGCCCGCTGCCACTGGAACACCCTTGACTCTAAACCATGACTGTGCAGAAAACAACAAATCCTGGCATACCATGGAACTAATTAGCCCAATGAACAAGCAATCATCCAGGTAATGGGCCACACCCTGATGCCCCGACCAAGCAACAATACACCAATGAAGAAAACTGCTAAACACTCAAAGAATGCACAAGACACCGAACAACCCATAGGCAAACATTTATTCACATAATAACCAGCATACACTGTTCCGCTTACTGGGAATTTAACCCCATACATAGAACCATCACATAGAAATTCTGAGGCCGACCTATTGGGCTACCAACCCAACCATTTACTTAGCTCCAACATAACAATAGGTGAAAAGGCCTTAACGAGCAGGAGCTCCTGCGGTGGGTCTGTCAGTGGTAATTGGACCGCTCCTCCTAGGGCATTCTCTTCTGGGATGCTCTCCTCGACACGCGGCACAGGCATGCTTAAACCTACAGGCCGCACCTCTGTCACAATAACCTATGTTGTAGGCAAAACATTTACCACGAAAGGGCTGATCATATCTATTCAGGAGTTGTCTCTGCCCCTCACACTCACATCACTCACTCCCGATCTAGGCTGAGTAACCTCTAGCCACACCTCCATGTCCTTACAACCCAGATCCATCACCAACAGACCATCCTGATTTCTGCGAAATGCCTAATCATATCACCTCCACATGTTGCCTCTAGAGCGAGTATACGTCCCGCAGGACGGCTGTATATCCTTACATTGCAAGTGATGGCACACATACCATCAATCCTCCCGTGCAGATCTGATCACGCACCTTACCTCTAATGTCCCTCAGGATGGTTGTATTGGAACAGCGCACCACATCATCACCCGGTACTCTGCCCAGGGAGCTGTCACTTGCAACCCCCAGCCCAGCGGCCGGTACCACCTAACTTCCTCTCCAGCAGCCTTAACAACCTTGCGCCCACACTTCTGAACCTCACTCTCAGAGGAAGAAGAGCCTGAATCAAAGCTAACACCACTGGCTGCTCCATGTCCATCACCGGCCACCCGCGATGACAGCCCCGGAGCAGGCATGGATGTGGCTTTTGCAAAGAAGCGCGCCTGGCCCGTTTCCTGATGCCATACGCCTTGCTGAACCTGCAGAGGGGGAAACTGAAAGAGAGCTCACTGGACCAGGAGCCGCGATCCCTGCAACCAAAGACAGTGCTGAATTATGTTCTAACGAACCGGGTTCAGTAACCGCAACTGGACTTGCTTGCTGAACTGCATCAACTAAATATGACGCAACCGTGCAGGAAGTGACTCGCGAACCCGCCAGAGAGGACACATGCCCTGCTCTGAAACCGGACCATCAGCCACTATCTGCACGTTGTTAGTACCCAATAGCACTGAAGGGGCTAATGCAGATGCCTGCGTGCACTCAGAGCCCGTGAAAATCAAAACAGCTGTACTGTGGAAGCAGAAACCTTGTGGTTAAGCATGAGAACTGGACAGGTAGAGATAGAAACATAGGGACCATACGCAGGGTGGGGGGGGTTTAGCAAGGAAGAAGCCCACAAGGTGGGCATGAAAATGGGTAAGGAAAAGGGTGGGCTTTGGCTATGTGGGAACCAGTCACTCCATGGAAAAGAGGGATGAGAGCAGGGCTGGAGGAGTGTGTGAGTAGGAACCTGCCCCGCGGACCAAGGGGCAATGTGATCTCAAAAAATGGGGGGGGGGGGGGGTCATTCCGTGACTGAGGGAGCAGGAGGAAAAATTTGGGGTATAAACTCATTGTAGACTCACTGCCTATTGCTGGTAGGAGACTCGGGAAAGAGGGATTGGACACCATCCCGTGGGAAGAACTTGAACCCATCAAGCAAGGGGTCCAACCGAAAGTAGGGGGGTGGGACGAGACACTGAGGGATGGGGTGAAACGGGGAAGGAAGGGGGGGAGGAAATGGAAGGGAAGAAGGATGTTAATCTTGCAGTAATTAAAGGGGGCAAAAAAAACTGCAGCTGTAAAGCTACAAGGAAGAATTAGGGTTCGAAGAGTTGGGAAAATTGGAAAGCGAAAAACATGGGTGAGGGTCTTGTATATTTCCACCACTTGTGGGACAGAAATGGGGGGGGGCTGGGGGGTGCCTTGTATATTTACCCCAACTGGCTTAGAGACCTAAAAGAGGGAGAGACTATTATTAAGGGGGGGGGGACTGGTGGTCTGGAGAGGTGCAACAGGTGATGCATCACTCCTCGCGCGCTGTAGTGCCTGACTGGTACTCCTGGAAGGGGGGGGCGCTTGCTGCCAGCAACACATTGGTGACAGCGGGAGAAATCGCAGGCGCTCCAGGAGCGCCTGCACCTAAAATGGCCGCTGGGGACACTATGCTCATCCACGCATGCGCAGGCCACACCGGCACGCATGCGCGGAATCCTTTTGAGCCGCCAAGCTCAGAAGAGCCTCTCCGCTTGTCCGGAACCCAGCAAGAGAGGGAGGCAGCGGACACCACTAGCGGCGAGTCCTGGATCTAAATTCGCAGCTTACGACTGGCAGGGGGGACTTGAGCAGCCTCTAAGAGGTGATGGGGCGGAACACGGACCATCTTAGCCCGGAGCATGTTTAGAGAAAAAAAAGGAGGGGTGGCGGATTATACAGGGGAATAAAAAGATGGGGGGAGAGGGGAATAAAAAGGAATGGGGAATGGAAGGAAAGAAAGGGGTAATAAGAGGATTGAAAAATGGAGGGGTGGATGGAAAGGAAGTGAAAACAAAGAAACAAAAACCTGAGAAAGGAGGTCAAATGAAAGACAAATTAAACAATAGAAAACACTTTACAATATATACTTACTAGAGCAGCAGAGCAGGATATACTCACCAGAAACTCTCCAGATGGCAATAGAAAGTTAATTGCTCTTCCTATACCTTATAATCCTTCCCAGATATAATCCTTCCCCCTTTGCTCACCACTGATTGGCTGATTGTCCCATTCCACCCAACTAAATTAACTCTTGCTATACCCAATGCTTTTTCTCTTACATGCTCCCTCAGCATTTATGTTACTTCGGGCTTTTTACAGCCCTCTGTTGTCCTTGCTATAATATGATTTATACTCAATTATAATCAGCGAGGTATGTAAAAAAAGCAAAAAAAACAAAACAAAACAAAAGTGCTGTAAGGAGAAGAAACATATACAATAAAATGCAATATAAAGTGAGGTTTGTTTTTTGCAGCATTTTTTGTTTTCATTATTTAAGATTTATAATTTATAATAATAAAGTATCGCTGCATTAAGGAACACTATCATTGCTTGTTTTTATATTGATAAATATATATTATACCAAAGACCACCCTTTAAGGATGGGCCGCTGCTTATGGGCCAGTGCTATGTGCTTGCCCCCCGGGCTAAAGTCTGCCAGCCAGACCCTGGCATCCTCCTATCCCCCAATTGTACCCCGGTTATAACGATTCATGCAACCCCCTGTGGGAGATCTCAGCTGCTCAAGCTGGATTGCTATCAGTTTTACTAAGGAACAGTGGACTACAATTCCATCTCACACCGGGATATATAACAAGGGTCTCCAAGATCTTAGTATCAGGAGAAAGACAGAAAATTCACTAACTCAGGATATTAATTATGCAGACGATCTCAGTATATATATATATATATATATATATATATATATATATATATATATATATATATATATCTTAGTACCTTTGAGCTCTCAGTGGTCTTTATGTTAGGAATCCTGACAGGAATCCTGACACAATGGAAGTTTAAACAGTTTAAAACCCCCTGGTCTATGAGTTTTTTTTTACCTATATCATGTTTCATTCTTCACATCTTGGGTACCAGGAATCATTTATACAACATCTCTACACATATTGGGTTTTTAACACCTCGCAATATTCCCTAATCGCCGCAGTCACATACTCAAGTACTAGTCATAAATAATAAACCTGAATATATTGTCATATATTTCAGTTATATTATCAAAGTGTTGTGGTTAGTTTGTTATAAAATTATAGTTAATGATATGTTGTTCATATACTGAAAGTATCCACCCAAACCTTTGCATGGGGTCTTGATAAATCCAGTATTTTGCTTTCTTATGGCTACTGGTGTCTCTCTGCATGTCTTTACTGTGATGTTCACTAATACCTGGAACTAAAGTACCAATAAAACACAAACCCCAAATAAAACATCTGGAGGTAGGGTGTAGAGTATATCCACCCACGCCTCATGAAAAATGGGCTGCACTGAACTTGGATTTGGTGTCCTTGTTGCACATTTTAATGTACAAGTTTCATTAATAGCAAAAAGCTTTTCTAACGAATCATGACAGTAGAAATTAAATCTCATCGCTTTTTCATTATAACCAGTAATCACTTACAGGTATAGGGGGAGATACCTGTGCAACATGGAACACCTGTGTGAGTAAACTGATAGGTACTTTGTTACCTAGATGTGGATCTATGTAGTACTTTCTACAAAATGACAGCTGGAATCATATTGGTTGCCATAGGCAACATCCCCACTTTTTCAAACCCGCAACTTAGTAAATCTAGCCCTTAGAGTCACTGAGTGTGGGGGTTGGACAGTGCAATGTTGTTATTCCTGGTATATTGAGGGGGAGAGCTAACCAGACCATACTTTTAGATAATATTGAGGGTGGAATACACACCCAACAATCTCTTACATCAAAATAGCTGCCTACTAGAGTATGATATTTTAACCAAAGCTTTATATACTTTAGATCAGAATGATGTTTTTAAAATTCCTGCTACTTTCTCGCCCCCTGGTGGGTCATCTCAATTAGAAGAGTGCTCAGTTATGGCAACATTAGTTGTCTGTTGTATCAGAGAAGTGATTACTGCCTCATACGTAGGTATCAAATCAATGACTATGTCAATAGTCATTACTATCAAACCAGAACACAGAATCAGTGTCCATAGGCCCATATCAGGATTTGAAACTGCCTGGTGATTTCATTTTAATTTCAATAACTCCCATAAATAGCTCTCACCTATAATGTTACGGTTGCACACTAGGAACCACACGTCTTCAACATATTAGTAGCACATTGTTCACTTTGTAACAATCTACACTCAGTTTGGATTCTTTTGTTGTTTATAGGTTTATGTTATAGGTCACTGTTCACATTAATATATCATTATATCTTCTTTTCTTCTCCATCATTTCTTCATCACATTGGCACACTCGGTGACAATAGATATAGCTACAGAAAAACACGAAGACTGAAATAACGACCTACTTAAAATGTACACTTACATTAAGCCCGATGACAGAGATTACCGAAAGAACTGCTTTACGACTGCTGATAAATGCGAAGATGCTGGCGCTTCATCCTGATGTCACTGAAGACAGCGACATCTACTTTTAAAGTGGTGGGTTAGGGTTAGAAGTTAGGTGTTTGGGTTGGGGTGCGTTGGTAACTTAAGTAACATCAGAATGAAATGCTGCAATCCAGCATCTTCGCATTAAGAAGCAGTCGCATAGCAACACTTTCTGTAATCTCCACCGTTGGGCTTAAGGTAAGTGCACATTTTAATTAAGTCGTTATTTCACTCTTTCTTTTTTTTGTAGGTATATAGTGGGTGTCGGTATCCCAAGCGTAGGAATATTGTACTCATCCCAGCGTACTATTATACATTGTTACCCAAGCTCTCTAGCAACTATTCAAATAAGAATTAGCATTAATTATCCTGGTGTTATATCAAACCATTAATACTATCAGGTATACATATGAGACTTGTCATATGAGATCTATAAGTTCACTATATATACGTGACACCATTTTGTTAAGATGAATATATTATTTATGATTCTAGTTCAAGCTTTATTTGGGTGATTGTATATGCTTGCATTGTGGTTAGCTTATATAATTTTTAATTTAATTGCCAATATCTTATTCTGGACAATGTCACATCTCCTTATTAGCTTGCTATTTTTATTATAAGTACATTTTACAGAATTATATATATATATATATATATATATATATATATATATACATATATATATATATATATATATATATATATATATATGTACATAGATATAGATATATGCACACCCACAATCAGCCAGTCAGTAGCAGTTAAACAGTGCTGGTGACCGCCATCACCATCACTGGGTATTTGTTCCAGCCATTGGGTATCCACAAGAGAAACAGCTATTCACAGATGTATCACATAATTTAGGAAAACCCTATTATTTCCAAAGTCAATATCACCCATACCTCCCAAATTATGTTAAATGCAGTTAAACACATACAGGATAACCATATATATCATGGTGATAGTGGCAGTTAGATGGTCACTCACAGCATGTGCAGTGACATCACAAGATTCTATGGTACATGTGACCATTTGAAGCTGTAGTCGGGGCAACCGAGCTGTTTACTTTCAGACCAGTGGTCTACCACAGCGACAGTTGGAAGCGACATACTTGGATTGCCGTTGTCTCAGACAAAATGTTGGATCCAGAGCCGAGAAAAAGTGCCAAGGAGGAAGAGGAGAAGGAGGAGAAGGAGGATGAAGAGGAGGAAGAGAAGGAGGATAAGGAGGAGGAAGAAAAGGAGGAGGAAGAGAAGGAGGAGGAAGAGAAGGAGGAGGAAGAGGAGAAGAAGGAGGAAGAGGAGAAAGAGGAGAAGGAGGATGAAGAGGAGGAAGAGAAGGAGGAGAAAGAGAAGGAAGAGGAGAAGGAGGAGGAAGAGATTGTCCGGAGCAAGCCAGCCGTGAAGAAAAGAAGAATTTTAGACTCATCGGATGAAGGCCTGAAGAAAGTGTCCATGAAGAGAAAGCACAGGAAGAAAAGGAGAAAGGGACCATCTGGGTCAGAGATGGAGAAACATAATCAGGATGGAGCAGGTAGATAATGAATATTGTTATAATAATAATAATAATAATAATAATAATAATATTATTCATTTACACATAGAAACCTGTGGACTCATACATATAAATTATATTAAATATGATCTTGGTGGGCTGTCCTATTGTATACAGGTGTTGAATAACATCCAAGCTCCAATCTAGATGTCTCATTTGACATTTGTGTGATTGAAAATAATCTCCATAGCAAAGACAAATGGCACAGTAAGAACAGATGATTTAAATGGTGATCTGTACATTACTGATATTTGTTGTACAGAAGATACAATATGTAAAATGTTGGTTTAGTATAAGGTATATTATTTCAGTCCAGATATAACTCAACCCTCATTCTAACAAAATAAAAATACTGTCATTTATAAGCGTTATTGAATCAACCAACAATCCAATGCCACAAATTTAGATTTTGCTGCAAATTAGTTATCTTATTTTTTTATGAAATTATTATTTAATCTTATAAATTCTTATACATTACTTTGTAGCCCATATGTCCAGAGATATCTGTCTTAAATTTCCTCATTAAAGACGTGCCCATGTACCTAAGTCTTTATCTTTCATTCTAAGGGGCATATTCAATTCCGATCCCGATTCACGGGATCGCGCCGGAACGGCTGCGAACGTAATCCGCGGTACCGCAATAACGTGGATTTTCTTTCGCAGCCCATAGGGCTGCGTACGAAAATCCGCGTTATTGCGATACCGTATTACCGGCAGTACTGCGCATTTTCCGCGGTAACGCGCGTTACCGCGGATCGGATCGGAATTGAATATGCCCCTAAGATCTCATAACTGAGATTTAACATTGCACACTCTGAGGCTGATTTTTAAAGTATTTGTGCCCAAAGGTGCAGACTAAAATGCAGTCACAAAAAAAAGACAATTATTGGCAGCATATGCAAAGTTGGAGTTATCACAGGTTGTGCGTATGACTGCACCAGTAGCAGATGCAACATATGCACCATACACATCAGGTTTACATCAGATCAGGCCCAGTGCAACATTTCTCTATGCTCTAGGCAAAGCTTAAGCCAACTGCTCCTTCTTCCCACAATTTCCACTTCCTAGACCCTCACACACTTGACATTTGTAATATAAAAATATTAACTCTCACCTCCTCCTGGCAGTCTGGTAAGTCCAGATGTACTGATGTCTGACACAGAATCCTGTACAGGCTTCACTTCTGCCCAGGAGCAAACACAGGATATCTAGAAGCGTGGCACCAAATGTTAGATTTCAGAACAAAGTAAAAAAAATCATTCACCTGTTACACACTGACCTGTCTCCCGCTGCCCACCAGCTTTTCTCACACATGTCACTCTTACTCTTGTTAGCAATGGTGTCCTGCCACCGTGCTGCTCTCCAGAGCCCAGCGCCCTAGGCAGCTGCCTAATGGTGACGCTGGCCCTGCATCAGCACATAACTATTTAAACTTTTGTTTTGATAGTGAAATATGCATTCTTTATTAGGTTTAAAGTCAATTATTTTTAAAAACGTATTGAATATGTCAGGTATAATTCTCCTTCTCCTGTGCAAATTTAAAACAAAATTGTTTCTAAAATATGCTCACAAAATCATATACTATATGCACGAGCAAAAAAGAAAGCACATAACAGCTTAAAAGGTGAATCCCCAAGCAGCCAAGTAGCAGCTAGTTAGAGTTGGTGACCATCGTCATCATCAGTTTCTATTTGCACCTGCTCTCTGGCACCGCAATTAACTTAATTGATACGGCTTTGACAAGCACATATGCATCTCTGTGCAGGTCAACATCTATTTGTAATTACGCAAACATACCTTACTGCACTCGGACTATATTAGCACCCCTTCCCTTCACTGATCCACATAACTCATAACTCACTCTACAAGGTAAATGTCACAGGACTAACATATTAACTCTTTACCAAGGGATATGTAAAGACTTATTCTTTTATTGTAATTATGTAAGCTACAGTAATCACTGTCTGTCAGTGTGAACCCTGTGCTCCAATTAAAATATATTTATTTGTAAAAGAGTAAAGTACATTATAGAATATAGAGATAATATTATTTCAATCATGAATGTGTCTACCAATAAATTGGAGTTGTGGAGCAAGATAAAAAGCATTTTATTTGTATTTCTACTTATGTTATCCCCAATACCTGCTTCCTAAGAGAAGGGCAATTCTGTACATTAGGTTGAAGCTAATTGTGTCCATCCCAATTCCTTGTCAAATGATGTGAGAATGTTTCCAGTCAACTCGACTATTTACTAATGTGTCTTCAAATGTTCTTCACCCAACTACATGATAAATCCCCTGACCCCTTAATGTGCCTAGTCACTTGTTATTTGTTTTCCCTCCAAACCCTAATCTGTCCATAACGAGCCCTCAACAGTCACAAACAATATCATATCAACATCCCAATCTATCTCCAGATCCAAACATAAATCCCTAAATACTATAGTATGTGTCCAAAACCCACTGCTACAACTAAATTTACCAAACCCACTTACAGATTATTGATTATATCTCCCAACTCATACATTAAATCAAAAAGAAGAAAAGAGTTCTGATTTTGGAAGTACTTATTTACATGCTAATATGTGGACTCGTTCTTAATCTTATACCCTTGATATGAATATGTTAAAAGTTATACATTTTATTTCAAACAAATAAAACTTATTAAGCATGGTAATTATGGGTGTGCACCGGCCACTTTTGGTGTTTTGGGTTCTGATTAGCTTGAGGTTTTGGGTTCTGATTTGTTTTGCCAAAACACCCCACGAAAGGTTTTGGTTCTGATTTTGAGTTTTGGGTTCTGATTTTTTTTTTTAAAAAGCATAAAAAGTGCTAAAATCCATATTTTGGGTTATTTTTTTTCACTCCTACACTATTATTAACTTCAATAACATTCATTACCACTAATTTCCAGTCTATTCTGAACACCTCACACCTCACAATATTGTTTTTAGTCCAAAAGGTTGCACCGTGGTAGCTGGATGTCTAAGCTAAGCAACACAAGTGGGCGGCACAAACACGTGGCCCATCGTAGGTGGCTGTGTAGGCTTGAATGGCCTTTTGCTGCTCCTCCATCCTCTGCAGCATATAGAGGGTGGAGTTCAAGCGCGTCACTACCTCTTGTTTTTGTTGATGGCAGGGCAGGTTCATGCTTTTTTGATGTAGCAGGAACAGTGAACGTACTTTAATATCTGATACTAATATTTCTGCACTGCAGGAACAGTGAACGTAGTTTAATATCTGATACTAATATTTCTGCACTGCAGGAACAGCGAACGTAGTTTAATATCTGATACTAATATTTCTGGACTGCAAGAACAGTGAACGTAGGTATTGCAGTAGTAATATTTCTGGACTGCAAGAATATATTGCACTAGAATTTTTTTTATACTTTTTAAATAATTTTTTTATATATTTTTTTAATTATTTTTGTATAATTTTTTTACATTTTTTTTTAATTATTTTTCTATAATTGTTTTTTTATTTTTTTTATGATTTTTGGATAATTTTAAAATAACTATGGACTTAGCAGAACAAAGCACAGGACAAAAGCACCACTGGACTCAGCAGGACACTGAAAATCTGGAATTACTTTTTAACTTGTAGTGCTCTGTATAGTGATTGTAACATGGGCACTCCTGCTCCTGGGAGCTGCATCCTTTAAGTACACAAACACATTTTAATATAAAATAGCAGGAAATACAGACAAGTAGCATTTAATTATTTAATTATGTGTAAATGGGTATTTATCTGCCTGCAGTATACTCTACTTCTTCCCCGACAAAAAGACTCTGTACAACCCACTCTGGATTCCTGACTACTAGCACTCCAAGAAATACATTAATTGCTTTTTCTTTTTACTCCTAATAAATTTCTGCTTGTTGTTAGTAGTTCATTTATGTCATTACACTAGAATCTGTCAGCATACCTAATAACTATGCTGGTTCCTGCATCAGATGTACCTAAAATTGTGCAAAAGGCTTCTCACTGAAGATATATATACAGGGACTCCCAAACCACAACCTCCCTCTTCACGAAACGCAGGCAGAATGAAGATGGCGGCCGCGAGCGGGGAATTTATGACATCCGAGTCTCGCGAGATCCGACGCGAGACTTGGATGTCATAGCCTCGTTTTGGATTCATTTGGCGGCCGGAAGTTCCCGAACAGTGCTCGGATCCCGTCGGATCCGCACTGTTCGGGTGGGCTCGGATTTGCGAAATCCGAGCCCGCTCATCTCTAATGGTAATTGTTTCATTGATATTGCAAAATACAAGACAAAGTTAGTAGGAAAGAATATAGAGATTTATAAATTCTAATGAATTGTTAGCTCCTAAATCAGGGTTGGCAACCTTTTTCTATCAGTGTGCCGGCTAAAATGTAGTCAAGCCCAGATGTGTCAGTTGTGGTGTTTGTACATAGATATATATATATATATATTTATATATATCGTAACATAATATGTTGTAACAAACACGGCCTTCTTGTAGCACTTCTGACACCACTTGCAGTACTTGTAGTACTAACAACCCGCAGACATCAGTTTTATTGCAAGAAAAAAAGTAAAATTTTTTTACAATATGACAAGTGAAAAAAATAGTATTACACTTTAAAGGTGCTACTGGCTTGTGGCAGAACAGGTCTTGATGGTCCTTGGGTTTCTATTCCCTTTGATTTCTTTACCTACGAAACAAGGAAATAAAAAATGTTTATCTGTAATTTATATCCAACGCCAGAAATACTCTCATTTGCTCACCTTGCACACTGCTCGAGATCAGTTTATGTTTTGGTCCCTGTGGCGCAATCGCAATAATAGCGGGCTTAATCTCCATATATTCTGGAAAACAGGCGCCATTTTGGTTATTAGAACGGTACAGGTATGTGACCAAAGAATTTAGTTGTCTATACATGTTCACTGAAATACCTTCGTGTCTAACTTCTTTCATATCTTTTTCTTTTTCAATTTTTTCTTCTTTGATATGTGATGCATTAGTGGTATCCAGGGCCATCTTTCCATTGGGCACGATGGGCAGGTGCCCGGGGGCCCCATGGGCAAGGGGGCCCCATAGGCAGGGCTCTTAATTAGAATAAATAATCCTGCAAAAGAAAAAACCTGCAAGAAAAACCTTCAAGGGTCACTGATCTATCTATCTCTATACATCTATATCTATCTATCTATCTATCTATCTATCTATCTATCTATATATATATATATATATATATATATATATATATATATATATATGGGCCCCAGTGTACTGCTTTGCCCGGGGGCCCATAATATTGTTACGATGGCCCTGGTGGTATCAGTGGTATCTAAACAGGCCTTCTCACCATTAATTATTCGTTCTGATAAAAAATAAACTATGTTACAAATTAGGTGTTTACATTGCTTCATGTGAAACTAGAATCAAATAAAGTCCTTCAAACAGGTACACTACACGTGCTACTGACCTTTTTCAATGTCGTAGTCATCCTGGTCCAGTACTTTGACCATCAACTCCACCTCTCTTGGACTCATTGGATTTGCTCTTTGCTCTTCTTGAGTATCTCCATCCCCCACCTTAAGTTTTCCCAAAAATTTTGGCCCTTCCAGCAGCATCTCTGACTCAGTCTCCGTCTCCATAGCTGCAACCCCCACTGACACCATCTCCTCACCCGCAACCCCCACTGACACCTTCTCCTCACCCGCAAACCCCACTGACACCTTCTCCTCAACCGCAACACCCACTGACACTTTCTCCTCACTTACCATCTTCTCACGCTCCTTGGCGCCAGACAGGTTCCTCTGTCATTTTATACACTCAGACATGTGCGTTCGTTTCTGCTGTGGATCAATCAGCGATGATGCCCGCAGAGAATGGAGCATTCCATTACATACGAAGGGATTTTATTATTAGGGAATAATTATTGCATTGCACTTTACCAGTTAAATGTTTTTGCAAATTTTATGTATGGTAATAAACTTCTATTTTATAGGAATGCAGGAAGAGACAGTGTTGCCTTCTCTTTTTATGCAACTTTGGGTGTTAACTATAGTGAAAGCTCTGCCCCTTTATGCTAATGTCTTTGGTATATCGTTACATGCCCCGCAAATGATGCTTCAGTGTGTACAAAATTAAAATTAATGCTCACGACAACATGGCTGTAAAAAGTCGCTAAAGGGACGTTCGCTCTTTCCTTTATTGTCTAAAACAAGGCTAGTGTGTATGCAGTCCATGGACCGAGCGTTCGGACCAGGGATTGCATGTTAAATCGATCGGCATAAAAAATTTGTTGGAAAATTCTGTATTGTGCTAAGCTAAACACAGTCCAGCTCTCTACTGACTGGCCAGCTCTTCCAGCATCAGTCACCAACATAAAATTAACAATACAGTCTTTTAACCCCCACCCAAACACTGCAAACCAATCACAGACAATAAATCAATAACACGCATATGGTACACCTGTGTGTTTGTGTGCTATGGGAAAGACTGTGTGGGAATTAACTCTGTATGCAGCTTTTCCTTGCAGAGTTCCCGGGACTTCACCTGTCCCTATGCAGGGGAGCTGTAGCAAATGGGCATCTTTGCTACAATGTATATATATATA
The DNA here is from genome assembly GCF_038048845.1 of Mixophyes fleayi. Lineage (NCBI taxonomy): Eukaryota > Metazoa > Chordata > Amphibia > Anura > Limnodynastidae > Mixophyes > Mixophyes fleayi. The sequence continues at coordinate 220,169,651 of NC_134404.1, forward strand.
TATATATATATATATATATATATATATATATATATATATATATATAGATAGATAGATAGATAGATATCTATATATATCTATATATATGTATATATATATATATATATATATATATATATATATATATATATATATATATTATATATACACATATATATACACATATATAAATATATTTATGTTGTATTTCATGATACTAATATCATAGTGTTACTAGTAATGGAACCAACAAATAAATGTTACGCCACACAGTAGTGCCCCAGTTCAAATTATGTCACATAGTTGTTTTCCCAATTCATACCATACCTCATAATTGTGCCCCCACTTTATAGTATGCCATATAGTTGAGCTCCAATAGCTAGTAGGTCATATAGTTGTGCTCCAAATACATTGAATGCCACATAGTTATGCCCCAATACACAGTATGTCACATAGTTGTGCCCCAATACACAGTATGCCACATAGTCAGGGGCGGATTGGCCACAGAACCTACCAGGAGTTGTCCCGGTAGGCAAGTGGCCACAGGAGGCCGCCGATTGATGTTTTGGTGGGGGTTAAAATAATGTAAAAAAATTAAGTGCAGTGCCTGATTTTGCTGGACGCTGGACCCTTCGGACCGGCTGTCGATGTTGAAGCAATGTGGTAGTGGGTGACTGGCCCCTCCTCCTCTGATCTATTGATCCGTCCTCCCTCCCCCCAGCGTGGCCTCCTCCATTCCCCGTAATTGCGGATGTCTCATGGGACATGGCGTCCCATGTGTGTGTACATAGGAGTCTCCTGGCGGGCGGCAGGTAAGTTTGAATGAAAGGTGGGGCAGCTCTTTTGTTTGAATGAAAGAGGGGGCAGATCTAATGTCTGAATGATGGGGGGGCCTGCTCTGATGTGTGAATGAAAGGACTGAGGGGCCTGCTCTGATGTGTGAATGAAAGGACTGAGAGGCCTGCTCTGATGTGTGAATGAAAGGACTGGGGGCCTACTCTGATGTGTGAATGAAAGGACTGAGAGGCCTGCTCTGATGGGTGAATGAAAGGACTGAGAGGCCTGCTCTGATGTGTGAATGAAAGGACTGGGGGGCCTGTTCTGATGTGTGAATGAAAGGACTGGGGGCCTACTCTGATGTGTAAATGAAAGGACTGGGGGCCTGCTCTGATGTGTGAATGAAAGGACCTGGGGGCCTGCTCTGATGTTTGAATTAAAGGACCTGGGAAGCATGCTCTGATGTGTGAATGAAAGGACCTGGGGGCCTGCTCTGTGTATACTATTAATTTAATATCAGAGCTAGTTGGCGCTTTCTAATTTTCATGTACTCATTATTTTTTCCAAAAAGTACACCCAACATTCCAGGATCCAGACAAGCAGCAAATGATCTAAAGTAACCAACAGCCACAGGTGGTGAAAGTGACAAGAACAGGTAGGAGAGAGGAGGACAGTCTGCCAACTGTTCTGAATCTGGTGGGGTAGTCCCGAATTTTGATGACTGTCAGCCTGTATAATGTAATTGAGGCTGTGGGTCCACCCATTGCCACTTTAAAACTGCAGTTATCATGATGTCCATTAAAAGTGACGTGTTTTATGCTGTATGGGTTCTGCAAAGTCGCATTTTACATTTGAAGGGGATTTTAGCTGCCGGAAATACTACTTGTCAGTTATATTATCGCTTTTATACTCATCGTGATTGTTTTGTCAGTGTGGTGTGTGTCGGGTTTGTAAGTGCCGATTACACGACTACCAACGTGTCTGCCAAACCTCCCTGCACTGTTATTAAGTCAAACCACCAAAAATCACTGGGCATATTTAGGGCTCATATGCAATTGTTACGAAAGAAGTGTTTTCATGTTTAAAGCATTTCACCTTTGTGGTGATTGCATCTGGAAAGCCATTTATTATTTATTATAAGGATTATTTTTAATGCTTTTTTGTGAAACACACAGTACACTTATTTATATATTATATATAGAGAGAGAGATTTGCTGATAGTTTGCATCTCAGGATGTCAGGGAAAGATGCAACAGTGCGGTGAGCTGCTCATATGCTACTCTTGTAGACTGATCAAATATAATTGTGCCAACAGGTTCCCCAAACGTATTAAACAAAGTCAGATATGTTTTTATGTAGGGAATATTGGGCGGATGTATTAGTAGGCAAATAAACAACTTTGAGCACAGAGGCATAAACCAGTCGCAGATCATGCAAAAGGATTCATGTATTTTTATAACACAGGACTGGCAGCTTTTGCACTGCATTGCTTTAGAAATGATCCACAGCGTTTTACATCATCACATCTAGGGTTTCCTAAATGTTACTACAACCAAATTCCAGTAGTCCTAAATCCTGCCTACTTTTGTGTTAGCCACACCTACATTTGTTTTAATCCCGCCCACATGAGGCCACTTCAAAAAAAAATTCCAGGGACACTTTAAGTTCCCAATCCGCCCCTGCACATAGTTGTGCCCCCAATACATTGAATACCACATAGTTGTGCTCCAATAAATAGTATGCCACATAGTTGTGCCCCCAATAAATTGAATGCCACATAGTTGTGCCCCCATAACACAGAATGCCCCATAGTTGTGCCCCCAATACTTAGAATGCCACTTACACATGCCCCCAATACATAGTATTCCACTTAGACATGCCCCCAATACACAGTATGCCACTTACATGTGCCCCCAATACACAGTATGCCACTTACATGGCCCCCAATACATAGTATGCCACTTACATGTGCCCCCAATACATAGTATGCCACTTACATGTGCCACAAATACATAGTATGCCACTTACATGTACCCCCAATACACAGTATGCCTCATAATTACATTTGAAGACTTCCGTTCCACAGCTGGGAACTACTGCACTTAAGCAGCTGATGATGGCCAAAACTGAGTTACTGCGTATGTGCAGGAGCTCCGTTTCGGCCATCCTCTGCTGCTTTAGTAAAGCAGCTGCAGAGCGCCGGTGTGCCATATAAAAGTAGTCTGCATGCCACGTCTGGCACGCGTGCCAGAGGTTGCTGAACCCTGCCCTAAATGATCCTGTGTGTTTTCTACTAACAGTGCTTCAAAATTTGTTTGTATCAATTGTCTTTTTGGTAATTTCTATATTTATGTTGCAGTATCTACTACGAGTATTTTCAATAATGGTTGATAATGTATAAATTCTTTCACTAGTGGGAACCACAATTTCAATATGTAATTATTATTAACCAAGCATTATTAGTCAGTATGTCATTATCAATTGATATAATGTACTCCTGAAATAATCAGGAAGATATTGGAATAGTTAATAGATGTAAATAATTCATCACTTTCTTATATCTTGGTGATTTGCATCATAATGATAATTAGCTGCCAATAAAATGCTGCAAATCACCAAGATATAAGAAAGTGATGAATTATTTACATCTTTTAACTATTCCAATATCATCCTGATTAATTCAGAATTCTTTTCTTCTTTTCGACTTAATGTAGATGATATAGTTCTGGGAGAGCACCCCCTATGAAATAAATACAGAGAGGGGTATATGCCAATATTTTAGAAATAGTGGACTCTTTTGGTGTGGATTTCTCACTTCTTCTTTATAATCCCTCAACTCATACTTATATTGAAAATTGGCAATTCCAACAATGTAGCTTCATAAGTACCTGGGGTATTAACTCTTGTAAATGCTTATTCATGCCAATTTTATAAAACATTACTGGCAACTAATTTTTTTAACTGACAAATGGCAATGAAACCTTGGCTAGATCTATAAGTAATATCAGCATCCACAATAAAATGGGGTGAGTAAGGGTTTCACAGTTCTACACAATCTCAGAATCACTGGGTGTCCCTTTTGTGTGTATTATTGTTGTGTCTGAAGAGGTATCATTATTATTCACGTTTTTCTTGAAAATATATAACTTACTTTCTAACAGTCAGTAACCCTGGTAAGCTCTATACTGAAGTCTACACCTTTCTGCAGGGCTTTGCACCTGTGAATATGACAATGCTCAAAGCTGCTGCCCAGGCACTGATACGTGATTGGTTTATAATAGTAGGAGCATTGTCATCTGATCACACACTGTTGGCAGATGTAATGTGAGTACAAATGTTGTACACTGTCCTGTTTTTCCCAAAAAGGAAATCAACCAAGATGAAGGGAGGAATTCAATTAAGCCCAAAGTCCTGTAGGACTTTTGCTTGCACCTCACAGAGGGATTTACTTACTGTATACCCAGAGGTGCGTATGGCTGCACATTGCACAAGGCTCCTACGGGACCTTGTGCTGAATTGATTTCTCCCTGCAGAGCTTAGACTAGTCATGGTACTAGATTAACAGGATTGGTTAGAGTAGGCATACACACAGATATGTATCATCATCATCAGTTATTTATATAGCGCCACTAATTCCGCAGCGCTGTACAGAGAACGCATTTACATCGATCCCTGCCACATTGGCGCTTACAGTCTAAATTCCCGAACATATACAGACAGAGAGAGAGATGAAGGTCAATTTAATAGCCGCCAATTAACCTACTAGTATGTTTTTGAAGTGTGGGAGGAAACCCGCGCAAACATAGGGAGAACATACAAACTCCACACAGATAAGGCCATGGTTAGGAATCAAACTCATGACCCCAGTGCTGTGAGGTAGAAGTGCTAACCACTAATCCACGGTGCTGCCCTATGTGCTTTTGTGTCTGTATGCTATTATTATGAATAGTATTACTCCATATTATACACTGCACTTGGCACTGAATAATAAGTAGGATACCTCAGTATAGAAATGGAAATCTTTATGTCACATAGCTATCCCAGTTTTAGGAATTAGTAGAACTGTTGGCTCAACCTATAGTCTATAATATAGTCTATAATATAAGGCAAATATTGATATATTCTATTTTATCACTCCATTAGGAACCAGCAATGCTCAGCCAATCTGCCTCGGAGATCAAGTCTCTGAAAACATCCTGAGACTATCGTTTTGCCGTGAGCTTGGCCGGGGCTCTTTTGGAAAGGTAAGCAATGAGTGTTCAATAGTCCCAAGAGATTTATGTGTGAAGGTGGATGTTATTAGAAATCAGAAAAGCTGCGTCCGAGCTTCTCACACATCACATGTTGCAGTGGAAAAGGCCTTTCTGGCGATACTAGCTTTGAGTTTCAGTTTTGAATATATGTCATTATTATGTTTGTTTATTACATTGCACCTAGAAGTACAACCAAAAGGTGCAATATGCGTCCCATTATAAGAACAAAGGTGATGACTAATCCTGTATCACAAAGTAAAATCAGATTTCTGCACTAATTACACTTCTACATCTAATACACACTTAACAAGTACCAATCACGGTCTGTCCACATGTGTATATCTGTGAAAGAGCGCGAGAGGCGTGTACATAGTACCCTTCCTGGACATCCCTTGGAGGCTTGGCATTGGTGACCTAAGCACTATCCTTTCATCCATAGACCCAGTTGAGCTAGAATATGGGTGTGGTGAAAGTGACTGTGCCAGGCTAAAAGCCTCCTATATGACCCCACAGTGACATCTGTCATAGACTATTGACAGTGAACTGGCCTTTCAAAAGGCACGCACCCTGAGGTCACGGCTCCCAAGATTCCATCCGTCAGCACTGCGAACAGATACTGCAATCTTCACATGCAAAATCAAGCTCTCCAAAGTGGACGGTACAGGTTGAGCATATATATGAATATATATATATATATATATACATACACTCACTGTATATCCAGGTTCTCTATGATAGTTAATAAATGACATCAGTTCAAGTAATAAAATTGTTTTATAAAAATAAAAATATTTAAGATGCACTTTGTAAAGCTAAGTGAGAAATAATAGATTCCCATTGTAACTGACACAGCAATGGCAGCCGCACTCACTAGATTCTGTTAGTTGTATCTATAAAGGCAGATATAGAAGAAAAGCACATATCCACTCTTTCCTCCATATTTTCCTCTTCTTGACCATTTTCTACATGGAGGAGGTGTCAGGGGCAGTGAATAATCTCATTGCCATGCCTTTATGTACCTATCCCTAGGCATAATAGGGATAGAATAGGAATAAGGGCATAGGGGATATAGATATGAGTTGGTCTGACAAGAGAGGGTGGCAGATTTTGGAAAACACCAGTAAGACAGGCATCATAGGTAAAAATCATCATCATCATCATCATCAACATTTATTTATATAGCGCCAGCAGATTCCTTAGCGCTTTACAATTGGGAACATCCATAGATGTGCATATATGTTGGAAGATAAATGCATTGGGTGTTATTATTAAACAGGAAAGTGAGGGGTTCCCGGATAATATTTTACACTAGTGGCTAGAGACATTTAGCCAAACTATGGTAACACAGAGTTAAATGTTGTAAAATAGGTGTTCCCCAATGTATAATATGTAAGGTCATTAAAGGATTAATGTCACGTTTAGAGGAGATGTTTATAAACATTTAGACACATACTTTATTTGTCCTCTAATGTTACATATTGTCTTTATGTTTCTGTGCTCTTTATGAGGCTGACCCTATAATGTCTCCTCTAGGTCCTGCTGGCAGCAGATTCTTATACAAGTCAGCATTTGGCTGTGAAAGTCATCAGCAAGAGGGATCTGCTAGTTGAGGGCAGTGAGCATGTGATGGTGGAGCAGAGAGTATTACAACTTGCATCTGGAAGCGCCTTCCTCGTTCATGGTTGCTTTGCTTTCCAGACCAAGGTACCGCTGTGACCACCTCCTTATTGCCAAACATATGCAATATAACCTCACTTGTTTCTACTGCAAATTGTTTTTCTTTACTAAAACAGCAAATCTTATCTCCTATATTCCAGATACATCCGGGATCTTTCGGGCTCATTCACATTATTATTTTGTTAAGTTCTGGAGATGCACAGTGTTAACAAATGCATCCCTGCTGTATCTACATTGACATAGGGACCATTGATCCTTAGATCCCTGCACCTGTGTCACATCACAACACAGTACAACATGCCAGGAGTTCTTCATAAGGACTTTCTGCTTTGTTGATAGGGCACCTGGTCGGAGCACCTGTCCAGTGAAGAACCACATTCAGTTATAAATTCCTCTCCACAGCAGTGTTGAATCTCCTGTCCTGTCCACTCCTTCCATACTGGTCATTTAGTCATTTCATTTTGGGTATATCTGGGGATGAGCACTCACTTGATGTTAGGGACAAGGTAGAGGATCATAAAGATGAAATGTCCGAAATTGAAAAAATTCAGACACTGAAAATTCAGTTAACAGCCATCTGTCCATGACTCCTTTTATCATATAGTTGGTAATATATCATCCACCATCACTGCTGTAAAACATTCCCCCCATTACCTCTGTAGTAACACAATCTCCCACCTGTTGCATCATATTTCTTTCCTGCCCCTCCAACCTTTTTGGTAACACATTCTCTCCCCATCACCTATCTAGTAACACAATCTATCCCCCTTATCTCTAAAGTAACACATTTCTTCCCCATCCCTCCTCTGTAGAACATCCATGGTTTATTTTTCCTTCTGGCTAACCCCACATGTTTAATTATACTTCTGCTTCTACCATAAAACAGGAGCTTGTGCTACTTGGCATGGAATATGCAAGCGGCGGAGATTTCTTCAACTTGCTGCAGAGGATAGGCCCCCTTGACATCCCCAGTGCAAGGTGAATATAAGAATAATACACTGTAAAAGCCACTGGATATAGGAAGGACTAAATGCATGAATCAGGAAGATAGATGGCATATTATAAATAACTATTTACACTATATTTTGCAGAAAGACTGCTACTGATCGAAATAGATAAGACAATGTTATAAAGCATTACTCATGTCTGAGTTATTTCTTATAAGTAGGATATTTTAATATAAGCAGTGAAAAACTGGTCACAGTCTTAACATTATCTGACTCTTTGGTAAAGTACTGGCTCACAGCAGTGTTGCTGGAGGATTTTTCTCTGTTTTTTCCTCCATTCTAGATAATCCCACCTTTTCAAGCACCTGCTGTGATCCTATAAATTGATAGAGTAACTTCCATGTCTATATTACTGGGTAAAATCGTCAGCAGAGTTATGGCAGCTCTGGATCCCATATAAAAACAACAAAATAACGATGATTGATAAGACAAGCGCCAGGGGAGGGCTGGCAGACTTTAGCCTGGGGGGCAAGCACACAGCACTGGCCCATAACTAGCGGCCCATCCTTAAAGGGTGGTTTTTGGTACAATATATATTTATCTATATACAAAGAGGCTATTTCTGTTGCTTAATCCATATATATATATATATATATATATAGTAGAGAGAACAAACAAGATATCTACAGATGGCGCTTACCCAATATATGGAAGATAACACAAGTACAAAATTGCATGTGCGTGTATAAAGCAATAAATAAATAAATAGATGAATATATAATAGTATAAGCAACACCTCCACAATGTGCGTGTGGCAGCCAACCTTAAAAGCGGATGGTTAGTCCGATAACATAGTAGAATATAAATGGTAAAGGGCGGCGCCTTCAAGTGTATACAATGTATATAAACATATAAGCACAAATGTACACAGAAATAGTCCAGAGTAGTTAGAACAAGACGGTGTCTGTATCTGCACCGCAGGTGACTAAAAATCACTGTAGTACAGGATAAATATATTCAAAAGTTGATCATGCACAATCTAATATATTCTAATATATATATATATATATATATATATATATATATATATATATATATATTTATTTATGCCCAGGCCCAGAGCTGGATTAAGACTCTGGGGAGCCTGGGCACTTTAGACAGGGTAACCCCCTATGATGTAGCATGGTTATCATTGTAGAGAAAAAATACACAGGCAATACTGTGTGCACCACTGTTAGGTGCACACAGTTCTGCCTTCACGAGCAGTACACGGTGAAGCGGGACATACCTCCCAACTGTCCTAAGCGAAAGAGTAACCCAAATTCGGGACTGTCCCACCAGATTCAGGACAGTTGGCAGACTGTCCTGCTCTCTCCTACCTGTTCTTGTCACTGTCACCACTTGTGGCTGCTGGTTACTTTGGCTCAGGATCCTTGGAGGTCCTATTTGGTAAAAAAGAATTAAAAAAATGGGTACATGAAATTTAGAAAACTTCAACAATCCCTGGCATTAAATCAATATATCAACCAGGTTTTATAATTAGGCCCCCTTCTGTCCCAGCACCTATAGTCACACATGTCCCCCTCTGTCCAGCACCTTTAGTCACACATGTCCCACTCTGTCCCAGCACCTTTAGTCACACATGTCCCTCTCTGTCCCAGCACCTTTAGTCACACATGTCCCCTCTGTCCCAGCACCTATAGTCACACATGTCCCCCTCTGTCCCAGCACCTTTAGTCACACATGTCCATCTCTGTCCCAGCACCTATAGTCACACATGTCCCTCTCTGTCCCAGCACCTTTAGTCACACATGTCCCCTCTGTCCCAGCACCTATAGTCACACATGTCCCTCTCTGTCCCAGCACCTTTAGTCACACATGCCAATCTCTGTCCAAACACCTATAGTCACACATGTCCCACTCTGTCCCAGCACCTTTAGCCACACATGTCCCCTCTGTCCCAGCAGCTATAGTCACACATGTCCCCCTCTGTCCCAGCACCTTTAGTCACACATGTCCCCCTCTGTCCCAGCACCTTTAGTCACACATGTCCCCCTCTGTCCCAGCACATTTAGTCACACATGTCCCCTCTGTCCCAGCACCTATAGTCACACATGTCCTCCTCTGTCCCAGCACCTTTAGTCACACATGTCCCCCTCTGTCCCAGCACCTTTAGTCACACATGTCCCCCTCTGTCCCAGCACATTTAGTCACACATGTCCACTCTGTCCCAGCACCTATAGTCACACATGTCCCCCTCTGTCCCAGCACCTTTAGTCACACATGTCCATCTTTGTCCCAGCACCTTTAGTCACACATGTCCCCCTCTGTCCCAGCACATTTAGTCACACATGTCTCCTCTGTCCCAGCACCTATAGTCACACATGTCCCCCTCTGTCCAGCACCTTTAGTCACACATGTCCCACTCTGTCCCAGCACCTTTAGTCACACATGTCCCTCTCTGTCCCAGCACCTTTAGTCACACATGTCCCCTCTGTCCCAGCACCTATAGTCACACATGTCCCCCTCTGTCCCAGCACCTTTAGTCACACATGTCCATCTCTGTCCCAGCACCTATAGTCACACATGTCCCTCTCTGTCCCAGCACCTTTAGTCACACATGTCCCCTCTGTCCCAGCACCTATAGTCACACATGTCCCTCTCTGTCCCAGCACCTTTAGTCACACATGCCAATCTCTGTCCAAACACCTATAGTCACACATGTCCCCCTCTGTCCCAGCACCTTTAGCCACACATGTCCCCTCTGTCCCAGCACCTATAGTCACACATGTCCCCCTCTGTCCCAGCACCTTTAGTCACACATGTCCCCCTCTGTCCCAGCACCTTTAGTCACACATGTCCCCCTCTGTCCCAGCACATTTAGTCACACATGTCCCCTCTGTCCCAGCACCTATAGTCACACATGTCCCCCTCTGTCCCAGCACCTTTAGTCACACATGTCCATCTCTGTCCCAGCACCTATAGTCACACATGTCCCTTTCTGTCCCAGCACCTTTAGTCACACATGTCCCCTCTGTCCCAGCACCTATAGTCACACATGTCCCTCTCTGTCCCAGCACCTTTAGTCACACATGCCAATCCCTGTCCAAACACCTATAGTCACACATGTCCCCCTCTGTCCCAGCACCTTTAGCCACACATGTCCCCTCTGTCCCAGCACCTATAGTCACACATGTCCCCCTCTGTCCCAGCACCTTTAGTCACACATGGCCCCCTCTGTCCCAGCACCTTTAGTCACACATGTCCCCCTCTGTCCCAGCACATTTAGTCACACATGTCCCCTCTGTCCCAGCACCTATAGTCACACATGTCCCCCTCTGTCCCAGCACCTTTAGTCACACATGTCCATCTCTGTCCCAGCACCTATAGTCACACATGTCCCCCTCTGTCCCAGCACCTTTAGTCACACATGTCCCCCTCTGTCCCAGCACATTTAGTAACACATTTCCCCTCTGTCCCAGCACCTATAGTCACACATGTCCCCCTCTGTCCCAGCACCTTTAGTCACACATGTCCATCTCTGTCCCAGCACATTTAGTCACACATGTATCCCTATACCCTGCAGCTTCAATTCCCCCACCCTACACACACTAACTCCCCCTTCCTCTTACCTTTTTGTACACGAGTGGCTCCAGGGACATAGAACTCTGCTGCAGCTCTGCACAGACCATAGAGTTCCAGCAGCCCCGCCTACACTTCCTACCATGTGACCACGGAGGTCACATGACCTGGTGATGTAGCTGTTATTGAGATGCGATGGAGACAGCCTGTGCGGTCTGTGCAGGGGCTGTCACATCGCTGTCACTGCAGCCGGATCATTCATTCACAGAATTCATTCTGTGAATGGATGATGCCCCAGCATAGATGATGCAATGTGACAGCCCCTGCACAGACCGCACAGGCTGTCTCCATCGCATTACCACTGGACCACCAGGCGACCCAAAATACTGTTATACTGTCCGGCCCGGGTGCCATCTGCCCCCCTGCCCCCCGGGCCAGCCCACCCCTGACAAGCGCTATATAAGGTTAAAGCTATGGGACTACTAATCAGTATTATATTGGCACTATAATCATGGCACCCATTATTCACTGCTTTAATCAATGACAAAAATAGGAAATGTTTTTACATGTTGAGCAGACAGTACATAGGTTACATTATGTATAGAAAACTACTTAACTCACAGCTATTTATGAACCAGAAAAAAAACATATTTTTCCTTTGTATTATAATGCATCTAATTTTGAGCGACTGTGTTCTTTATCACGGGTAAGCGCATGACTCACCTTTGTAGGATAGTGAGTTTATATGGAAATGCACAAATTGTTGCGTCCAGTGTTGTTTTCAATGCCATGTGCTTGGTAGTTTTCCTTATAAGCCCTTTGTTTTATATTTATTTAATTGATTGAGGCAGAGATACCTCAATCTCGCCATCCCCTATAGCAGCACCAGGGGTGGGCTGGCAAATTTTGGCCTGGGGGGAACATTTGATTCAGCAGCCTATTTTAAAGGAGAAAAAATGCAGGTGGCCCAGTTACCCAGCCCAAAGTAGCCCACTTTAGGACTGGCCTGGGGGGCAGATGCCCCCCTGCCCAGCCTGCCCCTGAGCAGCACCACACCAGACACATCACTAAAGCAAAGGAACAGTCTGTCTCCCTATATCAAACAACATATGTGTCACATACTTGTCTCAGTCATGGATTATTATACTTTTAAGCATACAGGATCAAAAAACTAATGTTATTCTTGTTGTGGCTGATTGTCATAGGTTGTGGGAGCTAATACACAAAACAATTTCAGGTAGATGATAAAGTCCAAATAGGCCAAAGAAATTGCCTTGTATGTGGCTACCAATTATGCCGACCTAAGAAGTGGTCAGATGGGTTCCATACTATAGTTTGTAACAAGTCCTCTGTTAATGGACATAATCATTGTCTGATTGTATTCTATGTTTTATATAGATCCTCATAAGTAATATATTGAATAAAAAAGATAGATACTTTCATATAGCACATAGAACAAAAAACATCATATCAGACAATTGGTCAGTGTAGAATAAAAACAGGGGCAGTTTAAAAGATTTCAGGGAGTTTCCTTAGCCATCAATTTAACATTACACTGATCCAACATTAACCTATTTTCTTTCCTCCAGGTTCTACGCTGCAGAAATTGTATGCGGGGTTCAATTCCTCCATTCTAAGGGCGTAATCCATCGGTAATTATAATGCTATAATATTAAAATAGTTTAATAAAGTTATATTGCAATGGATTCTAATTTCCACAGTATGATATATTTAACATGAGGTCTGCTCTCTACTTTCTAATTGTCATACTTTTATTCATTGTCAAATATTTCCTTCTACAACTGACTGATAGCAGCTCTGCTTCCTGTGAAGGGAAATATACAATGTTACGGTACCATACTGTCACTTTACACGGGCAGCTGCATGTAATCGCGGACCGTAAAATTAATTGAGCATGCCCCAATGAGTTAGAAAGTTCTAAACTGGATACCAAGCAACATAGGCCCGGCCTAGGACAGAAGAGGGTAGTAGGCAGGCCATGCATTCAACATCAGATCACATTTGTAACTTATTTTACATATATGTTCTTTTGCTGGGCACAAGGGCTCTGATGCCATGAGTCACAAATGCCTGCTATTAAAAACATCCTTAAGCATATTTTACTTACTGGTATAAAACAATTATGTATTATAAACAAATGGGAGTTGATTGAGTTTGGGCCTGTTAATAAATTAGGGTCGGGTAGCAGCACAGAAAATGTAGCCATGGGGAAAGGCAATCCTGTATACTAGTCACTGGAAAGGGCTCTGCACAGGGTCTCTATGCTGGTAAATTGTGTGGGGTCACTGTGCAGGTATAATAAAGGGCTCACTGTGTATGTTCCCATAAACTTCACATCAACCTTAAACTCTAAACATTTGCATGCAAATAAACACACAGAGTCATGTATAAGTTGCTAAAAAATGGAAGGACTTTTATTATCATTTTGTATTAAACTAAACCTATGGTGGTGGAGAAAGGGCACTGCGAAACAGCTCTCAAGCTGATACCACTAGATCACATGGGGACTGGCGCAAACCGCCGTAAGTCCACAAACCAAAGGGGAACATATCCCCACATTACTTGCGCTGAATTGGCGTCAGAGTGACTGCCCCTTCCAAACTCACGCTGCCCTCCCTCACCGAGCCGGACAGGGACCCTCCTCACCGAAGGACCAAAAAAGGAGTTACTGGTGCCTCTAAGGGGACAGTGACCTGCGGCCAACTACCTGTGTGCCCACTAATCAGCCGCTGAACGCAGTGCCTTCCTACCGCAAACATTAACATATAAAATACTTAAACTGAGGAGTGGGTGGGTGGGATCTCGTGCTGCAGAGTGAGGCAGACCAGGAAGTACAGCCTGCTATATTCAATCAGGGACCCTCCCACAGGAGCTACCATTGGTCAGGCCCAACCCTATATTAACCCCTTCAGGTAATTGTTCAGCTTGAACAAACACTGTCGCCCTTTAAGTGCGTTCATCCTAAAAGCCTCACTTGTCATGAGCTAAGAACATTTCTGGTATGTGTGAGGACACGACTAAGTATAATGTGTGGGGTATAAACAGTAATGGTGAGATTAGTAATTTGGGTTTGTTTATGCCATTCTGCTAAATTTGCTTTGAATATTAAAATGGCACTACATGGTATCATTCTCAGAGCATTAAAAGTGATCAAAGGTTTCTTCATTTTCTGATTAGGACTCCATTTATGAAATGTAATAGAATACTTCTATACACATAAATAACATACATACAAAAGTGAGAAAACAGATATCACTAATCTGCAAATGATTATAATAGGCGCTGACACTCCAGAGTGACACTGCTAAACCTACATTCAAAACTACTAATGTTCACAATGTACATATTTAAAGTGTAATTTCATTTTGCACAACAAAATAAATCTTGTTTGTATGAAAGCATCGCTTTAGGGCAAAGTGCATACAAAGGTTTTGTTTCTTCACAGAGACCTCAAGCCTGAAAACATCCTAGTGACCGAAACAGGCCATGTAAAGATCGCAGACTTTGGTCTTGCCATTGAAAACATGTATGGAGACCGAACAGCCACTAGCTATGCTGGAACGCCTGGCTATATTGCTCCTGAGGTGAGATGCACAGGATTTTCCTATAGTTTACTTATGTAATTATAGATATTTTGTACAGAAGCCTAGAGAAAAGCAATATGGCTACAAAGGAGAGACTTTAGAAACAGCCTGTACATTAACTGCATCTGCAAGCTGTCCAATAATGAGTAAAGCAAAGTGAGGTTTCACACAAGACCTCCAACAGAGATTATCAGTCAATTATCATTTTGAAGCTATTCTCATTATCCGTTACATAAATAGATGATTTTGCATATTTATCATTCTCAATGAATAGTAAGACTTCAGGTCTACCCTGTTTAAGTTGTACAGTTGCTTTGTCTGCAGAAGACCACTGATAATCCAACAATAGAAAGAGATAGTCCCCACGCTCCTTGAGCCCTGCTTTAGTGCTGGGGAGTCCTGGCTATAATACTGGTGCTAGCCACCTATTTTCGGGGGGAAAGTTTAGGCTGTATTTTATTATATGTATTAAATGATATGTCTTTTAATGTCAATATTGGGCACTTTTGAGAGAAAAGCACTATATAAGTAAAAGTATTATTGTCAGTAAATAGGAGGAAAGTGTGGGGAAAGTTAGGTAAATAAGACATAAACTATTATTAGATTTCCTGAAATGTTAGGTTCAGAATTTACAAATAACTAAAGAAATTATTATTATTTTTATTATTATTATTATTATTATTATTATTAATATTATATAATAATAATAATAATAATAATAATAATAATAATAATAATAATCATACATTTGTAAAGTAACTACAGCCTACCCCATGAAATACAGCACTTGTTTATGTAACTACAAGTTTGCACTAAGTCACACATCAGTGTCCTGAATTGGAACATTATGTCTATTTTGATACTAACTAACTGCCAGTATCTATCTATTTTCACATAAAATATTATATAGAGTGATGGACCTGGGCAATGGGATAAAAGAACTAGAAGGAAAAATCGATTGCTGAAAAATGTAATAACTATTATCTCTCTGCTGGTAGATGCTGTCTGGTGAGGAGTATAATGCTGGTGCAGATTGGTTTTCATTTGGTGTCATCTTGACCAAAATGATTACTGGGAAGTACAAATATCACCGTACACTATTTAATGCACTTGGCTTGGAAGTAAAGGACATCGTTAAAAAGGTAAAATATATTTTAGATTTAATATTAGTAATTATCGCAGTAAATTATGTTATTTTAAAATCTATAGGCAGAAAAGTTGCTTCAACACTTTGCTCGTGAGACACTATGTACAAACATCCATGTGACACCACACTGAGACCACTCCTGAAACGTGAGATAAATGATGTCTACTCATAGATGTGGCTCTAGATTTCCTGACCAGAGACCTTCTCCTCTCTCTAGGATACAGTAAAATACATAAACAGAAAGATCATTCCAGTGAAGTGCATACAGAACTGACTGAATGATCAAATTGTTTTTCAGCAATAATTCTTGTTAGAAAATGACACTATAATGAAATAATTAATTGGAGATTATTGCATAGTAAGAAAATTTGGAGAAGCATTACACATTTTTCTAGAAACATTTCTGCCAACGCCCTTCAATAATAATTATATTTCTAGTGATCACTGGTGTGGTCACTGAAGAATTTTGACAGTATCTATTCAGCCCTCACACCTTGACGTTGCTTATACATACTTACATGTTTGTGTAATAGGATTCATAGAAATAATACTCTCATTTCTATATTTCCTATATCCCCTTAGATTGTAATCTCTAACAAGCTGGATCCTCTTCCTTCGTGTCCTCCTCCACTCATTACTTAAGCCACCAGCAAGTGGCGGATCCAGGGGGGGGGCGATCGCCCCGATCGCCCCCCCTAGCAGGGGCTTGCTGCCGGCGACTGCACACTATGTGCAGATCCGTTCAGCAGAGAGAGTTAGGGAAAGAGTCCTGCCCAACTGCTCTGATTGACACAATCAGAGCAGCCGGGCAGGACTCTCTCCCTAACTCTCTCTGCTGAACGGATCTGCACATAGTGTGCAGCCGTCAGCAGCCTTAGGTGTCAAAAAGGGGGCGGGGCTAAATCGCCCACCCTAAATCGCTCCTGGTACAATTATCTTCTGGATCCGCCCCTGCCACCAGCTCACCTGTGTCTTTCCTTCTACCCTCAACAAGTGGCACTGAGCCTGTTTCCTGTACCCACACACTTGGGTACAGGCTCAGATTGTGCTAATTAATTCCCTCTCCCAGCCCGCGCCTGCCGCTGAGCACTTTATTTCTTGCTGGTTTGGCTATTCAATTGCTGTTTATTCTATTGTTTTACCTAATTTGTAGTGCACTGTTTTTGTTTTTACTGTAATGTCCTATTTTTGCCTAATACTGTTTTACTGTAATCTCTATGTATGGGGCTGAGGACCTTTTGTGGCACCTTATAAATAAACAGCAATAATAATAATAATAATAATAATAATATTTCCAAATAATTGTGCAGTTTATATTTAAACCAGACCAGAATACCTATAGCATAGACAGATAAAAATTAGGACAAATAAAAGGAATAACTGGTGGTTAGATGTTCTGGTTGTAGAATAATGTTAATATGATGCTACTGACCCCAAATATGCGCAGCATGGGGGCTTAGTGGTTATCACTTCTGTCTCACAGCACTGGGGTCATGGGTTCGATTCCCGACCATGGCCTTATCTGTGTGGAGTTTGTATGTTCTCCCCGTGTTTGAGTGGGTGTCCTCCAGGTGCTCCGGTTTCCTTCCACTCTATAAAAACATACTAGTAGGTTAATTGTCTGCTTTCAATTTCACTCTAGTCTCTCTCTGTCTGTGTGTGTCTATGTTAGGGAATTAAGACTGTGAGCTCCAATGGGGCAGGGACTGATATGGGTGTGTACAGCGCTGCAGAATTAGTGGCGCTATAGAAATAGATGATGATGATGATGATGATGAAATATGATCTCAGTATCAACCTCCTGTAGCCATGGACAAATCATGCTATATGCCTCTGTTTCTGTTTGTAAATTGATTGTAATGTGTAGAAATGCAGTGCCTGAAAAGTCTGTGCTCCGTGCTGTGTAAATCAAAGTCCCTAAATCACAATCAAATTACTTTTTCAGCTCCTCTGTAAAGATCAAGACATGCGATTGGGAGTTCATGGAAACATCCGCCAGCATCCATTTTTTGAGCATGTTGACTGGGTCTCGTTGGAAGCCCTTAAGGTTGAACCCCCATACATACCTGCACCAGTAAGTACACAGCAGAACTTGTACAAGCACTTGTGGTGCCTGTAAATAAATGTTGTTCAGCATATGGTACATATGTATAAGGCACATAGACCTGCTGAGATGTAGACATGTGTACACATGTATCAGATGTCATGCAACCATTTGACGTTTGTTTTTTATGCAAAAAGCATCTCTACTTTAACACAATTATAACAGGGAAATTTAAAATCCATGTTTAAAGATTACAACAAGAAACATTTGGAAGAGATTAATTTCTACTACTGGAGCCATATAAGTAGAAAATACTTTATTATTACTTTAACCATACTTTCTGTTCGCTGAATTCACATGTGTGAAAATATCCGCTGATAATTTTTGAATAGTAAATGTTTGCATTGTACTTCATAATAAATTAATATGACAAAGTGCCTCAAGCTTCAGTGGTGTCATTAGTTGCTTACGAAGTGATGGGCTTCATTCTTATGAATGTTGGTTCAGGGCACAAATATTTAATCTCCTGGGCATCTATTGTGAAGCACAACATGTCCGCTGCCAGCACTAAGCCAGCTTTGAATGATCCATGCATCTTGATTTCCATCAGTGTACCTATATTTCCATCAAGGTGCATGGGCTTGTGAGCAAGATGGTGGTGTTAGTAGAAGACCACTAGTTTGCACAGATAGATGACTTGGGTAGAATAAGGAAGTTTCTTACAAAGCAGCAGTAGGCACACCAACACACCTACATTTCCAGATCATTGCAGAAACCAAGATTTCTTTTGCACCAACACAGCGCTGGTGACATTTAGGTCTCATTTTAAACTTTTAATAGGACCCTTTTGTCCTTAAGTTGCATTTTGGACAACATATACACAAAGTTGTCATATATAATACAGTGTAAACCTGTAGTGTGTAAACCTGCGACTTGAAGGGTGGAATGGGAGAGGGAAAGGGCTGATGAACGTAGGCAATGTATAGCAAGGCCGTGCTGAGGGCGTGTCAATACAGATGCGGCTGATCCAAGTCCTGGGTTCCACTTAAGTATGTGTTCTTTAGCCATATCATTTGCACTAGTTACAGGATAGGTGTAACTGCTGACTGATAGTGATGATTAATACGGTATACGGTATACACGTATGTGTGCTACTAACTAGCTTAGAACATGTGTATGCAAGTAAGATAGACTATGAAAATGCATTAAATGTACAGTGCACATTTAGAACATCCTGGCATGCATTTACTATTTAAAATAAATGGAAAAAAATAATTATATTTTTACGGATATTTTTATCAATGAATATACTATTAAGAGTTGCTAAGTTATTATATAAAACATTTTTGTGCATGTACTTTTGCTAAGACTTTAAATTGCTCATATGCATATGCGTACCTTGGTCTCTGTTCTGTCTGTCTACACACAGCAAGTAAGGTTTAGGTAGAGCGATTCAGATTCAAATGGAAATATAACTTGAGATCTTCTTGTATTTAAATAAGGTCAGAACTATGGTCAAGTTACGCAATGTTTTTTAAACGCAAGTTGCGTCCGCATATGAAACAGTCTCATAAAAAAGAACAACTAGCAGTATCATAAATAATTTCTGTACTCCTAAAAAGATGAAAGTAATAGCTAAAGTACACTTTTGTTTTGCTTTTCTATAGATAACAATTACACACTCTGGCTCCAGAAAGATCGATTTAAAAAGGATGGAAAAAGCAGAGGCCCAGAGACCAGCTATAGCATCCAAGGACCAGGCCATGTTTAGAGGGTTCACATTTGTCACCTCCAAGTGGAAAACCCTCCCAACGGCAACGGGCCCGAGGCAATAGCAATGCTGGTTAGAGCAATATTTTCTCTATATATGTATATATGTGTATATAATGCATATATTTTATGTATTTGTCTGCTCATGTCTAAATGTGTGTGTGTTATACTACTACATGACCTGACACTGCTATACAACTTTATACATTATCCACACATTGTTGATTAGATTAAGCTCTTAGCACGTTATTCATTTAGCATACATATCACATACAGAGGCACCAATCACTGCATGTGCCAGAGTCTACGGCTCCTTCACTCACACAACTTGCACCTGGCACACTCACTACACTATTTACCTACTTTATTTAAACACTGCCTGAAGCTCACGCCCTTTAAATTCCTGGCAAAATCTGTTAGTCTTCTATGCATAAGCATAAAATGCATTGGGTAAGAAATATATAACCCCTGCTCCAACATCCAGAACATCAGCCAATACAATATGCAGGGACTGTGAGCAAGAGGTGGAACGCAAAGACTGCAGTCCATCACCTCACCACTCGACAAGTTTTTCTGCTATCCACACAACTTCTGGCTTGTGTTCCAACCGGCAGCCATCTTTAACTCCACCAGTAAACACTACATGTAAACCTGGATACCTAAGAATAAGGCACTACTTCTAATCTCCTTAGAACCTACATTACAAACAAATTGCTCTTATAAGAGAAAATAAGCTATATATCATATAACACAAAGTTATTTAAAAAAAAAAACAGAGCTCATAATCGCATAGAACTTTATTTGCAAAAGAGCTGTAAAGATTAGTTCCAGTAACAATACACAACTTTGAATCAGACCATGAAATCAAAATATTTAAAGAAGTAACAACCCACAGCACAATACCAGGAAACCACACCTTAGAAAACAAAATCAGCAAGGTAGTATGGGCTTAGCGGGGTGTAGCATGTAGGTCGTGGCCCTTGGGGTGATTCTTAAGCATAGCCTGAGTGCGGGAGAGCAGGGTCTGGTTGAATAAGCTTAGCCAGACACCACTGCTAGAGGAGTGATAAGTTTCCGGGAAGCCAGGGAATTGATGCAGGAGCTAACTTGTGTTTCTAATATGAAGGGGTAAATTTCCTGGAGGAGTATAGTAGAAGAGTAATCCCTCAGACAGACAGTAAGGGGAGAATACAAAGATATTAGGGAGACAAATATGTAATAGTTTGCTGTAGTCCACTGAATCCCAGGGGATGCTACCAGAGATTCACCTTCTGGTTCCCTACTGGTACACAGAACGTATTTAAACAGAGTACCAACATGTCCAAGGGGCAGGGAGGAAGCATTAGTATGGCTGTATCAATATATATAGGGTATTAACAATGTACAGGAGGGAAACAATCTTCAAATGAAGAGAAATATTAGAACACGAGGACATGCACTGAAACTAGAGGGAAGTAGGTTCAGAGGAAATTTGAGGAAAAACTACTTCACAGAAAGGGTGGTGGATAAATGGAATAGTCTCCTACTAGAGGTGGTAGATATTAATACAATAGAGCAATTTAAACATACTTGGGACAAAATAAGGATATCCTTACACAGATTAAAAGACCAAATAGGGTTTGAGGTTACCGTAGGTTCATAAAAAAAAATGGCCAGACTAGATGGACCAAGCGGTTCTGTTCTGCCATCAAATTCTATGTTTCTATGTTAAGAGCTGTACATATTTACTTAAGAGCTTTTTTAATACTATCTTTCCAACACACAGGCATTACGATTTTCTTCAAACCCCTCCTACTACCACAGCCACCCACTGCAACTATCCTGCTCCACACCAGCCTTTCTCCCACATCACTGTTGCCTCTCACCCTACCTCTACTTACTCTACACTGTTTCACCACAATCTGCGGGTAGTTCACCATCACTCATCCACTTCTCATCCCCTACCTTGCTACACCCATCCACATACCAACATCCCATTTCCCCTTATACATACTTTCTACCCTCCTGCCACTTCCTACAACAATACTTTTCCCACCCCCTTCAATAACTTTTTCACCTCAGTCACTCAACCACCCCCACTCTCTTTTTTCTTGTTCCCTTACCAGGACTGCCTAGAAGGAATGCAGATGAAAGGAAATGTAAGGAAAGACTAAAAGATTGAAAGAACTTCAAGGATAACAGGTACATACTACAAGGAGAACTGATACACCCCTACAAGGAAAATAGATACACTCTTCATTTCTATACTAACTCTCACCAACAACCATAACTCACCAGAAATACACTAGAGAAGACAAATACCAGGAATACGCTGGAAGTGACTAATTCCAGGAATATACTGGAGGAGAATGACACTAGCAATATACTGGAGATGGTTGATACTAGGAATACACTGGATAAGAACGATACCAAGAATACACTGGAGAAGACAGATACCAGGAACACACTGGACATGGACTGATACCGGGAGTATGCTGGAGATGAGAGATACCAGGAATGCACTGGAGATGATTGATACCAGGAATGCACTGTAGATTGTTGATACCAGGAAGACACTGGAGATGGTATATACCAGGAATACACTAGACATGATTGATACAAGGAGAACGCTGGAGAAGACAGATACCAGGAATACACTGGAGAAGACAGATACCAGGAACACACCAGACATGGACTGATACCAGGAATATACTGGAGATGGTATATACCAGGAATACACTGGAGATGATTGAAACAAGGAGAACGCTGGAGAAGAAAGATACCAGGAATACACTGGAGATGATCGATACCAGGAGTATCACGGAGATGACTGAGGAATCAGAGATTGAAAGAACTACAAGGATAACAGGTACATACTACAAGGAGAACTGATACATCCCTTAAAGGAAAATGAGTACACTCTTCATTTCTACTGTGACTCTCCCCAACAACCCCAAATAAACAGGACCATGTTGGAGATGACTAATAGCAGGAATTCACTGGCAATGACAGATACCAGGAATACACTGGAGAAGACAGATACCAGGAATACACCGGAGAAGACAGATACCGGAATACTCTGGACATGATTGATACCAGGAGTATGCTGGAGATAACAGATACCAGGAAAACCCTGAAGATATATACTGGGGTTTGTGCTTCAGGGAGGGATAGGAATCTCTAGGGGTCGAATATAGACATGTTCACCGTCACAGAGAAGGCCAAGAAAGTTGCAGCTGCAGCTAAGGCAAAGGGCGGTGACGTTGAGGCTAGTTTTAAAACTTACAGAAATTGGTTGAGCGGAGTGTATCTGTGTATGGCCTTTTATCTTCAGTCTCGTCCCAGGGAGTACATGGAGGTGCCTTCGAATGATACATGGGATATATGTATCATCTGGCATATGATGAAGAGTTTAGGTAAAAATACGATGGTCACCCAAATCTGTTATTCGGGTTCAAGTCAAGGCCTGGCAAAAAGTTATGGAGGAGGGGTGGGTTGACCCCTTCCCTGCCGTCATAAGGCATCCTCCGTGGCGAGGGAAGCCTGGCATGCCAGTACAGTGACAAAGGCAATGTTATGCATTTAATAGGGGATAATGTGAACGGGGTGCCGCATGCAGGTTCGCATCATACATGCTCTCTCTGTAGTGGGCCCCACATGGCCAGGGATTGTGACAAAACGGCAAGAGGGGGTGGGGCAGGAGTCTCCACACCGCTGGAGCTATTTAAGGTGGTTTCCCCAATAGTTTTTTCAAGCCTCTCCCGTTGGATGGATAGATATCCACAGCAGGCATAGGTGGAGTTTTCTGTGTTCCAGGTTTCTTCAGGGTTTCCATTTGCTAATCAAGGGGTCCGTGTGGACCTCTCGGGTCCCTAATTTAAAGTTGACATTTATGTTTCTGGAGGTCTTAGTCGAAAATGTGGGAAAAGAGGTGGTTTTAGGACATATGTGCAGCCCCTGTTCAGAGCCCCCGCTGAAAGGCATGGTGATTTCCCAGATTGATGTGGTGCCTTATTCAGCCTCTATCATTCCCGCCTGGGGCTTCAGTAAATGATGCAATCCCAAAGCATTTTTGCACAATGACCTATCAGTCCTTTGAATCTGCACTGGATTTGGTTTGTAGCTTTGGGAAAGGGGCTTTATTGGCGAAGGTGGACATTCAGTCCGCATTCCGCCTTCTCCCCTTGTACCCTGGCTCCTTTCCCTTCATGGGATTTCAAATGGAGGACGGGTTCTATATGGACAAGTTCCTTCCCATGGGCTGCGCTATTTCCTGCTCATTCTTTGAGTGTTTCAGTACTTTTCTGCACTGGTGTGTGACAGATGGGAAGGGTCACCAGGGGGTCGCTCACTATTTGGATGACTTCCTGGTGATAGGCCCAAGTCAGTCCGTGACCTGTGGAGAGGATTTATTCTCCCTGGTGGCCCTGTTTTTCTCTCTGGGGGTGCTGGTTCCACATGATAATACAGAGTGTCCCACGGATCGACTGTCTTATCTGGGAATTGAAATTGATACTCAAATGGGCCTGTGAAGGTTACCTGCGTACAAGGTTAAGAAATTGCTGTCAATGATCTGCACGGGCTACAGTCCTCAAAGATAAGGCTGAAAGAAGCTCAATCTCTGCTGGGACTGTTTAATTCTGCTTGAAGGGTTATACCGAAGGGCAAAATGTTTTGCCGCAAGCTGGACAGGGCAACCACTGGCTTCTCCCGGCCTCAATGTCATATTCCTCTGTCCCATGAGATTAGGGAATACTTGCAGGTGCGGAAACTGTTTCTCCAGGATTTCAACAGTATCCGTGTCTGGCTCGATCTCCCGAATTCCAGTCGGGAGTTACAGGTATTCACGGATTCCGCGGGCTCAGTTGGATTCAGGGCAAACTTCGCAGGTGACTGGTGCATATCGCGCTGGCTCACTGATTGGGTCCGTTCCGGTTGGATGGCTAATTTGGCTCTCAATGCTTCCCTGTCCTGTTTATGTATGGCAGATTGTGAGGCCGGAATAAGGAGCCTGGCAGAATGTTCGTTAGCTCCTGCTACGCTGTGTAGATATCAGGATGCCTGGAGGGAGTGGTTCATTTTTCCGAATGTGGTTTCCACTGGTAGTAGGGATAGGTACAATCGTATGCAGGGCTTTGTGTGGGCTGGCTATACCGCCGGTAAGTCAGAGTCAGCGATGTGCGCCACCCTGGCAGGCATATCATTTTTCTCTAAAATGTTTGGTTTAGTTGATGTGACAGAGAGTTTATAATTATTAGGGCGCTGCAGGGCTGGGCATTGAGACGTGCAGGTGGTCGCTAGCTTTTCTGCACTGGGGCCAAAGGATGCATTACCATGACTGGTGCATAATGATGGGTCCTCTTCACGCGGTACCAGTTTAGACGCCTTGGGTTTGAATAGCACGCAATTTGGCACACATTCGTTTAAAATAGGTGCATCCACGTCTGTAGCTGTAGATAGGAAGTCAGGCCCATATATTCAGGAGATAGGCAGATGGAAGTCCACTGCATATCAGCGATACGTGAGACCCTCTCTTCTCTCTTGCACTTTTCTTATCCTCCTCTTCAGGGGTTGACACAGGACTCTGTTGCTTGCTGCTCTTGGGTGCAGGGGCGCGAAGGGATTTCTCCGGATTTTCCCTCTAAAGTGGATCTGATTGGCTATTGGTCCACAAGGTTTTGACGGTTTTTACCTTCGCCTGTGTCGCCTGTCCTTTTCTTCTTCTTGTCATTCTTCTTCTCTTTCTCTTTTTGTATCCTCCTTAACTCCACCAATTTTCCTTCTTCTCCTTGGATTGAGTCTTGCTTGTCTTAATGTGCAGTGGCTTCTATAGATAATGGCCTATGGGATTGGTATGTTGTTGTGTGGTGCCATAACAGTGTTGTTTTTGATGCATTATAGTGGATGTATCTCGCTGAAGCTCTCGGTCCTGGGTCACTCGTTTGTGCATTGGGCTGCTTTGCAAGTAGCGGTATCTTGGTTAGGCTTGAGGGGAATGAGGTGGCCGAGTTTTAAACTTTCCACAAAAATAGCGGAGAGTTTGGTTCCCCATATTTTGGTTATACATCTGGGTGGAAATGATTTCAGCAATGCCAAATCTATTGAGTTGTACCTAGCATGGGTGCATGGTTCCTGGCATGAATTGTTCCTGTGCTGGTCCGACATAGTTCCCCGGCTAGTGTGCAGATTTATCGCAGATGGAAGAATGGCGGACCGTGGCCGTAAAAAGGTGAATGTTGTCATGGCCAAGTATCTATGGTCAATTGGTGGTCTACGAATTGAGCATGCAGGAATTAGGTTTCTGAACCCGGGCCTCTACAGGCCTGATGAGGTGCACCTTAGAGATGAGGGGTTAGGTATCTTTATAGCAGAGATTTATAGGGCGCTAGGCAAATTGGATAAGGGATAGTATGGTGGCAGGCCTAGTTTCCGGTGGGAACCTGGCATGGCAGCAGAACACTGTACATGGTAAACAAAGTGGGTGAAGCACACATTCATGGTAGTCAGTCATTTGGAACCCATGCCCTTCGAAGAGTCAGCTTAGGTTTGTACAGCACAGCTCATCTGGGCTGACTTGCGGAGCGTTACGATTAGCCCAGAGGGGTGCCGATTCCAGGGATGTCCCATTAAGTTTAAGAAACAGTGTGTGCTTATGGATGGACAAAGTCGAGTACAGTGTTCTCCTGTCACCATATCAGTTACAGTTTAATTTAAATAAATAAGAGTTATTTGCCAACAAATCGGTGTGGTTTCTTTATTATATTACTTAGGAGTTAAGGTTAAGACTAAGGTCTATTATTTACAATATCAACCCTGAGCATTTTACTAGAACTGAGGGATGGATTAAGGAGTTGGGTACCAAATGATGAATGTGATGGCACCGACTACAACAAGCGCGACGCAAAAAATCAGATTTCTACAATGACTATAAAAACCAAATGCAGACTTAGCATAAAACTGACAATAGAGATCACCGACCTGCTTTTCTTACATACCGAACCCTGGCAAAGACGGCACTTTGTATGCAAGTCAGTTTGCATAGCGACTTCAACTTTACTCTATTTAAAGTGGAAAAGCGAGTCCTGTTCCCAGGCACAGATACATTCCTGTTGCCTGTTGTCAGGAAGAGAGAGAAAGGTAACTGGCCCAGGAAGCTTATATGCCGTTTTAGTTAACAAAAAACAGTGACGATTTCACAATGTACACAAAGATAAACTAAGTCACTTCTTCATTGGTCCAGGGGTTTGGTCAGTCCAGTATAATGCAAATCATAGGTCAGTTCAAAGGACTCCTACGATAAATTGGAGGTCAGATCACTCCAACAGCTGAGCACAAGTGCCTAAGGGAACCGACCTAATCTAGTTTAAACCAACCTATTTGCATTCCAAACACAATATAATTTTGAGTATTAATCCATTATCTTCCATAACTAGTGATCGCAGGAAGCGATTGCTTCACTGATGGTAGCGGATTCCTGATGGTAATGTGTGGATCAAAATTACACTAAACATGATACATTTCCTATATCCTGAGCCTTAGATACCTTTAATATAATATCATTTATGTATAAATACTTTCTCATACATTTTACTAATAAATAAATGTGGATTGGAACCTTAATAAATGTGTACTTTTTACAAGTGTAAGTGCGAATGTAAATGTGTGTGTTATTAATCCGTGCAATTGCGTCACTACATGTGGCATACCAATCGAATGGAAAACAATTTTTAATCAATTTAGTTTATTTCATCCAATTATTTGACTCCCACAACCCGGAGATATGTTGGTCCGCAGGGAGTTACGGCCATGGTATGGTACGAGTGCTGTGGTTCAGCCTCGCAGGTCAGGTCATTGCCCCCTCCCAAGATTCATGACTTATGGTCCTCCTGATTGAAGGACCCCTTGGAAGGCTTTGAGCGGGCACCATTGTCGAGTCTAGGAGGGGTGCATCCGCCTCGTTAGCCCAAATTAACTCCAGGTCAATCGTAAAGGAGTTTACTCCTGGGACCAGTGGGCAAGGGCATTACCTTCCACTGTTTGGTTTCGCGTTTTGCCTGCTGACTGCTATGCTCTCGCCACCAACGTTAGGTCAGGATTAAAAATAAAAATAAAAATAAATATACAAGTTTATTTTTTTCCACTTACAAAGTTGTCGTGTGGTTATTTCTGATTAAAGTATTAAGTTGATTGTTGTCGATGTTTAAGTCCATGGTTAAAGACATATGCTATATATAGTTTATGGTTAATGATGGACTGAGGAAGCAAAAAAAGTAAACTGAACATAAGACTTATTTATAAATATTTTGTAGAATAAGGCAAAGGAGTGTTAAATTAAGAAATATTTACTAAAGACTGGTCAAAGCACTATGTGCAACCTTATAACATTGTATTATATTTTTATAAATGATTTGGATCTCTAGTGGAAAAAACACGTTATCTGTGTGTATATAGTATATAGCTAAAACATCTTTCATCAAAGGAATGAATGTGGGGAATTGAATGCCACCTTGTGGTGGTTTCAGAGTCTGACATTGGCTCCAAACTGATTAAAACCACTGCTAGAAGCAATAAAGGATGTGCATTGAGTTTCATGAATTGCTTTTATCAAAGAGTGGGGGTAGAGCATAAAAGCATATACCTATCTACTAGAAATATAATGATCCCTTGTTATGTATTATTTTTTTTCCTTATTAATTTAAAGCTATAGTGAATCTGTCGGTAAATATAAATATAAAATATAGTGTCCATCATTACAAAAAAAAAATAAAGTATGAATTTATAAAACTAATGCTTAACATCAGAAACAGTTTTTGTGTTACTCATTGTGATATGTGCACATTACAACACAGGCATCATATAAAGTACGATAAAACATGAGAAGGTAATCCTAACAAACTTTTACTGTAATCTAGGAATGTATGCATTCATACCTACATGTACCTATTGTACTGATGAAAACAGGTGTCTTCAGTATAACAAGGTGAGCTTAAGGGCAGTGTCAGTCTGGCATGTTCCAATGGAACATTCCGTTGTCACAGCAGCACTTCCGCTGTTAAAGTGTTCCCCATATTGTTACACTGATTGCCTCTATCCTTGCTTTGCTGTGGTTTCTTGGTCAACAAAATTGTGGCTCCAGCCTAACACTACCCTAAAACCAGTGGTACTATAATGAGTGGCTCTTTCTATAAAACACCACTTCCGAATGCTCAACAAGAAGAATCATTTTTTTATTTGTTTAACGGTGTTTACAAAAATATTTCTGAATAAAAAAATGCTTTTATTTTCCATATAAAATAAAATGTATTTATTTGTGTAAATTATACATTGTCATTCATTATTTGCAATCTTTTTCCTAAGATCAGGTTTGCTTTATTTGTATACATGGTTGCATTTATGATCTTAACTGGCTAGCAGCCATCCATAGCTGATCTGACTTATAACTCTAGGGGCTAGATTTACTAAGCTGCGGGTTTGAAAAAGTGGGGATATTGCCTATAGCAACCAATCAGATTCTAGCTTTCATTTATTTAGTGCTTTCTACAAAATGACAGCTAGAATCTGATTGGTTGCTATAGGCAACATTCCCACTTTTTCAAACCCGCAGCTTAGTAAATCTAGCCCTAGGTATTATCCTTCATAATGTTGTTTGGTTTCCTATTAGTAATATTGTAACAAGTTTTACAAGATTTGATGTTTTCTAGGTCCCTGGGCCCAATTGTTCCCTGTGACTTTATATTATCATTATATACATAATGTTTTGTGTGGTAGGTTTTGGGGATAACCTGAGCGGATGGGAGTATGCTTAGTCTAGCAACATCCTGATATCTCAGATTCTCCTCACTCGCTCCTCCCCGCCTCGGCAGGCCTGTCGACCTTTCCTTTAAATACCAGCACACCAGTTCTTCTCGCTGTTTTGTATAAGGTTTTTAGTCTGTACATGTTTACATTTGTTATATTTTGCTCTTTCTGGGATCCCTCTCTGCACTCCAGATGTCAGCACTTTCCCCAGCCCTTGGGTCATAATAAATGGTTATATATCTCTGATACAAGTCAAAGACACATCCCTCTTTCCTTTTTCTTTCTGTGTCCAGTTTGCCCCTGTTTGTCCATCTCCTGCCAAAGCCATGGGTGGGGGTTGCTTTCGATTTAGGATCCACGCCCCCATGTTACTCACTTTGCTGCTTCCTTCCCAAGACGGCAAATACGCTAACCCCATTTCTGGGTTACGTCAGGTTTTTTTTCTGTTTTGCTATCCCTTTCTCTTGCCCCTTCCCCTCATGTACCCCAATAGCAGACACTATCTCCACAACAGAAACCATGCACTTATCTTTTTCTCAACCCTATAACAGATTTTTCCAATGTCTTTTTTTTTAGGTCCCTCGGATCCATTCATCTCCCTTCCTATGGTTAAGCTACTATCCCTAAATGTAAGGGGTCTTAATTCCCCAAATAAAAGGCGATTAGCACTCAATACATTCCATAAATACAAAGCTGATGTAATGGTATTACAGGAAATCCATTTTTGTTCAAGTGCTCATCCTCACCTTTAGAGGCCTACATTACCCTATCTGTTGCACAGCCAATAGCCCACTTAAACGTAATGTCTGGTATGACATCTGGCGGGCGTTGACACCTGGAGAGAAAGACTTTACCTAACATTCACAGGTACATAATACTTATTCTAGAATCGACCTCATACTTACTGATAAATTGCCCCTTCAACACTCTAAAGCCATTTAGATACTCCAAATTACGTGGTCACACCATGCTGCATTACTATGGTCTTGCCCCCCTAGACCTTAGAGACTACCGGCCTACCTCCTCACTTCTTTTGAAGGTATGACAGCCCTTTAAGAATCACGAGACAACTACCTTGCCACCAACTCTATAGAGGATACATCAGTCTTCACACCAATGTGTGCCCTTAAGGCAGTCCTCAGGGGTGCTGCAATCCAAACGGGTGCTAGGCTTAAGAGTGCTAATGTTTTCATGCGGAGAGACTTAGAATCTAAAATTGTGGCGCTAGAGACCAGAAATAAAACCAATCCCTCTATTTTGCTAAAAAATTAATTGACTCCGCTTAGGCATCAACTTCAGCAGCTCCTCATGGCCCGCTCCCAGGCTGCCCTCTCACACCTTTGACATAAGTTCTACACAACAGGAAATAAAGCGGGGCGCAAGCTTTCGCGGAAACTTCGAGGCCAACAAGCTAGAAACTGTATACGACACCTCCCTGGCCCCTGGGCACTAAAATTGTCAAATCCTCGAGATATTGCCAATTTGTTTGCAAAATATTATGCTAGCCTTTATAATCTCAAAGATGATTCTAATACCCCACAGCCCTCCTCAACCCACAAACAGGACTTCTTCCAACATCTTCATCTTTCCTCCCTAGATATAGACACACTTCAGACTTTAAATAGCCCTTGGACCTCTAGCGAGGTGACCAATGTTTTCCTAAAACTCTTCCGAAAGGTAAAGCCCCTGGCACAGACAGCTATAATAACGACTTTTACACCACTTTTCAGAAAGATCTTGTCCCCATACTAGTCTCCTTATTCAATAGAGGCACAGACTGTGGTGGGTTTTCTGAAGAGATGCTAGAGGCTCGGATTGTAACTATCCCAAAACAGGGGAAAGATGCGGGGACTGCCTCAACTATAGGCCAATTGCTCTTCTTAATACTGATCTAAAGATCTACACCAAATTGGTCACCAATAGGATCAGCCCCATTTTTCCATCCCTCATACAGCCTGATCAGGTTGGGTTTGTGTTGGGACGCCAAGAGTCAGACAACACGAGCTGAGTGCTAAACCTTGTAGCCTATACCTCGAGGAACTATGCCGAGCTGTTAATGCTTTCTCTGGACGCGGAGAAAGCATTTGACACATTACACTGGGACTATATGAATCTGTTCTTAATTATGTTCGGTTTTCAGGGGACCATCCTACAGGCGATCATGGCATTATACTGTGGTCCATCTGCCAAGGTCTTTAGTAACGGGTTTCTTTGACTCATTTCCCATTACTAAAGGGACAAGACTGGGGTGCTCTCTGTCGCCCCTCATTTATGTTAAGAAAATTGAGCCCCTGGCTAAACACTTGTGTAGATCAAATTTGTGCAAAGGCTTTGATCTCGGGGGGACCTGCCACAGCCTGTGCCTATTTTCGGATGATGTTTTACTATTCATCTCAGAGCCAGAGTTCTCGCTGGATCCGTTACATCTTATATTAAATAAACAGACCCGAGCTTCAAATTATTAACAAAATATTACAAAGACTGAAGCATAACCAATCCATGTACCCTCAGATTCCGTGGCCCGCTTGAAATCTAGATTCAAGTATGCATGGAAGGAAAAAACAATTTCATACTTAAGAATCCATGTCCTCGCTAATCTCTCAGAGATATTTGAAGTTAATTATCCTTCATTACTAAACCATATCCAAAAGCTTTCTATTTCATGGTTGACATTTGAGGCTTCTTGGCTGGGCCGAGTAGCTGCCTTTAAAATTATGCTTCTCCCCATAGTTATGTATTTATCATCATCACAATGGTGATGATGATGATGATGATGATCACCATTTATTTATATAGCGCCACTGATTCCACAGCGCTGTACACAGAACTCATTCATATCAGTCCCTGCCCCATTGGAGCTTACAGTCTAAATTCCCTAACATACACACACAGACAGACAGACTAGGGTCTATTTTGATAACAGCCAATTAACCTACTAGTATGTTTTTGGAGTGTGGGAGGAAACCGAAGCACCCGGAAGAAACCCACGCAAACACGGGGAGAACATACAAATTTAACACAGATAAAGCCATGGTCGGAAATTCACTCATGACCCCAGCGCTGTGAGGCAGAAGTGCTAACCACTTAGCCACCGTATTTATTCAGAACTATTCCAATTCTTCCAAAGAAATTCATGTCTCCATTCCATTCACTGATGCTTCGCTATATCTGGAAAGGGCAGCCACCTAGGTTGTCTTATGACTTTCTCTCTGGACCTCCCAAAAACACTGGGTGGACTTGGAACAGGCTCTATATACTGTGTGCCCAGTTGCAAACTTGATTTGGCTTCCCAAACACCTGAGACCTCACTCTCCTGACTCCCTAATGTGTAAGGTGGAGGTTTGGAAAATTTGGGATAGAACCATAGGGTCTTATACAGACCTCACCCTTCTGACTGATAACATCTCCCTCCACACAGTGTCTATGCTATTCCTGGATTTTGACATCTCTGGCTGGGTTCAAGCAGGAATCTCCTCCCTTGCCCATCTGTTTGGCCCTGTGGACCTCTGCTCTTTTGCACAGTTGCAGGACACATATGGGGGTAAATGTATCAATATGCGGGTTCTTCAACACCCGCGTGTTCAGCCTCTTCCGCGATTAAATTTCAAGCGGCGCTGCATTGTAAAGGGAAGTTAACCCTTTACAATGCAGCGCCGCTTGAAATTTAATCGCGGAAGAGGCTGAACACGCGGGTGTTGAAGAACCTGCATATTGATACATTTACCCCATGCTCTTCCTTTTAAAGACTTTTATAAATACCTGCGGCATTGGATCGGGGACCTTCATCGTCAAAACAGGCCACTTCGCCCCTTTTCTACACTAAACTGACTAACAGGGTAACAACAAGGGTGGAATCACCTTATGGTACCAATACCTTTCTTCCATCTCCCCCATCCATAAACACACCTCTCAATGTAAGTGGAAAACAGACCTCAACATTTCCTTCTCCCCAGCTCAGTGGGAAATCATATATGGCAATTTGTGTACGGTGTCTAAGTACACCAACCATGTAGCGATGTACTGTGTACACTTGAATGAAACGTATGACCTGTGTTTTTTGTACTTTATACAAATAAAGCTACTTTTTCTATCAAAAAACCATGTAGAGATGTTGTATAACTTGTTGTATCGTACTTAACTAACTCTGGCCCGCCTCCAGAAGATTTGGTCTAATCACTCAAATCTGTGTTGATGCAATTGTGGAGCTGTGGGTGGACCTTATTCATGTTTTCTGGTTGTGCCCCGTTGATCAGCCTCTTTGGCAAGAGGTCTTTGACCATGCTCGCAATGTTACCTCTATATCCTTAATGCCATCAACACTTGTAGCTCTTCTTCATTTATATGCTGAACAACTGGCAAAACACCACGGTATGTATGGGGCCATATCATGCTAGCCACTAGGGCAGCAATTACACAACTCCGGAAACAGCCTTCTCCCCCTCCCTTCCATAAGGTCATTGCGAAGATTCACTTTAGTTTTCGCATGGAAACATTAGACGTTATATACTCCATGTCACCATCCTCTCCAATTGTCAAGTGGATGTCATGGCACAAATTCACAACCGATGACGAGGGCTCTAAATTAATCCATCTTCTAGAAAGTGTACCCCTCTAACTCCTGATCCACCCAATCTACCTCAAGCCCCCTACCTAGATTTTCAATATTGTGAATATTTCATCCCCTTTGGAGACAATGCTGTTATATTTACACATTTGCTGTGTGGTTTGATATTCAATATTATGTCTGCACCCCACTATGTACCCACCTTCCCTATACTTTTAAAACCTTAATAAAAACTATTAATGTTAATAACAAACCTCTCCCTGTCTATCACACACACCCTTTTTTCTCTCGCCAATGGTCTTTGTTCAATAGCGTTCTAATACCAAGCTACGTCTGACACTTGAATGCGTAAGAACACAGGGACATGAAGTTATTAAGTGTTTTTTAATATATTGAAAATCAATTCACAATGCTTAAGATATGAAAACCATTAACAAAGATATTATACAATAGCTTCTTAAAAAGAAAAAAGGAAAAAAAAAAAAAAGAATTGAATAACAGAAAAATGGTACACTCATGAATGATAAGGTTTAGACTCCCAAAAGTGAACAAATCGTTTAGCTTTACAGGACATTTTAAGTCAGCTTCAGGTGCCCACAACCCCAGTTCTCCTGTGATGATAGCACCAAAAAGCTGGTGTAAATGCAAATTAGTTTTAATGATCTTGTTTTCAAAACATTTCTAGTCAGGAATTGTTCACACTGGCCTAACTTCTTACCAGAGTCCTAAAAGCTATCTCCACACAACAGGTCATACGCTTCCCTTCATTTACATATCAGACATGAATCCTCTAACTATGGTATTTGAGAAAGTTTGACCTTTTCCTGTGCAGTTATTTCCATTCATTGAAACTTAGCTCAGCTGTTGTCACCCAGTTGAGATGTCCTCAGAGATCACATAACCAGAAAGAATAAGGGGATATTTATTAGATATTATTGATGGGTATTTGTTATAAGCATAAAGAGATTCCAAGAACTTTTAGCTTTTTTGACCTGTGCCATAAAATAGTATTGGACAGTCATCTGCAGCTAAGAACAAACAGATGGATCTCTATACATCATGAGTAGAACACAAGACTTTAGAGACAACACGATAACAGAGTAATTTAGTTTCCCAATCTTATGGTTTAACCTATAGTAGGACACAGAGTTCCTGTGAGCCAAACCAAATTGTGAATTAAATCTCAAACATCTATTTGCAGGTTTAAGTGACTGTAAGTAGCTTGCATGTGACAATTAGCCATTGTAACAAAAACTTAATTTTGGTTGAATTTCATCTTTAGAAAAGTACCTGGTGATCTCCATATTGAAAAATTACTTTTCGTGTCTTGGCAGAGTAAAAGCAGTTTAGAATACCTTCTGGTTACTAAACAGAATACAAGAGTTTTAAATCTTATATTCTAACAGTGTAAACACAATCATTCCCATTATCAGCCTGTCACGGTATAGGAATTTGGATCCTAGGTTTGCCTAGATTAATACTACTCCAGTGAGGAGCGGAGTCTAGCGGGGAAACTGGTTTCACCAGAGGCCACCGCAAGGTGCTTTGGACTTAGCTGCATCTATCCCGCAGGTCCCGGCCCTCACTGAGAGGGCCAGGGGAAGCCCTAGAGGGGAATATACAAGAGAGGTCAGCGATAGCAGATAACAGGTTACTGCAGGAATGATGAAGAGTCAGCTCAGCGGACAACAGATTACCACTGGGATAGTGGTAGAGTTCATGGATGATAAAAGAGGGTACTGCAGGATACAATCCAAAGAAGAGAAAACACCCAGCAGGAGCAATGGAGCCACATCTAGTACCTTGCAGGTAAATTGAAGAATAGGCATCGCCAGGAGGAGGTGCCTTTTGAATTTGGAGCCAAAATGAGTCAGCCAATAGGAAGCAAGCAGAGATGAATAGAATGGATCTGCGCAGAAACGAAGATGGCGGCGGCAGGGACGGAGCGAGTGGTCAGCGGGGACCAGGTAAGTGCGCCGGGATTCGAGTAGGCAGCCCGACTGCCCAGCGTGTAACGGCCCTTTTTTTGAACCATATCTGTTCTCATTTACCGACCCATTCCTCAAACCAACTGGAGTGCCTTGTTTGCAATAGACTTACCTTTTACCTCACCTAACTCCTTATCGGTTCCTCTTCAATCCATGTCTTTATTGTAGGATGGTTATTCTGCTGAAGCTCAGGTATCACTTGCAAAATTATAATGAAAAACTTTTGATACATTCATAAAATGTATATTTTAATCCGCTTGTCTGCCTGCATCCGTTTAAGATTACTACTTTGTCCTATTTGATTTGTACGGTTATGAGAATATTAGATTGTTAGATTAGTTAAATGTTGGGCTAGTCGCTCCTATTTGAAACATTGTTACAGATTAACAACAAGGAGAAGTAGGCTAATCTAAAATACACCTGTGTTTATGTTAGCGGTGTAATACACAGATTGGCTACAGGTATGTTTTGAAGAATGATTGCAATAAGTGGTCTGACTCTAGATAAGGGCACATAATATGGTGGGCTATAATGGAAAGGTACAGCTTATCACACACCTGGATGGACCATTGTTTTATGCAGCAAGTATTACTATGAGAAGCACGTACTAATTTTAAAATGAAAAATAGTGTTTCAGAATACCTTTCCATTGCCTTCAATGCACTATTAATAGGATTCAAATTTTCATAAAAGGTCAAATTAGAAACTGTTTATTTAGAAATGCGGCTTTGAATTCATATTGGGATACATCGCACATCATGTTATGCAACAACATCTGTGATCATTTCCAAAGACACC
This sequence comes from Mixophyes fleayi, assembly GCF_038048845.1. Lineage (NCBI taxonomy): Eukaryota > Metazoa > Chordata > Amphibia > Anura > Limnodynastidae > Mixophyes > Mixophyes fleayi. The sequence goes on from NC_134404.1 coordinate 220,206,559, forward strand.
CATTATTCTTTATCAATAATATTTTTTTAAGAAAGTGTGTGTGTGTATATATATATGAATTTCAAAATATTTAAGAACTAAGATTTACATATTGAACCTAATCACAATATATCTACTAAATGATCCTTATGATGGAACAGGTTTACAATGAGGTTTTGCTGTGGGTGTGACCTGGTTTTACAGCTGCAACACGCACAAGTCTGGACTGGACCTGTGGAGAAAAACCATACAAGTCTATGTAAGATGACTGATTGAATTATTAAATAATTGTCAAGAATCATAGAATAATAATAGAGTATTTCTTAACCAATTGTGTATTTGGAAGTTAGGTGTTCCTGCATCACAGACAGCGAACTCAGGTTAAAGTAGAGACAATTAAGATATCTACTTTTGTAGCTCAATTAATCAGAGGTCATTTAAAAAAAAACAAAAGAAATCTAAAAAAACAACACATGTCAAAACCACTTCTTCATATCTCTTTTTTAACTTTCCAAATAGAGAGAGAATTGCACCTACTACTGATATTTGTTTTTGGTACTGTTTTATAGAACTTAATTTAGATCAGATATTCCAAAAACACAGCTGGAATGGAATATGAAGGAAATTAACAAGTGACACGTGGGAATCATTTTGTTGGCATTTGAGAGTGGAGACACAAAAACACAAGATAATAGTAAGTGTATCCTGGGGAAGATATGAAGTTTTAGCCATAATGTTTCCATTCTAGTGAGAATAGTTGCACATTAATAGCCAATCTAAGACTTCTTACCTGATCAAAGCTTGTATTTAACTTTTCCAGTGTCATGTTGTACTCTCTAATTCGCTTATTATGTTCAGTCAGAACAGTGGCTTCCCTGGTTAGACTCTCTGCAAGTACAGAAGTAAATATCAATGCTTTTCATACAATTAGGTTTATGCTGACTGTAGTTACAAGTATTGTACACCTTTGTAAAAACCCCTGTGAATTAGGCCCACCTTCCCTCATGTATTCATTGGGTGCTGTGTTACCATATGGCAGAGTCTCACTGCCAGCACTAATAACCAGTAGAGAGTGGTCAGTGTTGGCTGCGAGAACTGGGCTCAGGATACAAACTCCTACAAACAGTGAATGAGAACCCTCAATGAAAAGCCTTCAGCTTCTAACCCAGGCAGGAGCCATGTTTACTAGAGGACTCATCCTAGTAGTTTAAGAAGGGAGCATGTCCCACAGCAGAGAGCAGCTGTATTATAGTCACTGTGTGAGTTCAGAAGGGACCCAAACCCAAACAATGGGTATATGGGGAGAGGATACACATTTATTTTTTTTGTAAATGTGGTGGTCCACAAATATAATCTAACACAGAAACATGATTGCAGGAAAAATTATATTAAAGACAAATTATCTGAACAGAAAGCTCTGGGTGTTAGACAACACTTGATAAGCCACCAAGTCAAACACCCTGTTGTAACCTAATAAGTCAAACTATGGAGAACATTACCAGTTATATTTATTTAAAATATGTAACCAGGAAGAGATAAATTGGGTGTCAGCTCTCATTTACAAGCATGTCCTGGAAGCATGAAATCCAATTTTAAATGTGGCACCATCCATGAAAGATGGTTTCCATTGGCACAGAGAATGGATAGAAATCTTGACATAATATGTACACACCAATTGCTTTCAGGCATGTATCACTAAGGTGTGCCCACTTACTGTTTTTATCATGATGCCCATGCCACTCGCCTCATTATAGGCCCAACCTTGGAGATATGGTACTCATCCGGTTGGTAGACCCTGGATTTGCCATCTCTGTGGGTGGCATCGCCCCCTGGGCTTAAATACACCTGCGCTGCAGTAATGTCCCCCCTTATTCTCCATTGCTGGGCAGCATTACCCAGTGCAGACAGCAGTGCAGAGTACACTCGTAGGGACTCGCTCTCCATTTCATATCAGCCGCCCAGACGGCAGTGACGTCACCGGGAAGTAACCATCTCGCTGCCGCCATAGACAGCACAGTAAATACCATCAGTCTTCCAGCACTAGCACACACATGACTGTGCACAGGGAGAGGAGGATGGAGAGGACTCGGGCACCTACTGATGACCAGATGCTGATTGATGAGCTGCAGGTGGAGAGAAAAATTGTGATGATACCAGGATGTTAGGGTAGGAACCCAGAAGAAAGTCCTGGTATCAAGGGGTTCAGGATCACACAGGCAAAGAAAAGGTGTGGATACAACGGTATCTTTATTACAGCTAACTGCAAACAATAGCTTATATATATATCAAACCATAATTCAAACAACACCCAGTGTTCACCAAACTTCAACCATCACCCAGTAACACCCCAGTGTTCAATAACCCCAAATTGTTTATAACGAAAATAGGTTTTCTTTACCAGTCCAAGTTATAGGGGAAGGATGATGTCCGTGATTAATAGAATAAGCCAGGCAGAGCAGACAAGTCTGCAAGTCCAGGAAAAGCTTGTAATCCAATAGCCACAATACTTCCAGGTAAATTCCTCCTCAGCACACGGGCAGCAGTCAAAACTCCAACGCCAGTAGCTTCTAGAAGCAAAAATCCCACACCCAGAAATCTCTCCTGCAGGCCTTCTTAAAGGGACAACATTTCCCATGTGTGGAATCCCTCCCTGCAGGGTTATCCACAGGTCACAGATACTGGGATTGGCTGGCAGGTATTAGGGGGGTGGAGATGGGAGTGGAGAGCTGTCCTTCCCTCATGGCTTTCCCTCCTGCTGTTTTGGAGACTAGGAGTCTGAAACAGATCCAGGGGAAACAATAGCTGCTCCAACCAGTTGCTGATTGACTTATTCCTGGTTAAGTAAGAGAGCCTCCCTGTTTTAACCCCTTCCAGTCATTTGTGATGTCAGAGGGGCTCCAGCTAATCTCAGCTTCCTGTCTGTAAGAGGGGGGGGATGCCTTAGTCAGGAAACAGTACATCCACCATGTTGTAATCCGATATAATGTTCAGATGAATACATGTAACCCACCTGGCTTTATTTAAGAATACTATGGTCAACTTAAGTCCATCTCATAGGTTTTTATACACACTTAGATTATGTAACAAATGAGGTTAATAAATTAATGCAACCCAATGTTCACCTAAGCACAAGCAACTTTCATTCTAAGTGTTTAAAATGACAGATGGGGAAAATGATGGCTGTCAGACCCATCGCGTCACAAAAATGAAGTGAGATAGAGTCTTTGATTATGCTTATTAACTGCATCTGTTTCGCTACCATAGAACTACAAGTCCCAGCATACCGGGTGGAGCGTGTCCTCCTACGACAGCTGGAGAGTTACAACTTGTGTCACTATGCTCCGGCTGCTGCTGGACTGCTAGTGGAAATAGTTATCAACACTGTTATTTATAAATAGAAGTAACTAACATGAAGTGTAAGAACAATGAAAGAAGGGTCACACATGAAGATGTGTATGTCCTACGCCTTGCACACAAACTGAATATGAGAGCTGGAAGAAACGTTCTATTGTTACTGGTGTCTTCTCGACATATTCGTTTTGCCTTATTGTTCATTTATATAGCACAAGCATATTATGCAGCACTGTATATAAAACGTAATAATTCACATTAGTCCCTGTGCCATTGGAACTGATAGTCTAAATTTTCTACCACAGAAGGGCAAAAACACTTGGGTGCATTTATGTCAGCAGCCAATTAGCCTGCCAGTATTATTATTATTATTGTTATTTATTTATAAAGTACTGAAATATTATTCAGCTCATGACACAGACTACATGTAATGACATGAAACAGAAGGTAAAAATTGCCCTGCCCAAATGAGCTTACAATGTAAGAGGTGTGGGGAACACTTGCTACATAAGATAGAGGAATAACAACTGCAGTGGCTGGTGGTGACTATTGTAAGGCAGACAATAATAAAACAGTCATTGATGACTGGCATTTCTCTGCAATTACTGGTGGTATGGTACTTTTGGAAGAAGGAGCTATAGCAGAAGGTGGAGGCACAAAACATGGACCAGTCACAGTAGAAATGATAAAACTATCTAACAATAACTGTCCTTCACCAATTATTTTAACTGACCCTCCCTTCTCGTCTGGTTCTAGAGAAGGGGTTTGTTTTCATACTGCATGGGCAGTCGTGTCGTCTGTCATTATTTCTGTGATGGCAATAACCATGACAGCATTGACAGTTAGACTCACTGGGTCCAGTGCTGATGGTAGTCAGTAGATCTTCTAAAGGACCTTGTGCTAGGTGTGATAACTTCATTGTACTCCACACTACCGAGTCATTTCCCACTGCCTTCACAAACTGTAACCTGTTTTTAGATGTGTGAGAAGAGGATTATGCATACTTACCAACTCTCCCGGAGACTCCCGAAATTCGGGTCAACTGGCATTTCTCCCGCATCCTGGGACTCCTTTGTCAAAATGACGTGATTCACCGAGAATCGCGTCATTTTGACCCCGCCCCCCGCGACAAAACATCATTTTACTCGTGGGGGCGGGGCCAAAATGACGCGATACGAGGCGCTCGCCCCCTCCTGCCTATTAGTCACGCCCCTCTCCCGGACGTTCCCTACTGAAAGTAGGTAAGTTTGTGATTATGTGGGAGACTGGTTACAGAGCTGATCTAAAGCACCACCATCACTAACTGTTATCTGCATGTCCCAGTGTTCCTCAAACTGTTTTAGTGTTCCATATAAATTGCATTCATTTACAAGTGTGTATTAAAACAATATATTTTTTGATGACCGATACAATACACTAACCTGCAAATAGTATAATCTTGCATTGTTCTCAAATTATTGTATGTATCTAAATACATATTTTAAAGAAAGTGTGTAAAAGGAAATGTGCTCTAATTGCACATATTTTCATTTATGTAAAGGCTTTTGGTGGCATGGTGACACAGTGGTTAGCATTGCTGCATCACAGTTATGGGGCCATGGTTTCAACTTGGACCATGTTAGCATCTATGCTGAGTGTCATGTGCAAGCTAATTTTTAGGCATAAATCTGCAAATATATGTTTGTGAATTACTTCCAAGAAATAGTGTGACATGGCTCTCTTAGAAGCTGTTAGATCAATGGGTTTTGTGTATGTTAAACTACCCAGAGGGGGCTGGTAGATAAGGGTAGCACCTTATATCATTTATGGCAGGACGCAAATGTGAAAGCCTTTGAGGATATCTCTTGCAAGACAATGTAATCTAACACGTGTTTGGGAGGCCCCAGACAGGCCGACTGCAGAGACTGGGTTGTATGTTAATGACAGATTCAAGCTGAATAGGGTTACAGGAAAATATCATCTCATTTTTTCCAATATCATACATACCAGAGGCATGTGTGGTATGCAGATGAAGGGAAACTTATGACCTGTTGTGTGGAGGTAAAATCATGTTTGTAAACCATACTGTTGAAAAGTTAGGAAGGTGTAAAGAAAACTTGATTTAAAGGTATTCCAACAGCAGAGTCATAAAACCCTAATTTGCATTCTACCATCCTGTTGGTTCTGACCTCACAGGAAAGGGGCCTGGGGGGTCCTGTAGCTGGGTTTTAAAACTATAGTGTAAATGTAAGTCTTGGTTCACTCTGAGGGAGTCATTTGATTGAAGAGGTCCCATTTTTTCTGCTTCTCCCAGCACCAGAAACTTGATTCTAAGTGAGGTATCAATTCTGTGTTTCATCCTTTTTATTTTATAAGAAACAATTGCACTATATTTGTATGTCTTTTATTATCTGTTTTAACTTAAGCATTGTGGATGTATTTTTCATATTAAATTACACTTAATAAGTTCTAGTCTCTATGTTCTTACGAATTCACGCGACAGTTTGGTCCAGACGCTACATAATTGAAACTGTGCAAACCTTGTGGTTTATGTGAACTCTGATTAAAGTAAATTGTGTTAGATTAATGCTAGGGAGAACCGAAGGCTTCCTAAATAAGAGTGTCAGCTCTTGTCCGAAAAAACCTTAGTGGTTGCATAATTAGTATCGCAAAGCTAGTGGGTGGCATAGATAGGAAAGGATTTAATCATTTTAGACAGACCAGGTGGTTGTATTTTTTTGTTAACCCTGTGTCACATATGCATCACGCAGACTCAGGTGAGTGCTGTTCGTGACAGTCTATGTTAGGGAATTAAGACTGTAAGCTCCAATGGGGCAGGGACTGATATGAGTGTGTTCTCTGTACAGCGCTGCGGAATTAGTGGCGCTATAGAAATAGATGATGATAGTGAAATATGATCTCAGTATCAACCTCCTGTAGCCATGGACAAATCATGCTATATGCCTCTGTTTCTGTTTGTAAATTGATTGTAATGTGTAGAAATGCAGTCCCTGAAAAGTCTGTGCTCCTTGCTGTGTAAATCAAAGTCCCTAAATCACAATCAAATTACTTTTTCAGCTCCTCTGTAAAGATCAAGACATGCGATTGGGAGTTCATGGAAACATCCGCCAGCATCCATTTTTTGAGCATATTGACTGGGTCTCGTTGAAAGCCCTTAAGGTTGAACCCCCATACATACCTGCACCAGTAAGTACACAGCAGAACTTGTACAAGCACTTGGAGAGCTAGTAAATAAATGCTGTTCAGCATATGGTACATAAGTATAAGGCACATAGACCTGCTGAGATGTAGACATGTGTACACATGTATCAGATGTCATGCAACCATTTGACGTTTGTTTTTTATGCAAAAAGCATCTCTACTTTAACACAATTATAACAGGGAAATTTAAAATGCATGTTCAAAGATTACAACAAGAAACATTTGGAAGAGATTAATTTCTACCACTGGAGCCATATAAGTAGAAAATACTTTATTATTACTTTAACCATACTTTCTGTTAGCTGAATTCACATGTGTGAATATATCCGCTGCCAATTTTTGAATAGTAAATGTTTGCATTGTACTTCATAATAAATTAATATGACAAAGTGCCTCAAGCTTCAGTGGTGTCATTAGTTGCTTACGAAATGATGGGCTTCATTCTTATGAATGTTGGTTCAGGGCACAAATATTTAATCTGGGCATCTATTGTGAAGCACAACATGTCCGCTGCCAGCACTAAGCCAGCTTTGAATGATCCATGCACCTTGAGTTCCATCAGTGTACCTAGATTTCCATCAAGGCGCATGGGCTTGTGAGCAAGATAGCAGTGTTAGTAGAAGACCACTAGTTTGCACAGATAGATGACTTGGGTAGAATAAGGAAGTTTCTTACAAAGCAGCAGTAGGCACACCAACACACCTACATTTCCAGATCATTGCAGAAACCAAGATTTCTTTTGCACCAACACAGCGCTGGTGATCTTTGGGTCTCATCTTAAACTTTTAATAGGACCCTTCTGTCCTTAAGTTGCATTTTGAACTACATATACACAAAGTTGTCATATATAATACAGTGTAAACCTGTAGTGTGCAAACCTGCGACTTGAAGGGTGGAATGGGAGAGGGAAAAGGCTGATGAATGTAAGCAATGTATAGCAAGGCCGTGCTGAAGGCGTGTCAATACAGATGTGGCTGATCCAAGTCCTGGGTTCCACTTAAGTATGTGTTCTTTAGCCATATCATTTGCACTAAATACAGGATAGGTGTAACTGCTGACTGATAGTGATGATTAATACGGTATAGTTTAGAGATGAGCGCACTCGGATTTCTGAAATCCGAGCCCACCCGAACGTTGCCGATCCGAGTCGGATCCGAGACAGATCCGGGTATTGGCGCCAAATTCAAATCTGAAACTGAGGCTCTGACTCATAATCCCGTTGTCGGATCTCGCGATACTCGGATCCTATAAATTCCCCGCTAGTCGCCGCCATCTTCACTCGGGCATTGATCAGGGTAGAGGGAGGGTGTGTTAGGTGGTCCTCTGTCCTGGTAGATCTCGTGCTGTGCTGTTTAGTTCTGTGCTGTGCTGTTTAGTTCTGTGCTGTGCTGTGCTGTGCTGTGTTCTGCAGTATCAGTCCAGTGGTGCTGTGTGCTGTGCTCTGTCCTTCTGAGGTCAGTGGTGCTGCTGGGTCCTGTGCTGTGTCCTGTTCAGTCCAGTGGTGCTGTGTCCTGTGCTCTGTGCTTCTAAGGGCATAGTTATTTCCCCAATATTCCCCTGTGTTTAAAAAAATAAAAAAAAGTTATTTAAAAAAATACCAAAAACTAATTTAATTTTTTTTAATTACCACAAAATTTGCACAACCAATCCTGCAGTATAAGCCCATTGGTACTGCAATATTACCAAGTTCACACATTCAGCAGTAAAAGTCCAGTGGTACTGCAATATTACAAAGTTCACACATTCTGCAGTATCAGTCCAGTGGTGCTGTGTCCTGTGCTCTGTCCTGCTGAGTTCCGTAGTGCTGCTGGGTCCTGTGCCGTGTCCTGTTCAGTCCAGTGGTGCTGTGTCCTGTGCTCTGTGCTTCTAAGGGCATAGTTATTTCCCCATTATTCCCAAGTTTTTAAAAAATAAAAAAAAAAGTAAAAAAAAATAAAAAATAAAAAATTAAAAAATAAATATATAATTATAACAAAATTTGCAAAACCAATCCAGCAGTATAAGTCCATTGGTACTGCAATATTACCAAGTTCACACATTCTGCAGTATCTTGTGCTACATATAATGGAGACCAAAAATTTGGAGGATAAAGTAGGGAAAGATCAAGACCCACTTCCTCCTAATGCTAAAACTTTTTTTTTTGCATTATATGACCAATCAACAGTCGTTTGCCATGTTCAAAAAGTAAAACCAAATTTAAACAAATTCAAGAAATTAAACCAAAAGTAAAATGCCCTGTCATAATTTAAAACAAGAGGTATTGACGTGCTCTAAAACTACTGTATTGTTGTTTATATTTTATAAACACTACACTTGAAAGCTTGAGTCTTTCAATAAAAAAGTAACTGTCCATTGCACGAATATTTGCAACAGGGACAATTTTAGGGTTAAGACAGTCAACTAATAACACTTCGACGCTGTCTGTCTTTATAAACACTACACTTGGAAGTTGGAGGAGGTATTGTGGCCCCGGCACCAAATTTACTACCGGGGCCACTCCACTGTGCAGTCCATATTTAGGTGTATCAGATATTAAACAACGGTGACAGTTGATGCCCAATTTTTTAATTATATTGTGGCCTCGGTACCAAATTGTGTACCGGGGCCACCACACTACGCAGTCCATACCCTTTTTTGGTGGAATTCTGACCCGTGGAGGGTTTTTTAATTATATTGTGGCCTCGGTACCAAATTGTGTACCGGGGCCACCACACTACGCAGTCAAGATAGATAGATGCGTATCATAGATAAAGTACATTCAGTGGTGTGGGGCAAATTGAAAAATATTCAAAATGCACTGACATTATCAAAAACAAGAGGTTGTCACACGCTAAAACTCCAACATGTATATGATGGAGAGGATGGAGGAGCAGCCGTATGTGCAGTGTAATGCAGACCTGTTGAAGGTTTTTTATATATTTTATTGTGGTGCCCAGTGCCCACTCCTCTATGCAGTCCAGATACATTTATTGGTGCGAATCATAAAAGTTCAGGGTTTTTAATATATATTGTGGTGACCCACTCCTCTACGCAGTCCAGGTACATTAATTGGTGCGAATCATACAAGTTGATGGTTTTCTTATTATATATATTGTGGTGACCCACTCCTCTACTCAGTCCAGATACATTTATTGGTGCGAATCATAAAAGTTCAGGGTTTTTAATATATATTGTGGTGACCCACTCCTCTACGCAGTCCAGGTACATTTATTGGTGCGAATCATACAAGTTCAGGGTTTTTAATATATATTGTGGTGACCCACTCCTCTACGCAGTCCAGATACATTTATTGGTGCGAATCATAAAAGTTCAGGGTTTTTAATATATATTGTGGTGACCCACTCCTCTACGCAGTCCAGGTACATTTATTGGTGCGAATCATAAAAGTTCAGGGTTTTTAATATATATTGTGGTGACCCACTCCTCTACGCAGTCCAGGTACATTTATTGGTGCGAATCATAAAAGTTCAGGGTTTTTAATATATATTGTGGTGACCCACTCCTCTACGCATTCCAGGTACATTTATTGGTGCGAATCATACAAGTTGATGGTTTTCTTATTATATATATTGTGGTGACCCACTCCTCTACGCAGTCCAGATACATTTATTGGTGCGAATCATAAAAGTTCAGGGTTTTTAATATATATTGTGGTGACCCACTCCTCTACGCAGTCCAGGTACATTTATTGGTGCGATTCATAAAAGTTCAGGGTTTTTAATATATATTGTTGTGACCCACTCCTCTACGCAGTCCAGGTACATTTATTGGTGCGAATCATAAAAGTTCAGGGTTTTTAATATATATTGTGGTGACCCACTCCTCTACGCAGTCCAGGTACATTTATTGGTGCGAATCATAAAAGTTCAGGGTTTTTAATATATATTGTGGTGACCCACTCCTCTACGCAGTCCAGGTACATTTATTGGTGCGAATCATACAAGTTGATGGTTTTCTTATTATATATATTGTGGTGACCCACTCCTCTACGCAGTCCAGATACATTTATTGGTGCGAATCATAAAAGTTCAGGGTTTTTAATATATATTGTGGTGACCCACTCCTCTATGCAGTCCAGGTACATTTATTGGTGCGATTCATAAAAGTTCAGGGTTTTTAATATATATTGTGGTTACCCACTCCTCTACGCAGTCCAGGTACATTTATTGGTGCGATTCATAAAAGTTCAGGGTTTTTAATATATATTGTGGTGACCCACTCCTCTACGCAGTCCAGGTACATTTATTGGTGCGAATCATAAAAGTTCAGGGTTTTTAATATATATTGTGGTGACCCACTCCTCTACGCAGTCCAGGTACATTTATTGGTGCGATTCATAAAAGTTCAGGGTTTTTAATATATATTGTGGTGACCCACTCCTCTACGCAGTCCAGGTACATTTATTGGTGCGAATCATAAAAGTTCAGGGTTTTTAATATATATTGTGGTGACCCACTCCTCTACGCAGTCCAGGTACATTAATTGGTGCAAATCATACAAGTTGATGGTTTTCTTATTATATATATTGTGGTGACCCACTCCTCTACTCAGTTCAGATACATTTATTGGTGCGAATCATAAAAGTTCAGGGTTTTTAATATATATTGTGGTTACCCACTCCTCTACGCAGTCCAGGTACATTTATTGGTGCGATTCATAAAAGTTCAGGGTTTTTAATATATATTGTGGTGACCCACTCCTCTACGCAGTCCAGGTACATTTATTGGTGCGATTCATAAAAGTTCAGGGTTTTTAATATATATTGTGGTTACCCACTCCTCTACGCAGTCCAGGTACATTTATTGGTGCGATTCATAAAAGTTCAGGGTTTTTAATATATATTGTGGTGACCCACTCCTCTACGCAGTCCAGGTACATTTATTGGTGCGAATCATAAAAATTCAGGGTTTTTAATATATATTGTGGTGACCCACTCCTCTACGCAGTCCAGGTACATTTATTGGTGCAAATCATACAAGTTGATGGTTTTCTTATTATATATATTGTGGTGATCCACTCCTCTACGCAGTCCAGATACATTTATTGGTGCGAATCATAAAAGTTCAGGGTTTTTAATATATATTGTGGTGACCCACTCCTCTACGCAGTCCAGGTACATTTATTGGTGCGAATCATACAAGTTCAGGGTTTTTAATATATATTGTGGTGACCCACTCCTCTACGCAGTCCAGAAAGATACCTCGTTGCAACGTTTTGGACTAATAACTATATTGTGAGGTGTTCAGAATACACTGTAAATTAGTGGAAATGCTTGTTATTGAATGTTATTGAGGTTACTAATAGCATAGGAGTGAAAATAAGCCCAAAAACTTGATTTTTAAACTTTTTATGTTTTTTCCAAAAAAAATCCGAATCCAAAACCTTAAATCCGAACCGAGACCTTTCGTCAAGTGTTTTGCGAGACAAATCCGAACCCCAAAATTAATGAAAATCCGGATCCAAAACACAAAACACGAGACCTCAAAAGTCGCCGGTGCACATCCCTAATTTAAACCCACAGAACAATACCAGGAAACCACACCTTAGAAAACAAAATCAGCAAGGTAGTATAGGCTTAGCTGGGTGCAGCATGCAGGTCGTGGCCCTTGGGGTGAGTATTAAGCATAGCCTGAGTGCAGAAAAACAGGGTCTGGTTGAATAAGCTTAGCCATACACCACTGCTAGAGGAGTGATAAGTTTCCGGGAAGCCAGGGAATTGATGCAGGAGCTAACTTGTGTTTCTAATATGAAGGGGTAAATTTCCTGGAGGAGTATAGTAGAAGGGTAATCCCTCAGATAGACTGTAAGGGGAATATACAAAGATATTAGGGAGACAAATATGTAATAGTTTGCTGTAGTCCACTGAAGCCCAGGGGATGCTACCAGAGATTCACCTTCTGGTTTCCTACTGGTACACAGAACGTATTTAAACAGAGTGCCAAGATGTCCAAGGGGCAGGGAGGAAGCATTAGTATGGCTGTATCAATATATATAGGGTATTAACAAGGTACAGGAGGGAAACATTCTTTAAATGAAGAGAAATATTAGAACACGAGGATATGCACTGAAACTGGAGGGATGTAGGTTCAGAGGAAATTTGAGGAAAAACTACTTCACAGAAAAGGTGGTGGATAAATGGAATAGTCTCCTACTAGAGGTGGTAGATATTAATACAATAGAGCAATTTAAACATACTTGGGACAAAATAAGGATATCCTTACACAGATTAAAAAACCAAATAGGGTTTGAGGTTACCGTAGGTTCATAAAAAAAAATGGCCAGACTAGATGGACCAAGCGGTTCTGTTCTGCCATCAAATTCTATGTTAAGAGCTGTACATATTTACTTAAGAGCTTTTTTAATACTATCTTTCCAACACACAGGCATTATGATTTTCTTCAAACCCCTCCTACTACCACAGCCACCCACTGCAACTATCCTGCTCCACACCAGCCTTTCTCCCACATCACTGTTGCCTCTCACCCTACCTCTACTTACTCTACACTGTTTCACCACAATCTGCGGGTAGTTCACCATCACTCATCCACTTCTCATCCCCTACCTTGCTACACCCATCCACATATAAACATCCCATATCCTCTTATACATACTTTCTACCCTCCTGCCACTTCCTACAACAATACTTTTCCCACCCCCTTCAATAACTTTTTCACCTCAGTCACTCAACCACCCCCACTCTCTTTTTTCTTGTTCCCTTACCAGGACTGCCTAGAAGGAATGCAGATGAAAGGAAATGTAAGGAAAGACTAAAAGATTGAAAGAACTTCAAGGATAACAGGTACATACTACAAGGAGAACTGATACACCCCTACAAGGAAAATAGATACACTCTTCATTTCTATACTAACTCTCACCAACAACCATAACTCACCAGGAATACGCTGGAGATTACTAAACTAGGAATTTACTGGAGATGACTGATACCAGGAAGACACTAGAAATGGCAGATACCAGGAATACACTGGAGATCACTTATTCCAGGAATACACTGGAGATGACAAATACCAGGAACACACTGGACATGGACTGATACTAGGAGTATGCTGAAGATGAGAGATACCAGGAATACACTGGAGATGGTTGATACCAGGAACACACTGGAGATGGTATATACCAGGAATACACTGGAGATGATTGATACAATAAGAATGCTGGAGAAGAGAGATACCAGCAATACACTGGAGATTATCGATACCAGGAGTATCATGGAGATGACTGAGGAATCAGACACTGAGAGAACTTCAAGGATAACAGTTACATACTACAAGGAGAACTGATACACCCCTACAAGGAAAATAGATACACTCTTCATTTCTATACTAACTCTCACCAACAACCATAACTCACCAGGAATACGCTGGAGATTACTAAACCAGGAATTTACTGGAGATGACTAATACCAGGAAGACACTAGATATGGCAGATACCAGGAATACACTGGAGATCGCTTATTCCAGGAATACACTAGAGAAGACAAATACCAGGAATACGCTGGAAGTGACTAATTTCAGGAAAATACTGGAGGTGAATGACACCAGCAATTTACTGGAGATGGAAAACACTGAATAAGACCGATACCAAGAATACACTGGACATGGACTGATAATAGGAGTATGCTGAAGATGAGAGATACCAGGAATACACTGGAGATGGTTGATACCAGGAACACACTGGAGATGGTATATACCAGTAATACAATGGACATGATTTATACAAGGAGAACGCTGGAGAAGAAAGATACCAGGAATACACTGGAGATGATCGATACCAGGAGTATCATGGAGATGACTGAGGAATCAGACACTGAGAGAACTTCAAGGATAACAGGTACATACTACAAGGAGAACTGATACACCCCTACAAGGAAAATAGATACACTCTTCATTTCTATACTAACTCTCACCGACAACCATAACTCACCAGGAATACGCTGGAGATTACTAAACCAGGAATACACTGGCAATGACAGATATCAGGAATACACTGGAGAAGACAGATACCAGGAATACACTGGAGAAGACAGATACCGGAAAGATACTGGACATGATTAATATCAGGAGAATGCTGGAGATAACAGATACTAGGAAAACCCTGGAAATATATACTGGGGTTTGTGCTTCAGGGAGGGATAGGAATCTCAAGGGGTGGAATATAGACATGTTCACCGTCACCGAGAAGGCCAAGAAAATTGCGGCTGCAGCTAAGGCAAAGGGCGGTGACGTTGAGGCTAGTTTTAAAACTTACAGAAATTGGTTGAGCGGAGTGTATCTGTGTATGGCCTTTTATCTTCAGTCTCGTCCCAGGGAGTACATGGAGGTGCCTTCGAATGATACATGGGATGTATGTATCATCTGGCATATGATGAAGAGTTTAGGTCAAAATACGATGGTCACCCAAATCTGTTATTCGGGTTCAAGTCAAGGCCTGGGAAAAGGTTATGGAGGAGGGGTGGGTTGACCCCTTCCCTGCGGTCATAAGGCATCCTCCGTGGCGAGGGAAGCCTGGCATGCCAGTACAGTGAAAAAGGCAATGTTATGCATTTAATAGGGGATAATGTGAACGGCGTGCTGCATGCAGGTTCGCACATACATGCTCTCTCTGTAGTGGGCCCCACATGGCCAGGGATTGTGACAAAACGGCAAGAGGGGGTGGGGCAGGAGTCTCCACACCCTCTGGAGCTATTTAAGGTGGTTTCCCCAATAGTTTTTTCAAGCCTCTCCCGTTGGATGGATAGATATCCACAGCAGGCATAGGTGAAGTTTTCTGTGTTCCAGGTTTCTTCAGGGTTTCCATTTGCTAATCAAGGGGTCTGTGGGGACCTCTCGGGTCCCTAATTTAAAGTTGACATTTATGATTCTGGAGGTCTTAGTCGAAAATGTGGGAAAAGAGGTGATTTTAGGACATATGTGCAGCCCCTGTTCAGAGCCCCCGCTGAAAGGCATGGTGATTTCCCAGATTGATGTGGTGCCTTATTCAGCATCTATCATTCCCGCCTGGGGCTTCAGTAAATGATGCAATCCCAAAGCATTATTGCACAATGACCTATCAGTCCTTTGAATCTGCACTGGATTGGGTATGTAGCTTTGGGAAAGGGGCATTATTGGCGAAGGTGGACTTTCAGTCCGCATTCCGCCGTCTCCTTTTGCACCCTGGCTCCTTTACCTTCATGGGATTTCAAATGGAGGACGGGTTCTATATGAACAAGTGCCTTCCCAAGCTCAATCTCTGCTGGGACTGTTTAATGTTGCTTGAAGGGTTATACCGATGGGCAAAATGATTTTCCGCAAGCTGGACAGGGCAACCACTGGCTTCTCCCGGCCTCAATGTCATATTCCTCTGTCCCATGAGATTAGGGAATACTTGCGGGTGTGGAAACTGTTTCACCAGAATTTCAACAGTGTCTGTGTCTGGCTCGATCTCCCAAATTCCAGTCAGGAGTTACAGGTATTCTCGGATTCCGCGGGCTCAGTTGGATTCAGGGCATACTTCGCAGGTGACTGGTGCATGTCGCACTGGCCCACTGATTGGGTCCATTTCGGTTGTATGGCTAATTTGGCTCTCAATGCTTCCCTGTCCTGGCAGATTGTGAGGCCGGAATAAGGAGCCTGGCAGAATACTCGTTAGCTCCTGCTACGCTGTGTAGATATCAGGATGCCTCGCAGGAATGGCTCATTTTTCAGAATGTGGTTCCCACTGGTAGTAGGGATGGGTATGATCGTATGCAGAACTTTGTGTGGGCTGGTTATAACGCCGGTAAGTCAGAGTCAGCGATGTGCGCCACCATGGCAGGCATATCCTTTTTATCTAAAATGTATGGTTTAGTTGATGTGACCAGGGGGTTCTTAATTATTAGGGCGCTGTATGGCTGGGCAAGGACACGTCCCGTTCATCCTGATGGTAGGAGATCTATTAGTCAGGTAATATTGAAAGACTTGCTAGGTGCGATCTCTGTTTTGGCCCGTGACCCATATGAAAGGGGCCCTTTTAGCTCGGTCTTTGCGATGCTCTTCTTGGCGCATTTCGGGTGAGAAAGTTGGTTGCCTCCAGGCGGTCCGCTGCACTCTCTGGGATGTTAGCAAAAGACGTTGTTCTATTCCCTCATTCACTATCTTGCAGTATGCGGTGGTCAAAGACAGATCAGCTGGGTAAGCAGCGATGGGTTACACTGTCCCCCCTGCACAGTTGGTCAGTTTGCCCAGTGCAGGTGGTCGCTGGCTTTTCTGGACTGGGGAAAAAGGATACATTACCATGACTGGTGCATAATGATGGGTCCCCTTCACGTGATACCAGTTTAGACGCCTTGGGATTGAATAGCACGCAATTTGGCACACATTCGTTTAAAATAGGTGCGTCCACGTCTGTAGCTGTAGATAGTGAGTCAGGTCCATATATTCAGGAGATGGGCAGATGGAAGTCCACTGCATATCAGCGATACGTGAGACCGTCTCTTCTCTCTTGCACTTTTCTTATCCTCCTCTTCAGGGTTTGACACGGGACTCTGTTGCTTGCTGCTCTTGGGTGCAGGGGCGCGAAGGGATTTATCCGGATTTTCCCTCTAAAGTGGACCTGATTGGCTATTGGTACCACAAGGTTTTGATGGTTTTTAGCTTCGCCTGTGTCGCCTGTCCTTTTCTTCTTCTTGTCATTCTTCTTCTCTTTCTCTTTTTGTTTCCTCCTTATCGCCATCAATTTTCCTTCTCCTTGGATTAAGTCTTGCTTGTCTCGATGTGCAGTGGCTTATATAGATAATGGCCTATGGGATTGGTATGTTGTTGTGTGGTGCTATAACAGTGTTGTTTTTGCTGCAATATAGTGGATGGAACTCGCTAAAGCTCCCGGTCCTAGGTCACTCGTTTGTGCATTGGGCTGCTTTGCACCAAGCAGCTGGTAATACAGCTGCGTTCCCCTGCCAAGTAGCTGTATCTTGGTTAGGTTGGAGGGGAATAAGGTGGCTGAGTTTTAAACTGTCCACAAAAATTTTGGTTACACATCTGGGTGGAAATGATTTCTGTCACCATATCAGTTACAGTTTAATTTAAATAAATTAGTTATTTGCCAACAAGGCAGTGTGGTGTCTTTATTATATTACTTAGGAGTTAAGGTTAAGACTAAGGTCTATTGTTTATGATAGCAACCCTATGCATTTTACTAGAACTGAGGGATGGATTAAGGAGTTGGGTATGAAATGATGAATGTGATGGCACCGATGATGACAAGCGCGACGCAAAAATCTACAATGACTATAAAAACCAAATGCAGACTTAGCATAAAACACAATAGAGATCACGACCTGCTTTTCTTACATTCCGAACCCTGGCAAAGATGGCACTTTTAGCAAAACAGTGGTATATCGCACCAGGATTATCCTTACAACTCTAGGCTATATTTATTGGACCATTATCTTCGTTAAATTTATATTCTCAGAAGGCCTATAGTCCTAGAGGTGGTGCACCCACACTATGTACTAATATTGGAATTAACAAGAGTTGGTGTGTTTGACTTGGGGCACTCATAGGATATATAGAATATAAAACGTATTGAAACTTTATTAGTATACATTAAAAATAATGATAGTAAAACTAAGTAGAGCAGTGAAATATTAAAAGATGTAGATGGATATGTAAACCAGACAAAAATCTTGCTGAACTGTTAAGACTAGCAATAACCGCTAGTACGCGCTGTCCTCTCAATTCCTATATAGATCGGAGTATAATTAGTAAAAGGAATCATAAGCTTATCTGATATAAAGATCAGGGGTAGGAGGGGTGAAATAGGGTATAAATATCTTGCTAGCACAACATACACTCAATAGTGTTAGTGATCTTTCATTTCCCTCTTTATGATAGAAGGACTCGATATATAGGAATTGAGAGGACAGCGCGTACTAGCGGTTATTGCTAGTCTTAACAGTTCAGCAAGATTTTTGTCTGGTTTACATATCCATCTACATCTTTTAATATTTCACTGCTCTACTTAGTTTTACTATCATTATTTTTAATGTATACTAATAAAGTTTCAATACGTTTTATATTCTATATATCCTATGAGTGCCTCAAGTCAAACACACCAACTCTTGTTAATTCCAAAGATGGCACTTTGTATGCACGTCAGTTTGCATAGCGACTTCAACTTTTCTCTATTTAAAGCAGCAATGCCAACAGACGTGTGTAATGTAAAACAGTATAGGTTGTTAAATGACCTAGTAAAGTGTTTGGCTGTTGGCATTGCCGCTTTAAATAGAGAAAAGTTGAAGTCACTGGAAACTGACGTGCATAGAAAGTGCTGTCTTTGCCAGGGTTCGGAATGTAAGAAAAGCAAGTTGGTGATCTCTATTGTCAGTTTTATGCTAAGTCTGCATTTGTTTTTTATAGTCATTGTGGAAATCAGATTTTTTTTGTCGGTGTTCTCGTTGTCGGTGGCATCAGCGTCATTCTGATGACTACCACCAGGATTAAGCCCAAGGAACATTAAAAGCTGTAGTTTGTGTACATAACTATTTGGATCACTGAGGGTTAACAAAGTGAGTAGGTGTGGTGATGTACAAACAAGAGTAATTAATGGGCAGAGACAAGGGATCAGTTTAAAAGAGTGGGGTGGAGTTAGCTCACTCTCTTGGCCCAGAAAAATCAATCTCTCCCTCCCATTCCTGAGTCCTGGTTCAAGTGTGGTGGTTGTCTGCTCAAGGTACAGCTTGTCCTGCTTCTGTCTTCTTTACAAATGGCCACATGATGCACGTGCCAGTTCTTACAGTGGAGTGTTGGTGCAGGCCGGAGGTATAAAAAGGCTAATTGGAACTCGGGCTCATGGTATTATACGGGTTTTGTGGTTCAGACCCTGTAATGTTCATTTTATTGTTACCAATAAACATTGCCCAATTCGATTATTGTGGTTCGAACGCACAAAGAGATTTAATAGCAGTAGATAGCAGGATTTACAGCAAGCCATGCTGAAGCATTAAATATATAACAATAAACAGGAAAGTATAAACTCAGATACATTAGATTTCGCAAAGCGAGTCCTGTATCCAGGCTCAGATACAGTCCTGTTGCCTGTTGTCAGGAAGAGAGAGAAAGTTAACTGGCCCAGGAAGCTTATATGCAGTTTCAGTTAACAAAAAACAGTGACGATTTCACAATGTACACAAAGATCAAAGTCACTTCTTCATTGGTCCAGGGGTTTGGTCAGTCCAGTAAAATGCAAATCATAGGTCAGTGGAGGTCAGATCACTCCAACAGCTGAGCATAAGTGCCTAAGGGAACCGACCTAATCTAGTTTAAACCAACCTATTTGCATTCTAAACACAATATCATTTTGAGCATTAATCCTTTATCTTCCATAACTAGCGATCCCAGGAAGCGATTGCTTCACTGATAGTAGCAGATTCCTGATGGCAATGTGTAGATCAAAATGACACTAAACATGATACTTTTCCTATATCCTGAGCCTTAGATACCTTCAATATAATATAATTTATGTATAAATACTTTCTCATACATTTTACTAATAAATAAATGTGGATTGGAACATTAATAAATGTGTACTTTTTACAAGTGTAAGTGCGAATGTAAATGTGTGTTTTATTAATCCGTGCAATTGCGTCACTACATGTGGCATACCAATCGAATGGAAAACAAATTTTAATCAATTTAGTTTATTTCATCCTATTAATTGACTCCCACAACCCGGAGATATGTTGGTCAGCAGGGAGCTACGGCCATGGTATGGTACGAGTGCTATGGTTCAGCCTCGCAGGTAAGTTGGGCCTGCAAGTAGATAAGGTCATGGTATAGTATAGATATAGATTGTACGCTCCTTTGAGCAGGGCTTTCTCTCCTCCTGTTTCCACCACTTTAAACTTTGCTTTCCAGCTACTCAGCCCACCTCCTCTTGGACCTTCTGCTCTCCGACTCCTCTCGCTTCTCTCTGTTCCTCTCAGTGGCTCTTAACCTGTCATCCGCGCCCACCCTTTTGTGCTCAAGTTACCATCTTGTACTGATTATACCTCACCCTTTCTCTCCAGCTGTGCTCTGAGCTCCCAGAGTTATAGTGCTTACTGTTACTTGTACTGTGCCATTTTTTGTCCTTGTGCGGCGCTCTGTACACTTTGTGACGAAGTATAAATAAAAATTAATAATAATAATAGGTGTTGTAGTTCAGCTCTGGAGATATGCTGGGTCAGTAAAAGAAAGCACAGCCCTGGATGTACTTGGTGCTACATGTTCGAGGACCGTGGTATGGCACCGGCTGTGGTTCAGCTCTGGATGTACCTGGTACAACGTGGGTGATGGCTGTGGTATGGTACTGGATGTGTTTTATTTCTGGATGTACTGGGTGCCACATGTTTGAAGGCCATGGTATGATACAGGTGTTGTGGTTCAGCCCTGGAGGTAACTGGAGATGCTTGGTGAGCGTGAAAACGGCATGGTCTGCCGTCCAGCGGCTGGTGCAGCCTTTAATCTGGCAGGAGAACACTGTACAGGATAAGCAAACTGGGTGAACTCTACATTCATGGTAGTCGCGCGTTTGGAATCTGTGCCCTTCGAAGAGTCGGTCTAGGTTCGGTGCAAGTACAGCTTATCTGGGCTGACTTGCGGTGTTCTACACCCAGTGGGGTGCGGGTTCTGGGATCAGATGTCCCTTTAAGTTTAAGAAACAGTGTGTGCTTATGGATGGACAAGGTCGAGTACATTGTGCTATACGGTTTGATTTAAATAGATAAGAGTTATTTGCCAACAAGTCGGTGTGGTGTTTTTATTACTTAAGGTTAAGGAGTTAAGGTTAAAACTAAGGTCTATTGGTTATGTTATCAACCGTAAGGATTTTATACACTGGAGAAAGTAGATACCAGGAATTCACTGGAGACAACTAATATAAAGATTACACTGTAGCTTACTGTTAATAGGATTACAGTGGAGAAAACAATATCAGGAACACACTGGAAATGGTTGATACCAGGAATACAGTGGAGTTGATTGATACCAGTATTACACTGCAGATGACTACCAGGAACTCACTATACATGATTGATTCCAGGAGTATGCAGGAGATGTCTGAGGACTCAGAGAGTGAGAGGACTTTAAGGATAACATGTACATAATACAAGGAGAACTGATACACCCCTGCAAGGAAAATTAATACATTCTTCATTGCTATCCTGACTCCCACCAACAACCCCAAATCCCCAGGAACATATTTAATATGGTATATACCAGGAATACAGTGGAGATTACTGAAACCAGAAAAGTGCTGGAGAGGACTGATACCAGGAATACACTGGAGATGGTGACTACCAGGAATACACTGGAGCGCATAATAATAATTATTAATAGCGAAATTAACAGAGAAGCCAAGGCTACACTGATATGAGCATCTGTCATGTACATTTGGACACAGCTGCCTTAAATAGCATAGGAAGAAGAGGATGGTGATTTCTGCAGCAAATGACTGGAGATTCTATGTTATAAATAGTGGATGTATGCTTGTGCATGCATGTCTGCAGATTGAAAAGGCAGGCAGTTGGGGAAGGAGATGAGGAAGTCTGTGGAGTAGAACCTGTCCGGTTGGGTATCTGCTTCACAGATCACGCCTTAATGAAGTAAGAGTTTCGGCGGGTTCAGCGGGTCATAGCACCTCAAGTTAATGGTTGACACTGAACACTCCAAAAAATGGTTTGTTTGGAAACTTCTTATGAAACTATCTTAGGAGTTTGGGAGCAAGGACCTCAGTGGCATCAACCCAGGTATGTTCATCTGGACCATAGACCTTCCAATCCACTAGAAACCATCCCCCATTCTCTTCTCTCTTTTTCCTTCACAGGACTCCCTAAAAGGAACAACAAGCAATAGGAAATAAAGGGAACGAATCAGAGACTGAGAGAACTTCAAGAATAACAGGTGCATTCTACAAGGAGAAATGATACACCCCTACAAGGAAAGTTGATGCACTCTTTATTTCTATTCTGACTCTCGCAAACAGCCCCATTAATATACTGGAGATGGCAGAAATCAGGAATACACTGGCGAGGACTGATACAAGCAATACAGCAGAGATGGTAAACAACAGGAAAGCACTGGAGAAAACAACTATTATCAACTGAAGCCAAACTGACAGAGAAGCCAAGGCTAAACTGGCATGAACATCTGAAACTTATGTATTGACACAGGTGCCTTAAATAGTATAGGAGGAAAAGAAGGGGGATCCATGCAACAAATGACTGGAGAGTGTCACAGTTGCATACAGGAATACAGCTGGGAGCCACGAATATGGTGAAAACACTCTGTGTTTATTTGCAGAAATGTACAAAGCAGGTAATCAAGTCTGTAGAAATAAATACCAGGTGCAAGCTGATGCAGGAAATGATATGATTGTTCAGAAACCAGCAGGTAAACAGTTAATGCAGGGAACCAGGATGTATGAACAGATTTCCAAGCAGGAGGAAGAGTCCACAGGCTGCAACAAGGATATGACTTCACAGGATGAAACAACAGGAAATGACATAAATAACCAGCAATGTGTGCTGGGAGTGACAGGTATATAAAGGGAAAAATGAGACCACACCCAGGTGCATAGGATAATTAGTGAAGCAGCACCTCTGGTGAATGAAGGTACTGCTGATTGAAATGGGACACAGCCGAGAGAGAAGATGAGGAAACCGCTCATGCAGGACACTGAGCGTGCCTTACTGAGGTAAGAGTGTCAGCAGGTCCAGAGTAGGATAGTAACCCCGGTCTTAATGGTTGATGCTAAACACCCATAAAGTGGTTTGTTGGGAAACGTCCTAAGAAACTTTCTTAGGAGTTTGGGAACAAGAACATCAGTGGCATCAAGACAGGTATGTTCTTTTGAACCATAGCCTTCCAATCCACCAGATACTGAGTCTTTCCCCAAGAACATCTGAAATTTAGAAGCCGTTCAAGGAGTCTTGATAGTAGAAGTAGCCAAGGCTAAGGATGAAAAAACAATAATAAACGGCAGTTTGAGTAGGGAAATATCATGGTGTAGGGAAATATGGAAAGAATTAGAAATACGGAAAAAAGGGGAAGCTTAAAGACTACCTGATTGATAAACTTTTTATTCTCAATGGACCAATGTACATAGGTGAAAGTTTCACACCAAAGTGCTCGTAAGTGAAGATTATGGGTTGACAACCAAACTATGCTTCCTACTTTCAAAGATGTAGCAGCGCAACGTTTCTTGTCAAAGAATTAAAAGCAAATGGATGCATTCTTTAGACTCTCCACCGCTTTAGTTCAGATGTAAAAGTGGTAACACAGAGAGCCCTTTTTACGCCACACGGTGGTATAATTTCATCGTGCACCGTCCTCCTGTCAGAATGCAGAATTCCAAATCCTGGGATAAAGCTATAAAAGTCCCCTCCTATTCTCAACAAATTGCCAGTGCAACACTTTCCTAGTTCCTGGCACTAGCGTACCACTGTTGTTGTTTATCTGCTGCTGCACAGACTTCAGCCATTACCATCTGTTGCTGCTCAAACAGTAGATATTTACCCCTCATGAGGATGAAGCTTTCTCCTACGTTTTCTTCTGATTCACCTTTGGCCATTAGGGGTAGTAGGTTACTGCTCTAAGTCTTCCAGGTTCTAGATACTTCTCTGTGTCTCTAGGTACGAGTTTCCAGTACCAGGTTTGACTAGGTTGTGGGTTCTGGGACGGCCTGATCCCTTTGGGTTTGCTCATCCCGAGTTCCTACTTTCTGATGCAAGTCCTGAGTCCTGAGTTGCCCGGGACCAGTTCCAGGTTTATTCTGTCCAGGAGGTAGCCTTTCCAGTCTTGGTACAATAATCCTCTGAGTTTCTGGACATTGGGGGGTACTAAGTCTCTGGCCGTTGGTTCTGTTTCTCTGTTCCCGCTTCCAGGTTCCAGTCCACCAGTTCTAGATTTCAGTTAGTTATTCAACTAGAGAGTCCAGTCCAGTATTGCTCCTCCTGTCATCTGGTAGTCACAAATAGAGTACACCTTCTCTCCATGAGAATCCGGCCTCCTAGTTTCCACTTTACCTCTGCTACAGCTAGTCCCAAGGGTCCCGAGACAGATCCCAGGAACCCTATTGCCATGACAACACTCACTTTATTACCCTACACCCACCACCCCAGGGGTGTAGGAAGAGCCTTAGTATTTTCAGCACAGGGCTGGTTCTTCCTAGCACAATTTTTTTGTGGACCTCACTTCCTACAGATTTCAGCCCCGTGCTGTATAGCTTGGGGTTGGGTTGCCATTATGGCAGGGGGACACTTGACAGGGGTCTATAGTGCCATCCACTCCAGCTGGTTGGCCTACTGCTGGTTTTGGTAAAATCAGATGGACTCCCTGGATTTTTTTTCTCCTAATTTCACCGCAACCAGCACTATCCTGGCAGCACTAGGATTAATAGCATTAGGAGGGGGGACTCCACGTATTTGTTTTAAAGCAAATTTTATTTTTCAACACCTTATAGAATTGGCGGTTCAGGCAGCTGTAATGCCACCTGCTCCGCTGGATCAGCAGGTTCTGACAGGTATGTATGTACCTGCAGCGCCTGAGTACTACAGAGGCCTGCACCCGAATTCAACAGGTCACGGATCTTGTGATCTGTGGCTTGATGAATTCAGCCTCACGGAAAGCCAAAATATGGGCGGGTTGCGCTCAGAATATGTACCCTAATCAATCAGGCCCGCTGAAACTGAAAGAAAGTCTCTAATGTCCTGCCAAAGGGATGACTACCAATAATCCTGATAAAAACATTACAGAGTTTTTCGAAACCCAGATTGATCAGAAACCGGGAGGAAGGAGCCCAATACATAGACTTTTTCTGAAGTTTCGAAGATACCAACATCTTGCTCTGCGAAGCAGTAGTAGAGGGAGTTGTAGATGTGACAAGCAGACACTTAAGATCTAAAGTAGTATGGTTCTCCAAAATGTAAGCATCATGGTCACTTTGAAAAGAGTGGGATAAGGTGTCAGCCTTACGATTTTTACTACTCGGTCTAAAGTTAATACGGAGGTCAAAATGGGAAAAAAAGGAGAAACCACTGGGCCTGTCATAGGTTTAGACACTGAGCAGTTTGAAGTATGCCAATTTTTTATGATCCATAAAGACTCTTACAAACAATAAGGAACTCTCGAGAAGATATCACCATTCTTTGAATGCTAATTTCATAGCCAATTTTTCTCCTCTGATATGAACTTAACAAGAGAATAAACTAAGTTTTACTAATAAAACTTCTTCTACTAATAAACAGAAGTTTTTCAGCAGAAGATCTTTGAGAGAGGATGGCACCCACTTAAAAGGAAGAGGTATCAACCTCTAGGGAAAAAGGCTGTGAAAATTCTGGTTGTTTGAGAACCAGCACCGTAGAGTATGCCTGCTTTAGAGAAAGGAATTCTTCTGTAGCTGCAGTAGTCCAAATCCTGACCCTTTTTGTGTGAGATCAATGATGGGAGCTGTCAAAGAGGAGTACCTGTGAATAAAAAACAATACTTCCTATTGCTTTGCTTATCTGCTATATTATATAATACTTGACAATTGATAAATAGCTACTCATAGGTACATATGAACATTAATAACTTATATGTCTATATGCCTATTGTCCACAGACTTTCCAATTCTGGGGTAATCAGTTCATAAAAATTAGCTCTGAGGCAATCAGATGGGGCTGAAAAGCAGTCTCTCAGGAGCAGGGCTATCACGCGCCGGGTGATCAGGCAGCGCACCCGACACCCGGCAGACTTACCTGTCTCCGCCACTCCGCTCCGTCCTGGGCGCCGCCATCTTGGATCCGGGTCTGCGCATGCGCAGACCCAAGGGCTGTGTTAATACTTCTCTCCTTCTCTCATTGGTGTATGGCTGTGGCGCCTAAATTAAAAGGCACCACCTCACTACCTACGGTGTCTGTTCTTTGAGTCACCTCCTGGTGGTAGAAGTGGCTTCCCTGCGTGTCCTGTCTACACTCTTGTCTGCAGAGCTGACGCTCACCTCCTGCATCTACCATACTGTTCTCTGCAGAGCTGACGCTCACCTGCTGCATCTACTATACTCTTGTCTGCAGAGCTGACGCTCACCTCCTACATCTACCATACTGTTGTCTGCAGAGCTGACGATCCACCGGCTACATTTACTACACCGTGGTCTGCAGAGCTGACGCTCACCTGCTGCATCTACCAGACTGTTGTCTGCAGAGCTGACGCTCCCCCTGCTACATTTACTACACCGTGGTCTACAGAGCTGATGCTCCATCCGCTGCATCTACTATAGCTTTGTCTGCAGAGCTGATGCTTCACAGGCTGTATTCTTATACGGTCGTCTGCAGAGCTGACGCTCCACCTGCTGTATTCATATTCTGTTGTCCACTGAGCTGACCCTCTACAGTTGTTCTAGGCTGATTCTCTCCACTCCTGCTTTGTGTGGTAACCGGCTAGACTACAGAGGTGACGCTCCATCCAGTGCACCTGTATTCTGTTATTGCAGAGTTGACGCTCCATATCCTGTTCCTGGGTGTCTACCTAGTGTTGGGACCGCTGGCTACTCCTCCTACGGTCCTTTCTCCTGTAGCCTTCCAAAGGGCTTCCATTCAGTACTCATAGTGGGGGCCGCGACCTGCGAGTCAGACGCAGCTAAGACCATACTGGTTCCTGGTGAACACCATCTCCTCGTTAGACTCCGCGCTTTGCTAGAGTAGTGCAAAACTGTACGAACCATAGGATTCGCTTCATTAACTTTCCTTGTGTGCTCCTTGTGTGCTCCTTCTACTATTCCATCGCCCTCTGTACCTCTTCTCCTGCTTCCCTAGCCCTATTTTCTTAAGCTTTGGCCTACTTCTTGCTGATTTCTACCATCACTTTTACTCATTGTCCCAGAAATAATTTGATTTGCATTACCATGTTACCTGTGTCTGTGTATATATATTGTGGCAAGAGCCCGCTACTGCAGAAGCACACACGAACAACAACTTCCTTTTTATGGTGCTTTATTGTCAGGATGGTAAATGTTTGACACCCTATACTTGTACAGTAATCATGGAGACCCTAAACACTAGCTATATATAGTCCAGTTCTCTCTCAGGACCAGCCAGCTCACCCAGCATTGGTCTCTCTAAACAAATGAAACAAACAAGCTTTTATACATGATGCTCCTCCCCCAGCCTTAGCTTGATGGACAGGTGACACACCCACCTTCTCTTTAAAAGAAAACACCGATCACTGCCTCTGTTTGCACAACCAGACATGCCCTGTCTGTTTGCTGAGAGGAAGGATTTCAGATCATGTAAGTTTAACCAAATTTAAACTATTGCTTTTCATACATAAGTCTTCACTCTAGGTGCCTTACTGCACAAATGTTTTACTCTACTTCCCTGCTTTCTCTGTATATTGCCAGCTAAATGACTCCTTTTGTTACTATATATATATATATATATATATATATATATATATATATATATATATATTTTGCTGTTTTTTGTTTGTTCCTGTATCATGTTCTGTTATGGCTTTCTGTTTCCTGTATATGTCATGTACGGCCCTGCGGACCCTTTGTGGTGCCTTATAAATTAAAGATAATAATAATAATAATGCTTCCCAATTTGAAAATAATAGTCCCAGCAGTACTTAACTCCTCTAATAATGAAGGGACAGATCCCCAGCACAACTGGAATGTGAATGTAAGTTTCTGCAGCATATTGTCTCGCTTCTATTAATACAGCTCCAGAAAAGCTGTATTAATAGAAGCAGTCAAATGGATTAGCAAAGCCCTAACTGTAAAGAATCTCAGGTGAATGTATGGGCAATATAACTACACTGGCGTCACTGGACAAGTTTCTCTGCCCCTTTCAGTAGGGGGTTTCTTCAGAGGTGTATAAAGCATGTATATTATTATTATTATTATTATTATTATTATTAATTTTTATTTATAGGGCACCACAAAGTATCCGTAGCGCCGTACAAGGACAAACAATGGCACAGTACAAGGTTAGACAGCACAGTACAAGTAACAGTAAGCACTAAAACTCTGGGGGCTCAGGCACAGCATGAAAGAGAGGGAGGGAGGGGAAAAGTGAGTACAAGCAGGTAACTATGGCCCAAGAGGGTGGGCACGGATGACAGGTTGAGAGTCACTGAGGGGAGCGGAGAGAAGCGAGAGGAGACAGAGGGCAGAGGGACTGAGAGGAGGTGAACTGAGTAGCTGGAGAGCGCAGTTAAAAGTGATGGAAACAGAAGGTAGGAGAGCCCTGCTCAAAGGAGCGAACAATCTAAAGGGAGGGGAAAACAGACAGACACATGGATGAGACGGAGAGACGGGAGGAAGGGGTAGAAGGGAGGAAGGGATGAGAAAGAGAGGTAGCCGACCGGTGGGAGTTTAGGCATGAGACTGGAAGGCTTTAAGGAAAAGGTGGGTTTTTAATGTTCGTTTGAAAGAGGACAGATTGGCTCTTTATTTATAAAAAAAAGGCACCTTTATTTATCTTATGGCTGTCCATAGTAGCCAATCATTCACATTTAGACAAGACTGTATCAAAACAACAGCCCGATCTGTCATTCATCACACGGGACAGATTGCACTAATCCTATTACTTGTTGACAAAATAGTAGGTATGCACAGGCTTGGTTTTCTGAAAACCGATCCCCCCTAAGCATCACAAATCTGAGTACTGAGTTGAGCCAGTTCGGTACTTTCGCGTCTCTCAGAACTGAAATCAAGGCAAAACGTCACTATTGCGTCATCTGATCTTGCAGATTTTGTATTCCATTAATACCACTCTCCACTACTACTCTGCAGTCTCCAGTGCCATTGCTCTGTGCCATGGGTATGAATCATGATCAGTC
The DNA here is from genome assembly GCF_038048845.1 of Mixophyes fleayi. Classification (NCBI taxonomy): domain Eukaryota; kingdom Metazoa; phylum Chordata; class Amphibia; order Anura; family Limnodynastidae; genus Mixophyes; species Mixophyes fleayi. The sequence goes on from NC_134404.1 coordinate 220,235,925, forward strand.
GACAGAAGAGAAGGAGCAGCTGTTGGCTTCAGTCATGATGATACTAGTCCCTCCACATCATCTACTAAAACCTATGCTTAAGTGCATAGTGGGTTTAAGTCAGAGCACTTATGTATGAGTACTAGTTCTGCAATTGTCAGTGAGGCATCTTCTTCTAAGGTCTGTAATGACAATGCAAGACCTTGTTATTCTGAGTCAAAAAGAGGTGCCAAAAAAATTTCTTGTTTAAAAGCCGTGCTGGAAAAAAACAGACAGTAGAACAAACTGTATGTTCGGAAATGTCATAAATCCCTGAGGAGAGTCTATCCACAAGTGCTATGTCTAAGCCTGACCTTTCTGATACTGTACTCATAAAGAAACCTCCTTTCTCCCATTTCTGCAAATGTGTGTATGAGCAGACCAAATCTAGCTGGTGATATAGAAACTGAGGATGCCACTTTGGATTTACAACAGGATGAGGGGGATATTTGTGTAACTGACGGCGCTAATGAGGATGTTGATGATGATGATGATGATGATGTTTGTGTAAATCCTGCACTAGTGGAAGCAGTTCTTGCCAGTGATAAAAAAAAGGTCATTGTCATGCCTGTGTATAAGACCATAAAATACATCTCTTCTGTGTGGAATTACTTTTACCTAAATCTTAACAACAGTTGTCTAGCCATTTGTAGCAATTGTAAATCCATGGTCGAGGTAGAGACCTTAACGATTGATGTTACGCCATTTGAAGAGAGTTAATGGCAAGTTTTTGGGAAAATCAGAAACTTATGCTAAGAAAATAACAACAAGCATTCCAGCATTAGTTAACTCCCTTCTCTCAGCTAGATCCCAACACCTGCAATCTACACCAACACCTTCCTTATCAATATCCTCACTAATGATCGAAACTAGTCTTGTATCCAAGTTGTTATGGCTAGATGGCAACTCCCCTATCCAGGACTCCTCTGAAGAATTCTTCAGTGTTAAGCCCGCTGCTGCTACTGCTGCTGCTGGGGGTGGCTATTCATCCCAGAAGCAGACCAAGAAGAAGACTACTAGTAGTTTACAACAATTGACTGTTAAACAATCCTTTGGAAGAGGAAACTAGTAGGACAGCTGTCACCCAGTCGCACAGTGGATCAAAGGCGCCATGGCAACTATGCTAGTATTAGATCTGCGCCCAATACCCACAATTAATGCAGCTTGTTTTAGACAGCTAATTGAGGTCCTGTGTCCCCGTTACCAAATTCCATCTCGACACTATTTTACTAGACAAGCAATTCCTCACCTGTACCAGAAGGTTTTAAAAAATGTAATTATTGGGCTACGGAATGCCATTCTATCCACTATACATTTAACCACAGATATGTAGACAAGCGGAACTGGGCAAACTTAACATTATATGACTGTGACAGCCCACTGGGTTGGTGAATCACCTTCAGCAGCAAGAATAGCAGCAGCATCTACCAAACAACGCTAGATCTTTCAGAGGCAGGCTATTCTGTGTATCACCAGTTTACTAAGAGGCATACCGCTGACAACCTGTTAGAAAAGCTAAGGGATGTCATTGCAATGTGGCTTATTCCGCTCTGACTCTCTTCAGGATATGTGAATTCTGATAACGCCACCAATATTGTGAGTGTATTACGGCTGGGTGAATTCCATCACATTCCCTGTTTTGCTCACACACTCACTCTGGGGGTACAGAGCTTTTTTGAAAAAGACAGGGACTACACTACATTTTGGCTACTGTACCTGATCCTAGGTTTAAGAGCTATATCTTTTCTTTCTTTCCAACTAACCCAGTTGAGCAAGTTGACAGCTGAACTGGTACATGATACGATGACATCTCCTTCTTCAGTTTCTCAAGCAACTGTTGCTAGAAAAAGAGACCCAGGGATGATACAGATGAGTCAGCACAACATTTTGATATCTGGTCTGGTCTAAAAGAATTGCCCAAAAATCGTGACTCCTCTGCCGTATCTCCAGCTGATCCTACTATTAACATCCAAAGACGGAATGGAGGATTGTTTTAATGACAGCATACAAATAGACATGTCAGTCTGTCCCTTTACATACTGGGAAGAAAGAAAGGCAATTTGGAGACCCAAGTACAAACTCGCTTTGCAAATACCCAAGCTGCCCACCATCCAGTGTGTACACTGAAAGAGTTTTCAGCACAGCCGGGAATCTTGTCAGCAATCGCCGTAGGAGGCTACTTCCTAAAAATGTGGAAAAGATGATGTTCATCAAAATGAACTATAAATTGCATGAGGAAGGCCTTTACCGGCAATTACATCAAAGTACTGACACTTCTGTAATGGTGGATGTTGGTTAAACATTTTGATGTTAATAAAGGTGTTCAGCGGTGTTAATGTGGATGTTAAGCCACAATACTGTTGTTTCTTGAACAGATTTCTGTATATTAAAGATGATAACAACAGATGAATGCAGATACTCACAGTTGTTTGTAGTACAGCAGGCAATATACACTTTAAGCAGTACAGGTCCCTGTACCCAGATATTTATGCAGGCTTATGCACTTTTATATATGTAGATACAGATATACATATGATACAGGATTAACACATTGCACTACTGTGCAGGTACTTCTGGCGGACTCCTCTAATATATATGTAGGCACAGTAGGGAGACTCCGGTCACATTTAGAGTAGCATTGCGGGCTTTATAATGAGCAACAGTACGCAGGTTTTAACAGTGCGTCCATCTCTCTCAAGCGCTATGGAAGAATGGCCCGAAAAAGTCGAACTTCCGGTTTGAAGGGCCTGGGCATGTATAGTAGCGCAAATCGGACATACTCATCCTGACCCACTTCCTGTTTCCTCCTAGACCACCGGGGATTACATCAGTTGCCATACCAACGGTAGGAGATGGAGCAAAGCGCTCCTATATGCCAATTTATGGATTCTACTGAGGATGAATTAATATTGTGTGAGGATGATGTACACACTGATGAGGGTGAGGATGAGGGTGAGGATGAGGGTGAGGATGATAAAGAAAACAATATCTTGTCACTGTAGAGTTCATTGACTGCACTGTTAGCTTAGCTGCCTTAAACCCATTGTTAGTTTGTTTTGTGGGGGCCCAAGCAAACCAAGCACTTCAGTCACAAAAGGCCCTCTTTGTTGCTGAAGTGCTTGGTTTATTAAACGGTATATGTCCTTTTTAACATATTTCCAAGGACAATTCCATCTTGCACTATTTGGCATTTTGTCCTTGGTCTATCAGCTTGTGTAACAGTCGACAATTCAGGTGTCAACAGTATTATTAGGTCGCCAATTCACATGGTGGACAGTATGATTAGGTAGACTATTCAAATGTGGACAGTATTATTATAGGGCTAGGGATATGGTTAAGGACAGGCCTAGGGACAGGTCTAGGGATAGGGATAGAGACAGATAGAGGGACAGGGATAGGGACATGGACAGGTCCAGAGATAGGGACAGGGTTATAGTTCGGTATAATACTGTCTACATTTGAATTGCCAACCTAATACATACTATTTACATTTCAATTGTTGTCCTAATAATACTGTCAATGTTATCATATTGTCGACTTTATAGCCTTGTCGAATCTGCTGCCCATCAATCATATTATGTGAATCCAACATAAATGTGGGTGGGAGGGCCCAAGGACAATTCCATCTTGCACCACTTTTCTTTTCTGCCACTGCTATGTGTTTCCTACATGTGATATAAAATGCTGTGCGTTTTTGCCATTGCTCTGTTGCTTAGTAACCAGCCAGCTCACTGCAGTCTTAGAGTTCATTGACAGCACTGTTTGCTTAGCTGCCTTAAACTCATTGGTAGCTTGTTTTGTGGGGGGGGGCAAACAAACCAAGAACTTCAGCCACAAAAGTGGCACTCCTTGTTGCTGAAGTGATTGGTTTGTTAAATTGTACATGTGCTTTTTAAAATCCAACATATGGGTGGGTGGGAGAGTTCTAAGGAAAATTCCATCTTGCACCACTTTTCTTTTCTGCCACTGCTGTGTGGCAATATTTCCTAGATGTGCTATGAACTGCTGTGTGTTTGTGCCATTGCTTTGTGCTTAGTATCCAGCCAGCTTGCTGCAGTCTTTGACCGAAAGTGGATGAAAATAATATTGTGACCTGTGAGATGGTCATTTTTGGCTGGAAATGATTGGAAATTAGTGTTATTAAGGTCAGTAATAATGTAGGAATGTAAATGAGCCAAATTATGTGATTTTAGCATATTTTAGCAATTTTTTTTTAAAAAAAAAATACAGATCCAAAACCAAAACCAAAACACATGAGGGCAGTTTTGCCAAAACCAAAACCAAAACCAAAACCAAAACATGAAGTTAATACAGATCCAAAACCAGAATATCCCTACAAAATAATGTTTTTATGTCATTCATTCTTTACAATCATGGTGTTCTAATTCAGACATATCACATTACATTGAAACATTGAACCATAATAATGGATAATATAACTGAGCCATATTCAAGATTTTCAATGTTTATTATGCTAAAAATAATCAACTCACCATTAATCACAGTTTCATATATTTCTACTGCATTGCTATGTCTGGTGGACCTCAGTCTCTTTGAATAAATTATTATAGTACTAGAGGAAATCATTCTCTTATCTGCATTTCTTATCTTTATTATAAACTTTATACTACAGATTCACTTCTTCCACGCACAAAATCTCTCAAAAGTCATCATGAAAAACTCAACCTCTAATGAAATAAACACACTGATAACTTCTAGTTTGGCTAAACTAGGTCAGTTTATTTGTGATTTTATATAAACTTGGTGGCGGTGAGAGCACATGAGAGTCAACTAACAACTAGTAGCTGAACCAAACCGGCACTACCACTGGTACCAAGTAGTGCCGTAACTAGACATTTTAGTGCCCTGGGCGAGGAAGGGCAGCGGCGCCCCCCATGTAAGTGGGAGTGACACTTGCCAAGTGGGTGTGGCCCATCTAATGTGGGGGTGTGGCTAGCACTTTACTGAAAGAATTCTGTTACACATATTTGCAAATGCATGATATATATATATATATATATATATATATATATATATATATATACACAAGTTAACCTGTGCATGATACTCATGCATTCTATGCACTCATGCACTCTCCCGAGCTGCCCCCCTCCACTGGAATGACCTCCCACGCTCCATCCATTTGTCCCCTAACTTGTGCTCCTTCAAACGGGCACTCAAAACTCATCTCTTCCTTAAAGCCTACCAGCCTTCCACCTAACCCTCTCTCCTTGCTCGCTCCCATCCCCTTGCTCCTCCTCTGTTGGGGTGCACGCTTGCTCCCCTCCTCTGACTCCCTTTGTGCCGGCTGTCTGTTTCCCCTCCCTTTAGGATGTAAGCTCTTATGAGCAGGGCTCTTCTCCCTCCTGTCTCCCTACCTTCTCTTCTGCTCCTACTCCATTACATCTGCTTTGCCTGGAGCCTCTGAAGTTTTGGTACTAGTTGTTTATTGTTCTGTACTGTTATTCCCTGTACTGTCCATTGTTTGTACTGTGTTCGGCGCTACGGAAACCTTGTGGCGCCTTATAAATAAATAATAATAATAATAATAGTCAAATCAAGCTACTTAAGGTCTTAAAAAGGTTCTTGTCATGCATTTGGACCTAGCCCAGGCCTCCTCGGGGAAGAGCGTTAGTTCCCGACGCAAGCGGCCTTTTTAATGTGTGTTCATTAGGTAAAATTACCTCACGAAAATGAGTTTGACCCCTCAACTCTTAAATTTAGCCTTTACTACCCCTCCCACGGGGGGAAGGGGGGATGATGGAAGGTAACTGACATTTTTTGTCAAATAATGTCAGTATACCAAATTTCAGGTCAATTGGATGAGCCCTTTCTGAGAAAATAGTTTTTTACACACACACACACACACACACACACACACTAACGCACGCCTCTACACATGTGTGTTCATGAGGTAAAATTACCTCACGAAAATGAGTTTGAGCCCAACCAAAATTTCAGCCCTTTTTGAATTTTTTTTCCCACACACACTAAGAATTTAGTAGGTCAGTGTATAACACACACACACACACAGACAGACAGACGCCACTAAGCATTTATATATTAGATATATATATATATATATATATATATATATATATATATATATATATATACAGTGGTGGGTACAAGTAAATTAATAACCGGCTCTCTGCCCTAATGACCATTTAATGTATGCAAAAATATATGCCGAAAGGTGTTCTAATATTTCATGCACTTAATACTCAAATTACAACAGTAAAAGAGATACACAAAACTATATTGTTTTAAGAAACAGTTTTAAAATGTTAAAGAACCAATATTTTCATCCTTTCTTGTCACCAACTCCTGTCTGCGCCGCTCCTCACTGACATCACGCCCGACATTCAGTGTGGGGGCGGAGCAAGTGCCGATGCCGCAGAGAGGTGATTGGTTTTTTTTCAAGGAGGCTTGAAGGAACCAATGTAATAGAGGAGAGAGAGAGAGAGAGACTGTCAGATTTATACTGGGGCCATGGAGAGAGAGAGAGAGAGAGAGACTGTCAGATTTATACTGGGGCCATGGAGAGACAGAGAGAGAGAGAGAGAGAGAGAGAGAGAGAGACTGTCAGATTTATACTGGGGCCATGGAGAGAGAGAGACTGTCAGATTTTTATTTTTTTTTAAATGTTAAAACAAAAATATTTTTATTTTCTGGTTGCATGATTCACAGTACTGAACCATTCTTATTAACCAGCCAGTCTGAACTAAATAGGTTTCATTTTTACAAGTCACAGACAACGATTGGTAGATGAAGGTTTTAAGGTGGACCCATCTACACACTGAGCTGAGCCAATAATCGGCCTATCAATTTTAAAAGGAACTAGTGACATCATTGCATGAGGCACCAGATGCCTCACAAACATCACTAGCTATATGAGAATTTAAAGGATGCCTTCTTATTCGTGCAGACCATAAAGATGGCTGCCTGCTGAATGTGCAGGTGACAGGGGCCACTTTAAACTCACTGAAGAATTGAACCATATTCTCATACGCCTTACTACATACTGAAACCAGAATCATTAGCAAACAGAGGCCTAAAAGTGGTTCTACAAAAGAAAGACGTCATGCAATACGGACCAGCATCAGTGTTTGAAAGACCATAACAGTTATATATTAGCTTTATTCTGTCCCTAGCACGACTAAGAGCAAACAAATGAACAGGAAGGTGCCTTAGTAACTTTACAACCCATCAAGATTTCCAGAGACATTTACTTCCGAGTGCTCAATAGTTTAAAACAAGAAAATAAAAGTAAAGTTGTGTTTTAGTCTTCACACAATAACATCCATTCATGTGTATCAATTTACATAAACAAAAACATAGGGGGAAAAAAGAAGTAGTGATGGCTTGTGCCATATGTAATAAAGTAACTTACAACTAAAGACGAATTTTCCCTTCTCCCCCACTGCAATCTTTTTCTTTAAATAAAACTTAACACAGAACTGTGCATCAGGAAATGCTGGGGTTTTGCAACTACCACATTGACTGTGCATACTCCTGTAGGGGCTGCTGATGGTGCTGGAAGTAGAGATCCATTAAAATCCTGTGATAAAAACAAGCTGCTGTGTCAGTGGAACGCACGTGCGTTCTACTGCGAAAGTCAAAGGCTGAGGAAACAGGCAGGTAGCGGGCAGCTGCTGCACCCCCTTGACATGCCTAGTTACGGTTCTGGTACCAAGACATAGTCTCTTGCGGTTGGCCAGTGCTAAATCTGACATGATTGTGACTACTCCACCTCTGGGCTCATGATGAAGTGCCATACAGTGCAGGACAAAGGGTTCCCGCACAAGGTAACCAAGAACCAAGGTCTTCCAAAGGGGGCAGTGACATTCGAAGGGGGCAGTGACTGTATGCCTTAGTCGCCGACTGCAAGAGCTCTACCGCTTAACTGTGCCTCATATGTAACCGGGAAAAAGAAATGTTAACATAGCAAAACACATATAGGGAGGGTGGGTGGGGATTTCTGTGATTGAAGAGATCCAGCATCTTTTGCGTGAGAATGTATGCACACACAGCCCAACAACTACCCCAGGATTCTATAGGCTGAATAGATACAACAATTTAACCCTTAATAGGTAAGTGCTTGACTCCTGAACATGTAGATAAGTTTAAGACCGTTCGACTTTATGTGCCTCACACTTCATTAATTTTAATGGATTGGACCCTGGACCTGGATAGAGGAATCTCCCCCTTCACTCCTCCAGTGCACAGATCCTTGGGTGAGGAAGCGGCAATGGCATCAGCCCCTCCTTCCCCTCCCCCAGCCACTAGCACTCGGGTCATTTGCTCCACTCATGCTTTTCCCTTGACCAGAAGTACCTAGTTTGAGGCCACCACAGGGAGACGGTAGCCCCAGGGCACATGCCTCCTTTCCCCTCCCTTAATCTGGCTCTGTATAAAGGGGACTGAAATGAGACCATTAGAGGGTGGGGCTGCAATGAGACCTGTAGGAAGTGGGGCTGCAATCAGAGCAGGATTAAGGGGTGGGGCACCGGGGACAAGTGACCAGGCCCCCTCTGTCAGGGTGCCCCAGACCGGGTGCTCTAAGGACATGCCAGCAGGGGGACAATATAGCACTTGCCTTCCTTCTAGTTGCCATGGATCTAATGATCCATCCCTCCCTCTATGTGTGTCACACGGGATGTGCCCCACATGACAGGTGCCGTCTCATGTTTTTTGCAGAGCGGCAAGAGAGGTTTCTATACAGCGTGCCAGGAACAAGGTAAGTATGAAGGAAGGGGGGGGGGCATGTTAATATAATGTGGTAGGGAATGGGGGGAGAAAGTATGTTTATATAGTGTGTAAGAGAAGTGGATGGGGAAAGTATGTTAATATAATGTGTTAGGGAATGGGGGAACAAAGTATGTTGTTATAATGTAAGTATGTTGATATAGTGTGTGAGGGAATGGGGGGTATGTTGATACAATGTGTGAGGGCAGGGGGTCTCAATATGATGTGGGTGGGAGATAGGCTATTAATTTAATGGTGGAGTATATATGGGGGCTAATTATATAATGGGAGCTATTTTATGTGTGTGGTGATGGTGAGGCAATTTAATTTGTTGGTGCAGCTATTTAATTTAATAGTTCGGCCTATTAATTTAAAATGGGGTGATGGGACCTTTAATTTAATGCTGGGGGTAGTCTGGCCGCTTTTAACTGAATGTGGGCCTGTTTGGGGAAAATGAAGTCTATTTATTAAATGTGAATAGAAATGATTTAATGGCAGTGATGGTTTAAGGAAATATGTATATTTGTTAAATGTAAATAATATTAATTTATTGCCAGGGTGGGGGTGGGGAGTCTACTGCAATTTGGGTGGAAGGTAGGCTATTAATTTAATGGTAGACTGTACGTCAGAGCTAATTATTTAATGGTGGGTTCTATTAATTTATTTGTGGGGTGATGGTGGGCTATTTAATTTAATAGTAGGGACTATTCATTTAAGTTATCATCAACATTTATTTATATAGCACCAGCAAATTCCGTAGCGCTTTAGATAAGGTGACAGGACCTTTAATTTAATGCTGGGGTGGTTTAGGGTTATTTATTGAATGTGCGGCTGAGTTTGAGGAGGAGGGCTATTTATTAAATGTGTATGCTATTAACTTAATGTCAGGGCTGGTTTTAAGAAAATAGATCTATTTATCAAAAGTGAATACTATTATTTTAATGTCGGAGCTAGAGGGAGACCTAATTATTGAAATGGGGGCTATTGATTTAACGCTAGGGGTGGTTTGAGTTTTCTAAATTACATGTATCCATTTTTTTCCAAAAAGGCCCACTAACATTTCAGGATCCAGAAAAGCAGCAACTAAAGGTACCAGTGAACAAGTAGGAGAGAGCAGAACAGTCTACCAACTGTCCTGAAACTGGTGGGGCAGTCCCGGATTTGGGTGACTTTCTCACTTTGAAGGAAGATACACACAGTGAATACTTATTATAGTGTATAAATGAATTCATCCAAGGGAGTTACAAATATAAAGCATTTTATTACAATCCCATACAAAATACACACACAATAATAAAAACAATAATGGAGGTCAATAACCCCACAAGATATAAAGATTAGATATAAGTATATCAATAGCAGAAATATTTAATTTTGTTATTGTAACGGATTACTGGAAACACTACTAATCTTGATTAGTGCTGGCTTACCAGACGTGCGGAGTCTAACGATCTCCCCGGTATTCACCAAGAACCGCCGCAAGGCAGGATGGGCTTTGCTGCCAGGAGTCGCAGCTCGCGGTCCTCAGGTTTGCCTCAAGATGTAGTCCAGCGGAATAGGAGCAGGATGAGAATAGTCGGACAGGCCGGGTTGGTACACATTAGGCAATGCAGACAGAATCGGGAGAAAATCTCGGAGTCAATCAAACCGGGTCGGTACACGGGTCACCAGAACAGGTGCGAAGTCAGCTAGCCGGGTCGGTACACAGAAGATCAATACACACAGGAAACAGGAACCAGGAGCAGGTAAGTTGCTTTGAGCGCTGTTTAAATAGGAAATCCCAGATTTGAATTCCCTGTCCTAGGTCTGGCGGTCATGTGACCGCCGAACCCAGAACTGCTGCTTCCGGGTCCGACGGAGCAGCGGGGGAGCGAGGAGAGGTAAGTATCGTTACAGTACCCCCTACTTTAAAGGTGGACTCAGGACACCTACACAGGTTTGCAGGGAAATTTCTTATGAAAAAGTTTGAGTAGACGGGGGGCATGAAGGTTAGCCGCTCTTACCCAGGAGCGTTCCTCAGGGCCATATCTTTTCCAGTCTACCAAGATCTGTACGGAACCTCTGACTTTACGAGAGTCTAGGATTTGTTTCACCTCATATTCACCCTGATTCTGAATAATAACAGGAGGAGGAACTCTGGGAGGAGTGGAAAATTCGTTATTAACCACTGGTTTCAACAAGGAAACATGAAAAACATCTGGAATACGAAGAGAACGTCTTAATTTTAGTCTGAAGGCTACTGGATTGATGATCTCGGAAATGGAAAAAGGGCCAATGAACCTGGGAGCAAATTTTTTGCTGGGAACCTTTAAACGAATGTTCTGTGTACACAGACATACTTTGTCCCCGATGGAGAAATTAGGACCAGCTCTTCTCCTTTTGTTATAGGCTTGTTTAGAGCGAGTGATGGCTTTTCTAAGGCTTAATTTGGTTTGTTCCCAGATGTGGGAAAAATTGCGAAATAATACATCAACTGCTGGAACCTCGGAAGAAGAAATTTGGGAAAAGGTGGGTAATCTGGGATGACAGCCATAGAGAACAAAAAAAGGAGAGTTGGAGATAGCCTTGTGGAAATGGTTATTATAGGCAAACTCAGCCCATGGAAGGAGATCCACCCAGTTGTCTTGATTGGCAGAGATGAATATTATCAAGAATTTCTCCAGCTCCTGGTTAGTTTTCTCTGTCAGGCCTTTGGACTGGGGATGATATGCGGAGGACAAATCGAGTTTGATTCCAGACTTGTGACAAAAGGATCTCCAAAACTTGGATATAAACTGAGAACCACGGTCAGAGACAATGTGATGAGGACAACTATAAAGAAGGAATATCTCCTTAATAAAAATATCAGCCAAAGAGGAGGAAGAAGGAAGGCCTTTCAGTGGAATGAAATGAGCGGTTTTGGAAAAACGGTCCGTGACCACTAGGATTACAGTACAAGACTTGGAAGAAGGTAGGTCCGTAATGAAATCCATGGAGATTTGTGACCACGGATATTCAGGAACTGGTAATGGAAGCAAATGGCCATAAGGTCTCCTCCTAGGAGTCTTGTGTTTGGCACATAAGAAACAAGAAGACACAAACTTCCTTACATCCTCTTGTAAGGAAGGCCACCAGTAGTTGCGAGAAAGCAACGCCAAAGTCTTGCGAATGCCAGCGTGACCCGAGAAGAGGGAATGATGAGCCCATCATAAAAGTTTGATGCGGAGAGGGGCAGAAATGAAGGTCTTGTCTGGAGGACAGCTTCTCTTGAGATGTGTTGCTGCCAAAATTCGGCTAGGGTCCAGAATAAATTTATTCTCCTCCAATGGTTCCGAGTCAGCAGGATCAAATGAGCGAGGTAGAGCATCCGCCTTGATATTCTTAGATCCAGATAGGAAAGAGATGTTGAAATCAAATCGGGAGAAGAATAACGACCATCTTGCCTGCCGAGGATTTAGACAGCGAGCAGTACGCAAATATAGCAAGTTCTTGTGATCGGTGTATATAGTAATGGGAAACTGAGCTCCTTCTAGGAGATGCCTCCATTCAAAAAGAGCCAATTTAATGGCCAGGAGTTCCTTGTCACCAATACCGTAGTTCCTTTCAGCAGGTAGGAGGTGACGGGAAAAGAAACCACATGGACCTAGTTTACCCGTAGAATCTCGTTGGGAGAAAACTGCTCCAGTACCAACGGAGGATGCGTCCACTTCCAGAATAAAAGGACGAGAACAGTCAGGTTGTTGGAGGATGGGAGCAGAGGAAAAGAGAGATTTTAAGGTAGCAAAGGCCTGAGTAGCTTCCACAGACCATACTTTGGCATTCGCAGACTTTCGGGTCAGGGCGGTGATAGGTGCCACAAGAGTAGAATATCCTTTAATAAACTGGCGGTAATAATTGGAAAAGCCTAGGAACCGTTGTGTAGCCTTCAGGCCAGAGGGTTGAGGCCAATCTAGAATGGCCTTTAACTTGGTGGGATCCATTTGCAATCCTGTGCCAGAAATGATGTAGCCTAAGAAAGGAACTTGTCTCTGTTAAAAGGTAAATTTTTCTAGTTTACAGTATAAATGTTTTTTCCTGATCCGAGACAGAACTTCCAGGACATGTTTGCGATGCGAAACCAAATCTTGGGAGAAGATGAGGATATCATCTAGGTAAATGACCACAACAGGTCTTGAAAGAGTTCATTCATAAAACTTTGAAACACAGCGGGAGCATTGCACAACCCAAAGGGCATGACCAATTATTCAAAGTGACCGTCCCGGGTGTTGAAGGCAGTCTTCCACTCATCTCCCTCCTTAATACGCACCAGGTTATAGACTCCTCTGAGGTCCAATTTCGAGAAGATAGTAGCCCCCTTAATCCGATCAAACAATTCTGAGATTAATGGTAAAGGGTACTGATTCTTTACGGAGAGATGCAGAGTCTAACAATCTCAACGGTATTCACCAAGAACCGCCGCAAGGCAGGATGGGCTTTGCTGCCAGGAGTCGCAGGTCGCGGTCCTCAGGCTTGCCTCAAGATGTAGTACAGCGGAATAGGAGCAGGATGAGAATAGTCGGACAGGCCGGGTTGGTACACAGGTAGGCAATGCAGACAGAATCGGGAGACAATCTCGGAGTCAATCAAACCAGGTCGGTACACGGGTCACCAGAACAGATGTGAAGTCAGCTAGCCGGGCCGGTACACAGAAGATCAATACACACAGGAAGCAGGAACCAGGAGGACACAGGAATCAGGAGCCAGGAACAGGTAAGTTGCTCTGACACTCCTAGAGTGTCAGAGCACTGTTTAAATAGGAAGTCCCAGATTTGAATTCCGCGCCCTAGGTCTGGCGGTCATGTGACCGCTGAAACCGGAAGTGCGGCTTCCAGGTTCAACGGAGCGGCGGGGGAGCGAGGAGAGGTAAGTATCGTTACAGTTATCTTACAAGTGCTCTCAAAATATATTATTAGAAACTAATACTGCAAACTGAATAGCTCTCTGAAAATAATATAGGCATTAGGACTCCTTGAGTCCAAAAGATATTCAACGGTATTGCCGTATTTCAATAGTCCAGCCAAGTTAGAGTTCCTCATACAAATACCGCCTAATCAGGGGCTGGCTGGCAGACTTTTGCCCGGGGGGCGAGCACATAGCTTTGGCCAATAAGTAGCGGCCAATCCTTATAGGATGGTTTTCGGTAGAATATATATTTATCAATATAAAAAGAGACTATTTTAGTGTTACTTAATCCAGCGATACTTTATTATAAATGATAAATCTTAAATAATGGAAACAAATAATGCAACAAAAAACAAACCTCACTTTATATTGCATATTTATTTTATATGTACCTTCTCCCTTTTTTTTTTACACATACCTGGCTGATTATAATGGGGCATGAATCGTATTATAGCAATCGATCATATAGTATTGTTCTATCACAGTATTGAAAACAGGGACTGATTTATCAAAATGCAAAGAGCACTTTTGCTTTAAAAACCTGGGGGTAAATGTATCAAGGTCCGATTTTTTCAGCGTTTTAAAATCGCGGCAAATTGCAGGTGTTAACCTGCGATTTTAGTCCAAAAGTTATCAAATGTATGAAGCTGCGATTTTTACATGGAATTTCAAAATCACTGGTCATCTCTGGCGATTTGCTGCGATGTCAAACACTCCCGTGTTTAGGTAACTCTCCTGTGTTGTCCTTATGTAGCTGCTAGATTAGTAAACACATCACTGTTACACTGGCCCTGTCTATAGAGCCAGAGGTTCCGGCAGCTGTCAAAACTGATAAAAATAAATGTCTTCTCTTCTTCTCCAAGCAAAAGAGAAGACATTTCAAGCAGGGACTTTGGATTTACAAATTCTTTTTGGACATTTCAAGCAGGGACTTTGGATTTACAAATTCTATTTGGACTTTTCAAGCCGGACTATTGTATACAAATTTATTTGGGTCTTGGTTTACAGCCAATTTAGGATTAAAAGCTGCTGACAACAGATGAAAACATCAGTGGTGAGTATATGGGGCTCTATTATTTTTTAATAAAAACATGGTATAAATGAGGGTGTTTAGTGTCTTTATTGGGGTTTTACGATTTTTTATTAATTGTATGTGCTTTTAATGAGGGTGTGGTGGTTTATTTAACATTTTCTTTTGTGGAACTACAGGTCCCAGCCAGCCGTGGGTGTCAGGGCATGTTAGCACTTGTGGTTCTCCAAGTGTCAACATGCCCTGGCTGCCATGGGTATGCTGGTGCTTGTAGTTATACAAGTATCAGCATGCCCACACTATTTATGGCACCCTGGCTGGCTGGGACTTGCAGTTCCACAAAACAGAATGGTGTCCGTTTATGTTTTTCAACTTATATCGCCGTTATTACCCTACACCCACCGCCCAGTGGTGTAGGAAGAGCCCTAGTGCTTTCAGCACTGGGTTGGGTGTCCGTAGAGGGATGGCCCGCTCGTTTTTTTTGGTGGACCCCACTCCCTAGGGAATCCAACCCAGCACTGAACAGCCTGGTGTTGGTTGTCATTAGGGCAGGGGGACCCCTTCCGCGTGTCCCCCTGTTATAATGCCACCAACCCCGGCTGGTTTGCCTAGTGCTGGTAATGTGAAAATCGGGGGAACTCGACGCAAAATTTTTCCCCGATTTTCACATAACCAACAGTCGGCTGGCTGCACTAGGGCTAATAGTGAATAGAGGGGGGACCCCGCCCTTTTTTTTTTTTTTACTTTTATTTATTTTTATCAGTTTTGACTAGAGATGCTCACTGACCCCCGTGAAGTGGTTTTGGTTTTGGATCTGGATTAGTTTTGTGTTTTGGTTTTGGCAAAACCACCCTTGTGTGTTTTGGTTTTGGTTTTGGATCTGTATTTTTTTAGAAAAATTGCTAAAATATGCTAAAATCACATAAGTTTGCAAATTTTTTGATCCTACATTATTATTAACCTCAATAACACTAATTTCAAGTCATTTGCAGTCAATTTTGACCACCTCACAGGTCACAATATTATTTTCATACATTTTAAACCAAATACTGCAGCAATCTGGCTGGATGGTAAGCAACACAGCAATGACTCAAACACACGGCAGTTCTTACCACATCTAGGACACATTGGCACACAGCAGTGGCAGAAAAGGACAGTGGGGCAAGCTGGAATTGTCCTTGGATCATGAAACCAGTTATGGTTCAATCGTTCGCTCCAACTGTTTCTTGGATAAGTGAGGTAATTCTACAGCTAATACATGGCAACGAGCGATGATTTCCCCGGGATGCGTGCTTTTATCAGACACACACCAATCCAGGGTGCCAGACAATGCACTAAAAAGAGCCATTGTAATTCCAAGCAAAAGGCCAGTTCATCAGTGAGCTTCGAATCAGCCCTAATTCCTACAAAATTATAATCTAGTTAGGTACCTTTCATGTAAAGTGCAGATTACAAACACTTGATGGAGAAAGGCGAAGGCCTCATTCTTTCTTTGCCACTGCGTGTGTAGAATGGCATGTTGGCAATTTTAGCTTTTTCTGCAGATAACTTTGCCTGGATTACAGCTCTTTTTTTCTTGACCAAGGTAAAAGGTGTTTTTTTACATTTTTGTTTGCCTGACTTAAATACACTATGTACTTTTAAATAGGCTTTACCAGATGACGTACAGGGATTACTATCATCATGACTGGTGCCAGCAGCTGCTTGGTGCTCCTGCTCTTCTGTGTACTGCTGTGAATCCATTTTGATAACACCGTACACTTTTTTGTGCAAATTTAGAAGAAAAGCCTGCAAGGACTAGTATTTGTATTTCAGCAATGACAATTAGCAATGGAGCTCTTGTCTTTGGGTGTATATAACACCATACACTATTTGGTGCACATTCAGAAGAAAAGTCTGCAAGGACTAGTATTTGTATTTCAGCAATGACAATTAGCAATGGAGCAATGGAGCTCTTGTCTTTGGGTGTATATAACACCATACACTTTTTGGTACAAATTCAGAAGAAAAGTCTGCAAGGACTAGTATTTGTATTTCAGCAATGACAATTAGCAATGGAGCAATGGAGTTCTTGTCTTTGGGCGTACATAACATCGTACACTTTTTGGTGCAAATTCACAAGAAAAGCCTGCAAGGACTAGATTTGGGATAAAGATTTGGGAGTGCTCGTAGACAGTAGACTTAGCAGTAGTGCTCAATGTCAAGCAGCAGCTGCAAGGGCAAAAAAGGTATTGGCATGCATAAAAAGGGACATAGATGCAAGGGAAGAAAGTGTAATTTTGCCACTGTATAAGTCGTTGTTAAGACCTCATCTTGAATATGCAGTACAGTTCTGGGCACCACTCTATAAAAAAGATATTTTGGAACTAGAAAGGGTTCAGAGAAGGGCAACAAAATTGATAAAGGGTATGGAGTCATTAAGTTATGAGGAAAGGTTACCAGTTAGGCATGTTTACTTTAAAAAAGAAGCGTCTAAGAGGAGATATGATTACTATGTACAAATACATTAAGGGTCAATACAGAGAACTTTCATGGAAACTTTTTACCCCAAGGACTATACACAGGACACGCGGTAACCCCCTAAGGTTAGAGGAGAGGAAATTTCACAACCAGCAAAGGTAGGGGTTCTTTGCAGTAAGGGCAGTCAAGATAGGGAATTCATTGCCAGGGAAGGTTGTGATGGCAGATTTAATAGATATGTTTAAGAAAGGGTTAGACAAATTTTAAACGTTATAGTACAGTCTATAACGGCTGAATTTTTTACTATTTTCTACAAGTGAAGGGGGGGGCTATAGAGACAGAAACCAAACTGGCTTTGTCCATTTCAATTTATATTGTACAGTCTATAACGGCTGAATTTTTTACTATTTTCTACAAGTGGAGGGGGGCCTAGAGAGACAGAAACCAAACTGCATTTGTCCATTTCTTTATATATTTAACTATAAGTATAGGTTGTAATATACACCCAAAGACAATGGCTGCAATTGCCAATATGCATAGATGGAGAGGAAGACAATCTGGTTTGTGTGTAGAATTAATAACGGCCTACCAGGAATTAAACTGTTTTTTTCATAATTTATTAGCTTTACAATTACATTACTTATCCAAGAAACAGATGGAGCACTAAATTCGGTTATTTTATGCCCCAAAAAATTGATTTTTAAACAAAATTGCAAAACAAAACCAAACAAAACCAAAACCAAAACACGCAAGGGTGGTTTTGCCAAAACCAAAACCCGAAGGTAATCCAGATCCAAAACCAAAACCAAAACCAAAACATTGTGCAATAGGCTGACTAGGCTGCAGCCTAGGGCGTGAGGCTTTTGGAGGTGGTGTATAAACTGAAATTTATTTAAAAATATAAGAGAAAAGTTGTTCTCCAAAGTAAAACGAAAGAAATGTAGCATGGTATTAATCTTGACATATTCCCATAGTAAATGCTGAAGACAATGATTCATCGTTGGGCTGCCACTTGAGGATAAGCCAGTAGGAGAGACAAGGATGGCTACAGGTGCAGGAACGACAACCCCCTCCCCTCCCCTTTCAGCTCTTAACCCTCAGTAGCGTCTGTTCATGCATTTGTTCCACTCAATAGAGTTCTGTTTTTAATGAAAATGAAATGAGTGACAAAGATTGCTGTTACCCCTTAAAATGCCAAGTGGAGCTGAGTATCAGAAACATTAACTTTGTAGGGGAAGGGGGGTAATCAGCAATCAGGCATGTGGCAAAATTAGCCCAGAGGCAATGAAGCACAAGGCCGCATGGAGACGTCTGGCTTTTAGTAACTTTATACTTTTAAATAATTGTTTATTGTTAGGACATTTCAAACTGTGCTGAATAATGTTTAAAGTTATTAGTATTCATATTCTTCTCTGGTCATTATACAGCACATCGAAAACAATGAAGAAGCTAAAGATGGGGGAAGATCAGAGCCGAAAGATAAAATAAGAAGAATTTTTAATTTTTAGGATAAATGTTATTTTACATAGAAAAATATTTTACTTCCATGTTTTATACAATTTCTATTTATCTTTGAATATTTACATTTACTTAGTGTAGATTTAATATTGTAAGACAATAGCACAAAAAAAAGGTGTTTCCGACTATTCTTTGCGGTGGAAGCCGAAAAAAAGGAATTGAAAGAAAGTTGAATGGACATTAAAATACAATATGAAATATTTAAAAAACAAACACAATAAATGTTGCCAAGACCAAGCAGTGATCGAACCTGCTTTAACTGCACCTTACACTCACCCTAAAATGAGTCAATCACACCCCTTAACTTAGCCACTTTTACCATAGGAAGCCTACAACACCCCGCTCTAGTGTCAATTCCAATACTCAGGTATGTCAATTTCTCAGTCGCACCTTCCAACTTGTCCGCTGCCACTAGAACACCCTTGACTCTAAACCATGACTGTGTGGAAAACAACAAATCCTGGCATACCATGGAACTAATTAGCCCAATGAACAAGCAATCATCCAGGTAATGGGCCACACCCTGATGCCCCGACCAAGCAACAATACACCAATGAAGAAAACTGCTAAACACTCAAAGAATGCACAAGACACCGAACAACCCATAGGCAAACATTTATTCACATAATAACCAGCATACATTGTTCTGCTTACTGGGAATTTAACCCCATACATAGAACCATCACATAGAAATTCTAAGGCCGACCTATTGGGCTACCAACCCAACCATTTACTTAGCTCCGACATAACAATAGGTGAAAAGGCCTTAACGAGCAGGAGCTCCAGCGGTGGGTCTGTCAGTGGTAATTGGACCGCTCCTCCTAGGGCATTCTCTTCTGGGATGCTCTCCTCGACATGCGGCACAGGCATGCTTAAACCTACAGGCCGCACCTCTGTCACAATGACCTATGTTGTAGGCAAAACATTTACCACGAAAGGGCTGATCATATCTATTCAGGAGTTGTCTCTGCCCCTCACACTCACATCACTCACTCCCGATCTAGGCTGAGTAACCTCTAGCCACACCTCCATGTCCTTACAACCCAGATCCATCACCAACAGACCATCCTGATTTCTGCGAAATGCCTAATCATATCACCTCCACATTTTGCCTCTAGAGCGAGTATACGTCCCCTACATCAAGCATATATATTTGATAACATTCAACATTCTTCCGGCCTGCTCTCCAGGTAACAAACCGCAAACACCAGGAAGCCCTCCAACCCATTGGAAAAACTTCTATAAGCCACGCCTGCAAAAGCATCCTCTGCCTTGCTAGTGATGACAAACAAATCCACAAATCGTCCCGTGCGGATCTGACCACACAGCTTACCTCTAATGTCCCACAGGACGGCTGTATATCCTTACATTGCAAGTGATGGCACACATACCATCAATCCTCCCGTGCAGATCTGATCACGCACCTTACCTCTAATGTCCCTCAGGACAGCTGTATTAGAACAGCGCACCACATCATCACCCGGTACTCTGCCCAGGGAGCTGTCACTTGCAACCCCCGGCCCGGCGGCGGGTACCACCTAACTTCCTCTCCAGCAGCCTTAACAACCTTGCGCCCGCACTTCTGAATCTCACTCTCAGAGGAAGAAGAGCCTGAATCAAAGCTAACACCACTGGCTGCTCCATGTCCATCACCGGCCACCCGCGATGACAGCCCCGGAGCAGGCATGGATGTAGCTTTTGCAAAGAAGCGCGCCTGGCCCGTTTCCTGATGCCATGCGCCTTGCTGAACCTGCAGAGGGGGAAACTGAAAGAGAGCTCACTGGACCAGGAGCCGCGATCCCTGCAACCAAAGACAGTGCTGAATTATGTTCTAACGAACCGGGTTCAGTAACCGCAACTGGACATGCTTGCTGAACCGCATCAACTAAATATGGCGCAACCGTGCAGGAAGTGACTCGCGAACCCGCCAGGGAGGACACATTCCCTGCTCTGAAACCGGACCATCAGCCACTATCTGCACGTTGTGAGTACCCAATAGCACTGAAGGGGCTAATGCAGATGCCTGCGTGCACTCAGAGCCCGTGAAAATCAAAACAGCTGTACTGTGGAAGCAGAAACCTTGTGGTTAAGCATGAGAACTGGACAGGTAGAGATAGAAACATAGGGACCATACGCAGGGTGGGGGGGGTTTAGCAAGGAGGAAGCCCACAAGGTGGGCATGAAAATGGGTAAGGAAAAGGGTGGGCTTTGGCTATGTGGGAACCAGTCGAAACTAATGCACTCCACGGAAAAGAGGGATGAGAGAAGGGCTGGAGGAGTGTGTGAGTAGGAACCTGCCCCGCGGACCAAGGGGCAATGTTATCTCAAAAAATGGGGGGGGGGATTCCGTGACTGAGGGAGCAGGAGGAAAAATTTGGGGTATAAACTCATTGTAGACTCACTGCCTATTGCTGGTAGGAGACTCGGGAAAAAGGGATTGGACACCATCCCGTGGGAGGGGTCCAACTGAGAGGGGTCCAACTGAAAGTAGGGGGGTGGGACGAGACACTGAGGGATGGGGTGAAACAGGGAAGGAAGGGGGGGAGGAAATGGAGGGGAAGAAGGATGTTAATCTTGCAGTAATTAAAGGGGGCAGAAAAGAACTGCAGCTGTGAGGCTACAAGGAAGAATTAGGGTTAGAAGAGTTGGGAAAATTGGAAAGCGAAAAACATGGGTGGGGGTCTCTCAACCACTTGTGGGACAGAAATGGGGGGGGGCGGCTGGGGGGTGCCTTGTATATTTACCTCAACTGGCTTAGAGACCTAAAAGAGGGAGAGACTATTATTAAGGGGGGGGGGAACTGGTGGTCTGGAGAGCTGCAACAGGTGATGCATCACTCCACGCGCGCTGTAGCGCCTGACTGGCACTCCTGGAGGGGGGGGGGGGCGCTTGCTGCCAGCAACACATTGGTGACAGCGGGAGAAATCGCAGGCGCTCCAGGAGCGCCTGCACCTAAAATGGCCGCTGGGGACACTATGCGCATCCACGCATGCGTGTCCAAGCGCGGCCACGCCGGCACGCATGCGCGGACACCTTTTGAGCCGCCAAGCTCAGAAGAGCCTCTCCGCTTGTCCGGAACCCAGCAAGAGAGGGAGGCAGAGGACACCACTAGCGGCGAGTCCTGGATCTGAATTCGCAGCTTACGACTGGCAGGGGGGACTTGAGCAGCCTCTAAGAGGTGATGGGGCGGAACACGGACCATCTTAGCCCGGAGCATGTTTAGAGAAAAAAAAAGGGGGGGTGGATTATACAGGGGATTAAAAAGATGGGGGGAGAGGGGAATAAAAAGGAATGGGGAATGGAAGGAAAGAAAGGGGTAATAAGAGGATTGAAAAATGGAGGGGTGGATGGAAAGGAAGTGAAAACAAAGAAACAAAAACCTGAGAAAGGAGTTTAAATGAAAGACAAATTAAACAATAGAAAACACTTTACAATATATACTTACTAGAGCAGCAGAGCAGGATATACTCACCAGAAACTCTCCAGATGGCAATAGAAAGTTAATTGCTCTTCCTATACCTTATAATCCTTCCCAGATATAATCCTTCCCCCTTTGCTCACCACTGATTGGCTGATTGTCCCATTCCACCCAGCTAAATTAACTCTTGCTATACCCAATGCTTTTTCTCTTACATGCTCCCTCAGCGTTTATGTTACTTCGGGCTTTTTCCAGCCCTCTGTTGTCCTTGCTATAATATGATTTATACTCCATTATAATCAGCGAGGTATGTAAAAAAGCAAAAAAAACAAAACAAAACAAAAGTGCTGTAAGGAGAAGAAACATATACAATAAAATGCAATATAAAGTGAGGTTTGTTTTTTGCAGCAATTTTTGTTTTTATTATTTAAGATTTATAATTTATAATAATAAAGTATCGCTGCATTAAGGAACACTATCATTGCTTGTTTTTATATTGATAAATATATATTGTACCAAAGACCACCCTTTAAGGATGGGCCGCTGCTTATGGGCCAGTGCTATGTGCTTGCCCCCCGGGCTAAAGTCTGCCAGCCAGACCCTGGCATCCTCCTATCCCCCAATTGTACCCCGGTTATAACGATTCATGCAACCCCCTGTGGGAGATCTCAGCTGCTCAAGCTGGATTGCTATCAGTTTTACAAAGGAACAGTGGACTACAATTCCATCTCACACCGGGATATATAACAAGGGTCTCCAAGATCTTAGTATCAGGAGAAAGACAGAAAATTCACTAACTGAGGAGATTAATTATGCAGACGATCTCAGTATATATATATATATATATATATATATATATATATATATATATATCTTAGTACCTTTGAGCTCTCAGTGGTCTTTATGTTAGGAATCCTGACAGGAATCCTGACACAATGGAAGTTTAAACAGTTTAAAACCCTCTGGTCTATGAGTTTTTCTACCTATATCATGTTTCATTCTTCACATCTTGGGTACCAGGAATCATTTATACAACATCTCTACACATATTGGGTTTTTAACACCTCGCAATATTCCCTAATCGCCGCAGTCACATATTCAAGTACTAGTCATAAATAATAAACCTGAATATATTGTCATATATTTCAGTTATATTATTAAAGTGTTGTGGTTAGTTTGTTATAAAATTATAGTTAATGATATGTTGTTCATATACTGAAAGTATCCACCCAAACCTTTGCATGGGGTTTTGATAAATCCAGTATTTTGCTTTCTTATGGCTACTGGTGTCTCTCTGCATGTCTTTACTGTGATGTTCACTAATACCTGGAACTAAAGTACCAATAAAACACAAACCCCAAATAAAACATCTGGAGGTAGGGTGTAGGGTATATCCACCCACGCCTCATGAAAAATGGGCTGCACTGAACTTGGATTTGGTGTCCTTGTTGCACATTTTAATGTACAAGTTTCATTAATAGCAAAAAGCTTCTCTAACGAATCATGACAGTAGAAATTAAATCTCATCGCTTTTTCATTATAACCAGTAATCACTTACAGGTATAGGGGGAGATACCTGTGCAACATGGAACACCTGTGTGAGTAAACTGATAGGTACTTTGTTACCCAGATGTGGATCTATGTGATGTTTGGTGCACTCAGCTCTTCCTAGTTACTTTATGTTTCCCGGATCAGCCACAAGCACCCTTTGGTCAAAGTCTTATTTATACAATCAGTGGGTCTACTGGGAAACCAAGGAATCGAGGACTCTCAGTTTTAGGGGTATATTTACTAAACTGCGGGTTTCAAAAAGTGGGGATGTTGCCTATAGCAACCAATCAGATTTTAGCTTTCATTTATTTAGTACTTTCTACAAAATGACAGCTGGAATCATATTGGTTGCCATAGGCAACATCCCCACCTTTTCAAACCCACAGCTTAGTAAATCTAGCCCTTAGAGTCACTGAGTGTGGGGGTTGGACAGTGCAATGTTGTTATTCCTGGTATATTGAGGGGGAGAGCTAACCAGACCATACTTTTAGATAATATTGAGGGTGGAATACACACCCAACAATCTCTTACATCAAAATAGCTTCCTACTAGAGTATGATATTTTAACCAAAGCTTTATATACTTTAGATCAGAATGATGTTTTTATAATTCCTGCTACTTTCTCGCCCCCTGGTGGGTCACCTCAATTAGAAGAGTGCTCAGTTATGGCAACATTAGTTGTCTGTTGTATCAGAGAAGTGATTACTGCATCATACGTAGGTATCAAATCAATGACTATGTCAATAGTCATTACTATCAAACCAGAACACAGAATCAGTGTCCATAGGCCTATATCAGGATTTGAAACTGCCTGGTGATTTCATTTTAATTTCAATAACTCCCATAAATAGCTCTCACCTATAATGTTACGGTTGCACACTAGGAACCACACGTCTCCAACATATTAGTAGCACATTGTTCACTTTGTAACAATCTACACTCAGTTTGGATTCTTTTGTTGTTTATAGGTTTATGTTATAGGTCACTGTTCACATTAATATATCATTATATCTTCTTTTCTTCTCCATCATTTCTTCATCACATTAGCACACTCGGTGACAATAGATATAGCTACAGAAAAACACGAAGACTGAAATAACGACCTACTTAAAATGTACACTTACATTAAGCCCGATGACAGAGATTACCGAAAGAACTGCTTTACGACTGCTGATAAATGCGAAGATGCTGGCGCTTCATCCTGATGTCACCGAAGACAGCGACATCTACTTTTAAAGTGGTGGGTTAGGGTTAGGGTTAGGGGTTAGGTATTTGGGTTAGGGTGCGTTGGTAACTTAAGTAACATCAGAATGAAATGCTGCAATCCAGCATCTTCGCATTAAGAAGCAGTCGCATAGCAACACTTTCTGTAATCTCCACCGTTGGGCTTAAGGTAAGTGCACATTTTAATTAAGTCGTTATTTCACTCTTTCTTTTTTTTGTAGGTATATAGTGGGTGTCGGTATCCCAAGCGTAGGAATATTGTACTCATCCCAGCGTACTATTATACATTGTTACCCAAGCTCTCTAGCAACTATTCAAATAAGAATTAGCATTAATTATCCTGGTGTTATATCAAACCATTAATACTATCAGGTATACATATGAGACTTGTCATATGAGATCTATAAGTTCACTATATATACGTGACACTATTTTGTTAAGATGAATATATTATTTATGATTCTAGTTCAAGCTTTATTTGGGTGATTGTATATGCTTGCATTGTGGTTAGCTTATATAATTTTTAATTTAATTGCCAATATCTTATTCTGGACAATGCCACATCTCATTAGCTTGCTATTTTTATTATAAGTACATTTTACAGAATTACATATATATATATATATATATATATATATATATATATATATATATATATATATGTACATAGATATAGATATATGCACACCCACAATCAGCCAGTCAGTAGCAGTTAAACAGTGCTGGTGACCGCCATCACCATCACTGGGTATTTGTTCCAGCCATTGGGTATCCACAAGAGAAACAGCTATTCACAGATGTATCACATAATTTAGGAAAACCCTATTATTTCCAAAGTCAATATCACCCATACCTCCCAAATTATGTTAAATGCAGTTAAACACATACAGGATAACCATATATATCATGGTGATAGTGGCAGTTAGATGGTCACTCACAGCATGTGCAGTGACATCACAAGATTCTATGGTACATGTGACCATTTGAAGCTGTAGTCGGGGCAACCGAGCTGTTTACTTTCAGACCAGTGGTCTACCACAGCGACAGTTGGAAGCGACATACTTGGATTACCGTTGTCTCAGACAAAATGTTGGATCCAGAGCCGAGAAAAAGTGCCAAGGAGGAAGAGGAAAAAGAGGAGAAGGAGGAGGAAGAGAAGGAGGAGGAGAAAGAGGAGAAGGAGGATGAAGAGGAGGAAGAGAAGAAGGAGGAGGAAGAGAAGGAGGAGGAAGAGAAGGAAGAGGAGAAGAAGGAGGAAGAGAAGGAAAAGGAGAAAGAGGAGAAGGAGGATGAAGAGGAGGAAGAGAAGGAGGAGAAAGAGAAGGAAGAGGAGAAGGAGGAGAAAGAGGAGGAAGAGATTGTCCGGAGCAAGCCAGCCGTGAAGAAAAGAAGAATTTTAGACTCATCAGATGAAGGCCTGAAGAAAGTGTCCATGAAGAGAAAGCACAGGAAGAAAAGGAGAAAGGGATCATCTGGGTCAGAGATGGAGAAACATAATCAGGATGGAGCAGGTAGATAATGAATAATGTTATAATAATAATAATAATAATAATAATAATATTATTCATTTACACATAGAAACCTGTGGACTCATACATATAAATTATTTTCATACAACCACTTTGCATTGATCTTGGTGGGCTGTCCTATTGTATACAGGTGTTGAATAACATCCAAGCTCCAATCTAGATGTCTCATTTGACATTTGTGTGATTGAAAATAATCTCCATAGCAAAGACAAATGGCACAGTAAGAACAGATGATTTAAATGGTGATCTGTACATTACTGATATTTGTTGTACAGAAGATACAATATGTAAAATGTTGGTTTAGTATAAGGTATATTATTTCAGTCCAGATATAACTCAAACCTCATTCTAACAAAATAAAAATACTGTCATTTATAAGCGTTATTGAATCAACCAACAATCCAATGCCACAAATTTAGATTTTGCTGCAAATTAATTATCTTATTTTTTTATGAAATTATTATTTAATCTTATAAATTCTTATACATTACTTTGTAGCCCATATGTCCAGAGATATCTGTCTCAAATTGCCTCATTAAAGACGTGCCCATGTGCCTAAGTCTTTATCTTTCATTCTAAGGGGCATATTCAATTCCGATCCCGATTCACGGGATCGCGCCGGAACGGCTGCGAACGTAATCCGCGGTACCGCAATAACGTGGATTTTCGTTCGCAGCCCATAGTGCTGCGTACGAAAATCCGCGTTATTGCGATACCGTATTACCGGCAGTACTGCGCATTTTCCGCGGTAAGGATCGGATCGGAATTGAATATGCCCCTAAGAACTCATAACTGAGATTTAACATTGCACACTCTGAGGCTGATTTTTAAAGTATTTGTGCCCAAAGGTGCAGACTAAAATGCAGTCACTAAAAAAAGACAATTATTGGCAGCATATGCAAAGTTGGAGTTATCACAGGTTGTGCGTATGACTGCACCAGTAGCAGATGCAACATATGCACCATACACATCAGGTTTACATCAGATCAGGCCCAGTGCAACATTTCTCTATGCTCTAGGCAAAGCTTAAGTCAACTGCTCCTTCTTCCCACAATTTCCACTTCCTAGACCCTCACACACTTGACATTTGTAATATAAAAATATTAACTCTCACCTCCTCCTGGCAGTCTGGTAAGTCCAGATGTACTGATGTCTGACACAGAATCCTGTACAGGCTTCACTTCTGCCCAGGAGCAAACACAGGATATCTAGAAGCGTGGCACCAAATGTTAGATTTCAGAACAAAGTAAAAAAAATCATTCACCTGTTACACACTGACATGTCTCCCGCTGCCCACCAGCTTTTCTCACACATGTCACTCTTACTCTTGTTAGCAATGGTGTCCTGCCACCGTGCTGCTCTCCAGAGCCCAGCGCCCTAGGCAGCTGCCTAATGGTGACGCTGGCCCTGCATCAGCACATAACTATTTAAACTTTTGTTTTGATAGTGAAATATGCATTCTTTATTAGGTTTAAAGTCAATTATTTTTAAAAACGTATTGAATATGTCAGGTATAATTCTCCTTTTCCTGTGCAAATTTAAAACAAAATTGTTTCTAAAATACGCTCACAAAATCATATACTATATGCACGAGCAAAAAAGAAAGCACATAACAGCTTAAAAGGTGAATCCCCAAGCAGCCAATCAGTAGCAGTTAGTTAGAGTTGGTGACCATCGTCATCATCAGTTTCTATTTGCACCTGCTCTCTGGCACCGCAATTAACTTAATTGATACGGCTTTGACAAGCACATATGCATCTCTGTGCAGGTCAACATCTATTTGTAATTACGCAAACATACCTTACTGCACTCGGACTATATTAGCACCCCTTCCCTCCACTGATCCACATAACTCATAACTCACTCTACAAGGTAAATGTCACAGGACTAACATATTAACTCTTTACCAAGTGATATGTAAAGACTTATTCTTTTATTGTAATTATGTAAGCTACAGTAATCACTGTCTGTCAGTGTGAACCCTGTGCTCCAATTAAAATATATTTATTTGTAAAAGAGTAAAGTACATTATAGAATATAGAGATAATATTATTTCAATCATGAATGTGTCTACCATTAAATTGGAGTTGTGGAGCAAGATAAAAAGCATTTTATTTGTATTTCTACTTATGTTATCCCCAATACCTGCTTCCTAAGAGAAGGGCAATTCTGTACATTAGGTTGAAGCTAATTGTGTCCATCCCAATTCCTTGTCAAATGATGTGAGAATGTTTCCAGTCAACTCGACTATTTACTAATGTGTCTTCAAATGTTCTTCACCCAACTACATGATAAATCCCCTGACCCCTTAATGTGCCTAGTCACTTGTTATTTGTTTTCCCTCCAAACCCTAATCTGTCCATAACGAGCCCTCAACAGTCACAAACAATATCATATCAACATCCCAATCTATCTCCAGATCCAAACATAAATCCCTAAATACTATAGTATGTGTCCAAAACCCACTGCTACAACTAAATTTACCAAACCCACTTACAGATTATTGATTATATCTCCCAACTCATACATTAAATCAAAAAGAAGAAAAGAGATCTGATTTTGGAAGTACTTATTTACATGCTAATATGTGGACTCGTTTTTAATCTTATACCCTTGATATGAATATGTTAAAAGTTATACATTTTATTTCAAACAAATAAAACTTATGAAGCATGGTAATTATGGGTGTGCACCGGCCACTTTTGGTGTTTTGGGTTCTGATTAGCTTGAGGTTTTGGGTTCTGATTTGTTTTGCCAAAACACCCCACGAAAGGTTTTGGTTCTGATTTTGGGTTTTGGGTTCTGATTTTTTTTTTAAAAAGCATAAAAAGTGCTAAAATCCATATTTTGGGGGTTTTTTTTCACTCCTACACTATTATTAACTTCAATAACATTCATTTCCACTAATTTCCAGTCTATTCTGAACACCTCACACCTCACAATATTGTTTTTAGTCCAAAAGGTTGCACTGAGGTAGCTGGATGTCTAAGCTAAGCGACACAAGTGGGCGGCACAAACACGTGGCCCATCGTAGGGGGCTGTGTAGGCTTGAATGGCCTTTTGCTCCTCCTCCATCCTCTGCAGCATATAGAGGGTGGAGTTCAAGCGCGTCACTACCTCTTGTTTTTGTTGATGGCAGGGCATGTTCATGCTTTTTTGATGTAGCAGGAACAGTGAACGTACTTTAATATCTGATACTAATATTTCTGCACTGCAGGAACAGCGAACGTAGTTTAATATCTGATACTAATATTTCTGCACTGCAGGAACAGTGAACGAAGTTTAATATCTGATACTAATATTTCTGCACTGCAGGAACAGCGAACGTAGTTTAATATCTGATACTAATATTTCTGCACTGCAGGAACAGTGAACGTACTTTAATATCTGATACTAATATTTCTGCACTGCAGGAACAGCGAACGTAGTTTAATATCTGATACTAATATTTCTGCACTGCAAGAACAGTGAACGTAGGTATTGCAGTAGTAATATTTCTGGACTGCAAGAATATATTGCACTAGAATTTTTTTTATACTTTTTAAATAATTTTTTTATATATTTTTTTAATTATTTTTCTATAATTGTTTTTTTATTTTTTTTTATGATTTTTGGACACTTTTAAAATAACTATGGACTTAGCAGAACAAAGCACAGGACAAAAGCACCACTGGACTCAGCAGGACACTGAAAATCTGGAATTACTTTTTACCTTGTAGTGCTCTGTATAGTGATTGTAACATGGGCACTCCTGCTCCTGGGAGCTGCATCCTTTAAGTACACAAACACATTTTAATATAAAAAGGGTTTTTACTAATAGCAGGAAATACAGACAAGTAGCATTTAATTATTTAATTATGTGTAAATGGGTATTTATCTGCCTGCAGTATACTCTACTTCTTCCCCGACAAAAAGACTCTGTACAACCCACTCTGGATTCCTGACTACTAGCACTCCAAGAAATACATTAATTGCTTTTTCTTTTTACTCCTAATAAATTTCTGCTTGTTGTTAGTAGTTCATTTATGTCATTACACTAGAATCTGTCAGCATACCTAATAACTAAGCTGGTTCCTGCATCAGATGTACCTAAAATTGTGCAAAAGGCTTCTCACTGAAGATATATATACAGGGACTCCCAAACCACAACCTCCCTCTTCACTAAACGCAGGCAGAATGAAGATGGCGGCCGCGAGCGGGGAATTTATGACATCCGAGTCTCGCGAGATCCGACGCGAGACTTGGATGTCACTTGGATGTCATAGCCTCGTTTTGGATTCATTTGGCGGGCGGAAGTTCCCGAACAGTGCTCGGATCCCGTCGGATCCGCACTGTTCGGGTGGGCTCGGATTTGCGAAATCCGAGCCTGCTCATCTCTAATGGTAATTGTTTCATTGATATTGCAAAATACAAGATAAAGTTAGTAGGAAAGAATATAGAGATTTAAAATAAATTCTAATGAATTGTTAGCTCCTAAATCAGGGTTGGCAACCTTTTTCTATCAGTGTGCCGGCTAAAATGTAGTCAAGCCCAGATGTGTCAGTTGTGGTGTTTGTACATATATATATATATATATATATATATATATTTATTTATATATATATATATATATCGTAACATAATATGTTGTAACAAACACGGCCTTCTTGTAGCACTTCTGACACCACTTGCAGTACTTGTAGTACTAACAACCCGCAGACATAAGTTTTATTGCAAGAAAAAAAGTACAATTTTTTTTACAATATGACAAGTGAAAAAAATAGTATTACACTTTAAAGGTGCTACTGGCTTGTGGCAGAACAGGTCTTGATGGTCCTTGGGTTTCTATTCCCTTTGATTTCTTTACCTACGAAACAAGGAAATAAAAAATGTTTATCTGTAATTTATATCCAACGCCAGAAATACTCTCATTTGCTCACCTTGCACACTGCTCGAGATCAGTTTATGTTTTGGTCCCTGTGGCGCAATCGCAATAATAGCGGGCTTAATCTCCATATATTCTGGAAAACAGGCGCCATTTTGGTTATTAGAACGGTACAGGTATGTGACCAAAGAATTTAGTTGTCTATACATGTTCACTGAAATACCTTCGTGTCTAACTTCTTTCATATCTTTTTCTTTTTCAATTTTTTCTTCTTTGATATGTGATGCATTAGTGGTATCCAGGGCCATCTTTCCATTGGGCACGATGGGCAGGTGCCCGGGGGCCCCATGGGCAAGGGGGCCCCATAGGCAGGGCTCTTAATTAGAATAAATAATCCTGCAAAAGAAAAAACCTGCAAGAAAAACCTTCAAGGGTCACTGATCTATCTATCTCTATACATCTATATCTATCTATCTATCTATCTATCTATCTATCTATCTATATATATATATATATATATATATATATATATATATATGGGCCCCAGTGTACTGCTTTGCCCGGGGGCCCATAATATTGTTACGATGGCCCTGGTGGTATCAGTGGTATCTAAACAGGCCTTCTCACCATTAATTATTCGTTCTGATAAAAAATAAACTATGTTACAAATTAGGTGTTTACATTGCTTCATGTGAAACTAGAATCAAATAAAGTCCTTCAAACAGGTACACTACACGTGCTACTGACCTTTTTCAATGTCGTAGTCATCCTGGTCCAGTACTTTGACCATCAACTCCACCTCTCTTGGACTCATTGGATTTGCTCTTTGCTCTTCTTGAGTATCTCCATCCCCCACCTTAAGTTTTCCCAAAAATTTTGGCCCTTCCAGCAGCATCTCTGACTCAGTCTCCGTCTCCATAGCTGCAACCCCCACTGACACCATCTCCTCACCCGCAACCCCCACTGACACCTTCTCCTCACCCGCAAACCCCACTGACACCTTCTCCTCAACCGCAACACCCACTGACACTTTCTCCTCACTTACCATCTTCTCACGCTCCTTGGCGCCAGACAGGTTCCTCTGTCATTTTATACACTCAGACATGTGCGTTCGTTTCTGCTGTGGACTAATCAGCGATGATGCCCGCCGAGAATGGAGCATTCCATTACATACGAAGGGATTTTATTATTAGGGAATAATTATTGCATTGCACTTTACCAGTTAAATGTTTTTGCAAATTTTATGTATGGTAATAAACTTCTATTTTATAGGAATGCAGGAAGAGACAGTGTTGCCTTCTCTTTTTATGCGACTTTGGGTGTTAACTATAGTGAAAGCTCTGCCCCTTTATGCTAATGTCTTTGGTATATCGTTACATGCCCCGCAAATGATGCTTCAGTGTATACGAAATTAAAATTAATGCTCACGACAACATGGCTATAAAAAGTCGCTAAAGGGACGTTCGCTCTTTCCTTTATTGTCTAAAACAAGGCTAGTGTGTATGCAGTCCATGGACCGAGCGATCGGACCTTTGATTGCATGTTAAATCGATCGGCATAGAAAATTTGTTGGAAAATTCTGTATTGTGTACCCAGCTTTAGTCAGGATGACACCAGTAAACAATGCCACATTGTTTACACCTCCTGGTGACCCTAATGCTAAGCTAAACACAGTCCAGCTCTCTACTGACTGGCCAGCTCTTCCAGCATCAGTCACCAACATAAAATTAACAATACAGTCTTTTAACCCCCACCCAAACTACAAACCAATCACAGACAATAAATCAATAACACGCATATGGTACACCTGTGTGTTTGTGTGCTATGGGAAAGACTGTGTGGGAATTAACTCTGTATGCAGCTTTTCCTTGCAGAGTTCCCGGGACTTCACCTGTCCCTATGCAGGGGAGCTGTAGCAAATGGGCATCTTTGCTACAATGTATATATATATATATATATATATATATATATATATATATATATATATATAGATAGATAGATAGATAGATAGATATCTATCTATATATATGTATATATATATTATATATATACACATATATATACACATATATAAATATATTTATGTCGTATTTCATGATACTAATATCATAGTGTTACTAGTAATGGAACCAACAAATAAATGTTATGCCACACAGTAGTGCCCCAGTTCAAATTATGTCACATAGTTGTTTTCCCAATTCATACCATACCTCATAATTGTGCCCCCACTTTATAGTATGACATATAGTTGTGCTCCAATAGCTAGTAGGTCATATAGTTGTGCTCCAAATACATTGAATGCCACATAGTTATGCCCCAATACACAGTATGTCACATAGTTGTGCTCCAATACACAGTATGCCACATAGTCAGGGGCGGATTGGTCACAGAACCTACCAGGAGTTGTCCCGGTAGGCAAGTGGCCACAGGAGGCCGCCGATTGATGTTTTGGTGGGGGTTAAAATAATGTAAAAAAATTAAGTGCAGTGCCTGATTTTGCTGGACGCTGGACCTTCCGGACCGGCTGTCGATGTTGGAGCAATGTGGTAGTGGGTGGCTGGCCCCTCCTCCTCTGATCTATTGATCCGTCCTCCCTCCCCCCAGCGTGGCCTCCTCCATTCCCCGTAATTGCGGATGTCTCATGGGACATGGCGTCCCATGTGTGTGCGCATAGGAGTCTTCAGGCGGGCGGCAGGTAAGTTTGAATTAAAGGTGGGGCAGCTCTTTTGTTTGAATGAAAGAGGGGGCAGATCTAATGTCTGAATGATGGGGGGACTTGCTCTGATGTGTGAATGAAAGGACTGAGGGGCCTGCTCTGATGTGTGAATGAAAGGACTGAGAGGCCTGCTCTGATGTGTGAATGAAAGGACTGGGGGGGGCCTGCTCTGATGTGTGAATGAAAGGACTGAGAGGCCTGCTCTGATGTGTGAATGAAAGGACTGGGTGGCCTGCTCTGATGTGTGAATGAAAGGACTGGGGGCCTGCTCTGATGTGTGAATGAAAGGACCTGGGGGCCTGCCCTGATGTTTGAATTATAGGACCTGGGAAGCATGCTCTGATGTGTGAATGAAAGGACCTGGGGGCCTGCTCTGTGTATACTATTAATTTAATATCAGAGCTAGTTGGCGCTTTCTAATTTTCATGTACTCATTATTTTTTCCAAATAGTACACCCAACATTCCAGGATCCAGACAAGCAGCAAATGATCTAAAGTAACCAACAGCCACAGGTGGTGAAAGTGACAAGAACAGGTAGGAGAGAGGAGGACAGTCTGCCAACTGTTCTGAATCTGGTGGGGTAGTCCCGAATTTTGGTGACTGTCAGCCTGTATAATGTAATCCAGGCTGTGGGTCC
This sequence comes from Mixophyes fleayi, assembly GCF_038048845.1. Lineage (NCBI taxonomy): Eukaryota > Metazoa > Chordata > Amphibia > Anura > Limnodynastidae > Mixophyes > Mixophyes fleayi. Next base: position 220,270,559 of record NC_134404.1, read on the forward strand.
ACCCATTGCCACTTTAAAACTGCAGTTATCATGATGTCCATTAAAAGTGACGTGTTTTATGCTGTATGGGTTCTGCAAAGTCGCATTTTACATTTGAAGGGGATTTTAGCTGCCGGAAATACTACTTGTCAGTTATATTATCGCTTTTATACTCATCGTGATTGTTTTGTCAGTGTGGTGTGTGTCGGGTTTGTAAGTGCCGATTACACGACTACCAACGTGTCTGCCAAACCTCCCTGCACTGTTATTAAGTCAAACCACCAAAAATCACTGGGCATATTTAGGGCTCATATGCAATTGTTACGAAAGAAGTGTTTTCATGTTTGAAGCATTTCACCTTTGTGGTGATTGCATCTGGAAAGCCATTTATTATTTATTATAAGGATTATTTTTAATGCTTTTTTGTGAAACACACAGTACACTTATTTATATATTATATATAGAGAGCGAGATTTGCTGATAGTTTGCATCTCAGGATGTCAGGGAAAGATGCAACAGTGCGGTGAGCTGCTCATATGCTACTCCTGTAGACTGATCAAATATAATTGTGCCAACAGGTTCCCTAAACGTATTAAACAATGTCAGATATGTTTTTATGAAGGGAATATTGGGCGGATGTATTAGTAGGCAAATAAACAACTTTGAGCACAGAGGCATAAACCAGTCGCAGACCATGCAAAAGGATTCATGTATTTTTATAACACAGGACTGGCAGCTTTTGCACTGCATTGCTTTAGAAATGATCCACAGCGTTTTACATCATCACATCTAGGGTTTCCTAAATGTTACTACAACCAAATTCCAGTAGTCCTAAATCCTGCCTACTTTTGTGTTAGCCACACCTACATTTGTTTTAATCCCGCCCACATGAGGCCACTTCAATAATTTTTTCCAGGGACACTTTAAGTTCCCAATCCGCCCCTGCACATAGTTGTGCCCCCAATACATTGAATACCACATAGTTGTGCTCCAATAAATAGTATGCCACATAGTTGTGCCCCCAATACATTGAATGCCCCATAGTTGTGCCCCCAATACTTAGAATGCCACTTACACATGCCCCCAATACATAGTATTCCACTTAGACATGCCCCCAATACACAGTATGCCACTTACATGTGCCCCCAATACACAGTATGCCACTTACATGGCCCCCAATACATAGTATGCCACTTACATGTGCCCCCAATACATAGTATGCCTCATAATTACATTTGAAGACTTCCGTTCCACAGCTGGGAACTACTGCACTAAAGCAGCTGATGATGGCCAAAACTGAGTTACTGCGTATGTGCAGGAGCTCCGTTTCGGCCATCCTCTGCTGCTTTAGTAAAGCAGCTGCAGAGCGCCGGTGTGCCATATAAAAGTAGTCTGCATGCCACGTCTGGCACGCGTGCCAGGGGTTGCTGAACCCTGCCATAAATAATCCTGTGTGTTTTCTACTAACAGTGCCTCAAAATTTGTTTGTATCAATTGTCTTTTTGGTAATTTCTATATTTATGTTGCATTATCTACTACGAGTATTTTCAATAATGGTTGATAATGTATAAATTCTTTCACTAGTGGGAACCACAATTTCAATATTTAATTATTATTAACCAAGCATTATTAGTCAGTATGTCATTATCAATTGATATAATGTACTCCTGAAATAATCAGGAAGATATTGGAATAGTTAATAGATGTAAATAATTCATCACTTTCTTATATCTTGGTGATTTGCATCATAATGATAATTAGCTGCCAATAAAATGCTGCAAATCACCAAGATATAAGAAAGTGATGAATTCTTTACATCTTTTAACTATTCCAATATCATCCTGATTAATTCAGAATTCTTTTCTTCTTTTCGACTTAATGTATGTGATATAGTTCTGGGAGAGCACCCCCTATGAAATAAATACAGAGAGGGGTATATGCCAATATTTTAGAAATAGTGGACTCTTTTGGTGTGGATTTCTCACTTCTACTTTATAATCCCCCAACTCATACTTATATTGAAAATTGGCAATTCCAACAATTTAGCTTCATAAGTACCTGGGGTATTAACTCTAGTAAATGCTTATTCATGCCAATTTTATAAAACATTACTGGCAACTAATTTTTTTAACTGACACATGGCAATGAAACCTTGGCTAGATCTATAAGTAATATCAGCATCCACAATAAAATGGGGTGAGTAAGGGTTTCACAGTTCTACACAATCTCAGAATCACTGGGTGTCCCTTTTGTGTGTATTCTTGTTGTGTCTGAAGAGGTATCATTATTATTCACGTTTTTCTTGAAAATATATAACTTACTCTCTAACAGTCAGTAACCCTGGTAAGCTCTATACTGAAGTCTACACCTTTCTGCAGGGCTTTGCACCTGTGAATATGACAATGCTCGAAGCTGCTGCCCAGGCACTGATACGTGATTGGTTTATAATAGTAGGAGCATTGTCATCTGATCACACACTGTTGGCAGATGTAATGTGAGTACAAATATTGTACACTGTCCTGTTTTTCCCAAAAAGGAAATCAACCAAGATGAAGGGAGGAATTCAATTAAGCCCAAAGTCCTGTAGGACTTTTGCTTGCACCTCACAGAGGGATTTACTTACTGTATACCCAGAGGTGCGTATGGCTGCACATTGCACAAGGCTCCTACGGGACCTTGTGCTGAATTGATTTCTCCCTGAAGAGCTTAGACTAGTCATGGTACTAGATTAACAGGATTGGTTAGAGTAGGCATACACACAGATATGTATCATCATCATCAGTTATTTATATAGCGCCTCTAATTCCGCAGCGCTGTACAGAGAACGCATTCACATCGATCCCTGCCACATTGGAGCTTACAGTCTAAATTCCCGAACATATACAGACAGAGAGAGAGATGAAGGTCAATTTAATAGCAGCCAATTAACCTACTAGTATGTTTTTGAAGTGTGGGAGGAAACCCGCGCAAACATAGGGAGAACATACAAACTCCACACAGATAAGGCCATGGTTAGGAATCAAACTCATGACCCCAGTGCTGTGAGGTAGAAGTGCTAACCACTAATCCACGGTGCTGCCCTATGTGCTTTTGTGTCTGTATGCTATTATTATGAATAGTATTACTCCATATTATACACTGCACTTGGCACTCAATAATAAGTAGGATACCTCAGTATAGAAATGGAAATCTTCATGTCACATAGCTATCCCAGTTTTAGGAATTAGTAGAACTGTTGGCTCAACCTATAGTCTATAATATAGTCTATAATATAAGGCAAATATTGATATATTCTATTTTATCACTCCATTAGGAACCAGCAATGCTCAGCCAATCTGCCTCGGAGATCAAGTCTCTGAAAACATCCTGAGACTATCGTTTTGCCGTGAGCTTGGCCGGGGCTCTTTTGGAAAGGTAAGTAATGAGTGTTCAATAGTCACAAGAGATTTATGTGTGAAGGTGGATGTTATTAGAAATCAGAAAAGCTGCGTCCGAGCTTCTCACACATCACATGTTGCAGTGGAAAAGGCCTCTTCTGCCGATACTAGCTTTGAGTTTCAGTTTTGAATATATGTCATTATTATGTTTGTTTATTACATTGCACCTAGAAGTACAACCAAAAGGTGCAATATGCGTCCCATTATAAGAACAAAGGTGATGACTAATCCTGTATCACAAAGTAAAATCTGATTTCTGCACTAATTACACTTTTACATCTAATACACACTTAACAAGTACCAATCACAGTCTGTCCACATGTGTATATCTGTGAAAGAGCGCAAGAGGCGTGTACATAGTACTCTTCCTGGACATCCCTTGGAGGCTTGGCATTGGTGACCTAAGCACTATCCTTTCATCCATAGACCCAGTTGAGCTAGAATATGGGTGTGGTGAAAGTGACTGTGCCAGGCTAAAAGCCTCTTATATGACCCCACAGTGACATCTGTCATAGACTATGAACTGACTATGACAGTGAACTGGCCTTTCAAAAAGCTGGGACCCCATCCTGAGGTCACGGCTCTCAAGATTCCATCAGTCAGCACTGCGAACAGATACTGCAATCTTCACATGCAAAATCAAGCTCTCCAAAGTGGACGGTACAGGTTGAGCATATATATGAATATATATATATATATATATATATATATATATATATATATATATATATATATATATACATACACTCACTGTCCAGGTTCTCTATGACAGTTAATAAATGACATCAGTTCAAGTAATAAAATTGTTTTATAAAACTAAAAATATTTAAGATGCACTTTGTAAAGCTAAGTGAGAAATAATAGATTCCCATTGTAACTGACACAGCAATGGCAGCTGCACTCACTAGATTCTGTTAGTTGTATCTATAAAGGCAGATATAGAAGAAAAACACATATCCCCTCTTTCCTCCATATTTTCCTCTTCTTGACCATTTTCTACATGGAGGAGGTGTCAGGGACAGTGAATAATCTCATTGCCATGCCTTTATGTACCTATCCCTAGGCATAATAGGGATAGAATAGGAATGAGGGCATAGGGGATATAGATATGAGTTGGTCTGACAAGAGAGGGTGGAAGATTTTGGAAAACACCAGTAAGACAGGCATCATAGTTAAAAATCATCATCATCATCATCATCATCATCAACATTTATTTATATAGCGCCAGCAGATTCCTTAGCGCTTTACAATTGGGAACATCCATAGATGTGCATATATGTTGGAAGATAAATGCATTGGGTGTTATTATTAAACAGGAAAGTGAGGGGTTCCCGGATAATATTTTACACTAGTGGCTAGAGACATTTAGCCAAACTATGGTAACACAGAGTTAAATGTTGTAAAATAGGTGTTCCCCAATGTATAATATGTAAGGTCATTAAAGGATTAATGTCACGTTTAGAGGAGATGTTTATAAACATTTAGACACATACTTTATTTGTCCTCTAATGTTACATATTGTCTTTATGTTTCTTTGCTCTTTATGAGGCTGACCCTATAATGTCTCCTCTAGGTCCTGCTGGCAGCAGATTCTTATACAAGTCAGCATTTGGCTGTGAAAGTCATCAGCAAGAGGGATCTGCTAGTTGAGGGCAGTGAGCATGTGATGGTGGAGCAGAGAGTGTTACAACTTGCATCTGGAAGCGCCTTCCTCGTACATGGTTGCTTTGCTTTCCAGACCAAGGTACCGCTGTGACCACCTCCTTATTGCCAAATATCCATACATATGTAATATAACCTCACTTGTTTCTACTGCAAATTGTGTTTCTTTACTAAAACAGCAAATCTTATCTCCTACATTCCAGATACATCCGGGATCTTTCGGGCTCATTCACATTATTATTTTGTTAAGTTCTGGAGATGCACAGTGCTAACAAATGCAGGCCTGCTGTATCTACATTGACATAGGGACTATTGATCCTTAGATCACTGCACCTGTGTCACATCACAACACAGTACAACATGCCAGGAGTTCTTCATAAGGACTTTCTGCTTTGTTGATAGGGCACCTGGTCGGAGCACCTGTCCAGTGAAGAACCACATTCAGTTACAAATTCCTCTCCACAGCAGTGTTAAATCTCCTGTCCTGTCCACTCCTTCCATACTGGTCATTTAGTCATTTCATTTTGGGTATATCTGGGGATGAGCACTCACTTGATATTAGGGACAAGGTAGAGGATCATAAAGATGAAATGTCCGAAACTGAAAAAATTCAGACACTGAAAATTCAGTTAACAGCCATGTGTCCATGACTCCTTTTATCATATAGTTGGTGATATATCATCCACCATCACTGCTGTAAAACATTCCCCCCATTACCTCTGTAGTAACACAATCTCCCACCTGTTGCATCATATTTCTTTCCTGCCCCTCCAACCTTTTTGGGAACACATTCTCTCCCCATCACCTATCTAGTAACACAATCTATCCCCCTTATCTCTAAAGTAACACATGTCTTCCCCATCCCTCCTCTGTAGAACATCCATGGTTTATTTTTCCTTCTGGCTAACCCCACATGTTTAATTATACTTCTGCTTCTACCATAAAACAGGAGCTTGTGCTACTTGGCATGGAATATGCAAGCGGCGGAGATTTCTTCAACTTGCTGCAGAGGAGAGGCCCCCTTGACATCCCCAGTGCAAGGTAAATATAAGAATAATACACTGTAAAAGCCACTGGATATAGGAAGGACTAAATGCATGAATCAGGAAGACAGATGGCATATTATAAATAACTATTTACACTATATTTTGCAGAAAGACTGCTACTGATCGAAATAGATAAGACAATGTTATAAAGCATTACTCATGTCTGAGTTATTTCTTATAAGTAGGATATTTTAATATAAGCAGTGAAAAACTGGTCACAGTCTTAACATTATCTGACTCTTTGGTAAAGTACTGGCTCACAGCAGTGTTGCTGGAGGATTTTTCTCTGTTTTTTCCTCCATTCTAGATAATCCCACCTTTTCAAGCACCTGCTGTGATTCTATAAATTGATAGAGTAACTTCCATGTCTATATTACTGGGTAAAATCGTCAGCAGAGTTATGGCAGCTCTGGATCCCATATAAAAACAACAAAATAACGATGACTGATAAGACAAGCGCCAGGGGAGGGCTGGCAGACTTTAGCCTGGGGGGCAAGCACACAGCACTGGCCCATAACTAGCGGCCCATCCTTAAAGGGTGGTTTTTGGTACAATATATATTTATCTATATACAAAGAGGCTATTTGTGTTGCTTAATCCATATATATATATATATATATATATATATATATATATATATATATATATTTATTTATTTATTTATGCCCAGGCCCAGAGCTGGATTAAGGCTTTGGGGAGCCTGGGCACTTTAGACAGGGTAACCCCCTATGATGTAGCATGGTTATCATTGTAGAGAAAAAATACACAGGCAATACTGTGTGCACCACTGTTAGGTGCACACAGTTCTGCCTTCACGAGCAGTACACGGTGAAGCGGGACATACCTCCCAACTGTCCTAAGCGAAAGAGTCACCAAAATTCGGGACTGTCCCACCAGATTCAGGACAGTTGGCAGACTGTCCTGCTCTCTCCTACCTGTTCTTGTCACTGTCACCACTTGTGGCTGCTGGTTACTTTGGCTCTGGATCCTTGGAGGTCCTATTTGGTAAAAAAGAATTAAAAAAATGGGTACATGAAATTTAGAAAACTTCAACAATCCCTGGCATTAAATCAATATATCACCCAGGTTTTATAATTAGGCCCCCTTCTGTCCCAGCACCTATAGTCACACATGTCCCCCTCTGTCCAGCACCTTTAGTCACACATGTCCCACTCTGTCCCAGCACCTTTAGTCACACATGTCCCTCTCTGTCCCAGCACCTTTAGTCACACATGTCCCCCTCTGTCCCAGCACCTTTAGTCACACATGTCTATCTCTGTCCCAGCACCTATAGTCACACATGTCCCCCTCTGTCCCAGCACCTTTAGTCACACATGTCCATCTCTGTCCCAGCACCTATAGTCACACATGTCCCCCTCTGTCCCAGCACCTTTAGTCACACATGTCCATCTCTGTCCCAGCACCTATAGTCACACATGTCCCTCTCTGTCCCAGCACCTTTAGTCACACATGTCCCCTCTGTCCCAGCACCTATAGTCACACATGTCCCTCTCTGTCCCAGCACCTTTAGTCACACATGCCCATCTCTGTCCCAGCACCTATAGTCACACATGTCTCCCTCTGTCCCAGCACCTTTAGTCACATATGTCCCCTCTGTCCCAGCACCTATAGTCACACATGTCCCCCTCTGTCCCAGCACCTTTAGTCACACATGTCCCCCACTGTCCCAGCACCTTTAGTCACACATGTCCCCCTCTGTGCCAGCACCTTTAGTCACACATGTCCCCTCTGTCCCAGCACCTATAGTCACACATGTCCCCCTCTGTCCCAGCACCTTTAGTCACACATGTCCATCTCTGTCCCTGCACCTTTAGTCACACATGTATCCCTATACCCTGCAGCTTCAATTCCCCCCCCCCCACCCTACACACAATAACTCCTCCTTCCTCTTACCTTTTTGTACACGAGTTGCTCCAGGGACATAGAGAACTGCTGCAGCTCTGCACAGACCATAGAGTTCCAGCAGCCCCGCCTACACTTCCTACCATGTGACCACGGAGGTCACATGACCTGGTGATGTAGCTGTTATTGAGATGCGATGGATACAGCCTGCACGGTCTGTGCAGGGGCTGTCACATCGCAGAGTACTCACTGCAGCCGGATCATTCATTCACAGAATTTATTCTGTGAATGGATGATGCCCCCGCAGTGAGTACTCTGCGATGTGACAGCCCCTGCACAGACCGCACAGGCTGTCTCCATCGCATTACCACTGGACCACCAGGCGGCCCAAAATACTGTTATGCTGTCCGGCCCGGGTGCCATCTGCCCCCCTGCCCCCCGGGCCAGCCCGCCCCTGACAAGCGCTATATAAGGTTAAAGCTATGGGACTACTAATCAGTATTATATTGGCACTATAATCATGGCACCCATTATTCACTGCTTTAATCAATGGCAAAAATAGGAAATGTTTTTACATGTTGAGCAGACAGTACATAGGTTACATTATGTATAGAAAACTACTTAACTCACAGCTATTTATGAACCAGAAAAAAAACATATTTTTCCTTTGTATTGTAATGCATCTAATTTTGAGCGACTGTGTTCTTTATCACGGGTAAGCGCATGACTCACCTTTGTAGGATAGTGAGTTTATATGGAAATGCACAAATTGTTGCGTCCAGTGTTGTTTTCAATGACATGTGCTTGGTAGTTTTCCTTATAAGCCCTTTGTTTTATATTTATTTAATTGATTGAGGCAGAGATACCTCAATCTCGCCTTCCCCTATAGCAGCACCAGGGGTGGGCTGGCAAATTTTGGCCTGGGGGGAACATTTGATTCAGCAGCCTATTTTAAAGGAGAAAAAATGCAGGTGGCCCAGTTACCCAGCCCAAAGTAGCCCACTTTAGGACTGGCCTGGGGGGCAGATGCCCCCCTGCCCAGCCTGCCCCTGAGCAGCACCACACCAGACACATCACTAAAGCAAAGGAACAGTCTGTCTCCCTATATCAAACAACATATGTGTCACATACTTGTCTCAGTCATGGATTATTATACTTTTAAGCATACAGGATCAAAAAACTAATGTTATTCTTGTTGTGGCTGATTGTCATAGGTTGTGGGAGCTAATACACAAAACAATTTCAGGTAGATAATAAAGTCCAAATAGGCCAAAGAAATTGCCTTGTATGTGGCTACCAATTATGCCGACCTAAGAAGTGGTCAGATGGGTTCCATACTATAGTTTGTAACAAGTCCTCTGTTAATGGACATAATCCTTGTCTGATTGTATTCTATGTTTTATATAGATCCTCATAAGTAATATATTGAATAAAAAAGATAGATACTTTCATATAGCACATAGAACAAAAAACATCATATCAGACAATTGGTCAGTGTAGAATAAAAACAGGGGCAAGATTTCAGGGAGTTTCCTTAGCCATCAATTTAACATTACACTGATCCAACATTAACCTATTTTCTTTCCTCCAGGTTCTACGCTGCAGAAATTGTATGCGGGGTTCAATTCCTCCATTCTAAGGGCGTAATCCATCGGTAATTATAATGCTATAATATTAAAATAGTTTAATAAAGTTATATTGCAATGGATTCTAATTTCCACAGTATGATATATTTAACATGAGGTCTGCTCTCTACTTTGTAATTGTCATACTTTTATTCATTGTCAAATATTTCCTTCTACAACTGACTGATAGCAGCTCTGCTTCCTGTGAAGGGAAATATACAATGTTACGGTACCATACTGTCACTTTACACGGGCAGCTGCATGTAATCGCGGACCGTAAAATTAATTGAGCATGCCCCAATGAGTTAGAAAGTTCTAAACTGGATACCAAGCAACATAGGCCCGGCCTAGGACAGAAGAGGGTAGTAGGCAGGCCATGCATTCAACATCAGATCACATTTGTAACTTATTTTACATATATGTTCTTTTGCTGGGCACAAGGGCTCTGATGCCATGAGTCACAAATGCCTGCTATTAAAAACATCCTTAAGCATATTTTACTTACTGGTATAAAACATTTATGTATTATAAACAGATGGGAGTTGATTGAGTTTGGGCCTGTTAATAAATTAGAGTCGGGTAGCAGCGCAAAAAATGTAGCCTAGGGGAAAGGCAATCCTGTATACTAGTCACTGGAAAGGGCTCTGCACAGGTTCTCTATGCTGGTAAATTGTGTGGGGTCACTGTGCAGGTATAATAAAGGGCTCACTGTGTATCTTCCCATAAACTTCACATCAACCTTAAACTCTAAACATTTGCATGCAAATAAACACACAGAGTCATGTATAAGTTGCTAAAAAATGGAAGGACTTTTATTATCATTTTGTATTAAACTAAACCTATGGTGGTGGAGAAAGGGCACTGCGAAACAGCTCTCAAGCTGATACCACTAGATCACATGGGGCCTGGCGCAAACCGCCGTAAGTCCACAAACCAAAGGGGAACACATCTCCACATTACTTGCGCTGAATTGGCGTTAGAGTGACTGCCCCTTCCAAACTCACGCTGCCCTCCCTCACCGAGCCGGACAGGTACCTTCCTCACCGAAGGACCAAAAAAGGAGTTACTGGTGCCTCTAAGGGGACAGTGACCTGCGGCCAACTACCTGTGTGCCCACTAATCAGCCGCTGAACGCAGTGCCTTCTTACCGCAAACATTAACATATAAAATACTTAAACTGAGGAGTGGGTGGGTGGGATCTCGTGCTGCAGAGTGAGGCAGACCACGAAGTACAGCCTGCTATATTCAATCAGGGACCCTCCCACAGGAGCTACCATTGGTCGGGCCCAACCCTATGTTAACCCCTTCAGGTAATTGTTCAGCTTGAACAAACACTGTCGCCCTTTAAGTACGTTCACCCTAAAAGCCTCACTTGTCATGAGCTGAGAACATTTCTGGTATAATGTGTGAGGACACGACTAAGTATAATGTGTGGGGTATAAACAGTAATGGTGAGATTAGTAATTTGGGTTTGTTTATGCCATTCTGCTAAATTTGCTTTGAATATTAAAATGGCACTACATGGTATCATTCTCAGAGCATTAAAAGTGATCAAAGGTTTCTTCATTTTCTGATTAGGACTCCATTTATGAAATGTAATAGAATACTTCTATACACATAAATAACATACATACAAAAGTGAGAAAACAGATATCACTAATCTGCAAATGATTATAATAGGCGCTGACACTCCAGAGTGACACTGCTAAACCTACATTCAAAACTACTAATGTTCATAATGTACATATTTAAAGTGTAATTTCATTTTGCACAACAAAATAAATCTTGTTTGTATGAAAGCATCGCTTTAGGGCAAAGTGCATACAAAGGTTTTGTTTCTTCACAGAGACCTCAAGCCTGAAAACATCCTAGTGACCGAAACAGGCCATGTAAAGATCGCAGACTTCGGTCTTGCCATTGAAAACATGTATGGAGACCGAACAGCCACTAGCTATGCTGGAACGCCTGGCTATATTGCTCCTGAGGTGAGATGCACAGGATTTTCCTATAGTTTACTTATGTAATTATAGATATTTTGTACAGAAGCCTAGAGAAAAGCAATATGGCTACAAAGGGGAGACTTTAGCCTGTACATTAACTGCATCTGCAAGTTGTCCAATAATGAGTAAAGCAAAGTGAGGTTTCACACAAGACCTCCAACAGAGATTATCAGTCAATTATCATTTTGAAGCTATTCTCATTATCCGTTACATAAATAGATGATTTTGCATATTTATCATTCTCAATGAATAGTAAGACTTCAGGTCTACCCTGTTTAAGTTGTACAGTTGCTTTGTCTGCAGAAGACCACTGATGATCCAACAATGGAAAGAGATAGTCCCCACGCTCCCTGAGCCCTGCTTTAGTGCTGGGGAGTCCTGGCTATAATACTGGTGCTAGCCACCTATTTTCGGGGGGAAAGTTTAGGCTGTATTTTATTATATGTATTAAATGATATGTCTTTTAATGTCAATATTGGGCACTTTTGAGAGAAAAGCACTATATAAATAAAAGTATTATTGTCAGTAAATAGGAGGAAAGTGTGGGGAAAGGTAGGTAAATAAGACATAAACTATTATTTGATTTCCTGAAATTTTAGGTTCAGAATTTACAAATAACTAAAGAAATTATTATTATTATTATTATTATTATTATTATTAATCTTATTATATAATAATAATAATAATCATACATTTGTAAAGTAACTACAGCCTACCCCATGAAATACAGCACTTGTTTATGTAACTACAAGTTTGCACTAAGTCACACATCAGTGTCCTGAATTGGAACATTATGTCTAATTTGATACTAACTAACTGCCAGTATCTATCTATTTTCACATAAAATATTATATAGAGTGATGGACCTGAGCAATGGGATAAAAGAACTAGAAGGAAAAATCGATTGCTGAAAAATGTAATAACTATTATCTCTCTGCTGGTAGATGCTGTCTGGTGAGGAGTATAATGCCGGTGCAGATTGGTTTTCATTTGGTGTCATCTTGACCAAAATGATTACTGGGAAGTACAAATATCACCGTACACTATTTAATGCACTTGGCTTGGAAGTAAAGGACATCGTTAAAAAGGTAAAATATATTTTAGATTTAATATTAGTAATTATCGCAGTAAGATATGTTATTTTAAGATCTATAGGCAGAAAAGTTGCTTCAGCACTTCGCTCGTGAGACTCTATGTACAAACACCCATGTGACACCACACTGAGACCACTCCTGAAACGTGAGATAAATGATGTCTACTCATAGATATGGCACTAGATTTCCTGACCAGAGACCTTCTCCTCTCTCTAGGATACAGTAAAATACATAAACAGAAAGATCATTCCAATAAAGTGCATACAGAACTGACTGAATGATCAAATTGTTTTTCAGCAATAATTCTCGAAATGACACTATAATGAGATAATTAACTAAAGATTATTGCATAGTAAAAAAAATTGGAGAAGCATTACACATTTTTCTAGAAATATTTCTGCCAACGCCCTTCAATAATAATTTATATTTCTAGTGATCACTGGTGTGGTCACTGAAGAATTTTGACAGTATCTATTCAGCCCTCACACCTTGACGTTGCTTATGCATACTTACATGTTTGTGTAATATTATTATTATTTTTATTATTATTATTATCCTTTATTTGTTAGGCGCCACAAGAGTTCCGCAGCGCCGTACAATGCACAAACAGTAGACAGTACAGGGTATTACATTACTGAACAGTAAACAAAAAATACTGACACTTCAGGAGCTCTAAGCAGGCTAATGCGGTAGAGATGGAGCAGAAAAGCTGGTAAGGACACAAGAGGGAGGAGGGCCCTGCTCAATGAGCTTACATCCTAAGGGAGGGTGAACAAAACACAAGTACAGAGGGAGTGAGTTGGCGTATAAAAGAGGGGAGGCAGGGTTAGGTGGAAGGTGGGTAGGCTTTGAGGAAAAGGTGGGTTTTTAGTGCCCGTTTGAAGGAGCTAAGAGTGGGAGAGAGACGGATGGAGCGTGGCAGGTCATTCCAGTGAAGGGGGGCAGCACGGGAGAAGTCTTGGATTCTGGAGTGGGAAGAGGTAATCAAAGTGGAGGAGAGGCGACGGTCATTGGCCGAGCGCAGAGAGCGGGCAGGAGTGTGAATGGAGAGGAGGTCAGTGATATAGGGGGCAGTGGACTGGGAGAGCGCCTTGTACGTTGTGGTCAGGAGTTTGAAAAGGATTCTGTGGCGTATGGGGAGCCAGTGTAGGGCAAGGCAGAGAGGGGATGCGGAGGAGGAGCGGCGAGATAGGAAGATGAGTCTAGCAGCCGCGTTAAGAATAGAGCGGAGGGGGGCAAGATGGGAGAGGGGGAGGCCGGAGAGGAGGAGGTTGCAGTAGTCCAGGCGGGAGATAATGAATCATGGATGATAGTTTTGGTGGCATCCTGAAAGAGGAAAGGTCGGATGCGGGCAATGTTGCGAAGTTGGAAGCGACAAGCTTGGGCAAGGGATTGAATGTGGGGGGTGAAGGAGAGAGAAGAGTCGAAGGTAACGCCTAGGCAGCGAAGTTGGGTGACAGAAGAGATGGAGGTGTTATTAACAGTGATAGAGAGGTCGTGGTGGGAGGGGAGCCTGGGGGGAGGAAAGACAATGAGCGCCGTTTTGGAGATGTTGATCTTGAGAAATCGCAAGGACATCCAGGAGGAGATTGCGGAGAGGCAGTCGGATTTACGAGAGAGGAGGGAGGGGGAGAGGTCAGGCGAGGAGATGTAGAGTTGAATGTCGTCAGCGTAGAGATGATACTGAAGACCGAAGGAGGAGATGAGAGCGCCAAGGGAGGAGGTGTAGAGTGAAAAGAGTAGAGGGCCAAGAACAGAGCCTTGAGGGACTCCAACAGGGAGAGGGGAGGGGGTTGAGGAAGAGCCAGAGGTGGAAACCGAGAAGGAGCGGTTAGCGAGGTAAGAGGTGAACCAGGCAAGGACAGAACCCGATAGGCCAAGAGAGAGAAGAGTTTGTAGCAGGAGGGGGTGATCAACGGTATCAAAGGCCGCAGAGAAGTCGAGTAGGATGAGTAGGGAGAAGTGACCCTTGGATTTGGCTAGTAGGAGGTCATTGGTAACTTTGGCCAGGGCAGTTTCGGTGGAGTGGAGGGGGTGGAAGCCTGATTGGAGAGGGTCAAGGAGGAAGTAGTCCGAGAGGTGTCTGGTGAGGCAGATGTAGACAATCCTCTCAAGTAATTTGGAAGCATAGGGGAGAAGAGAAATAGGGCGATAGTTAGCAGGAGAGGTAAGGTCAAGATTAGGTTTCTTGAGGATGGGAGAGATAAGAGCGTGTTTAAAAGAAGAGGGGACCACGCCAGAGGAGAGTGAGAGGTTGAAGAGGTGAGCGAGGTAAGAGCAGGCCGTGGGGGAGAGAGAGCGAAGGAGGCGAGAGGGGATAGGATCGAGAGGACAGGTGGAGGGTGGAGAGGATAGAATAAGTGAGCGAACTTCATCACCCGAGGTGGGGCAGAAGGAGCACCAGAGTTGGTTGGTGGGGGGAGGCGAAGGGAAAAGGGGGGAAAGAGAGGGAAGGAAGGAGGAGATGTTAAGTCTGATGGCCTCAATTTTGGAAGAGAAAAAGGTGGCGAAGTCAGAGGCGGAAAGGGAAAGTGGGATGGGAGGGGGGATGGAGAGAGGAGGGAGTTGAAGGTGGCAAAGAGGCGGCGGGGATTGGAGGACTGAGAAGAAATGAGGGACTTAAAGAAGGATTGTTTGGCAAGGGAGAGGGCGGAGCAGAATGAGGTGAGGATAAATTTAAAGTGAAGGAAGTCAGCCAGGGAACGAGATTTCCTCCAGAGGCGTTCGGCGGTGCGAGAGCATTTTTGGAGGAAACGGGTGAGGTTGGAGTGCCAGGGTTGGGGAATGAGGCGGCGTTGGGGGATGGAGGAGGCCAGGGCAACAGCATCAAGGGCAGTAGTGAGGGAGAGGTTGTAGAGAGAGGACGCCTGGTCAGGGCAGGCCAAGGAGGGAATAGGTGAGAGGAGAGTTTCTAGAGAGGAGGAGAAAGCTGTAGTGTCAATAGCATCAAGGTTGCGCCTAGTGAAAGTAGATTTAGGCGAGGTGGGAGCCTGGGAGGAAGACAGAGTGAAGGAGAGGAGATGGTGGTCAGAGAGTGGGAAGGGAGAGATAGAGAAGTCGGAGAGGTCGCAGTGATGAGAGAAGACTAGGTCTAAGGCGTGGCCAAGACTGTGAGTGGGAGAGGAGGTCCACTGGGTGAGGCCAAGTGAGGTGGAAAGGGCGAGAAGTTTAGTGGTGGCGGGGTCAGAGCAGTTTGGCCACAGCAGAAAGATTGAAAAATCCGATTAGAGCCCCCAACTTGTTAAGTTAATTTCCAGAATAAATAACTATTGTCCAGTCCAATTGTAGATTTTGTCCAGTCCAATTGTAGATTTTGCAATAAAAAGAAATTTTACTTCATTTTTAGATCTTAAGTTACATAGTTACTAGCCTGCAGACCAGGATTCTTAGCAGAGTGCCAGCACTCAATTGACTGCAGGTCAAATTAAAACTTTTACAATAATAGGATTCATAGAAATAATACTCTCATTTCTATATTTCCTATATCCCCTTAGATTGTAATCTCTAACAAGTAGGATCCTCTTCCTTCGTGTCCTCCTCCACTCATTACTTAAGCCACGAGCTCACCTGTGTCTTTCCTTCTACCCTCAACAAGTGGCACTGAGCCTATTTCCTGTACCCACACACTTGGGTACAGGCTCAGATTGTGACTATTTACCGCTAAACAGGGGCGGGCTGGCCCGGGAAGCACCCCCCCCCCCCACCCCCCCGGGCCGCTCAGTCAGACCGCTATTAGGGCCGGGGGGTAGGCTGGCCAGCCGCCCCCTGGGCTTCCCTCTCCCAGCCCGCGCCTGCCGCTGAGCACTTTATTTCTTGCTGGTTTGGCTATTCATTTGCTGTTTAATTCTATTGTTTTACCTAATTTGTAGTGCACTGTTTTTGTTTTTACTGTAATGTCCTATTTTTGTACACCAAAGACAAACAGGACAGATTGCGCTGCGGAGAATTTGTGTTGGGATAACTCAATAAAAGAACCTAGAGGATCCTCCCATCGCAATAAGAAACCAATTGAATAGTATCACATGAATAAATGTTTAATCACAGACAAATAATCTAATAAATAATAAATATAATATCAATTGTAAACCTGTGTAGCTGGCCAGCATACATTGAAAGGTACCTTGATACAAAATAAAAATCAATTGTAAAAATGGTAAAAACCTAAAAAACCGAGATATTCAGCACCTTCTCAACAACATATGTTAAATTCTTTGGAAAAACCGCAATTGAAATTCAGCAGTTTTTCTATTTAAGAATTTAACATATGTTGTTGAGAAGGTGCTGAATATCTCGGTTGGATTTGAATTGCTCCTTACTATAATAAGTGTTACGGAGCATATCCTGACTGTGTCTACATAGCTGATTACCATATACTGGAAGTATTAGACACAACATGAAGTGAAACAGAGTCTCGTGATTACTATTGATCGATTTGTTACATAGAATATATACATGCTTTCTCTATAAGAGCTTTTGATCAACATTATTCATTTAAGAAGTACGGTCAATATATTGGACTTCCTTTACCTAGCCCCTCTGGGTTTTTTAGGTTTTTACCATTTTTACAATTGATTTTTATTTTGTATCAAGGTACCTTTCAATGTATGCTGGCCAGCTACACAGGTTTACAATTGATATTATATTTATTATTTATTAGATTATTTGTCTGTGATTAAACATTTATTCATGTGATACTATTCAATTGGTTTCTTATTGCGATGGGAGGATCCTCTAGGTTCTTTTATTGAGTTATACCAACACAAATTCTCCGCAGCGCAATCTGTCCTGTTTGTCTTTGGTGTATATACATTCGTGTATTTCTGTGGTTGCTGTGCAATAAACCACGACAGTGCAGCAGTGGAGATTGGTGTTATCCCTTTTCTGTATATATTTTTATAGACAAACATTATCTCTTAAAGAGATCCCCAAAAAACCCTTATCGGTGGGATTCCTCCGCCTACATAGTGTGCGCCATTAACCCATTATGGGATTACTTTTATTGTCCTATTTTTGCCTAGTACTGTTTTACTGTAATCTCTATGTATTATCGCTGAGGACCTTTTGTGGCACCTTATAAATAAACAGCAATAATAATAATAATAATATTTCCAAATAATTGTGCAGTTTATATTTAAACCAGACCAGAATACCTATAGCATAGACAGATAAAAATTAGGACAAATAAAAGGAATAACTGGTGGTTAGATGTTCTGGTTGTAGAATAATGTTAATATGATGCTACTGACCCCAAATATGCGCAGCATGGGGGCTTAGTGGTTATCACTTCTGTCTCACAGCACTGGGGTCATGGGTTCGATTCCCGACCATGGCCTTATCTGTGTGGAGTTTGTATGTTCTCCCCGTTTTTGAGTGGTAGTCCTCCAGGTGCTCCGGTTTCCTTCCACTCTATAAAAACATACTGGTAGGTTAATTGGCTGCTTTCAATTTCACCCTAGTCTCTCTCTGTCTGTGTGTGTCTATGTTAGGGAATTAAGACTGTAAGCTCCAATGGGGCAGGGATTGATATGGGTGTGTTCTCTGTACAGCGCTGCGGAATTAGTGGCGCTATAGAAATAGATGATGATGATTAAATATGATCTCAGTATCAACCTCCTGTAGCCATGGACAAATCATGCTATATGCCTCTGTTTCTGTTTGTAAATTGATTGTAATGTGTAGAAATGCTGTGCCTGAAAAGTCTGTGCTCCGTGCTGTGTAAATCAAAGTCCCTAAATCACAATTAAATTACTTTTTCAGCTCCTCTGTAAAGATCAAGACATGCGATTGGGAGTTCATGGAAACATCCGCCAGCATCCATTTTTTGAGCATGTTGACTGGGTCTCATTGGAAGCCCTTAAGGTTGAACCCCCATACATACCTGCACCAGTAAGTACACAGCAGAACTTGTACAAGCACTTGTGGTGCCTGTAAATAAATGTTGTTCAGCATATGGTACATAAGTATAAGGCACATAGACCTGCTGAGATGTAGACATGTGTACACATGTATCAGATGTCATGCAACCATTTGACGTTTGTTTTTTATGCAAAAAGCATCTCTACTTTAACACAATTATAACAGGGAAATGTAAAATCCATGTTTAAATATTACAACAAGAAACATTTGGAAGAGATTAATTTCTACTACTGGAGCCATATAAGTAGAAAATACTTTATTATTACTTTAACCATACTTTCTGTTAGCTGAATTCACATATGTGAAAATATCCGCTGCCAATTTTTGAAAAGTAAATGTTTGCATTGTACTTCATAATAAATTAATATGACAAAGTGCCTCAAGCTTCAGTGGTGTCATTAGTTGCTTACGAAATGACGGGCTTCATTCTTATGAATGTTGGTTCAGGCCACAAATATTTAATCGCCTGGGCATCTACTATGAAGCACAACATGTCCGCTGCCAGCATTAAGCCAGCTTTGAATGCACCATGCATCTTGATTTCCATCAGTGTACCTAGATTTCCATCAAGGCGCATGGGCTTGTGAGCAAGATGGTGGTGTTAGTAGAAGACCACTAGTTTGCACAGATAGATGACTTGGGTAGAATAAGGAAGTTTCTTACAAAGCAGCAGTAGGCACACCAACACACCTACATTTCCAGATCATTGCAGAAACCAAGATTTCTTTTGCACCAACACAGCGCTGGTGACCTTTGGGTCTCATCTTAAACTTTTAATAGGACCCTTCTGTCCTTAAGTTGCATTTTGAACTACATATACACAAAGTTGTCATATATAATACAGTGTAAACCTGTAGTGTGCAAACCTGCGACTTGAAGGGTGGAATGGGAGAGGGAAAGGGCTGATGAACGTAGGCAATGTATAGCAAGGCCGTGCTGAGGGCGTGTCAATACAGATGCGGCTGATCCAAGTCCTGGGTTCCACTTAAGTATGTGTTCTTTAGCCATATCATTTGCACTAGTTACAGGATAGGTGTAACTGCTGACTGATAGTGATGATTAATACGGTATACGGTATACACGTATGTGTGCTACTAGCTAGCTTAGAACATGTGTATGCAAGTAAGATAGACTATGAAAATGCATTAAATGTACAGTGCACATTTAGAACATCCTGGCATGCATTTACTATTTAAAATAAATGGAAAAAAATTATTAGATTTTTACGGATATTTTTATCAATGAATATACTATTAAGAGTTGCTAAGTTATTATATAAAACATTTTTGTGCATGTACTTTTGCTAAGACTTTAAATTGCTCATATGCATATGCGTACCTTGCACTCTGTTCTGTCTGTCTACACACAGCAAGTAAGGTTTAGGTAGAGCGATTCAGATTCAAATGGAAACATAACTTGAGATCTTCTTGTATTTAAATAAGGTCAGAACTATGGTCAAGTTACACAATGTTTTTTAAACGCAAGTTGCATCCGCATATGAAACAGTCTCATAAAAAGGACAACTAGCAGTATCATAAATAATTTCTGTACTCCTAATAAGATGAAAGTAATAGCTAAAGTACACTTTTGTTTTGCTTTTCTATAGATAACAATTACACACTCTCGCTCCAGAAAGATCGATTTAAAAAGGATGGAGAAAGCAGAGGCCCAGAGACCAGCTATAGCATCCAAGGACCAGGCCATGTTTAGAGGGTTCACATTTGTCACCTCCAAGTGGAAAACCCTCCCAACGGCAACAGGCCCGAGGCGATAGCAATGCTGGTTAGAGCAATATTTTCTCTATATATGTATATATGTGTATATAATGCATATATTTTATGTATTTGTCTGCTCATGTCTAAAAGTGTGTGTGTTATACTACTACATGACCTGACACTGCTATACAACTTTATACATTATCAACAGTTCCATTTTTCACATTGTTGATTAGATTAAGCTCTTAGCACGTAATTCATTTAGCATACATATCACATACAGAGGCACCAATCACTGCATGTGCCAGAGTCTACGGCTCCTTCCCTCACACAACTTGCACCTGGCACACTCACTACACTATTTACCTACTTTATTTAAACACTGCCTGAAGCTCACGCCCTTTAAATTCCTGGCAAAATCTGTTAGTCTTCTATCCATAAGTATAAAATGCCTTGGGTAAGAAATATATAACCCCTGCTCCACCATCCAGAACATCAGCCAATACAATATGCAGGGACTGTGAGCAAGAGGTGGAACGCAAACACAGCAGTCCACCACCTCACCACTTGAAAAGTTTTTCTGCTATCCACACAACTTCTGGCTTGTGTTCCAACCGGCAGCCATCTTTAACTCCACCAGTAAACACTACATGTAAACCTGGATACCTAAGAAGAAGGCACTACTTCTAATCTCCTTAGAACCTACATTACAAACAAATTGCTCTTATAAGAGAAAATAAGCTATATATCATATAACACAAAGTTATTTAAAAAAACCCAGAGCTCATAATCGCATAGAACTTTATTTCCAAAAGAGCTGTAAAGATTAGTTCCAGTAACAATACACAACTTTGAATCAGACCATGAAATCAAAATATTTAAAGAAGTAACAACCCACAGCACAATACCAGGAAACCACACCTTAGAAAACAAAATCAGCAAGGTAGTATAGGCTTAGCTGGGTGCAGCATGCAGGTCGTGGCCCTTGGGGTGAGTATTAAGCATAGCCTGAGTGCGGGAGAACAGGGTCTGGTTGAATAAGCTTAGCCAGACACCACTGCTAGAGGAGTGATAAGTTTCCGGGAAGCCAGGGAATTGATGCAGGAGCTAACTTGTGTTTCTAATATGAAGGGGTAAATTTCCTGGAGGAGTATAGTAGAAGAGTAATCCCTCAGACAGACTGTAAGGGGAGTATACAAAGATATTAGGGAGACAAATATGTAATAGTTCACTGTAGTCCACTGAAGCCCAGGGGATGCTACCAGAGATTCACATTCTGGTTCCCTACTGGTACACAGAACATATTTAAAAAGAGTGCCAAGATGTCCAAGGGGCAGGGAGGAAGCATTAGTATGGCTGTATCAATATATATAGGGTATTAACAAGGTACAGGAGGGAAACAATCTTCAAAGGAAGAGAAATATCAGAACACGAGGACATGCACTGAAGCTGGAGGGAAGTAGGTCCAAAGGATTTTTGAGGAATAACTACTTCACAGAAAGGGTGGTGGATAAATGAAATAGTCTCCTACCAGACGTGGTAGATGTTAATACAATAGAGCAATTTAAACATACTTGGGACAAAATAAGGATATCCTTACACAGATTAAAAGACCAAATAGGGTTTGTGGTTACCGTAGGTTCATAAAAAAAATGTCCAGACTAGATGGGCCAAGCGGTTCTGTTCTGCCATCAAATTCTATGTTTCTATGTTAAGAGCTGTACATATTTACTTAAGAGCTTTTTTAATACTATCTTTCCAACACACAGGCATTACGATTTTCTTCAAACCCCTCCTACTACCACAGCCACCCACTGCAACTATCCTGCTCCACACCAGCCTTTCTCCCACATCACTGTTGCCTCTCATCCTACCTCTACTTGCTCTACACTGTTTCACCACAATCTGCGTGTAGTTCACCATCACTCATCCACTTCTCATCCCCTACCTTGCTACACCCATCCACATATAAACATCCCATATCCTCTTATACATACTTTCTACCCTCCTGCCACTTCCTACAACAATACTTTTCCCACCCCCTTCAATAACTTTTTCACCTCAGTCACTCAACCACCCCCACTCTCTTTTTTCTTGTTCCCTTACCAGGACTGCCTAGAGGGAATGCAGATGAAAGTAAATGTAAGGAAAGACTAAAAGATTGAAAGAACTTCAAGGATAACAGGTACATACTACAAGGAGAACTGATACACCCCTACAAGGAAAATAGATACACTCTTTATTTCTATACTAACTCTCACCAACAACCATAACTCACCAGGAATACACTAGAGATTACTAAACTAGGAATTTACTGGAGATGACTGATACCAGGAAGACACTAGAAATGGCAGATACCAGGAATACACTGGAAATCACTGATTCCAGGAATACATTGGAGAAGAGAAATACCAGGAACACACTGTACATGGACTGATACCAGGAGTATGCTGGAGATGAGAGATACCAGGAATGCACTGGAGATGGTGTATACCAGGAACACACTGGATATGGTATATACCAGGAATACACTGGAGATGATTGATACAAGGAGAACGCTGGAGAAGAGAGATACCAGCAATACACTGGAGATTATCGATACCAGGAGTGTCATGGAGATGACTGAGGAATCAGAGACTGAGAGAACTTCAAGGATAATAGGTACATACTACAAGGAGAACTGATACATCCCTAAAAGGAAAATTAGTACACTCTTCATTTCTACTGTGACTCTCCCCAACAACCCCAAATCAACAGGACCATGTCGGAGATGACTAATACCAGGAATACACTGGCAATGACAGATACCAGGAATACACTGGAGAAGACAGATACCAGGAATACACTGGAGAAGACAGATACCGGAAAGACTCTGGACATGATTAATAGCTGAAGTATGCTGGAGATAACAGATACCAGGAAAACCCTGGAGATATATACTGAGGTTTGAGCTTCAGTGAGGGATAGGATTCTCAAGAGGCGGAATATAGACATGTTCACCATCACCGAGAAGGCCAAGAAAGTTGCGGCTGCAGCTAAGGCAAAGGGCGGTGACGTTGAGGCTAGTTTTAAAACTTACCAAAATTGGTTGAGCGGAGTGTATCTGTGTATGGCCTTGTATCTTAAGTCTCGTCCCTGGGGGGTACATGGAGGTGCCTTCGAATGATACATGGGATGTATGTATCATCTGTCATATGATGAAGAGTTTAGGTCAAAATACAATGGTCACCCAAATCTGTTATTCGGGTTCAAGTCAAGGCCTGGCAAAAGGTAATGGAGGAGGGGCAGGTTGACCCCTTTCCTGCTGTCATAAGGCATCCTCCGTGGCGAGGGAAGCCTGGCATGCCAGTACAGTGAAAAAGGCAATGTTATGCCTTTAAAAGGAGATAATGTGAATGGGGTGCCGCATGCAGGTTCGCACATACATGCTCTCTCTGTAGTGGGCCCCACATGGCCAGGCATTGTGACAAAACAACAAGATGGGGCGGGGCAGGTGTCTCCACACCCGCTGGAGCTATTTAAGGTGGTTTTCCCAATAGTTTTTTCAAGCTTCTCCCGTTGGATGGATAGATATCCACGGCAGGCAGAGGCGGAGTTTCTGTGTTCCAGGTTTATTCAGGGTTTCCATTTGTTATTCAAGGGGACCATGGGGACCTCTCAGGTCCCTAATTTAAAGTTGACATTTATGTTTCTGGAGGTCTTAGTCGGAAATGTGGGAAAAGAGGTGGTTTTAGGACATATGTGCCGCCCCTGTCCAGAGCCCCCGCTGAAAGGCATGGTGATTTCCCAGATTGGTGTGGTGCCTAAGAAGGCACCCGTGAAGTTCCACCTTATTCAGCATCTATCATTCCCGCCTGAGGCTTCAGTAAATGATGTGATCCCAAAGCATTACTGCAGCATGGCCTATCAGTCTTTTGAATCTGCACTGGACTTGGTTCGTAGCTTTGGCAACGGTGCTTAATTTTTCGAAGGTGGACATTCAGTCCGCATTCAGGCTTCTCACCTTGCACCCTGGCTCCTTTCCCTTCATGGGATTTCAAATGGAGGACGGGTTCTATATGGACAAGTGCCTTCCCATTCTCTGGTGGCCCTGTTTTACTCTCTGGGGGTGCCGGTTCCACATGATAATACAGAGTGTCCCATGGATCGGCTGTTTTATCTGGGAATTGAAATTGATACTCAAATGGGCCTGTGAAGGTTACCTGCGGACAAGGTTGAGAAATTGATGTCAATGATCTGCACGGGCTACAGTCCTCAAAGATAAGGCTGAAAGAAGCTCAATCTCTGCTGGGACTGTTTAATTCTGCTTGAAGGGTTATACCGATGGGCAAAATGTTTTGCCGCAAGCTGGACAGGGCAACCACTGGCTTCTCCTGGACTCAATGTCATATTCCTCTGTCCCATGAGATTAAGGAATACTTGCGGGTGTGGAAACTGTTTCTCCAGGAATTCAAAAATGTCCGTGTCTGCATCGATCTCCCAAATTCCAGTCAGGAGTTACAGGTATTCACGGATTCCGCGTGCTCAGTTGGATTCGGGGCATACTTCGCAGGTGCCTGGTGCATGTCACTGATTGGGTCCATTCCGGTTGGATGGCTAATTTGGCTCTCAATGCTTCCCTGTCCTGCTTATGTCTGGCAGATTGTGAGGCCGGAATAAGGAGCCTGGCAGAATGTTCATTAGCTCCTGCTACGCTCTGTCGATATCAGGATGCCTGGTGGGAGTGGCTCATTTTTCAGAATGTGGTTCCCACTGGTAGTAGGGATGGGTACTATCGTATGCAGGACTTTGTGTGGGCTGGCTATAACACCGGTAAGTCAGAGTCAGGGATGTGTACCACCCTGGCAGGCATATCCTTTTTCTCTAAAATGTATGGGTTACTTGATGTAACCAGGGAGTTCATAATTATTAGGGCGCTGCAGGGCTGGGCAAGGACACGTCCCTTTCATCCTGATGGTAGGAGATCTATTAGTCAGGTAATATTGAAAGACTTGCTAGATGCAATCTCTGTTGTGGCCCGTGACCCATATGAAAGTGACCCTTTTAGCTTGGTCTTTGCGATGATCTTCTTGGCGCATTTCGTGTGAGCGAGTTGGTTGCGCTCCGTGTGGTCCGCTGCACTCTCTTGGATGTTAGCTAAAGACGTTGTTCTATTCCCTCTTTCACTATCTTGCAGTGTGCGGCAGTCAAAGACAGATCAGCTGGGTAAGCAGCGATGGGTTACACTGTCCCCCCTGCACAGTTGGTCAGTTTGCCCAGTGCAGATGGTCGCTGGCTTTTCTGGACTGGGGAAAAAGGATACATTACCATGACTGGTGCATAATGATTGGTCCCCTTCACGTGATACCAGTTTAGACGCCTTGGGATTGAATAGCACGCAATTTGGCACACATTCGTTTAAAATAGGTGCGTCCATGTCTGTAGCTGTAGATAGGGAGTCAGGCCTATATAGGCAGATGGAAGTCCACTGCATATCAGCGATACGTGAGACCCTCTCTTCTCTCTTACACTTTTCTTATCCTCCTCTTCAGGTTTTGACACGGGACTCTGTTGCTTGCTGCTCTTGGGTGCAGGGGCGCGAAGGGATTTCTCCGGATTTTCCCTCTAAAGTGGACCTGATTGGCTATTGGTACCACAAGGTTTTGACGGTTTTTACCTTCGCCTGTGTCGCCTGTCCTTTTCTTCTTCTTGTCATTCTTCTTCTCTTTCTCTTTTTGTTTCCTCCTTATCTCCATCAATTTTCCTTCTTCTCCTTGGATTGAGTCTTGTTTGTCTCGATGTGCAGTGGCTTTTATATATAATGGCCTATGGGATTGGTATGTTGTTGTGGGGTGCTATAATAGTGTTGTTTTGCTGCATTATAGTGGATGGAACTCGCTGAAGCTCTCGGTCCTAGGTCACTCGTTTGTGCATTGGGCTACTTTGCACCAAGCAGCTGGTAATACAGCTGCGTTCCCCTGCCAAGTAGCGGTATCTTGGTTAGGTTGGAGGGGAATGAGGTGGCCGAGTTTTAAACTTTCCACAACAGTAGCAGAGAGTTGGGTTCCCCAAATTTTGGTTATACATGTGGGTGGAAATGATTTCTGTCACCATATCAGTTACAGTTTAATTTAAATAAATAAGAGTTATTTGCCAACAAGTCGGTGTGGTGTCTTTATTATATTATTTAGGAGTTAAGGTTAAGACTAAGGTGTATTGTTTATAATATCAACCCTAAGCATTTTACTAAACTGAGGGATGGATTAAGGAGTTGGGTACGAAATGATGAATGTGATGGCACCGACGAAGACAAGCGCACCGCAAAAAATCAGATTTCCACAATAACTATAAAGACCAAATTCAGACTTAGCATAAAACACAATAGATATCACCGACCTGCTTTTCTTACATACCGAACCCTGGCAAAGACGCCACTTTGTATGCACGTCAGTTTGCATAGCGACTTCAACTTTTCTCTATTTAAAGTAATGCCAACAGCCGTGTGTAATGTAAAACAGTATAGGTTGTTAAATGACCTGGTAAAGTGTTTGGCTGTTGGCATTGCCGCTTTAAATAGAGAAAAGTTGAAGTCACTGGAAACTGACGTGCATAGAAAGTGCTGTCTTTGCCAGGGTTTGGAATGTAAGAAAAGCAGGTTGGTGATCTCTATTGTCAGTTTTATGCTAAGTCTGCATTTGGTTTTTATAGTCCTTGTGGAAATCGGATTTTATTTGTCGGTGTTCTTGTCGTCGGTGGCATCAGCGTCATTCTGGTGACTACCACCGGTATTAAGCCCAAGGAAGATTAAAAGCTGTAGTTTGTGTACATAACTATTTGGATCACTGAGAGTTAACAAAGTGAGTAGGTGTGGTAATGTACAAACAAGTGTAATTAACAGGGAGAGACAAGGGATCAGTTTAAAAGAGTGGGGTGGAGTTAGCTCACTCTCTTGGCCCAGGAAAGCAATCTCTCCCTCCCATTCCTGAGTCCTGGTTCAAGTGTGGTGGTTTTCTGCTCAAGGTACAGCTTGTCCTGCTTCTGTCTTCTGTACAAATGGCCACATGATGCACGTGCCAGTTCTTACAGTGGAGTGTTGGTGCAGGCCGAAGGTATAAGGAGCCAATTGGAGCGCGGGCTCATGGTATTGTATGGGTGTTGTGGTTCAGACCCTGTAATGTTCATTTTATTGTTACCAATAAACATTTTCCGATGCGATTATTGTGGTTCCAACGCACAAAGTGATTTAATAGCAATATATAGCAGGATTTACAGCAAGCCACGCTGAACCATTAAAGATATAACAATAAACAGAAAAGTATAAACCCAAATACATTAGATTTCGCAAAGCGAGTCCTGTTCCCAGGCTCAGATACAGTCCTGTTTCTTGTTGTCAGGAAGAGAGAGAAAGGTAACTGGCCCAGGAAGCTTATATGCAGTTTCAGTTAACAAAAAACGGTGACGATTTCGCAATGTACACAAAGATAAACTAAGTCACTTCTTCATTGGTCCAGAGGTTTGGTCAGTCCAGTATAATGCAAATCATAGGTCAGTTCAAAGGACTCCTACGATAAAGTGGAGGTCAGATCACTTCAACAGCTGAGCACAAGTGCCTAAGGGAACCGACCTAATCTAGTTTAAACCAACCTATTTGCATTCCAAACACAATATCATTTTTTAGCATTAATCCTTTATCTTCCATAACTAGCGATCACAGGAAGCGATTGCTTCACTGATAGTAGTGGATTCCTGATGGTAATGTGTAGATCAAAATGACACTAAACATGATACATTTCCTATATCCTGAGCCTTAGATACCTTTAATATAATATCATTTTTGTATAAATACTTTCTCATACATTTTACTAATAAATAAATGTGGATTGGAACCTTAATAAATGTGTACTTTTTACAAGTGTTAGTGCAAATGTAAATGTGTGTTATTATTTCGTGCAATTGCGTCACTACATGTGGAGTACCAAAAGAATGGAAAACAAATTTTAATCAATTTAGTTTATTTCATCCAACAATTTGACTCCCACAACCCGGAGATATGTTGGTCCGCAGGGAGTTACGGCCATGGTATGGTACGAGTGCTGTGGTTCAGCCTCGCAGGTAAGTTAGGCCAGCAAGTAGATACGATCATGGTATAGATTGTACGCTCCTGTCAGATGGCGTCCCCGCTGATTCCCCGTCAGACGGGGAACGGACGTCTGACTCCTCTGTCGGCTGCCGCGGACTTCCGGGTATCGGGCACATGCGCCCTGGTGTCAGTCCCGTTGCTAGGCAACGGGACGCCGCTTCATTATCCGCTGCCGCTCTCCGCCAATCACCACAGTCTGGATCCTATTTAAACCTGCCTCTGGCGCCATTAGGGTGCCAGAGTAACAGGTTCACCACCAGTGTTCCTGGCTTCCGTTGTATCCATACTTCTGAGTATCCTGCTTACTGTCTTCCTGTTGTGACCCGGCTTGGCGACCATTCTACTCTTCTGTGTGACCCCTTCAGTACTGTGACTTCGGCTTGGCGACTACTCTACTGGATTACCCTTCTGTACCTGATAATCCTGATTGCTGTGACCCGGAACCGTCTGACCTCTCTACACTACACTGGTGACTGGCTAATAGAACCGCGACCTGCGTGCCCTGTGCAGCGAAGTCCAAACCTCCTTGCGGGGGTCCCTGGTGAACACCAGGGGTACGTTAGACTCCGCGCCTGTTAGACCAGTTGTGCTAATACCGGTTAGTGTTTACACCACTCCTGTGCCCCTAGGCCTACGGTCTGACAGCTCCTTTGATCAGGGCTTTCTCTCCTCCTGTTTCCACCACTTTAAACTTTGCTCTCCAGCTACTCAGCCCACCTCCTCTTGGACCTTCTGCTCTCCGACTCCTCTCGCTTCTCTCTGTTCCTCTCAGTGGCTCTTAACCTGTCATCCGCTCCCATGCTTTTGGGCTCAAGTTACCAGCTTTTACTGATTATCCCTCACCCTTTCTCTCTAGCTGTGCTTTGATTCCCAGAGTTATAATGCTTACTGTTACTTGTACTGTGCCATTGTTGGTCCTTGTGCGGAGCTACGGACACTTTGTGACATCGTATAAATAAAAATTAATAATAATAATAGGTGTTGTAGTTCAGCTCTGGTGATATGCTGGGCCAGTAAAAGAACGCACAGCCCTGGATGTACTTGGTGCCACATGTTCCATGGCCGTGGTATGGCACCGGCTGTGGTTCAGCTCTGGATGTACCTGGTACCACGTGGATGATGGCCGTGGTATGGTACTGGATGTGTTTTATTTATGGATGTACTGAGTGCCACATGTTTGAAGGCCATGGTATGATACAGGTGTTGTGGTTCAGCCCAGGGCCATCTTAACAACATTATGGGCCCCCGGGCAAAGCAGTGCACTGGGGCCCCTAGATATAGATATAGATATATAAATGTATATAGATACAGATATAGATAAATAGAGATATATAGATGTACTTGCTCAGTGACCCTTGAAGGTTTTTTTTGCAGATTTTTTTCTTTTGCTGGATTATTTATTCTCATTAAGAGCCGTGCCTATGGGGCCTCCTTGCCCGTGGGGCCCCCCGGGCAGCTGCCCATCGTGCCCAATGGAAAAGATGGCCCTGGTTCAGCCCCGGAGGTAACTGGAGACGCTTGGTGAGCGTGACAACGGCAAGGTCTGCCGTCCAGCGGCTGGTGCAGCCTTTAATGTGGCAGGAGAACACTGTACAGGATAAGCAAACTGGATGAACTCTACATTCATGGTAGTCGCGCGTTTTGGAACCCATGCCCTTCGAAGAGTCAGTTTAGGTTTGGTGTAAGTACAGCTTATCTGGGCTGACTTGCGGTGTGTTACGCCCAGTGGGGTGCAGGTTCTGGGATGCCTGGAGTCAGATGTCCCATTAAGTTTAAGAAACAGTGTGCGCTTTTGAAAGGACAAGGTCAAGTACATTGTTCTCATATCACCATAACAGTTACGGTTTGATTTAAATAAATAAGAGTTATTTGCCAACAAGTCGCTGTGGTGTTTTTATTATATTACTTAAGGTTAAGGAGTTCAGGTTAAAACTAAGTTCTATTGGTTATGTTATCAAACGTAAGGATTTTATACACTGGATAAAGTAGATACCAGGAATTCACTGGAGACAACTAATATAAAGATTACACTGTAGCGTACTGTTAAGGAGATGTCTGAGGACTCAGAGAGTGAGAGGACTTTAAGGAAAACACGTACATACTACAAGGAGAACTG
Organism: Mixophyes fleayi; assembly: GCF_038048845.1. NCBI lineage: Eukaryota > Metazoa > Chordata > Amphibia > Anura > Limnodynastidae > Mixophyes > Mixophyes fleayi. Next base: position 220,301,131 of record NC_134404.1, read on the forward strand.
ATACACCCCTACAAGGAAAATTAATACACTCTTCATTGCTATCCTGACTCCCACCAACAACCCCAAATCCCCAGGAACATACTCATGCCAAACTCAGTATGCATCCACAGTCATAGCAAAATCTACGGGTGTGGAAGTAACCTTCCAATCCTGCCACAAAGTAACATTATACTTTGTGGAACTACTTGTCTCAGTGGGTCCTGGGTGTCAGGGCATGGTGGCCCTTGTAGATCTCCAAGTGTCAGCATGGCCTGGCTGCCATGGGTATGCTGGTGCTTGTATTTCTACAAGCACCAGCAAGACCAGACTGTTAATGGCAGCCCTGGCTGGCTGGGACTTGCAGTTCCACAAACTAAAATGATGGCTTTGACTTATACATACATTACATTACGTTACACAAATCAGGGTCATAGCCCTTTTTACGCCACCCGGCAGTATAATTTCATCGTGCATCGCCATCCTGTCAGACAGCAGCATTCCAAATCCTGGGACAAAGCAAGACTTCTGTCAGCTGCACTGGAGGCTGTCATCTTGGGTGAGACATTTTGCGACATCCTGCCTTTTCTGAGCACCTGACTTCATCCACCAATTAGCTCCCTCTGCTGACTACAAAAGTCAGCTCCTACTCTCAAATTGCCAGTGTAACACCTTCCTAGTTCCTGGCTCTAGCGTACCACTGTTGTTTATCTGCTGCTGCACAGACTTCTGCCATTACCATCTGTTGCTGGTCAAACTAGCTATTTACCCCTCATGTGGATCAAGCTTTCTCCTACCTATTCCACTGACTCACATGTTGCCATTAGGAATAGTAGGTTGCTGCTCTAAGTCTTTCAGGTTCTGGAACTCATCTCTGTGTCTCTAGGAACGGGTTTCCAGTTCCAGGTTTAACTAGGTTGTGGGTTCCGGGATGGTCTGATCCCTTTGGGTTTGCTTACCTGAGCTATTACTTTCTGATGCAGGTCCTAAGTCCTAAATTGCCCGGGACCAGTTCCAGGTTTATTCTGTCCAGGAGGTAGCCTTTCCAGTAGGATAAGCCTTTGAGTTTCAGGACTTTGGGGGATACGGAGTCTCTGTCGTGTGTTCCGTTTTTCTGCTCCTGCTCCCAGGTTCCAGTTGTCAGATGCCATCACTGTATCGTCTCCTCTACACAGGGATGGGGGTCTGAAACCGGCTTCCGTGCGTTTGGTTGCCGAGCGACCAGGTCGGCGCATGCATGCCCCCTTGCCTAGCAACGGGACGCTACTGTGGGTCCCGGCGGCGGCTTTCCCCATCACCGCCACCGATAAATAGGGCCTCCCTCACTCCCTATATATATCTGACTCTGGCACCAAACAGGTGCCAGAGTATTGGGTCCCCCTGCTCCAGCGCTACTTGTAACATAGTAACATAGTAACATAGTTGATGAGGTTGAAAAAAGACACCAGTCCATCAAGTTCAACCTATTTTGGATCTCCTGCGATCCTGCACTTATATTTGAAATTAATCCGGAGTAGGCAACCGCCCATCTGTTTCAATTTTGAAAATCCCCCCAGACTCAATATTGCAATCCAATTTTTACCCTATATCCACTACTATCCTTTATTTTAAATTAACTGTCGTATCCCTGGATACACCTTTCCGCTAAAAATTTGTCTAACCCTTTCTTAAACATATCTATTGAATCTGCCATCACAACCTTCCCTGGCAATGAATTCCATATCTTGACTGCCCTTACTGTAAAGAACCCCTTCCTTTGCTGGTTGTGAAATTTCCTCTCCTCTAACCTTAGGGGATGACCACGTGTCCTGTGTATGGTCCTTGGGGTAAAAAGTTCCCATGAAAGCTCTCTGTATTGACCCCTAATGTATTTGTACTTGTGTGTTCTCCATATTCAGATCGACTCTAGTGTATGACCTGGCTATCGTTCCTGACCTGTCTGTGCTCTCTCCTTTGGCTGATCTTGCTCTCAAGTGTTTGACCCGGATTGTTGACTACATTTGCGGATTCTCCCTTGGTACCGCTATTACCCGTGTGTTTTTGACCGGGATTGTCTGACACCTCTTCTATCTACGCTTCACTAATTACTCTCTCTGAGGACTGCGACCTGCGTGTACCCGCAGTTAAGCCCAAACTCTGTTGCGGGGGTCCCTGGCAAAGATCTGGCACACGTTAGACTCAGGCACCTCACTGCTGAGTAGCGCTAAAATCCTTGAGTTCCCAGATACGTGACAGTATACTCTGGCCATGTCTATAGATGGAACAGGAGAGTCACCTGCTCGAGATCTTCTCCTTCACCTCGCCCGCCGGGTTGAGCAGCAGGAGGCGGATCAGGCACGGTTACTGCAATGTGTCCAAGGAGTGGTCTCTCAGCTTGATTCTCTGTAGGGTGCTTTAGCAAGGTCTCAAGCGGCAGTGGCTACTACAGCTATCTCCACTTCTTCGGCTTCTGCTTCCAGTATCTCTTCTCCTTCTTCTTCTGGGCATCGGATTCTCTCACCGGAGAAGTATGACGGAGATCCTAAGAGATGCCGAGGATTCGTAAATCAGTGTGCTATCCACTTTGAATGTAATTCTGCAGCCTTTTCCTCTGAACAAACCAAGGTTGCATTCATAGTCTCCCTGCTCAGCGGACAGGCTCTCGCTTGGGCTTCTCTACTATGGGAGCGTACCGACCCTCTCCTGGAAAATTCGGCTTTTTTCATTGATATGTTCTGGAAGATTTTTGACAAACCATGACGGGTCTACTCTGCTGCAACAAGTCTTCCGAATCTCCGTCAGGGTTCCTTGCCGGTCGGTCAGCATGACGTGCAATTTCGAACACTAGCCTCAGAGTTACGTTGGAACTACGAGGCTTTAATTGTCACCTTCAGGCAGGGTCTCGCCAACCGGATCAAAAATGAACTAGTGTCCAGAGAGCTTCCCTCAGACTTGGATGCCCTCATCTCCCTCTGTATCCGGATTGACCTCTGTTTTAGAGAGAGTACACAGGAGAGATCTTCGGTTAGACGCACCCCTCGCTTGGCACCCCAGTTTCAAAACCCAATATCTGACCCCGAAGAACCCATGCAGTTCGGGCATTCCCGATTATCCCCTGAGAAACGTGAGAGACGCTTTAAACAGCGACTGTGTTTATACTGTGGAGATGCTGGGCATGTTCTGAATTCCTGCCCGAAGAGACCTGGGGCTAAATTTACTAAGCTGCGGGTTTGAAAAAGTGGAGATATTGCCTATAGCAACCAATCAAATTTTAGCTTTCATTTATTTAGTACCTTCTACAAAATGAAAGCTAGAATCTGATTGGTTGCTATAGGCAACATCTCCACTTTTTCAAACCCGCAGCTTAGTAAATCTAGCCCCTGGAAGCTCTTCCTCCTAGACGGTAAGAGGGAGGCCGCCCTAGGAGTTGCCATTTCCACTCCCTATTCTTCCCACAACCCCGAGTTCTTGATGCCTGTTAAACTGGTTTTTCCTAATGTACCCCAGTGGACCTCTGCCTTTGTGGATTCTGGTGCTGCAGGAAACTTTATTTCGGCCTCTCTTGCTTCGCAGCTCCATCTGTATATCTAGACTTTGTCTCAGCCCTTATCCTCACCTCTGTGGATGGTAATCATGTCAGCAACGGTTCCATTTCCAGTATCGCGTCACCTGTGCGGCTGCTAGTTGGAGCCCTGCATCAATCTAGTTCCTAGTGCTACCCCAATCTGTGAATCCCATCATCCTGTATCTGCCCTGGCTCCGAGCTCATACTACCCAGTTTGACTGGGTTTGGGGTGAAGTGACATCCTGCAGTCCCCAGTATCATAACCAGTGTCTTACCTTGCCTCATCCTCTAGTGACTAGTACTAATTGCCACATTCTCCTTTCTGAGACCATTCTTCCTCCAGCCTACACTGCCTTCAAGGATGTCTTTTCTAAAAGCAAGTCTTCCAGTCTTTTGTCAATTAAATTTTTCCAGGACCTTTGGTACAAATTTGTTGTTGTCTATCTGGATGACAACCTGATTTTTTCGCAAGATATTTCCTCTCATCGGTCTCACATTATTGAGGTTCTCTCTCCTCTCCGCAGTCATCAGCTTTACCTCAAACTAGAAAAATGCATCTTCGAGGTCAAGCAGGTCCCATTTCTTGGTTTTATTGTATCCAGTTCCGGATTATTGATGGATCCAGAGAAAGTGACTGCAATCAACAACTGTTCAGAGATTTGTTGGTTTTGCCAATTATTACAGGCAGTACATTAAGGGCTTTTCTACCATTATTGCTCCGATTACTGATCTCACTTGGAGATTTACCAAACCTAAATGTTGGTCACATGATGTACTGGAGGCTTTTAAGTGGTTAAAGCAAGCATTCGCGTTGGCTCCAGTTCTCTCTCAACTGAATCAACTAGATCCTTTTTTCCTCAAGGTGGATGCCCCCGCTGTTGGAATCGGAGCGGTTCTCTTCCTGAAGTCCAATTCGAGCACTCATCTTCCCTGTGGTTTCTTTTCCAAGAGATTTTCCAATCGTGAGAAGAATTATGGAATTGGGGACAAAGAGCTTCTCACTATCAAATTAGCACTGGAGGAGTGGCGACACCTCTTAGAAGGTTCCCTTCATCCTGTAACAGTTTTCACGGACCACAAGAACCTCGTTTACATTCGCGAGGCTTAGTGTCTCAATCCTCGCCACGCTCGGTGCGCATAATTTTTCTCTTGTTTCTTACTTACAATCTGTAACAGATACTGAATTACTATTACTAATCTTGATTAGCGCTGGCTTACCTGAGGTGCGGAGTCTAACGATCTCCCCGGTGTTCACCAAGAACCGCCGCAAGGCGGGCTGGGCTTCGCTGCCAGGAGTCGCAGGTCGCGGCCCTCAGGTTTGCCCCAAGATGTAGTGCAGCGGCGTGGAGCGGAAGATGCAGAATCAATCAAGCCGGGTCGGTACACAGGAATGGAGGCAGGCAGAATCGGGAGGCAACTCGGAGTCAATCAAGCCAGGGTCGGTACATGGGTCACAAGAGTAGAGGGATAGTCAGCAAGCCGGGTCGGTACACAGGGGTTGGAGAGCCAGGATAGTTTAACAAGCAGAGATCAGAACACAGGAAGACACAGGAGACTGGAAGACTCAGCAATCCACGAAGCACAGGAGCCAGGAACAGGTAAGTGGTAACTTGTTGCTCTGACAAGGCTGCAGTGTCCAGGTGAGCTTAATATAGTCTGGGGATAGTAAAAGCCGCCTCCCAGCCACGATCATGTGACCACCCAAACCAGGAAGTGCTGCTGTACACAGAGACAGGAAATTCAGCAGCATGAAAGCAAGTAAGTTTGTGACACCATCCAGGTTCCAAGAATGTTTGTGCAGACGCTCTTTCTCATTCCTTTGACAATTCTGACCTCTGTAATCCTTCAGAACCCAAACCTATCTTGGACCCCACCAGTATTACTGCTCTTACTAAGACATTACGATGGGCACACTCTTGTAAGTTATCTGGGCATGCTGGAGTCAAGAAGACCTATGAGTTCCTAAGTCAACGTTTCTGGTGGCCGATATTCGTAAATTTTTGGTCTCTTGTGCAACCTGTGCTCGAAGTAAACCCCCTAGTCTCACTCCTTCTGGTCTCCTGCTTCTTCTTCCTATTCCTGACAAAGAATATCCATGGATTTTATCATGGATCTCCCTCCCAGTAATGGTTATACTACTATTTGGGTCGTGGTCGACAGATTTTCCAAAATGGCCCACTTTGTACCTTTAGTTGCAGTTCCCACCGCATCCCAGCTTGCTCTCCCTTTCATTAAGGAGATCTTCAGACTACATGGTTGCCCCCGTGAAATCATCTCAGATCGTGGAGTTCAATTTGTATCTCAGTTTTGGAGGGCTTTTTGTATAAGTCTGGGTTCCGATCTCAAATACTTTTCTGGTTATCATCCACAGACTAATGAACAGACCGAATGTGTGAACCAAGACTTTGAGGTGTTCCTACAATGTTTCTCCTCCGATAACAAAACAGACTGGTCGAGTCTGCTGCCCTGGGCAGAATTCTCCCACAACTTCCACCTCCATGAGTTCTCTGGCTCCTCCACTTTTTTCAATGTCTATGGAACCCAACCCACCCTCCCAGACTTTTCTAATGATGCTTCTTCCTCTGTTCCTGCTGCTAGTGCCTTGGTTCGGAACTTCTTTCACATCTGATTGGTATCTAAAACCAAGCTCCTGGAATCATCTTAATGCTATAAGCAGTCTGCTGACCATCACCAGAGACTTCTGCCTATGTTTCAGGTCGGTGATAAAGTTTGGTTATCCACACGTAATCTCAAGCTTCGAGTTCCTTCTAAAAAATTCCTCTCCAGCCCTGCTGACCAGGGATGGAGAGGAAGTGCAAGTGGGCCCTGGCGGCGGCTTTCCACGTCACTGCCGCCGGTAATTAGGGCCTTCCTCTCTTCCTATATATATCTGTCTCTGGCACCAAACAGGTGCCAGAGTACTGGGCCCCCCTGCTCCAGCGCTACTTGTGTGTTCTCCATATTCAGATTGACTCTAGTGTATGACCCGGCTATCTTTCCTGACCTGTCTGTGCTCTCTTCTTCGGCTGATCTTGCTTTCTAGTGTTTGACTCAGATTGTTGACTACGTTTTCGGATTCTCCTTTGGTACCGGTATTACCCGCGTGGTTTTAACCCGGATTGCCTGACACCTCTTATATGTACACTTTACTGATTACTCTCTCTGAGGACCGCGTCTGCATATCCCCGCAGCTAAGCCCAAAATCCCTTGCGGGGGTCCCTGGCGACACGTTAGACTCTGCACCTCACTGCTGAGTAGTGCTAAAATCAGTAAGCAACTCCTTCAGTTCCCAGTTACGTGACACCAGTTCAACAGTTCCAGATTCCAGTTAGTTATTCCACTACAGTCCAGTATTGCTCCTTCTGTCATCTGGTAGTCACGAATAGAGTACACCTTCTCTCCATGAGAATCCGGCCTCCAAGTTTCTGCTACAGCTAGTACCAAGGGTCCCGAGACAGATCCCAGCAAGCCTATTGCCGTGACAACACTCACTTTATTACCCTACACCCACCACCCCAGGGGTGTAGGAAGAGCCTTCGTGCTTAGTCTCGAATGTCCTGCCAAATGGATGGCCACCAATAAACTCAATAAATAAGTTACAGAGTTTTCCGAGACCCAGATTGATGAGAAACCGGGAGGAATGAGAGCACTACATAGACTTTTTCTGTAGTTTCGAAGATACCAACATCTTGCCCTGGGGATGAGTAGTAGAGTGAATTGTAGATGTGACCAGAAAACTCTTAGGATCTAACATAGGATGGTTCTCCAAAATCTTAGCATCATCGTCACTTTGAAAAGAGTGGGATAAGGTGTAAGCCTTACGATTTTTACTCCTCTGTCTAAAGTTAATGCAAAGGTCAAAACAGGAAAAAAGGAGAAACCACTGGGCCTATCATGGGTTTAGACACTGAGCAGTTTGAAGGTATGACAAATTTTTATGATCCATAAAGACTGTTACAAACAATAGGGAACTCTCGAAAAGATATCACCATTCTTTGAATGCTAATTTCATAAGCATCAATACTTTATACCCAATGGTATAATTTTTCTCCCCTGATATGAACTTAATGAGAGAATAAACTATATAGGTGAGGTTTTTGAGTAGAAGATCTCTGGGAGAGGTATCAACCTCTAGGGAAAAAGGCTGTGAATTTTCTGGTTGTTGTACAAAAGTCATATGACGGAAGAGGAAAAAGAGTGAAAGCTCTTAAAAACACTGCAAACAAGATTTCAGTAGAGAAAGAGCAAGAAATTACTGTTTTGAAATAAATGAAACTTAAAGGAACTTGTGTTGTATAAGTTAGAGAGGCTTCATCTTGCTGTAAAGCATTTAGAGCTTTAACAATAGCTCCATAAGGAAAATACTCTTTCTTGTATATATGCCAAGGAACGTGATCAAGCTGAAGAGGCGGCTCTAAGAAAAGAGGTCAAAGCTGTGGCCTTGCCTCCTCTCTGAAAGACACAATGGAAACTAGCTTGGCCAATTTAAAACCGAGTGCACTAGGATCAAAAAGCCTATGGACTGTTCACTTGCCCAGGCTGAACCTGCTTTTCCCAAGTTATTGTTCCTGAAGTTCTGCAACCAGTGGTCCCTCTTTAATTAAAGTGACTGTATGGGTGAACAACAAGATTGTCCTGGCAGTCCTGGACTCTGAGAGTGAGGTTATGCTGGTCTCCAGCTTTGTCCTGGCTGGAGCCAAGCTCTCATGTCAGCTGCCATAACTCCTAAGTTAACTTTTCTGCTTCTTCTGGGATGAGACTTCTGACTATTACATGAGGTACTCTGTGGCCAAGCCAGGGTGGACATATTGGTAACTAATTCACCAGTCAGACATCTGATCCTAAAGAACCTGCCTAAAGAAACAGATAATGGACCTTGAACCTTGTGAACAAACAACCAGATTGGCGCAACAAAGGATAAAGGCCAAGCCCTCGCAGAGGCGCCATTGGTTACTATGACATGATGGACCACATATGCCACCCTGTCTGTTGTTGCTGGGAACCGGCTGGGCTTACTTTGCCACAATTCCCTTTCTTTATCCCAAATGCGCCCTCTAACCGCAGTAGGAGGGGCTTAAGCTGCTTTCACCACTGTACCACTGTACTCCTTCTCGGCATCCAGAACCGTATTCCTTCTGGGTAACTGTCGCTGCTAGTGTACCCCCGTGCTGGTGCACCTGGGCTGGTACCCCTGACCTCTCCCTATAGATCAGGGTTGCTGTGGATGGATCCCCCCAGCCTATCACATGGCCAGAACTGCTGGGTAGCGGGCTGTGTGGTGGTACTGGAAAGTTGGGTCCAAACCTCAGAACAGCCAGAAACAGATTAGAGTTGGGTCTAATCTGTAGGTCACAGGAAATTATAGCAGGGAAGAAGTTGTCAAGCAGGTCTTGAAGCAAGTGATGTTTATTTAGCTCAAGTGTCCTTGAAAGGACAGTTCACACTGGTTGAAGGTACCAGTGATCGGAAAGTCAGATGGAACAATAATGATACATTTCATTACAAACCAGTGCTGCTTTATACAGTTTTGGACACAGCATCGCAGGGGGTAAGCCAGCGCCCTGCACTCTTTGCTGGCCCCAAGAAGTCTGAGTTATTTTTAGTATCAGGATGCAATATGTTTCCCCAAACATGGATTTAAATGCAAGTTATACTTAACATAATTTACAGTTATCTGTGATAACCTGCATCATGTGTTTATCCAGGCAGGGTACAGGTAACGACTCCCTGTTCTGTATTCAAGAGTTGGTCACTCACATTGAATAGACTTAATTAGCCTTAATGAGGACTTCATCTTGAAGACAGACTCCTCAAACAAATGCTCATTGCATCAACAGACTCCTCAAACAAATGCTAATTGCATCAGCCATACACCTCAGAAATGAAGGCAATTCCTACACAGAAATATAACTCAATATAATAAAATATAGTATACAATATAATAAAAAAAAGTAAATTTCTAATACACAGTATCAAGAATCAGTACATTTGCAACTATATAAATTGGCACACTGTGCTCATAATTTAAATATATTATTACAATAAGTTATTTATAGGTGATTCAGCCACAGTTACCCAGACCAAAGCAGCCAATAGTGGTACTAGCAGGTGAACCTGTCTTGCCTTCAGATGAGGGTATAAACTGGTCTGACTTACCTCTGCAGAACTTTGCACATTAACAGTTAAATTATGTAGTTTTACAACATGTCTTTAAATTGGCTAATAATGTTGGTGATATTATAAAACCTGTCATCTTGGCAGTCTATATGCCATTGTATATTTTCAAAACTGATGTGTTGATTCGAATTCATACTTTAAAGGGGAGAAATTTAGAACAATTAGTAGTTCCAGAGGTTCATGTACCCTTAGTGTTCAAACTGCACACACTCAGGTAGGTGGAAGACACTTAGTGTAACAGTCCAGAGACTGAATAGGAGTCCAGTAGCAGTAGTGAAGGCAAGGAGCTGTCCAGCATCCAGAATAGCTCAATCAGCAGAGCAGCAGTCCACAGAAGCAGAAGCCCTGGGTTTGAATCCTGACACTTAGGGGAAGATAGAACTAGAGATCACATTCTATGCAGGTTTTACCGGCCCCAAAGTCCACCAAGCCATAAGGCTTGTTCTGTATGCCAGAAAACCAGTCCGACTACAATGCAGACACAGTTGAGCTCACAAGAATCCTATTAGCAAAAATAGGAGGCCATGAGTTGAGAGAGAAAGAAGCCAAAGTGTTTAGTGCACTGGTAGCATTGGTTTTGAGGACACTTAAAATAGCATTAGAACCTTCCTTGTCTTGGGCCTTAAAACATCAGGTGAACAAAATAATACGATGGAATAGGGATGTCTTTGCTTTGAATCAGAAGTGTACCGCTTTAAGTGAACCTGAGGTTATAATTTCATTGTGAGATAAAAGGATTGTTTGTGTTGATGATGAATTTAAACAGTTAGTCAAAGACTCTCAATGCAGCATTGGTCCGGTGTCCTGGTCGACAAACTGGTAGCAGGTATTTGACTACTGTGAGTTTGGTCAGCGGTCAGGTGTCTGTGTCCCATAATTGGACAATTAATTTGGGGACTTCAGTCCCAAGGTTAAATGTTATTTGTAGACAGCCAGTTGTTGAGGTCGCATACAGCCTGAAATTTTGATTTATACTCCAGACTGGGAGTCACACTTACATAAAGTGAAGGCAGTCTTGGCTTCTTTAAGGTAAGCAGAATTAATAGCTAATTCAGAGAAGTGTGCGTTTGCAATGAAAGAAGTACTTGAACAGGGTTTAGTCAAATCACAGTTAGATAAGATGGCAGCAGTCAGAAATTGGCCAAGGTCAGAAAAGAAATCGCAGTTGCAATCCTGCTTAGGCTTACTGGGCTTTTATAGAAAATTCATTAGCCATTTTGCCAGTAATGCCACTAGAGCAGTTCTGCTCACTGCTTAATTAAAAAGGTGTTGTCCAGACAAGTTAGTGTGGTCTCAATTCGCAGAAGCTTGCATCTCACTTTTTGTTCATCTATGGCGCTGCAGGCATCTTACTTTATTAGGAGGTTCTTTCTCCAAATTGATGCTCCTGGGGCCAGTTAAGGCACTGTGCTGTCACAAGAGAAAGAGGGAGTAGAGAACCCTGTTCTGTATGTAAGCTGTAAGTTACTCCATAGAGAGCAGAAATATGGGCTCCTCACAAGGTCTGAAGCACCAAGGTTGGTGACGCTAGGGGGAGGGATATGTGACAAAGAGAGGTGTTTTCCACAGTCCTCTAAGAGATAAGTTAGGTATTCAGCTGACAGTCTGCAGGGCAAGGTTGCAGACAGGGTTACACAGTTGTACAGCAGTGCAGCTAGGTTAAAGATATACAGTTGGAGGACATATGTGTGACAAGTAAAACTATAGAGTGGGATTTAACTTACATGTTTTGAGGTAGTTTTGATGTATTTTTCTTCACAGCTAACAGCAAATGACAGGGTGTGAGTGATCAAACAGAGCACCTGAAGAGACCTCCTCTATAAGGACCAGGTGGGAGTGTCATCTGTCAATCAATCTAGGGTGGGAGGAGTGTAAATGTCACAAACACTGGGATACTTGATGGTAACTCTCTACCAGTAGTTGGCACTACTGAACAAACAGTTGCTGACTCTAAAACACCCCCTGGTATTCACTAGTGCCCCACACAAGGAGGTATGACTTGGTTACCTGGGATGTGCAAGTGGCAATCCTCAATGTCAGACACTGGTGAGGTAGTAGGTGAAGAGAATGGTCAGGCAAATAAGGTCGGTAACTGGAGGTTGAGTCAGGAGCAGAATCAGAATCCAAACGGTAGCCTGGAAAATGTTACGATTATGATGCCTTAGTCAGTATTAGCACAGGCTTACCTAGGGCGCGGAGTCTAACGGCCTTCCGGTCTTCACCAAGAACCACCGCAAGGTAGTGTGGACTTTGCTGCCGAAGAACCGCAGGTCGCGGCCCCCAGATTAGCCTACTGACGTAAGGGAGAAAGTTCTAAGTGATGGCAGGCAGACAAGAAAATAGACAATGCGGTGCAAGTACAGGCACTAACCGTTAATTCCAGGCGTTGTAGGTCTGGAACAGTAAACGGTAGATGCACGGAGCCAATGGGTGCGTGGCAGGATTTGGGTCCAGAGAGATGACCGGGTCAGTACACTGGTGATATCAGATATACGGTACCAGAGGGAAATCCAGAGAATAGTTGGTAACACAGCCGAGTCGGTACACAGAAGGTATCAGGTATACAGTGCCAGAGGGAGATCCAGAGAATAGTTGGTAACACAGCCGAGTCGGTACACAGAAGATCAGGTATACGGTGCCAGAGGGAGATCCAGAGAATAGTCGGTAACACAGCCGAGTCGGTACACAGGAGATAGTCCAGTTGCGTAGTGCCAGGGATAAGCCAAAGAATAGTCAGGTCACAGCCAGGTAGGTACACAGGAGTAGGAGGAATAGAGGGATACACAGGGAGCAGGTTCACAGGAGTCAGGACACAGGAACTGTAGCCAGGAACAGGAAACACATTGCTCTGACACAGGCAGCGTGTCAGAGCAGGGGAGATATAGGAGTTTGAATTCCCCGCCCAGGAGTCACATGATCGGCAGCAGGGAGAACCCGGAAGTGCGGCAGCGCTAACAGAAGAAGCGCTGAACAGATCGGACACCGCTGTCAGATCACGCTGACAGCGCAGCTGAACAGGAACAAGGTAAGCTCCTAACAGTACCCCCCCCCTTCAGGGGTGGCCTCCGGACAACCTATAAAGCTTTTGAGGGAACTTGGTATGGAATTTCTTCAACAAACTCGGAGCATGAAGGTCTCGTGCAGGAATCCAAGAACGCTCTTCAGGACCGTAACCTTTCCAGTCAACCAGGAACTGCAAGGAACCTCTGGAAATCCGAGAATCTAGAATCTCCTTCACCTCAAATTCCTGATCTAGCGCAGAAATAGCAGCAGGAGGTCTTCTTGAAGAGAAGAATTTGTTAATAACAAGTGGTTTGAGAAGGGAAATGTGGAAGACATTGGGAATCCTCAAGGTAGGGGGTAATTTTAATCTAAAGGCCACCGGATTAATGACCTCAATGATCTTGAAGGGACCGATAAATCGGGGAGCGAATTTCCTAGAAGGGACCAACAAGCGAAGATTCTTCGTAGACAACCATACTTTGTCACCAGGAGTAAGTAGTGGAGACGGTCTTCTTCTTTTGTCAAATGCTCTTTTACTGATGGCAGAGGTGTGAAGTAATTTGCGTTTGATAAGATCCCACCTAGACGAGAAGTCCGATAGAAGGGAATCAACTGCAGGAACCCCAGAAGCGGTTAACTCTTTGAAGGGTGGAACTTTAGGATGAAATCCCTGAAGAGCAAAAAAGGGAGAAGTGGAGGTAGCGTCGTGTGAATTATTATTGTGGGCGAATTCTGCCCAAGGTAATAAATCAACCCAATCATCATGTTTAGCTGAAATGAAACATCTGAGGAATTTCTCCAATTCTTGATTCGTCCTTTCAGTGAGACCATTACTTTGAGGATGATATGCAGAAGAGAAATTTAACTTAATTCCACAAAGACGAGAAAAGGCCCTCCAAAATCTTGCCACGAACTGAGTTCCTCGATCAGAAACGATAATATCTGGACAGCCATGTAGGCGGAAAATTTCTTTAATGAAGAGTTGAGCCAGAATAGGAGCAGAAGGGAGACCTTTTAATGCCACAAAATGAGCGGCTCGGGAAAGGCGATCAGTGACCACCCACACTACTGAGAACCCTCTGGAGGAGGGTAAATCTGTGATAAAATCCATGGAGAGATGACTCCAAGGTCGATCCGGAATTGGCAGAGGCTGCAGCAGACCGTATGGAGCTTGACGAGGAACTTTATTTTGAGCACAAGTGGAACACGCCGTCACAAACTGTCGAACATCCGAACGGATAGCCGGCCACCAATAACTACGGGAGATAAATTCCAAGGTCTTCTTTATACTGGCATGACCAGAAAAACGGGAGGCATGAGCCCATTTAAGGAGTTTAGTTTGGAGATGTGGAGGAACCAAAGTCTTCCCGTGAGGAATAATCAAACGAGTAGGAGTAGTAGCCAAAATACATTCTGGATCTAGAATAGACCTAACACTCTCTTCTTCGGTATCCATAGAATCAAAGGAACGAGAGAGAGCATCAGCCTTCTTGTTCTTGGACCCTGGTCTGAAGGTAATGATCATATTGAATCGTGAAAAAAATAAAGACCATCTGGCCTGACGGGGATTGAGGCAAGATGCAGTTTGTAAATAAAGCAGGTTCTTGTGATCCGTAAAAATAGTAACAGGAAATCTGGCTCCCTCCAAATGATGTCTCCAAGCTTCCAAGGCCAATTTGATAGCAAGTAGTTCTCTGTCTCCAATGCCGTAGTTTTTTTCGGTGGGTGAGAATTTACGAGAAAAGAAGCCACAGGGAGAAAATTTTCCAGTAGAATTCTTCTGAGACAAAATAGCTCCCACTCCAGCGGAGGATGCGTCAACTTCGAGAAAAAAGGGGAAGGAAGAATCTGGCTGTTGAAGAATAGGTGCCGATATGAAGGCTTCTTTAAGATACTTGAAGGCCTCTACCGCCTCTGGTGGCCAGGTCTTAGCGTTGGCAGATTTCTTGGTCAAGGAAGTGATGGGTGCAATAACAGACGAAAACCCTTTGATAAAGTGGCGGTAATAATTAGAAAACCCAATAAAACGCTGGATGGCCTTAAGTCCAACCGGTTGGGGCCAATCAGAAATCGCCTTTAATTTCTCAGGGTCCATACGTAATCCGGAGCCAGAAACCACGTGACCAAGAAAAGGAAGATGCGTTTTTTCAAAGACACACTTGTCCACATTACAGTACAGATGATGTGACCGAAGGCGTTGAAGAATCAAGGAGACATGATGGCGATGAGTAATAATATCAGGTGAAAAAATTAGAATATCGTCTAGGTAGATGACAACAAATTGATACAGGAAATCCTGAAAAACTTCGTTAATGAAATTTTGAAAAACCGCAGGAGCGTTACAAAGTCCAAATGGCATGACAAGATACTCAAAATGCCCATCGTGCGTATTGAACGCCGTCTTCCATTCGTCCCCTTGTTTAATACGGATAAGGTTGTAGGCCCCTTTCAAATCCAGTTTAGAAAAAATTGAAGCTCCCTTGATCCTATCAAAGAGTTCAGAGATCAATGGTAAGGGGTACCTATTCTTTTTCGTTATGGCGTTGAGGCCACGGTAGTCTATACAAGGACGCAATCCGCTGTCCTTCTTTTTTACAAAAAAGAAACCTGCTCCTGCTGGTGACGAGGATTTCCGGATAAAACCCCTGTTTAAATTCTACTTAATATATAGGGACATAGCATCTGATTCGGGTAGAGATAATGGAAATACCCGTCCTCTGGGTGGTATCTTATCCAGCAACAATTCAATGGAGCAATCCCAAGGTCTATGAGGGGGTAACTTGGAAGCCTCCTTTTCACAAAAGACGTCAGAAAACGAATGATATTGAGGAGGAATACCGGAGGATGTTGGAAGACAGCCCATAGCGGGTCTATGAATCCTGGGAAGACATCGGGAATGACACTCTGAACCCCATGCAAGGACTTCCGGTTTCTGCCAATCTAAAGTGGGGGAGTGAAGTCTGAGCCAAGGTAAGCCTAAGATCAACGGGTTGATAGCCTCTGGAATGACTAGGAAGGAGATTTCCTCAGTGTGTAGGGCTCCAATGCGTAGAGAAATGTTGACAGTTCTGTTCTTAATGGATCCTCCAATGATACGACTGCCATCTATAGCTGTAATGGCAATAGGTGGATCTAAGGGTTGCCTAGGCAATGACAACCGCTCTACAATGTCAGCTCGTAAAAAGTTCTCCGCTGCACCGGAGTCAATAAGCGCTGGAAGAGACAATTGTTTATCAGTATATTGCAGAAGAACTTGGATAGAAAAACTAGAATCCATAGGAGAGAGAATGTCCATACCTAACTTAGTCTCTCCGTCATCAGTTAGGTCCGATCGTTTCCCGGCCGCTTCCCACATTGACTCAGGACATGACCGGGTTCCCCGCAATAAAGGCATAAACGATTCTTGAACCGCCTCTCTCTTTCCTCCTGGGATAAACGTGCTCTTCCCAACTGCATAGGCTCTTCCTCCGGTGTACTAGGACTTTGGAAGCGAGGAGCCAAACGGAAAGTAGATCGACGGGAACTCTCTCTCTCTCCTGAGTGCGTTCAACGGAAACGGATATCAATCTGGTTACAGAGAGAGATCAAACCATCCAGGGTAGTGGGTAACTCTCGGGCCGCTAGCTCGTCCTTAATACGATCGGACAAGCCTTGCCAAAATGTGGCCACTAAAGCTTCATTGTTCCAACGAAGTTCGGCCGCCATAGTGCGAAATTGAAGGGCGTACTGGCCCAGAGTAAGGGTACCCTGGCGCAGACGGAGGAGTCCAGAAGCTGCACTGGAGACTCGTCCGGGTTCATCAAAGATGCGTCTGAAGGTTTCCAGGAAAGTGGCACAATTATGGAGGATGGGGTCATCATGTTCCCAGAGAGGAGAAGCCCAGGCAAGCGCTTGACCAGACAATAAGGAAATAATATAAGCGACTTTAGTTTTCTGTGTAGGAAAGTTTCCAGGCAAAAGTTCAAATTGAATAGCACACTGGTTCAAGAAGCCTCGGCATTCCTTGGGATCCCCATTGAACTTGGGTGGGTTAGGTATGCGGAGTTGAGAGGTTGTGGGAGCAGATACAGCCGAACTGCTTGGAGCGGGGGCAGGTTGTGGGGCCGGAGCAGGTGGAGGATTAGGAGCTGCCACCTGAGCTGCTTGGAGCGTATCCAACCTGTTAGACAGAGTCTGCAGAATCTGTAATAACTGTTCTTGATTTTTCCCCTGTTCTTCAACCTGAGCCGCTAAGTTATCCAGTAGTACTCTCGCAGTGGGATTCCCTGTTGCTTCCATCAGTTAGATAAGTGGGTCAGAGCAAACTGTTACGATTATGATGCCTTAGTCAGTATTAGCACAGGCTTACCTAGGGCGCGGAGTCTAACGGCCTTCCGGTCTTCACCAAGAACCACCGCAAGGTAGTGTGGACTTTGCTGCCGAAGAACCGCAGGTCGCGGCCCCCAGATTAGCCTACTGACGTAAGGGAGAAAGTTCTAAGTGATGGCAGGCAGACAAGAAAATAGACAATGCGGTGCAAGTACAGGCACTAACCGTTAATTCCAGGCGTTGTAGGTCTGGAACAGTAACCGGTAGATGCACGAAACCAATGGGTGCGTGGCAGGATTTGGGTCCAGAGAGACGACCGGGTCAGTACACTGGTGATATCAGATATACGGTACCAGAGGGAAATCCAGAGAATAGTTGGTAACACAGCCGAGTCGGTACACAGAAGGTATCAGGTATACGGTGCCAGAGGGAGATCCAGAGAATAGTTGGTAACACAGCCGAGTCGGTACACAAAAGATCAGGTATACGGTGCCAGAGGGAGATCCAGAGAATAGTCGGTAACACAGCCGAGTCAGTACACAGGAGATAGTCCAGTTGCGTAGTGCCAGGGATAAGCCAAAGAATAGTCAGGTCACAGTCAGGTAGGTACACAGGAGTAGGAGGAATAGAGGGATACACAGGGAGCAGGTTCACAGGAGTCAGGACACAGGAACTGTAGCCAGGAACAGGAAACACATTGCTCTGACACAGGCAGCGTGTCAGAGCAGGGGAGATATAGGAGTTTGAATTCCCCGCCCAGGAGTCACATGATCGGCAGCAGGGAGAACCCGGAAGTGCGGCAGCGCTAACAGAAGAAGCGCTGAACAGATCGGACACCGCTGTCAGATCACGCTGACAGCGCAGCGGAACGGGAACAAGGTAAGTTCCTAACAGAAAAACAGGGTCAGAGCCAAGATAACGAAGAAGCCCAAATTATATGCCAAAGGGGTGGTCAGGAATAGCCAAGGTCAAAACCAGAAAAACAGAAGAGCCAAATCAGATTCCAAAGAGAATGGTCAGGGGCAATAGCAGAAGTCAAACCAGGAGTTAAGCAGGATTTTATACAAGCGCTAGAGCCAGACATGAGACCCAATACTCTGGCAGTAATAGGCTGCCAGAGTCAGCTTTATATAGAGACTCAAATTTGGCGGTTAGTTACTTGGTGTCATCCTGACAAGGGTGTGCTGTGTTATTGGTGATGTGTACAATAAAAGCACCATTATCAAGAATGAAGGCATTCTGTCTGTCATCTGCTGGGTGTAAGTGTCACAGTAAAAAACATTAATATGACAGATGTTCAGGCTCGATTCCGCGAGAACTGAACACACCCGAACTTAGCACATCCGGCTCGGTACTTTTGTGCGCTTTCGGAATTGAAAACGTGGAAAAACGTCATCGTTATGTCGGCGGATCTCGCGAGTTTTGGATTCTATAAGTACCGCCCTCTATGGCGATCCAACGCCATTTCACAGAGGGACACAGAAGGGGTAGCACAGTCTGTAGAGCAGTTGGGCAGCGTTATAGGTAGAATAGAGAGAGGAGGGGGTAGCAATGTCCTTCAAAGTCTACAGTGACATTGAGGAGAGCTCCATTGCTCCATTGCTAATTGTTATTGCTGAAATAGAATTAATAATAAGTCTGGCAGACTTGGTCTCCTAAATCTGCAGTCCCATAATGTACAGTGTTATATAGGTAACACACAAAGAGGAGAGCTCCATTGCTCCATTGCTAATTGTCATTGCTGAAATACAAATACCAGGGCTGGCAGGCTTTGTCTTCTGAATTTGCAGTCAAAGTGTATTCACAGCAGTACACAGAAGAGCAGGAGCACCAAGCAGCTGTTGGCACCAGTCATGATGATAGTAATCCCTCTAGGTTATCTAGTAAAGCTTATGTTAAAGTGCAGAGTGTTTGTAAGTCAGGGAAACCAAAATTTAAAAAAACACCTTTCACCTTTGTCATTAAAAAAAGACCTATAATCCAGGAAAAAAAAAAAAAAATTGCCAACATG
Source organism: Mixophyes fleayi (assembly GCF_038048845.1). Lineage (NCBI taxonomy): Eukaryota > Metazoa > Chordata > Amphibia > Anura > Limnodynastidae > Mixophyes > Mixophyes fleayi. Next base: position 220,320,150 of record NC_134404.1, read on the forward strand.
CTATTCTACACACGCAAGGAAAGAATGAGGCCTTCGCCTTTCTCTATGAGTGCTAGTTTTGCAACTGTCACTGAGGAATCTTCTTGTAAGGTCAGTCGTGACCAAGCAAGACCTTGTCATTCGGACCCCAAAAGTGGTGTCCAAATACTTTTACCTGTAAAAGCCGAGCTGGAAGAAAACAGTAAGGCATTAGAAGAAAATGTATGTTCAGATTCAGAAATGACACAAATCCCTGAGGAGAGTCTATGTGTAATCCTGACCATTCTGATAGTGTACCCATAAAGAAGGCCCTTTCAGCATTTCTGCATATGTGTACAAAACAAAAAGAAAGTTGTCAGCGCTTATCCTTTAAACTGCATATTTCTCTGGTTTTGTTTCTGCAGATGTGTGCCTGAACAGCCCAAGTGTAGCCGGTGATACACAAATTGAGGATGCCACTTTGGATTTGCAACAGGATGAGGGGGATATTTGTGTAGCCGATGAGGGCGCTAATGAGGATGTTGATGAGAATGATGTTGTTTGTGTAAGTCCTGCAGTTCTTGCACGTGATAAGAAGAAGGCCATTGTTATGCCTAGGCATAAGACCAAAAAATCCATCTCTTATGTGTGGAATTATTTTTACCCAAATCCTACAACAGTTGTCTAGCCATTTGTAGCCACAGTCAGTAGAGGTAGGGACCTTAACCATCTAGGAACCTCATCCATGTTATGCCATTTGAAGCGAGTTCATGGCAAGCTGTTGGGAAAATCAGAAACTTATGCTAAAAAAATAACTACAAGCAGTCCATCATCAGCTAGGTCCATTCTCTCACCTACATCCTGACGCTTGCAATCTACACCAACAACACCATCCTCATCAATATCCTCAGTAGCGATCGGAGTTAGTCCTACATCCAAGTTGGTAAGGCTAGATGACTCCACCACTATCCTGGATTCCTCAGAAGAATTCATGAGTGTTAGTCCTACTTTTGCTGCTCCTGCTTCTGGGGGTGAATCTTCATACCAGAAGCAGACCAAGAAGAAGACTACTAGTAGTTTACAACAATTGACTGTTAAACATTCCTTTGAAAGAGGAAGCAAGTATGAAAGCTGTTACCCAGTTGCAAAGCGGATCACAGAAGCCGTGGCAATTATGCTAATATTAGATCTGTGTCTAAAATCCACAATTAATGCAGCTGGTTTTAGACAGTTACTTGAGGTCTTGTGTCCCCATTACCAAATTCCATCAAGACCCCATTTCACTAGAAAAGCTATTCCTCACCTCTACCAGAAGGTTTTAAAAATGTAATTATTGGCCTACAAAATGCCATTCTATCCACTGTACACTTAACCACAGATATGTGGACAAATGCAACTGGGCAAACTAAAGATTATATGACTGTGACAGCCCACTGGGTTGGTGATTCGTGATTCGCATTAACCAGCAGGAACAGCAGCAGCATGTACCCAAGGAAGTCACATTTGTCAGAGGTAGGTTACTTTGTGTATCACCGGCTTCACTATGAGGCATACAGCTGACAATCTGTTACAAAAACTAAGGGATGTCATTGCAACATGGCTTATAGCGCTCGGACTCTCCTCAGGATATGTCATTTCTGATAACACAACCAATAGTGTGAGAGCATTACAGCTGGGTGAATTCCCTCACATTCCCTGTTTTGCTCACACAATAAACTTGGTGGTGCAGAGCTTTTTAAAAACTGACAGGGACGTACAGGAGATGCTGTCTTTGGCCCGTAAAATATCTGGACCTTTCCGACATTCGGCAACAGCGTGTAGATTGCAGCAGCTGCAAGAGCAATTGAATTTGCCCTGCCACCAACTGAAGCAAGAGGTTTTGACAAGGTGGAATTTCACTCTGTATATGCTTCTGCAGAGGAACAGCGAAAAGCCATCCACGCTTACTCCACAAGCCATGACATTGGGAAAGTATGGGGGATGTATTTTAGTCAAGCACAGTGGAGAATATTTTCCGTGTTGTGTAAGGTGCTGAAACCTTTCGAAGTAGTCACCTGTGAAGTGAGTTCAGACACTGCTAGCTTGAGTCAAGTGATTCCCTTAATTAGGCTTTTGGAAAAGCAGCTTGAGAAACTGAATGAGGAGATGAAACAAAGCAATTAAGCTAAGTATGTCGGACTTGTAGATCAAGTACTTTATTCGCTTTGCCAGGATCCAAGATTTTTCAAAATCTTGAAATCGGATCACTACATTTTGGCGACTGCTTGATCCTCGGTTTAAGAGCTATGTCTTCTCTTTGTTTCCAACTGACCCAGATCTGAAGAGGTGCAAGGAGCTCCTGGTGAAAAAGATGACAGCTTAAGTGTTACGTGACAGGACGGTGTATCCTTCTTCAGTTTCTCACTCAGCTGCTGCTAGGAAAAAACTTAGCTTTCCCAAGATAACAAGGGATGATGCAGATGACTCAGCACAAAATTTTGACATTTGGTCTGCTCTAAAAGAATTGACCAAAAAAAGTGACACCTCTGCCGTAACTCCACCTGATCCTACTATCAACATCCAAAGGATGGTGGAGGATTATTTTCATGACAGCATAGAAATAGACACATCAGACAGTCCTTTTACATACTAGGAGGAAAAAAACTGAATTTGGAGACCCATGTACCAACTCGCTTTGCACTGCCTAAGCTGCCCACCCTCCAGTGTGTACTCGGAAAGAGTTTTCAGCACAGCCGGGAACCTTGTCAGCGATCGACGTAGGAGGCTACTTCCTCAAAATGTGGAAAAGATGATGTTCATAAAAATGAACTTCAAGTTCCACAAGGAAGGCCTTTCCCGCCAATTACATCAAAATACTGAGACTTCTGTAATGGTGGATTCCAGCTGTAATGAATTAATAATGTGTGAGGATGATGTACAAACTGATGAGGGTGAGGATGAGGCTGAGGATGATGACAACATCTTGCCACAGTAGAATTCATTAACAGCACTGTTCCCTTAGGTGCCATCAGCCCATTGTTACCTTGTTTTGTAGGGGGGGGCCCAAACAAACCAAGCACTTCAGCCACAAAGAGTGGCACTTTTGTGGCTGAAGTGCTTGGTTTGTTAAAGTGTGCATGTCCTTTTTAAGATCCAACATAATGGTGGGTGGGAGGGCCCAAGGATAATTCCATCTTGCACCACTTTTCCTTTCAGCTACCATTGTGTGCTAATGTTACCTTCATGTGCTATATACTGTTGTGTGCTTAGCAAAAATCTTAGACACCCATTGGTCATGCAGATGACTCAGCACCACATTTTGACATTTGAGAGTATATTTACTAAATTGCAGGTTTGAAAAAGTGGAGATGTTGCCTATAGCAACCAATCAGATCCTAGCTGTCATTTTGTAGAATGCAATAAATAAATGAAAGCTAGAATCTAATTGGTTCCCATAGGCAAAATCTCCATTTTTTAGAAACCTGCAGTTTAGTAAATCTAGCCCCTGGTCTTGTCTGCTGTAAAAGAATTGACCAGAATTAGTGATACCTCTGCTGTAACTCCACCTGATACTACTATCAACTATCAACATCCAAAGAATGGTAGAGGATTATTTTTAATTATTTTGAACGGTATAAAGACAAAAGTTTTATTAACAAAGAACAACGTTGCTTACAGAAGTCATGTAAGCATAGATGTCTAAATAGACGTGTAAATGTATTACCTTTCACTTTTCTGATGTTTCACCAAGTGTTTGCAAATTTGCACTTTACATCAAAGGTACCTAACTATATTATAATTTTGTGGGGCTGATTCTAAGCTCACTGATGAACTTTCTTTTTGCTGAGAATTACAATGGCTTCTTTTAGTGCATTGTCTGGCACTCTGGATTGGTGCATGCCTGATAAAAGAACCTGATGGCCTCACAGTATCTTATTACAAAACTTTCAATGGTTTCAAATTGCTCCCACTTATGCTTCAGGCCTTCAACTCTGTCTCTACACAGTCCCGTGTTTCCCTCCATTCCCATCCTATACAAGCGCAAACATTCAAGTGGCCTATAATTTCCACATTTCTCTACCTACTGCGACGCTGTCATGTTGAATAGAATTCTGGACGTGAGGAAGGTCAGACAAACAGTGGGTTTTGATTAAGGGATATACACTACACACCTATTAACCTAGCTCCCTAACAACCATTACTTCTCACTATCTGCCATCTGAAAATTTCTCCTACCCTGTTAAGTGGTCATGACTGCGAACCGTCCCATATATATCAATGCTGAACTCACTTCTCACCCCACTTCTCAACAATCCAACTTTCCCCCTGGCCACTCGAAACAGGCTTTCAAACACTGGATGCAAGCCAGAGTCACCCGTGCCGGCCAGCTGGTGGACACCTCGGGTGCTATCCCATTTCCTGACAAATGGAAACTACCCAATGCAGAGATGTGGAGGCATCTACAGTTACGACACTTCTTATGCTCCCTGGGTGTTCACGAAATGGCAGGGAGAGCACTCACCCAGTTTGAGTCCTTATACATTGCTCAGTACCCTGGATATACCTTGTCCTCCATATTCCAAATTTTGATCAAATATGCCTTTAATACATTATCTGAATTCAATAGAGACTGGGATCGTGACTTGGAGACCGTCATCCCCGATCAGGACTGGTGTGACATCTTCCATAGCACCCAAGCTGGCTCAGCCAGTATGCAGGTTATTGAACCAAAATATAAAGTGTTGACCGGTGTCCTAGCCATTTAGCTAAAAAATTTCCTGGGTTCCCAGATCTATGTTGGAGGTGTCAACTGACACCAGGCATCCCGCTACATATCTGGTGGGATTACCCAACTCTTAGACCCTTCTTGGACACAGTTTTACTCATTTCTTTTTTCTTTTTTTAGTATATATTTTATCAACAGTTTTACAGTGTCAACAGCATACAGGTTAGACTGTAAATCAAAGAATTTGTTAATAAAAGTAAACTAATAAGAATACTGTTAGAATGATACATATTAAATGAATTTAAGGTGAAAAGAAGAAGTCAGAAAGAGAATGAAAAGAAAAGGGGGGAAGGGGGAGGGGTAAAGGGGGAAGGAAACTCAGCCCGGCATCCTGATGTCAGCAAAGTGTTCAGTAAACCTTTTGCAATCGAGGTCACAATATCTTACTTTTCATTTAACTTAAACTCTGATTCTGATCGGTCCCTGGTTGATCTGCTCCGTAGATGGCCAGTCAAGGTTGCCAGGTATTTTGAAACTTAATGGGTTTAACATTTATTATACTTGTAATGTGTTCACAACGATAAGTCTGCCACATTCTGTTTATGACTTCAGCTAAAGTTGGGGGTTCTGTTTTTTTCCAGTTTGCTGCCACTGCAGTTTTAGCGGCGTTCAGAATATGGCCCACATGCGCTGCTGTTTGTTTGCCAATGTCTGGGTCAATTCTATGTAGAAGTATATAGCAAGGACAGGGGGGTAGTTGTAGCGTGGTTACTCTGTGTACTAGATTATGGACTTTTTTCCAGAATCCCACCATCTTAGGGCATGACCACCATATGTGATGGTAAGAGCCCTCTTGGCTGCAGTTCCTCCAACATAAGTTAGAGGATTCAGGACAAATGGCTTTTAGGCGGGTGGGGACCAAATACCATCTATAAAGTAATTTATATGCATTCTCCTTGGTCTTCACACATATAGAGCTCTTGGCGACACGTGCTCTAATCCTAGCCCATTCCTCCACTTCTAATACCTCTCCAAGGTCTTCCTCCCACTTAAGCTCATAGCGATCTTTGTTGAGTTGACGAAATGCCACCAGGATGCTGTAAAATGTCGAGATTAAACCAATAGGGAGGGATTTGCTTTCGCAGAAGGATTCTAGAGGTGTAAGATAGTAAATGGTTTTAAGTGCTGGAATGGAATGATGTAAGTGTCTTAGTTGTAGGTATTGGTAAAAACGGTTATGTAGGATGCCGTGTCGACGTTGGAAGTCCGCAAACTCATGAAAAATACCTAAGGGGGCTATGTCTGACAAGAGCCTGAATCCACATGAAGACCAGAGCTGATAAAAGGATTGTTGCTGTCCAGGTGGGAAAGCTGGGTTATTCCATAATGGAAACATAACTTTGCGATGTGCTAACAGGTGAAATGTTCGGGTACAGTAGTCCCATATCTGGAGTGAAAAACAGGTAGTAGGTGGAAGTGAGGAGAGAGGCGGTCGGTGTTTGATCGATATCCATAAAAGGGTATAGGGAGAGAGAATATGCATAAGGTTAGCTTTTATATCAACCCACAACCTCGTACCAAGAGGAGAATGGAACAGGACTAGTTGAGTTAGGTGTGCAGCGATATAGTACTTAGAAATATTTGAAAGGCCCACTCCTCCTTCCGAGGTTCGACGATGGAGCATGTGGGCTTGCACGCGAGGTCGTTTCACCGCCCAAATAAATCGAGAGATCTGCTTCTGTAAAGTCTTTAGCGCAAGTGAAGGGACCCGTATAGGTAATGCCTGGAATAGATAAAGAATTTGTGGTTGTAAATTCACTTTTACCGCCACTATGCGGCCTAGCAACGAGATCTCTTTTAAGTGCATTCAAGAGCCGGGGGAAGTTAGCCGCATATAGCTGACTATATTGGCTCGTTAAATAGATCCCCAAATATTTAAGCTTATCCGATTGACGTTTGAGGGAGTCTAATAGATGAGTAGATATATTAAGGGGGAGGATTTCAGATTTATCCATATTAATTTTAAAGTTAGAGACTTCTCCGTATTTGTCTAGTTCCTCCTGTAAAGAAGGAAGAGAAGTGAGAGGATTGGTGATTGTCAGTAAAATATCGTCCGCGTACATGGAGATTTTATAGTCATTTACATCTGTCTGAATCCCTGCTATCATTGGGTTATTGCGAACTCGAGATGCTAGTGGCTCCATTGTTAGGGCAAACAGCAAAGGGAAAAGTGGGCAGCCCTGACGAGTACCGTTCGCTTTTTGAAATGGTTGTGATGCGGCACTATTAGCCCACACTGCTGCTGAGGGGTTATGGTATAGGGAGGCTAGTGCACTCATGAATAATCCTTTGAATCCCATTTTCTTGAGAGTATCTCTCATGAATGGCCACGACACCCTGTTGAATGCCTTTTCTGCATCAAGACACACCACCAGGGCGGGGGTTCGTGACTGGTTAGCAGCTTCGATTAGGGCAATCGCACGTCTTGTGTTATCCGTTCCTTGGCGGGTAGGAATGAAGCCCATCTGATCTGGATGGACCAGTGCGGGAATCACTCGGGCCAGTCTGTTCACTAATATCTTGGCAAATAGTTTTAGGTCTACGTTCAGAAGAGATATGGGTCGGTAGCTCTCACAATGACTAGGTTCTCGTCCTTCTTTGGCAATAACAACAATGTCCACCCTGGTGGTGTCTCTCTCGAATTTTTTACCATTCAAGTTTGCATTGAAAAGGGAAACAAGCATAGGTGTCAATTCAGCTCTAAATTTTTTATAATATAATGCCGTAAGGCCATCTGGGCCCGGAGCTGCGGAATTTCTAAGGGATTTAATGGTTACTTTAACCTCCTTTATTGTAATATCAGCATTTAGTATCGCTATCTGTGTTTCTGTTAGGCGGGGAAGAGAACACGCTCGGAGGTAGTCAGAAATTTGTGCATGTCTAATATCTGAAGGATCTGCAGCCAAAGGGAGGTTATACAGAGTAGTCTAAATCTATTCGCTATAGCCTGTGGATCGTATAATAGTTGCTGCGTCTGATCTCTAATGGCTACAATGCGGTTGCGGGCACGTTGATTCTGAAGCCTATGAGCCAGTAACATGTCAACTTTATCTACCTTTTCATAGAAACACTGATAAGCCACTGGAGGATCTTAGCAGCTTTTGTGGAGAGCAGTTTGCCTAATTGTCCTTTCAGAGCTAGCAATTTAAGGTATGTTTTACGCTTAGGATATTTCTGGTGTCGGGAAGTAAAGGTTTGAATTTGGGATTCCAGCTCGGTGACTGTCTGCCTATGTATTTTTTTCTCGTGCGAGGCTAGGCTAATCAGTCGGCCTCTAATAGTTGCTTTATGAGCTTCCCATCTTATGGCAGGGGTAGTTTGATCCTGACTGTTGTCTGCTTGATAATCATCTAAGGCTTGTCGTATTGTGTTAACATTATCCTGTTTTAAGAACAGATGGTCATTTAATCTCCACCTAATACGTGGGATACAAGTTGGCAAAATGTCAAGTCACAAAGTCATGGCCGAGTGGTCAGACCAAGGGACCGATACAGTAGAGGCTGATTTCAAGTGTTGTGTCGTCTGAACGTCTACAAAGAGCATATCTATTCTGGAGTAAGTACCATGCGGCACTGAATAGTGTGTGAAGGTTCTATCATTGATTCTATCAGTACTCTCTATGCATCGTATAGATTAGCCTGAGTAACCAAGGATTGTAGTTTTAATCTTTCATCAGTAGTGCGACTGCCGCCACGCGCTGATTGCGAGCGGTCTAGTTGAGTGTTTAAGACGGTATTAAAGTCTCCACCTATGATTACTCTCCCCGGCCCAAGCTGTGAAAGTCTGGCAAAGAAGTGAGTAAAAAACGCCTTTTGGGAGGTGTTGGGAGCATATAATGCAGCTAAAGTTATGGGTGTGTGTGAAAGAGAGCCTTTGAGAATGATAAATCGTCCTTGAGGGTCTATATGGTTAGATTCTATTGTTAAAGGAAGGGTATGGTAAAGAAGAATTGCTGTACCTTTGACCTTCTGAGAAGAGGTAGTGTAAAATACCCGGGGGTATTGTTTACATTGTAAATTTGGGTGAGTATGTTTAAAATGTGTCTCTTGGAGCATTACTATTTGCGGGGAGTTTTAAATACTGTATCAATATTGTGCGTTTTTGTGGAGTATTGAGACCATTAACATTAATGGTCATTATTGAAAAAGTCATGGTTGGTACCAATAGTAGTCAGACCATAGCCGATTACAATGATGCAATTGGAGGGGCAAGTTGCCAGGCTGAGGGGGAGGGGTAAAGAAGGAATAGGACAAGGGTAAAGGGGGTTTGGAAGCATAGGTACAAGGAAGAAGACAACTTGACTGGCAAGAGTTGCCTTCCATAAACCGAAACCAGTACATCCTGTGTACTTGGGGAGTGTGGGGGATGGTTAAGTTGCAAGAGGGACACTTGCTGGGGGGGAATCCTAGGCATTGTGAATAGCTATTTTAAGTCATGCGAACGCAAGACGTATTCTAGTATGTAAATAAGGGAGGGTTTTGTGTTAGAGAAACAACAGACTGCTTAACCAAACAGAGTCTAACATCATATTTAGATATATACAGGCATCTAACAATTAACATTGAATGAGAACCTTTTTTTTTGGCGGGGGTCTGATACACATATAGGGGCATATTCAATTCTTCCGTTCCCGCGCCGCGTAAAAACTATTACCGATAGTTAGCTGGATTTCAGCTTGCAGAAAAGCAGAAAATCCCGCGGTCCGCCCACTATTACCCTTATTACGGTAATAGTGCGCGGAAAAAACGTTAATACGGTAATTTTCTAGCTGGATTCAGCGAGAAAATTACCGTATTAACGTTTTTTCCGCGCACTATTACCATTACTATGTAATAGTGCGTGGACTGCGGGATTTTCGGCGTTTACGCCGAGAATTGAATATGCCCCTTAGTCTATCCGTTGTTAGCCTATCATCTGATGACTATCCTAAATATCTATCTCGTGTCACCTGAGGGGCAGTCTAACAACTGCTAAAGGGTTCAAGTATAAATTTATTCCCTCGAACATGTTATCTAACCCTTCTTAACAACTTGGAACATAATATGGTAGAATTCAATATTAAGATATTCTAACTATTTTGAAAACAAAATTATCAAACCTCGTTACTAACTATCTATCATATTGACATAATAAAAGATACTTGAGTTCCGGAGAGTTTCCGAGTCAGAATTGAAGGGAGACAGAAGTTCCATATCTGTGTAGGAATTAGAGCCCTTCACGTTTCGTCTTGGCTAACTTCCTGGAGGAGCTCTCTGTTTATCTCCCGTAGCTAGCGTCTATTTGTTGCCATCAGTCAGTATATATATATGATTATGTCCTTTCCTCTGATTTCATCGTGCTTGTGTCCATGATGCTGTAGGGGCTGTTGGTCTAGGAGTCTCCGCTGCAGCTGTTATTGGTATCGAGGATGCCGCTATGCCAAAGGTGGGAAGTAGGGCCACTCCTTGTTCCAGCATCTTAATTTTATGAGACTGGCCTTCATGTCCTATCATGAGGTGAAACGGGAATCCCCAGCGGTAAGAAATTTTATGTTCTCGTAGGACTTTGGTAATAGGAGCAAGATCCCGCCGTTTTTGTAAGGTTGTGGGGGCCAAATCTTGGTATACTTGGAGGTCCACTCCTTCGAAAGTAAGCGGAGTGGCATTTCGGATGGCAGAGACAAATTGTTCCTTAAATTTATAATAGTGAAATTGCACTATGACATCTCTTGGTGGTTGGTTCGGTGAAGGCTTAGGACGCAAGGCTCTATGGGCTCTGTCTGTTTGGACTTCTTCCACGGATGCATCTGGGAGATAGTGTCGGAATAGTTTCTCCAGGTATTTAGGCAGGAGATCATTGTCTATTGCTTTCGGGATATTGCGGATGCGGAGGTTATTCCATCTGGATCTGTTCTCTGAATCCTCAAGATGCTCTTTGAACGATTCCATCTCTGTACGAATATCTGACAGTTCTGTAGACACAAACTCCTGAAAATGACAGACCTCGTCAACTTTTTGCTCTAAGTCTGCTGCTCTTATGCCAATAGCTGCTATTTCCTTACGTAGTTCCGTGACAACTTTTTTGCTTTCTTCCTGAATAACAGTACGATTGGATAGTAGTCTTGATGATGTCTCTCAGTTCCGTAGATATTGGCATTTCATTGACCGAGCTGGTATCGTCGATCTCTGAGTCTGATTCTTGTGTTAGTGAAGGTGTTAAAGTTTGCAAGATGTGCTTTTTTCTAGCTTGAGTGAAAATTGAGGCTGTACCTGGAGTAGAGATTTTCCTATTCTTGTGTGGCATTGTGGAAGTGCAGATCTAAAGATAGACAAAGTCCGTAGGATCTAGAGAATATGATGGGCTAGCTTGCTTATTAGTTGGTTACCTTTCTGTCCCATTACCATAGCAGAAGTTCTATAAAGTTAGCGTGTCATGGATTCCCCCATGTCCCGATGTATTAACATCTCACTTAGTCTCTAGGTTGCATTCCGGTCTCTTGTTCCCCGATCACCGCCAGGGCAGCACTTGGTGTGAAGCGACGTGGCCTCTCTGTCAGGGTGTCTCTACTGGTTGACGAGGGCAGTAAAGCAGAACCTATAGGCACGGTTGAGCTATATTTTCACTGCTAGTAGATCAGTCTGGGTCCTAGCATTATGATATTGCTGCTAGCCAGATTCCTCTAAATGGCTAGATAGCACTATATTGTTACGAGGTATGTGTTATACAAATAAACTTAGGATTTTTCACCTAAAATCCAACTGCGGGTGCTTCTGAAGCTATCCAGATAGCCACTGGGGGGCAGCAGTGCTCTATAGTAAGGTAGTAGAAGGAGGAAGGCATACCCCTCTGGGTTAGATAATCTTGAATGAGCTTGACACTGTGAAACCTATGTGAGGTTTAATGATGTATAATATTAGCACTGGCAGTTTGTAATCTTCACCACAGGGTGGCAGTAGAGATTCAGTGTAGCAGTTATAGGAGATAGTGATATTGGAGAATCTGGTCTTGTAATTAACTCAATCAGCTGATAAGACCTAGCTCTAGTGGTCTATGTGCTCCTATAGTTTTACAGGCAAAGCAGACAGCATGGGCTCTGAAAAGTTATATTAAAGGCGCTTCCAACTCCCCGCTAGGGACCTCATACATACTTTAGCCAGGTGCTGCTGGTCTATCAGGGCTCCCGCGCTCCAGGCAATTGAAGGGAGAGGAGTCTTAGAAGATGTCACCGCAGCTGGGTATATACACACACCTCCGCTGTAGATCCGGGCGGCTACCACTGGAAGTTCGGGCCCGATCACTTCCGGTTTCGGCGCTGGAGCAAAGATACTTCAAAAAAAGCCCTGGGAAGCAGGACCAGCCAGGTTCGTCGCACAGGGGGGCCGTACAGGACACAGGACAGGTAAGTCCCAATCAATGCAGCTACGCGGGGTTTACAGGCGCCCCCTTCCGCAACAAGAGGGGCGAGCGTCTCAGACCTCAGTTCCGGTATCTTCTGGATGGAGATATCCTCTCCACACCAACCTCCAACTCACTAGCTCCGATAATTATGCTTCTTTTCTTTATAAGAGGAGGAGCTCACAGAAACTGTGACTAGTTAGATTGGCCGCCAAGCCATGCCCCCCAGTTTTACTCATTTCTAAAGTAATTGTGGTAACTGAGAAACCCAATTTTCCGAAATTTTTGAACATTAAGCAAAACATAAGTAATAACCATAATGGTGACCATTTTGTTTAAGTTAATGTTCATTACAACACAGACAAATAATTTCCCACAAAAATGGTCTGCAGACTGGGTTACAGTTATTTTAATGCAGGTAGGAGGAGGAGTTGATAGAAGCTGTTTTCTTCTTCCAAATAACAGGACTGTCATGATTCAAGTGCAGTAGGTTTCTGGGCAACTGGTACCCCTCCCCCACCCCCTTAAGGGTGCCTTGTACTTGTGACATACATGTGACCCAAATGCTGTTGTTTTTGAGGTTGACGCATCTTAAGATTTGTTCTATTCAACATTGTTATGAGCGTTTTGTCGCTATCCAATAACGATTGTCGAATCTCGATTTGTGTTTCCAACGCACAAAGATTTATTCTCAAAAAGTAGCAGAATATATTAAAGCGAAATAATAATAAGTACAGCCGTTGCTTATCGCAGGCGCTCTGGATCCAGTGTACAGTCATTCAGTCCTGAAGTCTGTGGTCTAGGTGACTGAACACTAGATGAGGAGCTGCTGCTTATATGCAAACAGAGATACAGTAAAACAATGCAAAGGTGTGGCTGGCTTCTATTGGTCCAGGCATCAGGAGGGTCCAGGGGGTTGCAGATCATAGGCTAGTTTAAGCTCAGGAATCCAAAGGAGGGGGTCATCTCTCCAGGGGATGAGCTCTGATCTTCCCGCCAAGATTACTTATCATAATAGTCCATAATTCCTTAACATTAATAACTTGCGTATGCACTCTGCGATCCCTTCGCAGAGTGAACCGGACAGTCGCAAATGTGAAGAGGATTAGTATGATACCACACATGACATGATTCCTTCAACGTGTACCATATGTTTTACTGATATGCATATAACTTATAATATTACACATAAACTCTACTATATTTCGACATAAATAACTATGTGCTGTAACTACCATTAATGTGTACTATTTTACAAACGTGTGTGTTGGTGCGAATGCATGTAAAAGCGTAAATACTGTTTGTGCCACGTGTTGCGGCCACGTACGCCCTTTCACGCCGTAGCGTGCCATACGCATCTTTTCAAACAAAGACAACCAAGTTTGCTCGATTTTAATTGAAATGACTTTATCCAATTTGCTGACTTCGACAGCTCCACCCTTTGATAGTGTAATAAACTATCACCTAATCACCGTTTCAAGTTCAGGTTTATACAATACACATACTATGATCTCAGTATCTTGCACCACCCTTTCAGTCTCGTTATCAGTGTTTCTCCTAGAAGACTGTTTTCCACACTTCAACACAGTAGGAACACATTTGACACATAAACCAATTGCTAAGATGACACCCAGTATAAGGAGAAGGAGCTTACCTACACTAGCAACCATTTCCTGTACCCACTCCCCCAGACCAGAGAACCATTCCTGCCACCTTTTCCCCGACCTCATATAACGAAGAATTATGGCTCCTTCGAAACTCCCATTTCAGTTGCAGAATTTCATCCATCTTCCGGTCTATAACCTCCTTAGGGTCATCTGTATTATTGGTGATGTACGTGCAACATTTGACACCGAACTGGGTAGCCAGTGTCACACAGTACCCACCAGTAATAGAGGTGAGATAATTTAGTACCAGTCTATGTTGCACCAACTCCTTCTTGTACACTTGTAGCTCCCTTCCAGTATACCTGAAAGTGTCATCATACATCTCGGTGATATTGTCTATTAATTTAGCTAGGTCTTGGATATATTTAAAGTTTAACGTTCCCCAAGCGGTCCTGGTGAGATCTAGAGCAACCATAACTTGGAAACCCGCGGTTTCACTTATCAATTTTGTAGCTATGGGTTCCTCACCAGGAATCAAATTTCTCTTGTCCCGGTGTTCATACTGTGTGTGTATGTATGGTGGTGATGTAGTCTTGTGAATACCAACCATTTCTTCATAAGTAATAGTCATGATTTCAGGAACCAGTTTAGCTAAGAAACACAAGCCCTTGGAACTCGGAGTCACCCAGGAATAAGCTTTCCTCCCACAAACAAAGTACACATCATCAGGGAGAACATATGGAACAGTATGTCCATTAATTATATCACACAGAGTTTTGATAAAACTACCCATGCCTAGTGTCTCCATTTGCTCAAGACACGTGTCAGCATGGATGACATTCTTATAATTATCTATAGAGACTTTTCCAATGGATACTTTCTTATGTTTGGTTATACGCCCTAATTTGTGACTTCCATCAACATTCCTGCTTATTGGTGGCCTTAGTCTCCCTCCAAAATGAGCGTGGCGAGCCATTGTCTGATCTGATAGGTTAGCTTCCCAATTCTCCAGACGCTTTGCATGAGAGATATTTAGGCACAGCAAAGATCTGTCTACAGAGTATTGTCGTAGCGTTAGACTAGGGGACCTAGTGTTATTGTACCTCCCCTCTATGGGCCTCCCACCCCTCAATTCGAGTACTTCAGAGATGTTTAATGGGAATGGCACTAGTCCTATGTTATGCTGCCCCTGCGGCATGTGAGAACACACCCAGCAATCGGTTTGGTTTAGAACCTTACCCACCAAGGAGTGATAATCCTCCAAAGGATGCCCGCCCACATTCAGATTACCGGTGGACTGGCATCGCTGGATGCATCTCTCTTCAACTAGGGAGTCACAGAACTTGCAGATACAATACTCATCAGACAATAGCACCTCACACTGTCTCCGAGTTCCCGAGCTAGCAGACCTTTTCATAACCCCTGGACCAAGCTTGATAATGGACTGCTCTGGGTATTCTAATAACTTTTCCTCGATCTCCCTTTCATCCGTATCACTGCCAGAACCTTCCTCTGTCCTCCATCCTCCTTCACAAAAATAGAATGTCCTAGAAAAAGTAAAAACAAGGAAAATCCTGGAACAAAAGAAAAACAAAAACCGCCACTCCATAGCTGGAAAGATAGTTCTGATGCTACGTCTCTGGTTCAGGTGTCTTGACTGCGGGCCTTAGGTCTCCCGAAACAGATTTACGAGTGACAGATCTGTGTCGTCGGTCTCAGTTTTATCTCGCACTTTCTCCGGGTTATGGACTCTCCTGCAGTGGGTGGAATGGACCCAAGTGTCTCTCTCTCTGCAACCTTCAGTGATGTAGTACTGGTCAGCAGCACTTGGTACGAGCCTTCCCAACGGTCTGTTAAACAACCTGAACGTAAGAAATTGCGGATCATAACATAGTCCCCAGGTTCACTATCATGACAGTTCGTTTCTGGCATAACAGGTGACAGCATTTTGAGTTTTTGTTGTTGTTGTTTCAGCTGTCTGCTCATTTTTATAAGATATTGCACAGTCACTTCATTATTACACTTTAAGTCGTCTTGCGGACTCACGATCAAATGAGGTTGTCGGCCGAACAGTATCTCAAAGGGGGACAGATTAAGAGGAGATCTAGGAGTGGTTCGTATGCTATGGAGAACTAGTGGCAAAGCTTCAGGCCACACTAACCCAGTTTCAGCCATTACCTTACCAAGCTTGTTCTTAATGGTACCATTTACTCTTTCCACCTTACCACTGGCTTGTGGTCGGTAAGGGGTGTGAAGTCTGCTACTGATTCCTATGAGCTTACACATATTTTGGAAGATATCACCAGTAAAGTGGGTACCCCTATCACTTTCAATGATTCTAGGGATACCAAACCTACACACAAGTTCTTGTACAATTTTCTTTGCAGTGAACACAGCAGTATCAGTGGCTGCTGGAAATGCTTCTACCCAACCGGAAAACACATCAATACATACTAACACATACTTTAGATTCCTGCACGGTGGTAATTGGATATAGTCAATTAGTATTACCTGAAAAGGTCTGCCTGTAGGAGGGATGTGGGATGGCTCAGTTGGAATAGTTTTCCCAACATTTTTCCTCAAACAAGTAAGACATAACATTGCTTTCTTACCAGCCTGAGAGGAAAATCCAGGAGCACACCAGTATGCTCTCACCAGGTGGCACATACCTTCTTTACCCAGGTGAGTCAGACCGTGTGCTGCTTCAGCCAGGCTTGGATAGTATGTTCGGGGAGCTACAGGCTTACCTTGTCCATCCCTCCAGAGTCCACATCTCTTGACTCTTGACCACATCCCTTCGCCTTCCAGACCGCCTTTTCCTGCAGGCAACACAAATCTTGCATTTCAATTAATTTCTGCATGTCTAATGTATGAAAAGCCATCATAGTCTTGGTCGATACAGTAATAGGTTGCCCTGCTGCCCATTTAGCGGCTTCGTCTGCCCTGTTGTTGCCCAATGACACTGGGTCTTCTTCAAAGGTATGGGCTTTGCACTTTATGACGGCTACCATTCTGGGTAATTGTATCGCTGTCAGAAGTCCTTTTATGTGTTGTGAGTGTGCCACTGGCGTACCTGCTGCTGTTGTAAAGTTTCTAAGACGCCAAAGGGCCCCAAAATCCTGCACTACCCCGAAGGCGTATACCTAGAGTCAGTATATATATTAGCTGATTTACCTTCTGCCTACTCACACGCTCTCCTTAATGCTTCTAGTTCCGCCACTTGGGCTGAGTTAGGTGGGCCAAGGGGTTCAGCTTCTACAACATCCTGATCGTCTACAAGAGCGTAACCAGTACATAGCTCTCCCGTCTCTGTCTGTCTATGATAACTCCCGTCTGTATAAAACGTAAAATCTAAATTTTCTAAGGGGGTGTCACGTATGTCAGGCCTTACAGTAAAGGTCTGGTTCAGGTGTTCCATACAATCATGCTTATCAGTACTCTTGCCTAACTCATCATCAACCAGGGTCTCCTCACCTCCCACCCTTTGTGTCTCTAGAGACACATATGGAAGGTATGTAGCTGGATTTAAGGTGCTACATCGTTTGATGGTGATGTTTGAGGGTGCCATCAGAACTAGTTCCCACTTTGTGAATCTAGCTGAAGAAACATGTCTGGTTTGAGCTGAATTTAACAGAGCCGATACAGCATGGGGTGTATAGACAGTTGAATTATGTCCTAATACTACGTCCTCGCTCTTACTTACCAGAAGAGCAGTTGCTGCTACACTTCTGAGACATGTTGGGAGTGATCTAGCCACACTGTGTCCAATTGTGCACTGTAGTATGCTCCCGGTCTGCTAGCGTCACCATGTTTCTGTGTGAGGACACCTACTGCACAACCATCAGCTTTCATACAGTACAGCTCAAAAGGCTTTTCATAATCAGGTATTCCCAATGCAGGTGCTCTAGTCAGACTATCTTTAAGATTAAAGAACACTTGCTCTGACTCTTCTGTGTGTACGACACGTTCTGGTTTTGAGGACGAGACTAGTTCCTGCAATGGTAATGCCAGAATAGAAAAACCTGGGATCCAGGATCTACAGTATCCACACATCCCCAGGAAAGTACGAATCTGCTTCTGGCTCTGCGGCAGAGTCATGTGTTGTATGGCCTCAATCCGGTCGGTTGTCAGGTGTCTTAGCCCCTTGGTGAGGCAGTGTCCTAAGTATTTGACCTTAGTCTGACATGGCTGTAATTTATCATTTGCCACCTTGTGCCCTGTTTGTGAGAGATGGAGCAACAACAATTTAGTATCATGTAAACATGACATAAAAGAATCAGAGCACAGCAACAAATCGTCCACATATTGAATTAGAACAGACCCATTGCAGGGTTGAAAGGATTGCAAACAGTCATGTAAGGCTTGGGAGAAAATACTGGGGCTGTCAATGAACCCCTGGGGAAGTCTGGTCCATGTGTATTGTACTCCCCGGTAGGAGAATGCAAATAGGTATTGGCAGTCAGGGTGAAGAGGGACTGAGAAGAAAGCAGAACATAGATCAATGACAATAAAATGACTAGCAGACGGTGGAATCTGCATGAGGATGACAGCTGGGTTCGGCACTACGGGGAATTGGCTCTCAACAACTTTATTAATTACACTTAAGTCCTGGACTAATCTATAGCCCCTCCCCCCATTCTTCTTCACAGGGAAAATGGGACTATTTGCTGTGCTAGAGGCAGGAATTAAAATCCCTTGTTGCAACAGCCTCTCAATAACAGGATATACCCCTAGTTCCACCTCTGGTTTTAATGGATACTCTGGGATTTTTTGAGCTATCCTACCACTTTTTAGATTTACCATGACAGGGGCTACGTTTGCCATCAATCCAGTGTCCTGTCCATCTCTGGTCCATAGTGAACCCGGTATTTCCAGCAACATCCCCTTTACTCGAGATGGACTTTGTTCTACAACGGTAGAGTGCAACATTAACCTCTGAGGGGTGTCCAATATATCCTGTACCTCATGCGCGACCTTCGCTGGTATATCTAAGAACACACCATCTGGGGTACAGTATATGACACATCCCATTTTACATAACAAGTCTCTCCCTAGCAAGTTAGTAGGAGCTGCTGCAGCTAAGAGAAACGAATGCTTAGTATGTAGGGGCCTGATAGTAACTTCTGTGGGTTTAGTTATAGGATAATGTAACACTCTTCCCGTTACCCCCATAGCTGGAATAGTCTTACTGCTCACCTGTAGATTAAAAGGAGAGGTTATCACAGATCTGGCTGCCCCTGTATCTACAAGAAAAGTTTGTTTCCTACCAGCTATGTCAACTATCATCATCATCATCATCATCATCATTTATTTATATAGCGCCAACATATTCCGTAGCGCTTTACAATTGGGGACAAACGTAATAAACTAATAAACAAACTGGGTAAAACAGACAAAGAGGTGAGAAGGCCCTGCTCGCAAGCTTACAATCTATGGGACAATGGGAGATTGACACATGAGGTTAAGTATACATTTTGCATCTTGGCCCAGCCAGACTGCAAAGGTAGGGTGACTCATAAGCTAAATGATCCTGTCACACAACAATGTTGGTCCGGGGGTAGTTGTCTTGTGTGAAATTGTGTAACAGGCTAAAGGTAGTGAGGTTAAGATGGTGGTTGAGGAATATTATAAGCTTGTCTGAATAGGTAGGTTTTCAGAGAACGCTTGAAAGTTTGTAGAACAGAGGAGAGTCTTATTGTGCGAGGGAGAGAGTTCCATAGAGTGGGTGCAGCCCGAAAAAAGTCCTGTAACCGGGAATGGGAGGATGTAATGAGGGTGGATGAGAGACGCAGATCTTTTGCAGAACGGAGTTGCCGAGTTGGGAGATATTTTGAGACAAGAGAGGAGATGTATGTTGGTGCAGCTTTGTTGATGGCCTTGTAGGTTAGTAAAAGTATTTTATATTGGATTCGGTAGAAGACAGGCAGCCAGTGTAGAGACATACAGAGTGATTCAACAGAGGAATAGCTATTTGCAAGGAAAATCAGTCTTGCCGAAGCATGCAAAATAGATTTTAGGGGTTTGAGTCTGTTTTTGGGAAGACCAGTAAGGAGGGAATTGCAATAGTCAATGCGGGAGATGATTAGTGCATGAATTAAGGTTTTAGCAGTGTCTTGTGTGAGATATGTGCGGATTCTGGAAATGTTCTTTAGATGTATGTAACATGATTTAGATATAGAGTCAATGTGGGGAACAAAGGATAGGCGTGAATCAAGGATTACACCTAGGCAGCGAGCTTGTGGGGTGGGATTTATGGTCATGTTATCAACAGAGATAGAAATGTCAGGTATGCTCTTGTTGGCGGGTGGGAATATTATTAACTCTGTTTTAGAAAGATTAAGTTTGAGTTGACGAGAGGACATCCAAGATGAAATGGCAGAAAGACAGTCAGTTACACGGGACAACACAGATGTCGAGATATCAGGAGAGGATAGATAGATTTGGGTATCATCCGCATAGAGATGATACTGAAAGCCAAAGGAACTTATTAGATTTCCAAGAGAAGCGGTATAGATAGAGAACAGCAGAGGACCTAGCACCGAGCCTTGTGGTACTCCAACTGATAGGGGAAGCGGAGCAGATGTGGCTCCAGAGAAATTAACAGTGAAAGAGCGATTAGAGAGGTAAGATGAGAACCAGGATAGAACTGTGTCTTGAAGACCTAGGGATTGCAGCGTTTGTATGAGAAGAGAGTGGTCAACGGTGTCAAATGCAGCCGAGAGATCAAGGAGAATTAGGAGAGAGTAATGGCGTTCAGTCTTAGCAGTGATCAGATCATTAACAACCTTGGTCAGCGCAGTCTCTGTGGAGTGTTGAGAACGAAAGCCAGACTGAAGAGGATCCAACAGGTTGTTTGCGGAAAGAAAGCGTGTGAGGCGAGTGTAGGCAAGTCTCTCTAGAAGCTTGGAGGGGCAAGGGAGCTGAGAGATGGGACGGTAATTTGAGAGAGAGTTTGGGTCGGAGTTTTGTTTTTTTAGAATAGGAGTAATCACTGCATGCTTGTATAGTGATGGAAAGATGCCAGTAGAGAGTGAGAGATTACAGATTTGAGTTAGAGGTGAAATGAGCACAGAAGACAGGGATCTACCAATTTGCGAGGGAATAGGATCAAGAGGACAGGAGGTAGAGTAGGAAGATAAGAAGAGCGTAGAAATTTCCTCTTCATTTGTGGGGTCAAATGAAGAAAGGGTGTCAGAGGGTAGTGGGAAGGAAATGAGCTGATGGCTTGTTGAGGAGGAGGACATTTCTAGTCTGATCTTGTCAATCTTGTCCTTGAAGTAGGAAGCAAGATCCTGAGCACTGATAGTAGATGGAGGGTTCGGGGTGGGAGGATTGAGAAGATGATTAAATGTATTGAAAAGGCGTTTGGGGTTAGAAGCCTGAGCATAGATAAGAGATTGAAAGTATGTTTGTTTTGCAGTGTCCAGAGCATTTCGATAGGAGTGGTAGACAGAAGTATATGTGAAGAAGTCATTAGAGCTTCGAGATTTACGCCAGTGACGTTCTGCTTTACGGGACAGTTTTTGAAGATTTCGTGTTGCTTTGGTGTGCCACGGTTGACATCGAAGTCGACGTGTAGTATGAAGTGTCGCTGGAGCCACTTGATCAAGGGCCGTTGCTAAGGTTAGGTGAAAATGAGGTACTGCCATCTCAGGGGATGAGAATGTAGAGATAGGGGAGAGAAGGTGTTGGAGAGAGGTGGAAAATTGTTGAAGATTAATAGAATTAAGATTTCTACGAGTATGAGGAGGCTTGGTAGAGTTAGACAGTAGAGAGGTTAGAGCAGTGGGGGTGAGAGTGTAGCTGATAAGGTGATGATCCGAGAGGGGGAAGGGTGTATTAATAAAATTAGAAACTGAGCATAGTCTAGAGAAAACAAGATCAAGGCAGTGGCCATCCTTATGAGTAGATGATTCAATCCACTGGGAGAGGTCAAGTGAGGATGTTAGAGAGAGTAGTTTGGAAGCAGCTTTGGAAGGTGGGTTATCAATGGGGATGTTGAAGTCACCCATGATGATGGTGGGGATGTCTGAAGATAAGAAGTGAGGGAGCCATGCAGAGAAATCCTCAATAAATTGTTGGTGTGCTCCAGGGGGACGATAGATCACCGCAACACGTAGGGAGAATGGATTAAAAATGCGAATAGCATGTACTTCAAAAGATGTGAACGTGAGTGATGGGACATTTGGTAGAACGGTGTATGTGCACTGTGGGGAGAGAAGTAGTCCAACCCCACCTCCTTGTCTGCCTTCAGGTCTGGAGGTGTGGGTGAGATGGAGGCCACCATGTGAAAGTGCTGCAGGTGAGGCAGTGTCTGATTGCATGAGCCATGTTTCTGTTATTGCCAGAAGGTTGAGGTTTTTTGAGAGGAAGAGATCATGAACGGAGGTAAGTTTGTTACAAACAGATCGTGCATTCCAAAGGGCACATTTAAAGGACTTGGGAAGAGAGGGTAGACAGGTGATGTGTTTGAGGTTTGCTATAGAACGGTAGTGTTCTGATGTATGTGTGTGTGAGGAGTGTGGGGGACCTGGATTAGGTGATATATCACCAGCTAATAGAAGCAGAGTGAGCGAAAGATAGGCAAGGGGATTGTAAGATGTGTGGCCTTTTATTTTCACAGGTGGAGGCTGTACTTGTTAGAGATAATAAATAGGACAACAGTTCATGGGTGTTAAATAGAGGTGAGTGGAGTAATGCAGGTGCAATATGAACAAATTTGTGTGTTGGTGGAGGGGTGAAAGATGACACAGTCCTAAAGATCATGCCATGAAATGAGACTAAGAAAAGCAATTTGTGAAACATTGTGAAAAAAGGGGTAAAAGCAAAAAGCAAGGATATTTTAAGAATTACCTCTTAGCAGTATTCCATATAAATAGACAAGTAGTGCAGAAATAGGCTGTGGCAGATGTTGCTTATTGATGGGAGTAAAAGCAAGTCAAATGTAGTCCAATGTTTGTCTAACTGTGCATTTTCGTCCACTTTGTGAGAAAATCCCACTTAGTGCAGAAATCACACACGTCTAACCCCACATACGTCTCCCCATAGAATGAAGCTAAGATGTAGTCAGTCTAATTTAGGAATACACTACAGATGTGCTAATTGGTCAGCTAATCAAAGGAAAAGAAAACATTTGTGGGAAAGGATAGAGGCCAGATACCTATCATAAATTAGGCAGCAATAAAAGACTGTGCCAACCTAAGTTTAAACAGATAACAGTTTCCTATAACATACTTAAACACAGATTGCAGGGATGAAATTCACAGAATAATGATCAGAGTAGTAGTAGTAGCAGCATGGATGAACATACTTAAACACAGATTGCAGGGATGAAATTCACAGAATAATGATCAGAGTAGTAGTAGTAGCAGCATGGATGAACATACTTAAACACAGATTGCAGGGATGAAATTCACAGAATAATGATCAGAGTAGTAGTAGTAGCAGCATGGATGAACATACTTAAACACAGATTGCAGGGATGAAATTCACAGAATAATGATCAGAGTAGTAGTAGTAGCAGCATGGATGAACATACTTAAACACAGATTGCAGGGATGAAATTCACAGAATAATGATCAGAGTAGTAGTAGTAGCAGCATGGATGAACATACTTAAACACAGATTGCAGGGATGAAATTCACAGAATAATGATCAGAGTAGTAGTAGTAGCAGCATGGATGAACATACTTAAACACAGATTGCAGGGATGAAATTCACAGAATAATGATCAGAGTAGTAGTAGTAGCAGCATGGATGAACATACCTGAAGATGAAAAGAGAAGAGAAAGATGAGGATTAGTTGCTGTGTTGTCTAACTGTGCATTTTCGTCCACTTTGTGAGAAAATCCCACTTAGTGCAGAAATCACACACGTCTAACCCCACATACGTCTCCCCATATACTATGATATACTATCATTGTTGGTTCTTCTCTCTGACTCTCAGTTAACCTCACTGACTGTAGACTACAGGTATGACCTGACCCCTAGCGCTGACTATCGTTTTCCCACACGGCATTTGCTGCTATAACATGCGCGGGCAAGTATGAGTCTCCTTGTCTATGTGAATATACCTTTGGAGGATATCTACGTGACTCACCCTTATGTGTATACTGTTTTTCTTTTTTACAATCTCTTGCGAAATGTCCTTCTTCGTTACAATTAAAACACCTGATTATTCTATGTTTCTTATTATGTGGGTTGTATGCTGGTGGTCGTGTATACATTCTCTCTAAAGTCTGTATACTTACCGTCATTAACTTATCACTTTTCTCTTCCCTTTTTTTAAAAAGGTTTTTGTCATGCTCTACAGCAGACTCCCTAAGAGAATCTACTGTGATGCCTCTCCAATTAGGTAATGTGGTTTGTACCCTCGTCTTTAAATTTTCTCTAAGGCCGTCCATTAATACCCCTACAGCTACCTCTCTGTGATGTGGGTCCTCACTTATGTTTGATATCCAAGTGAACCATGCTATCGCTGTTAGAGCACTAGGGAAGTAATCTGATGCTGTTTCACTATCTTTCTGTTTGATGGTGAAAATTTTACTCCAATTCGCTACTGCTGGAAAATAGATGGCTAAATGTTTGACAATCTGTTCTATATTCTCTTGATTAATCTCATCTGTCAAGGTGTCGTCTTCCTCCAACGAACAATCGGTTGGTTTGTGTGCATTTCCTAAGTCTTTAACAAACTTCTGACACTTAGCCAACTCTTTTCTAGGATCTGGGAATTCAGTCATAATGGAACATAATACTGATCTAGTCCAAGGACAATGCATTGTAACATTTCTTAAAGGAACTACACCATCCTTATCCGCCTTCCCATTGGGAACTGATATTGTGCGGACTGGATACGTACCCAATGGTTCACTATCTTCAGGGTTAGCCACTTCAGTACTTTGAATATTGTCTCTCCTAGTGGTCACACTACTCTCTCCTATCTCAGCCATTGCCCCCTTTCCATACTTACGCTGAACCTCTAGCATATTAGTTGTACAAATAGTATTAGGGCGCTAGATAGGACCTATAAGATAATTACAGCTGCCCCTGAACGCTAGGATGCAAACCTAGACCAAAAGACAAATAGACATAAAACAGATAAAGAGGCGCTAATAATTACTTGATTAAACAATTATTATTGACATTTATTGTTATAAACATATACCAGGAACATATATTCCCTAAATAGGGATTTTAACAAAGGCTCCTATACCTTGGGTAGAGCAGGTAAAAAATCACAGCACTATCAGCTATGAGCACTCGGACAGTTATTTGAAATGACAACCAATATTAATAAAAGTCAATTAACTCCATAGATGAATGGAATGAAAGTGGGGATGACACAATTTGTTAGAGACTCATATAATGTAGAGTATCATGTTAGACTCTTGTTGAAATACATGTCCAGATTGTATGACAAACACCATATATGAGTTCTCACATTGCCGTTTATGCAATGGTATAATTTATCAAAACGGCATCATCTCCGCATGAGAGACCACCAGGGAAAGAAACACAATATCAATAGTTTGAAAAGAAAAAAGGGGGCAGTGCACCCTTGATCTTAATACAAGCTGGATCTCTTCTGGTGAAATTTGATAAAATTAGATCACCATCTTCAGTATAAGAAGAGCGCTTAGTATAGTCAATGTAGCAAACTGCAGTTTGGAAATGTTCTTTTAAAAAAAGAAACTCACTTTTCGTAGCGTGGTTTTGATCTCTCACCCTCTAGAGTGTCCTCAGACGGTTATTGCGGCTCACTGGAGCTTAGCGTAATATAACCTCAAAGTTTCATCTTCCAGAGCGTCCTCAGACGATTGTTGGAATTAGATGCAAAAAACTTTGAATGGAAAAGCCGTTGTTTCGTCCGTCAGTCCGCATGAGATACAAACAAACCAGATATCCGCTAGTGAGATCCCCGGGGTCTCTAGATTTTCATGAAAAACTTTCAAAGTTATAAGTGTAAAAGCTTAACGCGTTTCTCGACAGATGTCGTTTCATCAGAAGCAGGATTAACAGCATGGGCAATGGTTGAAATTACAGTGGGTTCATCTTCTTCTTCAGAAACACTTGCTTTAAACTGACTTAAAACAGGATATAACTTAGCAATTTTCTTTTTTTCATTTTTAATAACGGCTGTACTTACCCCTCCCACCACATAGGGTGGCAGGGGCACGCTTGCGCTGAGTTCGCCATGCTTCTCAGCGGCTACTTCTGCCATGCACGCGCTTTTCGCCACGCCTACTTCCGCTGTGCATTCGCTGCTCTGCCACGTGTTACCTTCCATTTGCCACAATTTTAAACAATCATTATGTCTATTTCTCTTTTTCGTTGATTTAATCAACCACACTTTATCTTTTACATTATTCAGTACCTCAGAATTAAAACTTACTATTGTTGGGAAAGGCCTAACACGCTCCTTGGTCATCTTGACCCACGTGTCGCAATAAACCGTTGCGTATTCACCATATTTCTTACACATAAGAAACCTTGCTGAACCAATAAGCCCTTCCTTAGGCAGTACACTGGCCATCTCTAGCGTCTGCTTAGCACCCATGTTGAACAATACCTTCTATGTGGAACACAGATACATCGCAATGCTCTGTTCTCTCCAGACAAACACTACCCTTTTATTGTGGAACACAGATATACCGCAATACTCTGTTCTTTCCAGCAAACAATTTCAACTCTTTTGCTACAATCACCGCTAGAGATCTCTAATGCCCGGTGAACGTATTTCCAAATAGCCGCGTTCACTAGCTTCTTCTCGTTCCAAACGAGAATCCCTAACACAGAAATATTTCTTTGATAGCCTGGCTATCACAAATTTCTGTTGAGTTTATTATCACCGGAAGCACTAAGTCGATACAATCGCTCAGCCTTTCCAATATAATTCCTCCACGCACTTCCAATTTTACACTCACGGTTGTTTTTACCGTGTGGTTAGATCGCACCACTCACTAATACTAATTATCAGTAAACCTTGCGATCTATTGGTGGCGTTTCTCGAAAACCCAGTTTTCGCACTCGGTATACCTGCCCCATATACCATCCTTCAGTTGTGCAACCTGCCTCGTCAGACAGCAACTGAGCTCACTCAACAATAAAACAGTGTATCTACGTCACAAAATCACACAACATACACCTTTTCTGCGCAGAAAATCAAAAGTTCCCAACAATAGTAATAACCTTTCGGAAGCTTTCACAAGTGATTATACTATGCATGTATAACAACTATCAAAACGATTGTTTAACCATGTGGAAAATCTACCGGAAGTTCGCGTACGGGCGCAAAGCAGGAAGTTACACATACTCTAAGCAATGCAATACAGGAAAAACGTACAATGACAGTAAAAAGAAACAGTTTTCTCTTTTGTCCCTAGGTTCAGTTAGCGTACCTTCGATAAAGCAAAAACGGACATTCGGTTCACAACACAGAGTAAAATTCAGGTTTTGAACACATTGCGTTCTTACCCGTATATGACGCGTCTCCACCCTTTGTTGCGGAACCGAAATCCGTTGGTCTTGCGTATCGTCCGGCAACGAAACCACCAAACTCACGAGCCCCCAAATTGTTATGAGCGTTTTGTCGCTATCCAATAACGATTGTCGAATCTCGATTTGTGTTTCCAACGCACAAAGATTTATTCTCAAAAAGTAGCAGAATATATTAAAGCGAAATAATAATAAGTACAGCCGTTACTTATCGCAGGCGCTCTGGATCCAGTGTACAGTCATTCAGTCCTGAAGTCTGTGGTCTAGGTGACTGAACACTAGATGAGGAGCTGCTGCTTATATGCAAACAGAGATACAGTAAAACAATGCAAAGGTGTGGCTGGCTTCTATTGGTCCAGGCATCAGGAGGGTCCAGGGGGTTGCAGATCATAGGCTAGTTTAAGCTCAGGAATCCAAAGGAGGGGGTCATCTCTCCAGGGGATGAGCTCTGATCTTCCCGCCAAGTTTACTAATCCTAATAGTCCATAATTCCTTAACATTAATAACTTGCGTATGCACTCTGCGATCCCTTCGCAGAGTGAACCGGACAGTCGCAAATGTGAAGAGGATTAGTATGATACCACACAAGACATGATTCCTTCAACGTGTACCATATGTTTTACTGATATGCATATAACTTATAATATTACACATAAACTCTACTATATTTCGACATAAATAACTATGAGCTGTAACTACCATTAATGTGTACTATTTTACAAACGTGTGTGTTGGTGCGAATGCATGTAAAAGCGTAAATACTGTTTGTGCCACGTGTTGCGGCGGCGTACGCCGTGGTGTGCCATACGCATCTTTTCAAACAAAGACAACCAAGTTTGCTCGATTTTAATTGAAATGACTTTATCCAATTTGCTGACTTCGACAACATATACATGCTTTTCTTGTCTGTGGACCTGATTCATTAAGGATCTTAACTTGAAAAACTTCTTATTTCAGTCTCCTGGACAAATCCATGTTACAATGCAAGGGGTGCAAATTAGTTTTCTGTTTTGCACATAAGTTAAATACTGACTGTTTTTTCATGTAGCACACAAATATCAACTTTAAATTTCAGTGTACAAATAAGCTATCAAGTATCAGGCCCCGTGTCTTTTCTTACTTATGTTCAGTGCGTAAATGCGTCCAATTCTAGCCCCTATGTTTTCAAACATCATAACATTAAGTTGAGTTGTTTGTGCTGTCCATTCAGTTCACTGCAAAAAGTTTTAAGTCTACATATTTGTCCCTTTCTGTTACGGGGGCATAAAAAACAACGTCTGTTAAAATCTTTTGCAAAATCTTGTATTTTCTCCTCACCAGTATTTAATTAGTAGAAATAAAAGTAGAAATCAAAAACCTATGGCATAGGCTGCGAGGACATTATCTTTAAACCTTAATGTCTACGGTACAAAAAGAAGTGTCGGAACTGCATTCCTGTGTGCTCCAGCACACATTAAGTCCTGGTGCTTGCTTTAACAGAGCATGTAAAACATTCTCAAAGCCTCCCTGCAGTGCATTATGTAGTTAACATGTGATCTCATAGAACTCCATTATATTATACCTTGCATTAATACTTGTGAATGCAGCAGGCAATGTTGAGATTAACACAAATCGAAGCACACTTGTCAGAAAGTGTGTGTGTACAGGTCCATTTGCTTGCATTATTTTTAGACTATCTGTGTGAAATCACATTTACCAGGCTCTAAGAAAGTGTGTTTAATGCGTAATATTAAAGTTAGATAAACTAGGATAATATGATTTGTAATGGAATAACACAGTTTGCAATACAATTTTGTTACAGAATTTTTAGATTTTTCCATAAATAGAAACAATGAGTAGTCAATGAGAAATTATGTACATAAGAAGGTAAACACACTAAGGAGGTATATATAGTAAATTGCGGGTTTGAAAAAGTGTAGATGTTGCCTATAGCCATCAATCAGATTCTAGTTATCATTTATTTAGTACTTTCTGCAACATGACAGCTAGAATCTAATTGGTTGCTACAGGCAACAGCTCTACTTTTTCAAACCCGCAGTGTAGTAAATATACCCCTAAGGCTCAAATATTGTTCTGTAAACTTAGCCATGGGTTATAAGTATGGAATGTTAGGGTAGTTTACTATTGTTGCCTATTTTATATAGCCTGTAAAAAGAATTTAAACTTTTTTGTCAATTATTATGATTAACAGTTGATGGTTGTATATCAATTTTAGGGCTCATTCCCACCTACCTGATTTTTTTGTGCCTTTCATACATTAATAAACACATAAAAAGTGCACAAAATATAGTTTAAACAAGAGTCAAAGGTCCCACTATTACATTCTAACAATTTCAGAATGGAGGCCCACCAATGCATTCGTGTACCCTACCATTTTGATTGTGTTGGCAAAAGTGCGGCACATATAAACTGCATGGAAAACATGTTAATACGACATAACTAAAACCGGTTGAAAGGATGCACTAGTTTTAACGTGTTTTTAGTAGAGATGTTCACTGACCTCCGTGTTCTGGTTTTGGTTTTGGCTCTGGATTAACTCTGTGTTTTGGTTTTGGTTTTGGATCTGTATTTTTTAGAAAAATTGCTAAAATATGCTAAAATCACATAATTTTGCTGATTTTTTTCCCCTACATTATTATTAACCTCAATAACACTAATTTCAAGACATTTTTAGCCATTTTTGACCATCTCACAGGTCACAGTATTATTTTCATACATTTTTGGACAAATACTGCAGAGATCTGGCTGGATGCTAAGCGACAGAGCAATGACTCAAACACACGGCAGATCATACTGCATCTAGGGAACATTGGCACACAGCAGTGTCAGAAAAGAAAAGTGGTGCAAGATGGAATTGTCCTTGGATCATGAAATTAGTTATGGTTCATTTGATCGCACCACCCGTTCCTTGGATAACTGTGGTAATTCTACAGCTAATACATGGACAGAGTGAAGCAAACGGTCATGTACAAGAAGACCCGCAAAGGTGGGAAAGGGATCCCAGATATCCCCAGCATGCTGCGATCCTTCTTTGTCTGAAACTGCATCCGTAAAACTCTTATTGAAAAGAACATTTGCTCTGCTAGGAAGTCCATGCCTCGCTTTTTCCTCATGCCTCTTTGGAGGACCCTTGGTTTGGACAAGTGGGACCAACTTCTTCCCTTACAACTAGACTACACCTTGGTTTTAATGTCTAAGAAGAAGAAAAAGAAGAGAAATGTGCTTGTTTGAGGCACTCAGCGATTTTCTAATAAGTAAAATATCTGAATCTTTATTAGTTATACTAAAATTGAGAATAAATCCCTCCAATTGTAATAGCGAAATATAAAACAAATAAAGTGATCCTAAAGTGAATTAAAATAGCAAAATAATTTGCTATGCCTCGCTACTTTATTAATAAAGTTTGGTATCAATTCTTCAATATTATATTGTCTATCACTCCATTTTGATGCTGTTATAATCCGATATGATAGTCTAATATAACTAGTGGTGTGATCAAAATGTGAATTGTAATTACTCAGACTGTCTTATCCAATTCATTATTATAATGATATTGCTGTATGTTTATACTGCAGATTTAATAAAGTTTTCCTCCAGCAATAGTACCAGTTGTATTGGATTTCACTAATATTCCAACCTTACTCGATAATAAATGAATATGGCTACTAAAAGTTCTCAGTCCTGCCGTTAGTACAATGTCACGCACACACACTCTGTTTTCTTAAACTTAATGAGATTGAGCGCTGTCTATTATTGTGAGTCTATTGGTCAGACTCTTATAATGCTGCTGATAACTATTAAGATTTCAATCATACATTGCACGCTCTCATACATGCCCGCTAACATCATAGACCCATAAGGCACTTATATGATTCTCCATAAGTAAAACAGGTTAATGGGAGTGAGGATATAATGTAGCGAGGCAAACGCCAGGCGTTTGCCTCGCTACTTTATATCCTCACTCCCATTAACCTGTTTTACTTAATGAGAATCATATAAGTGCCTTATGGGTCTATGATGTTAGCGGGCATGTATGAGAGCGTGCAATGTATGATTGAAATCTTAATAGTTATCAGCAGCATTATAAGAGTCTGACCAATAGACTCACAATAATAGACAGCGCTCAATCTCATTAAGTTTAAGAAAACAGAGTGTGTGTGCGTGACATTGTACTAACGGCAGGACTGAGAACTTTTAGTAGCCATATTCATTTATTATCGAGTAAGGTTGGAATATTAGTGAAATCCAATACAACTGGTACTATTGCTGGAGGAAAACTTTATTAAATCTGCAGTATAAACATACAGCAATATCATTATAATAATGAATTGGATAAGACAGTCTGAGTAATTACAATTCACATTTTGATCACACCACTAGTTATATTAGACTATCATATCGGATTATAACAGCATCAGAATGGAGTGATAGACAATATAATATTGAAGAATTGATACCAAACTTTATTAATAAAGTAGCGAGGCATAGCAAATTATTTTGCTATTTTAATTCACTTTAGGATCACTTTATTTGTTTTATATTTCGCTATTACAATTGGAGGGATTTATTCTCAATTTTAGTATAACTAATAAAGATTCAGATATTTTACTTATTAGAAAATCGCTGAGTGCCTCAAACAAGCACATTTCTCTTCTTTTTCTTCTTCTTAGACATTAGAACATTTTGTGTATGAGTGCACCATCCAGAAATAACATTAAATATAATACAATATAAGTTAATTAACTGGATACAAAATAGCGATTACCTGGTGCAGTGGTACCCCCCTTTTTGTCAAATACACCTTGGTTTTACCTGGATGTTGGACAATTTGTGACAGAGCACCATCTGGAGGGACTTAAACAGACTTGTGGTTTAAAAACTGTCCACAAGCTCATCAGAGCTAAAGACATTATGGAGTCTGTTCCAGGCCTCTCTGCTGCAACAACAAAACACGTGTGGGAGAATATGGCCTCTAAAGCTGGATACACACTACAGGGTTTTTGTCCAATAATCAGCTCAACCAGCCGACATACGACCGCTCGTTCAAAAGTCGGGTCAGTGTGTGTAGTGACACGATGGTCGAAAGTCTGCCCAAATGAACGATTGTCGCCTCATTTGGTTGGTCGTACCGTTAAATATTTTCGTTCCAATCTAGTTTCCGTTGTGTAGTGTGTATAAACTTTCGACCGATCCACGACAAAATTGCAATCATTGTTCACGACTATATGGCTGTAAAAAATTGCTAAAGGGACATCCGCTCTTCTCTTTATCGTCTAAAACAAGGTTAGTGTGTATGCAGTCCATGGACCAAGCAATCGGACCATCGATTGCATGTAAAATCGATCAGCATAAAAAGTTGGTGGAAAATTCTGTAGTGTGTACCCAGCTTAATAGACACAAAGACATTGCATGGATGGCTATCCAGGGAGGTCTGCCGCTCAGGACATTCATGCACTCCCGGAACCTGTGTCGATATGTCCACTGCCCCTTCTGCGTCACCAGAAGGAAAACAGCACAGCGTATTTTTTGGGACTTCCTCATCGCCTTTCATGCCAATCAGTATTTTATGGATAATTTCCTGGTACCCACACCATTGTGGCAATCCAGGAGGCCTGACGCCTTATGAACTGCTTTAAGGATGCTAATTGGCTTGCCAGGAATCACCTCATCTTGAAAAGGGAGAAGATGACCATCCAGGACTCTCGTAGGCTGATCCACAGCCTGCTAAGAAACTATAACACCATTGACAGTCCTGAGGAAGAGGAAGATTATTAATTTTCTGTCTCCTTCTTCTGCTCCTCCCCCTATGTGTATGTTTATTCAATAAAACCTTGGGCTTGTGTCTGCCCCTTCCTTATGCCCTCCAACCCATTCCCCCATTACTGTTTGAAGTTTTGTTGAATGTCTTGCCTTAATTTATGCACCTTTCCATTATATTTGTGTCTGTCTCAATAAAGCATCGGTCTTCTGTGTACTGCTGTGAATCCATTTTGATAACACAGTACAATGTGACTGCAGATTTAGACCAAGCCTGCCAGTCCTAGTATTTATATTTCAGCAATGACAATTAACAATGGAGCAATGGAGCTCTCCTCTTTGTGTGTAACCTATATAACACTGTACAATTTGACTGCAAATTCAGAAGACCAAGCCTGTCAGCCCTAGTATTTGTATTTCAGCAATTACAATTAGCAATAGAGCAATGGAGCTCTTCTCAATGTTACTGTAGACTTTGAAGAACACTGCTACTCCCTCCTCTTCTATTCTACCTATAAAGCTGCCCAACTGCTCTACAGACTGTGCTACCCCTTCTGTGTCCATCTGTGAAATGGAGCTAGATCGTCGTGGAGGGCGGTACTTATAAAATCCAAAACTCGCAAGATCCGAGGTCCGACGACGTAACAATGACGTTTTGCATCGTTTCAATTCCGCAAAAGTGCGAAAGTACCGAGCCGACTCGGATCTGCTAAGCTCGGGTGTGTTCGGTTCTCGGGGAACCGAGCCTGAGCATCTCTAGTTTTTAGTCATTTTGCCAGATTAACCCTTACAGGGGGTAAAAGTATTATGCTCTGATTTCTGCAACTCGCGATATTCATTGAGATTGACAGCTAAATTTAAAACTTAATCATTTCTGAGTAGAAAAGATAGGGAGGGATCTGATGTTGAGCTAACAACCATGCAATCAAGAGCCTGCTATAATTTGTCCTTTCTAGCTGTGAAATCCTCATGTGCTCAGAGAGCAATACAGAAGCTGGCCAGCAGGGGTCTCACCTATATTTAAGTACCAAAGACCCAGCTGATGTGAGCAAATGGCATGGTCTCTGCGGAGGTTCCCAAACAAAATACTAGTATTAGTAAGGAGGAGGGTTTTACAAATGTTGTAATGTGAGAACCTGTTAATTAAAAAATAAGAAGAAACATATTACAAATCTCAACCATGATTCGTGGTTAAAAACTTAGATTGCAATTAACAGAGTTTAGCTCAGGTTCCTGTTCTTATCAATGTATTATTGCTTCGGTATTAAGAATTGAAAGTTTTGTCTCTGATGACACAATTTTATTAAAGTCATCTGATATCTTCTTTGCAAAAGATCTGTAAAAATTGGAAGATTCTGCTTTTAAAGGTTAACTCCATTTTTATGAATAAAACTTCTAATTTAATTGTCATGATGTCATTTGTTTGCTTAGGAAGTATCCACCTACCCGAGCTTTACATGTATTGATTGTTACCTGTAACTGCCTGTGCACTTTTACAGCTTCGGACTGGTTATCATGGACAACCAGTTTCTCTCTTATCTGGCACATATGGTTCCTGTCCATGTCAACCTGCTTAAAGTCATCTGATGCAAACTGCTAGAGAGAATGGTGTGTGTGGTGCTGGAAGTTCTTTTTGCCAACTTACAAAAAATACATCTTAGAATTCCAAAGCCTTGAGGGCCGAGCATGGCAGGATCCGTACCTATGTGGGTAGCCAAACAGGATAAATGCAGGAGTTTGGCCCCAAATCCAATAAACCAGATCAAATAGGGGCATCTTAGTAACGAGGATCACAAAGACAGGCAGATAATAAGTCTTCTGCTGGACAGCTTTATGGCCATGCCCAAAAACTGATCTGATTGGATAATTTTTGGCATAGAAGTTATTTTGAGGTTACACATGCAGTTATATCAGGACAATTTGCCAATATCAGCAGTGATTTCACTGCTTGTGTGGGCTTGAACTACCAGATTATATTAATTTATTTAGAAAAAAAAGTTTGAATAACCTTGTAAACATAGGAGTAAACTCTGTCTGGAGTTAAGAAAGTGTTTCTGTCATGTGATTTCAGACAAATTTAAAATGGCTTTATTTACTTTATTTTTCTAGATCAACACTGCATGTGATACAGAGGGACTCACTGAAATAGAGCAATACAAAACACGAGTTATGTCACAAGAGTCTATTTGGAGACCGTGAGGCTGAGTCATTAAGGAAAGTAAAGCAAAAAAAAGGAGTAACTTTGCACCTTGGCAAAACCATGTTGCATTGGAAGGGGAGGTAAATTTAAAATGTGATGGCAGATTTATAGTTGTTCTAGGGAATGTCCTAGATCAACTTTAAATTTCAGTGTACAAATAAAGCTATCA
Organism: Mixophyes fleayi; assembly: GCF_038048845.1. Lineage (NCBI taxonomy): Eukaryota > Metazoa > Chordata > Amphibia > Anura > Limnodynastidae > Mixophyes > Mixophyes fleayi. The sequence continues at coordinate 220,355,474 of NC_134404.1, forward strand.
AGTATTTTTGTGCTACATGAAAAAACAGCCAGTATTTAACTTATGTGCAAAATAATAATCTAATTTGCACCCCTCTCAAACATGGTTTTGTCCAGGAGAAAACGTATTCCTTTTTTTGCCTTACTTTCCTTACTGATTCAGGCCCAGTGTGTCTATCAAACTGGTAGTGCACATTGATTGGCACAGGAAAAAATCAGAATGATAACATTTTGTGCAAAGTCATGGCAAGGTGGGATAGCTTTTTTTGTAGAGAGCCACAAGACAAAGAAAACAGAAACACATAGATTTGTTGGCAGAAATAAGTATTTTTTCAAGAATTTCAAAGAAGGTCCTTGCTCCATCTAGGTGCAGATATGCTGGAAATATGGCACTGTGTGCATAAATATGAACATGTGTTTATAAGGATGATCATCTGTCTACCTATCTCATTTTTATCTAGCTACATACATATCATATTTGTCTATCTCATATTTATCAATCTCATATCTATCTAGCTATACAGATGTTATTAGGTCGGTTTTTCAGGTGATAACCGCATTTTTAGGCAACACTTTCTATTAAAAAAGGATAGCAGCAGATATTGGAGATATCTGTCTTTGTACGCAAAAGCACTCCCCATAGTTTCTATAGGGACTGCTATTTTGTATGATTTACCAAGTTCCGAAGAAATTGTTTCTGCTGCCTAACGTCATATGAAGATGGCGTTAGCCATTGAAGCCTATGGGGAGAGCATTATAGCAGAAGGATCTTTGGAGCTTACCTGCTCTCCCCTCCGGTTACCTTAGGTCACGCATGCGCAAAGCCACCTTTGCGATAGTAACCAGAGTTATAATGTAAGTAAAGTCATCGCCAGGACTGCCTCCTATTGAACGCACTGTCCCTCCAAGATTTTTTTTCAAATGGGCCCGAAAAATCACCTGTCTTTGTTAATTAACGGGACGCAGCCCTGTTAATTAATAAATATGCCCCTATATCTATACATTTCATATCTATCTCATATTTATCTCTATCTCATATCTATCTTATATTTGTATATCTCAGATCTATCTATATCCAGGGTCGGACTGGCCTGCCGGGGAGCCCCGACCCTGATGGCACCCCTCTTCGTTGGTGGGGGGAGCGGGTACCTTAAAAAAAATGTAAAAAGAAAAATACTCACGTGATCGCTGCGCCAGCACCTCTCCTCACTGGATGTCAGGCATGACATCATCACGCCCAACGTTCAGTGAGGAGCGGCGCAGAGAGGAGTTGGCAAGAAGACAGAAGACAGGAAGAGAAGAAAAGAGAAGAAAGAAGTTGATAGAAAAGGTAAGTGAAGGAACGGAAGCTAGGGGGAACAAAGACAGCATGGCAGACTGTGAAGGGGGAGCAAAGGCAGCATGGCAGAGGAAGAAGGGGGACAAAGGCGGTATGGCAGAGTGTGAAGGGGGGCAAAGGCAGCATGACATACTGGAAAGAGGGTCAAAGGCAGCATGGCAGAGGAAGAAGGGGGACAAAGGCAGCATGGCAGAGTGTGAAGGGGGGCAAAGGCAGCATGGCAGAGTGCGAAGGGGGGCAAAAGCAGCATGGCACAGTGTGTTAAAGGGGGGCAAAAGCAGCATGGCAGAGTGTGAAGGGGGGCAAAAGCAGCATGGCAGAATGTGAAGGGGTGCAAAAGCAGCATGACAGAGTGTGAACGGGGCAAAGGCAGCATGGCAGAGTGCAAAGGGGCAAAAGTAGCATGGCACAGTGTGTTAAAGGGGGGCAAAAGCAGCATGGCAGAGCAGAGTGTGAAGGGGGCAAAAGCAGCATGGCAGAATGTGAAGTAGGGCAAAAGCAGCATGGCAGTGTGAAGGGGGCAAAGGCAGCATGGCAGAGTGTGAAGGGGGAAAAAGCAGCATGGCAGAGTGTGAAGGGGTGCAAATGCAGCATGGCAGAGTGTGAAGAGAGGCAAAGGCAGTATGGCAGAGTGTGAAGGGGGGCAAAAGTAGCATGGCATAGTGTAATAAAGGGGGGCAAAAGCAGCATGGCACAGTGTGATAAAGGGCGGCCAGGAGAAGGGGGGAGCGAAAGTAGCACGGAGGGCTCAGTGTGATCATAAGGAGGCACAGCATGGTGATGAAGGGGCACAGTAATGTGTGTGATGGCAAAGAGGGCTTGTGGCAATGTAATGTGTGTGCGATAGGTGGTGACTAACTAATGGGTGCTATTTTATTTGTGGAGTGATGGTGGGGCAATTTAATTTTATAGTGGGGACTATTAATTTAAGATGGGGTGGTTTGGGCGCTATTAATTGAATGCGGGGCTGAGTTAGAGGAGCATGAGGTCTATTTATTAAATGTGAATATGAATTATTTAATGGCAGTGACAGTTGCAGGACAAAGGTATATTTATTAGAGATGGGCGGGTCCGGTTCTCCGAGAACCGAACCCACCCGAACTTTGGGTATCCGAGTACCGAGCTGAGCAGCTCGGTACTCTCCCGCCCATTCCGAATCCAAATCGAGGCCGAACGTCATTGTGACGTCGTCGGATCTCGGGGCTCGGTTCTCGCGATACTTCAACTTTATAAATACACGCCTCCACAGCAATCCATCGCCATTTGAAAGAGGGAGAGAGCAGGGTGTAGTCATAGGCTAATTAGAGCAGGGACAGAGAATACAATATTGTTCTTGCAATTGCTCTAACCAAAATCGCTAGTGCAGAGAGGAGGATAGAGGTTTATTATTTTTTCTTCATATTTGGCACTCCCCAGCGCTTTTGGGGTGTCCCCCATAATTGTGCATAAATATTTCTGGCTGTCAAAATTCATATCTGTCAGCAGTATCTACTAAATAATTTTTAGCACTCCTCAGTGCTTTTGGGGTGTCCTCCCTAATTGTGCATTAATATTTCTGGCTGTCAAAAGTCATATCTGTCAGCAGTATCTACTAAATAATTTTTAGCACTCCTCAGTGCTTTTGGGGTGTCCTCCCTAATTGTGCATTAATATTTCTGGCTGTCAAAAGTCATATCTGTCAGCAGTATCTACTAAATAATTTTTAGCACTCCTCAGTGCTTTTGGGGTGTCCTCCCTAATTGTGCATTAATATTTCTGGCTGTCAAAAGTCATATCTGTCAGCAGTATCTACTAAATAATTTTAAGCACTCCTCAGTGCTTTTGGGGTGTCCTCCCTTATTGTGCATTAATATTTCTGGCTGTCAAAAGTCATATCTGTCAGCAGTATCTACTAAATAATTTTTAGCACTCCTCAGTGCTTTTGGGGTGTCCTCCCTAATTGTGCATTAATATTTCTGGCTGTCAAAAGTCATAACTGTCAGCAGTATCTACTAAATAATTTTTAGCACTCCTCAGTGCTTTTGGGGTGTCCTCCCTAATTGTGCATTAATATTTCTGGCTGTCAAAAGTCATAACTGTCAGCAGTATCTACTAAATAATTTTTAGCACTCCTTAGTGCTTTTGGGGTGTCCTCCTTAATTGTGCATTAATATTTCTGGCTGTCAAAAGTCATATCTGTCAGCAGTATCTACTAAATAATTTTTAGCACTCCTCAGTGCTTTTGGGGTGTCCTCCCTAATTGTGCATTAATATTTCTGGCTGTCAAAAGTCATATCTGTCAGCAGTATCTACTAAATAATTTTTAGCACTCCTCAGTGCTTTTGGGGTGTCCTCCCTAATTGTGCATTAATATTTCTGGCTGTCAAAAGTCATATCTGTCAGCAGTATCTACTAAATAATTTTTAGCACTCCTCAGTGCTTTTGGGGTGTCCTCCCTAATTGTGCATTAATATTTCTGGCTGTCAAAAGTCATAACTGTCAGCAGTATCTACTAAATAATTTTTAGCACTCCTCAGTGCTTTTGGGGTGTCCTCCCTAATTGTGCATTAATATTTCTGGCTGTCAAAAGTCATAACTGTCAGCAGTATCTACTAAATAATTTTTAGCACTCCTTAGTGCTTTTGGGGTGTCCTCCTTAATTGTGCATTAATATTTCTGGCTGTCAAAAGTCATATCTGTCAGCAGTATCTACTAAATAATTTTTAGCACTCCTCAGTGCTTTTGGGGTGTCCTCCCTAATTGTGCATTAATATTTCTGGCTGTCAAAAGTCATATCTGTCAGCAGTATCTACTAAATAATTTTTAGCACTCCTCAGTGCTTTTGGGGTGTCCTCCCTAATTGTGCATTAATATTTCTGGCTGTCAAAAGTCATATCTGTCAGCAGTATCTACTAAATAATTTTTAGCACTCCCCAGTGGTTTGCGCTCAGAATGGATTCAAAGCAGTCCACATATGATCTGAATGAGCAACCAGGTTCTGTCACCAGTCCTGATGTTAGTGTTCCCAGTACGTCATCTGGCCAAGGCGATGTCAAACAACAGAGTGTTTTCAAATTAGTGCAAAAAACAAAAACCCAAAAAAATTTTACTATATTGAAGCGAAAAAGAAGTGTAACTGAGCAAAAGTTAAGTGACGATAAAAAAAAAATTGCAAGCATGCCATTCTACACACGCAGTGGCAAAGAGAGAATGAGGCCTTCACCTTTGGCTATTAGTGGCAGATCCCAAAAAGTTACCCAGCCTACAATTGGTGCACAACTACTGTTACGCGTCAAAGCCGAGCTGCAAGATAACAGTGAGGCATTACAGGAGAATATTTGCTCTGATTCACAAATGACAACAATCCCTGTGAAGAGTCCATCCAACAGTGGGATGTCTAATCGTGAGCATTCTGCTGATGTGTGCCTTAATAGCCCGAGTGTAGCCGGTGATACCCAAATTGAGGATGCCACTTTGGAATTAGAAGAGGATGAGGGGGAGATTTGTGTAGGCGATGAGGGCGCTAATGATGATGTTGATGATTATGATGCAGACAGATACCAAATTGCCTTTCTCAATTTCTATTTATATTCTAGATTATATAACGGCTGAATAGTTTTCTATTTTACTCCTAGTGGAGAGAGGATCTGATGCAGACAGATACCAAACTGCCTTTGTCCATTTCAATTTATATTGTACAGTATATAACGGCTGAATTTATTAGTATTTTATACAAGTGGAGGGGGGCCTAGAGAGACAGAAACCAAACTGGCTTTCTCCATGTCAATTAATATTGTACAGTCTATAACGGCTGGATTTTTTTGTATTTTATACAAGTGGAGGGGGGCCTAGAGAGACAGAAACCAAACTGTCTTTCTCCATGTCAATTAATATTGTACAGTCTATAATGGCTGAATTTTTTAGTATTTTATACAAGTGGAGGGGGGCCTAGAGAGACAGAAACCAAACTGGCTTTCTCCATGTCAATTAATATTGTACAGTCTATAATGGCTGAATTTTTTGGTATTTTATACAAGTGGAGGGGGGCCTTGAGAGACAGAAACCAAACTGGCTTTTTCCATTTCTTTACATATTTAACTATAAGTGTAGGGTGTAATATACATTCAAAGACGATGGCTGCATTGCCAATATGCATAGATGGAGAGGAAGACAATCTGTTTTGTGTGTAGAATAGGCCTACCAACGAAGAATTAAACTGTTTTTTTGGATGATTTATTACCTCAACAATTAGATTACTTGTCTCTAAAACAGTTGGAGCACTAAATTGGGTTAATTTAGGCCCAAAAACATGGATTTTCCAAAAAAATAGCAAAACAAAACCAAACAAAACCAAACAAAACCAAAACCAAAACACGCAATGGCAGTTTTGCAAAACCAAAACCAAAACACGACGGTAATCCAGATCCAAAACCGAATCCAAAACCAAAACACGGGGGTCAGTGACCATCTCTAATATTTATTATGGAGGGAGGGAAATAGGTTTATTTATTAAATGGGAATACTATTGCTTTAATGTTGGGGCTGGAGGAAGGCCTAAGTATTAATCGTGGGTCCTATTGATTTAATGCCAGGGCTGGTTGGAATTTCCTAAATGTACCCATTTTTTTACCAAATACGGCCTCCAACATTCCAGGAGCCAGACAAGCCACAACTAAAGAAACCAGCGGGCCACAGGTGGTGAAAGTGACAAGAACAGGTAGAAGAGAGTAGGACAATATGTCAAATGTTCTGATTCTAGTGGGGAAAGACGATTTTTGGTGACTGTTCTGTCCAATCTAAGGGGCAGGTCAAGACTGTGTACTCTTTATATACACACTGCATTCTTTATATACTACACCGGCGGTTCCCAAACTGTGCGCCGCGGCTCCCAGGGGTGCCGCGGCGCTGTCACTGAATATCGACGTCAGTGACAGCTGCTGCGGGAGAGAGGAGGCTGCTGGGTCCCGGAGCCCAGCGGATTGGTAAGTTTCTGTGCTCTTTCTTTTTTTTCTATGGCTGGCGCGCCGCAGAGGAGTGAGAGGGAGCGTGACAGTGGGGCAGAGGAGAGGCAGAGGAGGGTGACAGCGGGGCACAATGGGACAGAGGAGTGTAATAGGGGCAGAGGAGGGTGACAGCAGGGCACAACGGGACAGAGGAGTGTAACAGGGGCAGAGGAGGGTGACAGCGGGGCACAACGGGGCAGAGGAGTGTAACAGGGGCAGAGGAGGGTGACAGCGGGGCACAACGGGGCAGAGGAGTGTAACAGGGGCAGAGAAGGGTGACAGCTGGGGCACAACGGGGCAGAGGAGTGTAACAGGGGCAGAGGAGGGTGACAGCGGGGCACAACAGGGCAGAGGAGTGTAACAGGGGCAGAAGAGTGTAACAGGGGCAGAGGAGGGTGACAGCTGGGGCACAACGGGGCAGAGGAGTGTAACAGGGGCAGAGGAGTGTAACAGGGGCAGAGGAGGCTGACAGTGGGCAGAGGAGGGTGACAGAGGGCAGAGGAGGGGGACAGCGTGAGAGAGGGCAGAGGAGGGGGGACATTGTGAGAGAGGGCAGAGGAGGGGGGACATTGTGAGAGAGGGCAGAGGAGGGGGACATCATGAGAGAGGGCAGAGGAGGGGGGACATCATGAGAGAGGGCAGAGGAGGGGGGACATCGTGAGAGAGGGCAGAGGAGGGGGACAGCGTGACAGAGGGCAGAGGGAACAGTGTGAGAGAGGGCAGTGTGTCTGGATGCAGAGGGGGCAGTGTGTCTGGATGCAGAGGGGACAGAGTGCCTGAGGGCAGAGTGTCTGGATGCAGAGGGGGCATTTTTGCATACAACTAAATAAGTATTCCTGTCCTGACCTAAATACTTATTACAATTTTTTGACCCAACTACTTCTAAAACAGGACTGCTCAATAATTATTTTGGAGGGGTGCCTTGAAAAAATTTGGAGACTCTAAGGGTGCCGTGAACTGCAAAAGTTTGGGAACCACTGTACTACACCATGGACCTAGCTGTCCTTCGTGGGCTGACCACTCCCCCTCTTGTGTCTGGTCTCACCTCTGTGATAGGTGGCCACACCCCCTCTGGTGGGCTTCTAGTGTTGCAGTCACCCTGCAGTCACCCGGTGGGCCCTTCATGCCCCAGTCCGACACTGTCTATATTTAATAAACAATGTTTGTATGTTTCCTTTCCTACCATTCAGTACATTACAACAATCTATTTGGAGTAACCAGAAGTACATTACATTTAAAATAACCTTATAAACCTTGCATGGGCCACTCCAAAGAAATCAATCATGGCATCCTAATGTATTTCATCAATAATCTCCATATGGCTCTGATTTTGCTCTTAGGACTACCGATCAGTATTGCAGTGATAAGGGACATTTCGGATAACAAACGTGGTGCATGTCGCTTATTGATACATATGACGCATCTGTTGCTGACACTGCCGCTGTCACGGCTGTGAGTTTGCTTTGTAAACAGTTCAGGGATTTACAGGTGTCTGCTGAGTTCTTTCTGTGTTCCCTGGGACTGTCTGTGAGCACTTCCCCTCCCCTCCCCTGGAGTGTGCAGACTATACACACAGGGGTGGAGAAGGAGGAGGAGGAGGGATTCACAAAGACTCTTTTCCTGTTTCATTTGAAACACAAGGCACTGCTTCACCGGCTGGGCTGCCAAGTTTCCCCCCACTGCTGCTGCTGCTCTCTTCTTAGCAGATTGTGAAAGTTTAATCGCTGGAGATGCGCTGACTTCACTTCTCTACCTCCCTGCATGCAACATGCAGCTGTCAGGACAGACACTATCTGTAGCATTTGTATGATTAGAGGGGAGATCATCGGGACTTCCAGGACATCGACTGGTGGATGGAGTGATCTCAGTTGTTGGAGTTTGGATCTTTTATAATAAGGAGCTTCTCTACTAAGTAGAATGAACACGGGAAGCATTGTTTCTCTTGGTCAGGATCTGGGAGTCTGGTTTTAAATCTGTACCCGTCAGTTTACCACTGGCTCTCCTTATTTAATATAAGAGGGCACTCCACAAGTATGTGCCAGGAATACAAATGTTCACTTAGAAGTTAACCATAGGCAATGGCTGACCCACTGAGGGTACTGTGAGGTTCTAGTGAGGAAACAACATTGATGTGTATGCCACAGCTCAACAATACACATACCCTGGATTTACTCTGCGAGGATCTGAACGCTGGCTGTGTATTGTCAAGTTACTCGATCTAACCCTGGGAGTATAAGATTACTTGGATACACCCTGGATCATTCAGAATACATTTTAAACTAACCGGTGTTCTGCAGCTGGTGCAATGCCTTTCCATCTGAGGATAGTGGAGCCCACCCATGTGTGTAGAGTGGGTGCCAATGATGGACAAGCACCCAGAGATGTCTCGGCTTTGGTTATCACCTCTCTGCAAGAAGTTAGTGTTCATTCTATGCTGCGCATCATCCACCAGCTGTCTGATCTTTCAAGACATGCTGAGGACATCTTCACCAGCATCCATGGGCAAGCGGTTACCCTGGGTGAACGCAGCGTCCGCCTGCAGCGCCGCCTGGCATCACTTCACCACACTGTCTCCAACCTGGACCACAGGAAGGTACCAGTCCGTAAGTGCAGTTATCCTATTTACATCCAGATTAATATCCTTCTTTGTCAGTGGGTTTTGAAACTTCTCTTCAGTTTTAATCACCACCTGTTCTGATGAATGGTCGTGTTCTTGCCATGCTATTAGCAAACTAGCTTCTCAGTAGACATTTACTAGTTCTAGATATTGTGCCTAAGCATCAGAGCTTCTCACAAGTCATCAAATCAGCTCATAATTATTTCTGTGTAGAGACCAAGGAGTATATTTACTAAACTGTGGGTTTGAAAAAGTGGAGATGTTGCCTATAGCAACCAATCAGATTCTAGCTGTCATTTTGTAGAATGTACTAAATAAATGTTAACTAGAATATGATTGGTTGCCATAGGCAACATTTCCACTTTTTCAAACCGCAGTTTAGTAAATATACCCCCAAGAGAAAGTTGTCGTTCATACATTAAATTAGTGATCTTTTTTATTTTGAACAATAATAGTATTCTATAATATATAAACTAGTTTGAGCGCTAGTAAAATGTGTGTGCAATATCATTTCTATGAAAATCATGTGATTTTAAATGATAACTTATAAGATCATTTTATGAGACTATATCATGCCAGACATATCCCTGTCAACAGTGTCAGTCATTTTATAATTTGTATATTTGTATTTGTACAGAATTTCCTCAGTGCACCTTGTCCATCCTTGAACACACACCCATAAACAGGCATTGCCAGAGAGAGCACACCCAGTTATACAGCATTAAAATTAGCAGTTCTGTCAATCAAAAATGCTCATCTGGGTTTATGTAATCACCAATTCCGTAAATTGCACATATAGATTAGGGATGAGCGCGCTCGGATTTCTGAAATCCGAGCCCACCCGAACGTTGCGGATCCGAGTCGGATCCGAGACAGATCCGGGTATTGGCGCCAAATTCAAAAGTGAAACTGAGGCTCTGACTCATAATCCCGTTGTCGGATCTCGCGATACTCGGATCCTATAAATTCCCCGCTAGTCGCCGCCATCTTCACTCGGGCATTGATCAGGGTAGAGGGAGGGTGTGTTAGGTGGTCCTCTGTGCTGTTTAGTTCTGTGCTGTTTAGTTCTGTGCTGTTTAGTTCTGTGCTGTTTAGTGCTGTGCTGTTTAGTGCTGTGCTGTGCTGTGCTGTGCTGTGTTCTGCAGTATCAGTCCAGTGGTGCTGTGTGCTGTGCTCTGTCCTTCTGAGGTCAGTGGTGCTGCTGGGTCCTGTGCTGTGTCCTGTTCAGTCCAGTGGTGCTGTGTCCTGTGCTCTGTGCTTCTAAGGGCATAGTTATTTCCCCAATATTCCCCTGTGTTTAAAAAAATAAAAAAAAGTTTTTTTTATAAAATACCAAAAACTACTTTAATATTTTTTAATTACCACAAAATTTTCACAACCAATCCTGCAGTATAAGCCCATTGGTACTGCAATATTACCAAGTTCACACATTCAGCAGTAAAAGTCCAGTGGTACTGCAATATTACAAAGTTTACACATTCTGCAGTATCAGTCCAGTGGTGCTGTGTCCTGTGCTCTGTCCTGCTGAGTTCCGTAGTGCTGCTGGGTCCTGTGCCGTGTCCTGTTCAGTCCAGTGGTGCTGTGTCCTGTGCTCTGTGCTTCTAAGGGCATAGTTATTTCCCCATTATTCCCAAGTTTGTAAAAAATAAAAAAAAAGTAAAAAAAAATAAAAAAATTAAAAAAAAAAAAAAATATATAATAATTATAACCAAATTTGCAAAACCAATCCAGCATTATAAGTCCATTGGTACTGCAATATTACCAAGTTCACACATTCAGCAGTAAAAGTCCAGTGGTACTGCAATATTACAAAGTTTACACATTCTGCAGTATCAGTCCAGTGGTGCTGTGTCCTGTGCTCTGTCCTGCTGAGTTCCGTAGTGCTGCTGGGTCCTGTGCCGTGTCCTGTTCAGTCCAGTGGTGCTGTGTCCTGTGCTCTGTGCTTCTAAGGGCATAGTTATTTCCCCATTATTCCCAAGTTTGTAAAAAATAAAAAAAAAGTAAAAAAAAATAAAAAATTAAAAAAAAAAAAAATATATATAATAATTATAACCAAATTTGCAAAACCAATCCAGCATTATAAGTCCATTGGTACTGCAATATTACCAAGTTCACACATTCAGCAGTAAAAGTCCAGTGGTACTGCAATATTACAAAGTTTACACATTCTGCAGTATCAGTCCAGTGGTGCTGTGTCCTGTGCTCTGTCCTGCTGAGTTCCGTAGTGCTGCTGGGTCCTGTGCCGTGTCCTGTTCAGTCCAGTGGTGCTGTGTCCTGTGCTCTGTGCTTCTAAGGGCATAGTTATTTCCCCATTATTCCCAAGTTTGTAAAAAATAAAAAAAAAGTAAAAAAAAATAAAAAATTTAAAAAAAAAAAAATATATATAATAATTATAACCAAATTTGCAAAACCAATCCAGCATTATAAGTCCATTGGTACTGCAATATTACCAAGTTCACACATTCTGCAGTATCTTGTGCTACATATAATGGAGACCAAAAATTTGGAGGATAAAGTAGGGAAAGATCAAGACCCACTTCCTCCTAATGCTGAAGCTGCTGCCACTAGTCATGACATAGACGATGAAATGCCATCAACGTCGTCTTCCAAGCCCGATGCCCAATCTCGTAGTACCGGGCATGTAAAATCCAAAAAGCCCAAGTTAAGAAAAAGTAGCAAAAAGAGAAACTTAAAATCATCTGAGGAGAAACGTAAAGTTGCCAATATGCCATTTACGACACGGAGTGGCAAGGAACGGCTTAGGCCCTGGCCCGTGTTCATGACTAGTGGTTCAGCTTCACCCACGGATCTTAGCCCTCCTCCTCCTCCCCCCCCCCTACAAAAAATTGAAGAGAGTTATGCTGTCAGCAACAAAACAGCAAACAACTCTGCCTTCTAAAGAGAAATTATCACAAATCCCCAAGGCGAGTCCAAGCGTGTTGGTGGTTGTCAAGCCTGACCTTCCCATCACTGTACGGGAAGAGGTGGCTCGGGAGGAGGCTATTGATGATGTAGCTGGCGCTGTGGAGGAACTTGATGATGAGGATGGTGATGTGGTTATTGTAAATGAGGCACCAGGGGGGGAAACAGCTGATGTCCATGGGATGAAAAAGCCCATCGTCATGCCTGGTCAGAAGACCAAAAAATGCACCTCTTCGGTCTGGAGTTATTTTTATCCAAATCCAGACAACCAATGTATGGCAATATGTAGCTTATGTAAAGCTCAAATAAGCAGGGGTAAGGATCTTGCCCACCTAGGAACATCCTCCCTTATACGTCACCTGAATAACCTTCATAGTTCAGTGGTTAGTTCAGGAACTGGGGCTAGGACCCTCATCGGTACAGGGACACCTAAATCCCGTGGTCCAGTTGGATACACACCAGCAACACCCTCCTCGTCAACTTCCTCCACAATCTCCATCAGATTCAGTCCTGCAGCCCAAGTCACCAGCCAGACTGAGTCCTCCTCAATACGGGATTCATCCGAGGAATCCTGCAGCGGTACGCCTACTACTGCCACTGCTGCTGTTGCTGCTGTTAGTCGGTCATCTTCCCAGAGGGGAAGTCGTAAGACCGCTAAGTCTTTCACCAAACAATTGACCGTCCAACAGTCGTTTGCCATGACCACCAAATACGATAGTAGTCACCCTATTGCAAAGCGTATAACTGCGGCTGTAACTGCAATGTTGGTGTTAGACGTGCGCCCGGTGTCCGCCATCAGTGGAGTGGGATTTAGAGGGTTGATGGAGGTATTGTGTCCCCGGTACCAAATCCCCTCGAGATTCCACTTCACTAGGCAGGCGATACCAAAAATGTACAGAGAAGTACGATCAAGTGTCCTCAGTGCTCTTAAAAATGCGGTTGTACCCACTGTCCACTTAACCACGGACATGTGGACAAGTGGTTCTGGGCAAACGAAGGACTATATGACTGTGACAGCCCACTGGGTAGATGCATCCCCTTCCGCAGCAACAGCAACAGCTGCATCAGTAGCAGCATCTACAAAATGGCTGCTCATGCAAAGGCAGGCAACATTGTGCATTACAGGCTTTAATAAGAGGCACAACGCTGCCAACATATTAGAGAAAATGAGGGAAATTATCTCCCAGTGGCTTACCCCACTTAGACTCTCATGGGGATTTGTGGTGTCAGACAATGCCAGTAACATTGTGCGGGCATTAAATATGGGCAATTTCCAGCACGTCCCATGTTTTGCCCACACCATTAATTTGGTGGTGCAGCATTACCTCAAGAGTGACAGGGGTGTGCAGGAGATGCTTGCGGTGGCCCGCAAAATTGCTGGACACTTTCGGCATTCAGCCAGTGCCTACCGCAGACTAGAGGCACATCAGAAAAGCTTGAACCTGCCCTGCCATCACCTCAAACAAGAGGTTGTGACGCGCTGGAACTCCACCCTCTATATGCTGCAGAGGATGGAGGAGCAGCAAAAGGCCATTCAGGCCTACACAGCCACCTACGACATAGGCAAAGGAGTGGGGATGCGCCTGAGTCAAGCGCAGTGGAGACTGATTTCCGTGTTGTGCAAGGTTCTGCAGCCATTTGAACTTGCCACACGAGAAGTCAGTTCCGACACTGCCAGCTTGAGTCAGGTCATTCCCCTGATCAGGCTGTTGCAGAAGCAGCTGGAGAAAGTGAGGGAGGAGCTGGTAAGCCATTGCGATTACAGCAAGCATGTAGCTCTTGTGGATGTAGCCCTTCGTACGCTTTGCCAGGATCCGAGGGTGGTCACTCTTTTAAAGTCAGAGGAATACATTCTGGCCACCGTGCTCGATCCTCGGTTTAAAGCGTATGTTGTGTCTCTGTTTCCGGCGGACACAAATCTACAGCGGTGCAAAGACCTGCTGGTCAGGAGATTGTCCTCTGAAGAGGACCGTGACATGCCAACAGCTCCACCCTCATTTTCTTCCACATCTATGGCTGCGAGGAAAAAGCTCAGTTTTCCCAAAAGAGGCACTGGCGGGGATGCTGATAACATCTGGTCCGGACTGAAGGACCTGCCAACCATTGCAGACATGTCTACTCTCGCTGCATTGGATGCTGTCACAATAGAAAAAATTGTGGATGATTACTTTGCTGACACCATCCAAGTAGACATGTCAGACAGTCCATATTGTTACTGGCAGGAAAAAAAGGCAGTTTGGAAGCCCCTGTACAAACTGGCTCTATTTTACCTGAGTTGTCCCCCCTCCAGTGTGTACTCGGAAAGAGTTTTTAGTGCAGCGGGGAACCTGGTCAGTGAGCGGCGAAGGAGGTTGCTTCCTCACAACGTTGAAAAAATGATGTTTATAAAAATGAATAATCAATTCCTCAATGAAGTACAGCACTGCCCTCCAGATACTACAGAGGGACCTGTGGTTGTGGAGTCCAGCGGGGACGAATTGATAATGTGTGATGAGGAGGAAGTAGACACTGTAGGGGGAGAGGAATCAGAGGTTGAGGATGAGGACGACATCTTGCCTCAGTAGAGCCTGTTTAGTCTGTACAGGGAGAGATGAATAGCTTTTTTGGTGTGGGGGCCCAAACAAACCAATCATTTCAGTCAAAGTTGTTTGGTAGGCCCTGTCGCTGAAATGATTGGTTTGTTAAAGTGTGCATGTCCTATTTCAACAGCAGACCTCTCAACTGCAGCTCATCCCTCCTCTGCGGGGATAATGTCTCCTGTGCTCTGACACGTCACTCTGTGTACTCTCAGCCTCAGGATCTGACACTACAGCTACCATGCCTCTTGTAGCAGCCCTCACTCCAGGGCCTCTTCCATGTGCAGTGTCCCCCTCTCTCTTGGGTTCACTATAGTGGCATGGAGTTCTCCCCCTCATCCAGGGCACACATTCCTTGCCCTGGCTCAGTCACCACGCTCAGACTTCCAGGCAATGCTGGGGGAGCCTGGGAGCTTCCACCCCAGGTCCCCAGCTACAACTCTCCTCTCCTGTGTCTTCTCTCTCTTTCTGACACTTGAAAGATCGTGCCTTTAAATGAAAAAGTCAGTCTTGATTGCACGACTATGTGCAAGTGCAACAGGGACATTTTTTTGGGTTTACAAAGTCAAACAGTAACACTACGACCCTGTCTGTCTGGGGTCTGTCAATGACGAATTGTCTGGAGCATGTTTTGAGGAGGTATTGTGGCCCCGGTATCAAATTGGGTACCGGGGCCACCCCACTATGCAGTCCAGATACTTGTTTGGTGGAATTCCGACACGTGGAGGGTTTTTTAATTATATTGTGGCCTCGGTACCAAATTGTGTACCGGGGCCACCACACTACGCAGTCAAGATACTTGTTTGGTGGAATTCAGACCAGTTGAGGGTTTTATTATTATATTGTGTGGACCACTCTATCTATACCACACTACAACTCTATACCACTCTATTTCCTACTTTAATTCTATTTAATTCTATTTCCTACTTTAATTCTATTACTAATTAATTAACATAAAGAGGAACCAAAAAAACCAATTTTACCAAAAGTATAATATGACTTAGACTTACAAACACTACACTTGAAAGATCGTGCCTTTAAATGAAAAAGTAAGTCTTCATTGCACGACTATGTGCAACAGGGACAGTTTTTTTCTTTACAAAGTCAACTAATAACACTTGGACCCTGTCTGTCTTTAACATACTTAATGGGATCTCAATGACGAATTGTCTGTAGCATGTTTGGAGGAGGTATTGTGGCCCCGGTATCAAGTTGGGTACCGGGGCCACCCCACTACGCAGTCCAGATACTTGTTTGGTGGAATTCTGACACGTGGAGGGTGTATTTATTTTATTGTGGCCCCGGTATCAAGTTGGGTACCGGGGCCACCCCACTACGCAGTCCAGATACTTGTTTGGTGGAATTCTGACACGTGGAGGGTGTATTTATTTTATTGTGGCCCCGGTATCAAGTTGGGTACCGGGGCCACCCCACTACGCAGTCCAGATACTTGTTTGGTGGAATTCTGACACGTGGAGGGTGTATTTATTTTATTGTGGCCCCGGTATCAAGTTGGGTACCGGGGCCACCCCACTACGCAGTCCAGATACTTGTTTGGTGGAATTCTGACACGTGGAGGGTGTATTTATTTTATTGTGGCCCCGGTATCAAGTTGGGTACCGGGGCCACCCCACTACGCAGTCCAGATACTTGTTTGGTGGAATTCTGACACGTGGAGGGTGTATTTATTTTATTGTGGCCCCGGTATCAAGTTGGGTACCGGGGCCACCCCACTACGCAGTCCAGATACTTGTTTGGTGGAATTCTGACACGTGGAGGGTGTATTTATTTTATTGTGGCCCCGGTACCAAATTGTGTACCGGGGCCACCACACTACGCAGTCAAGATAGATAGATGCGTATCATAGATAAAGTACATTCAGTGGTGTGGGGCAAATTGAAAAATATTCAAAATGCACTGACATTATCAAAAACAAGAGGTTGTCACATGCTAAAACTCCAACATGTATATGATGGAGAGGATGGAGGAGCAGCCGTATGTGTAGTGTAATGCAGACCTGTTGAAGGTTTTTTATATATTTTATTGTGGTGCCCAGTGCCCACTCCTCTACGCAGTCCAGGTACATTTATTGGTGCGAATCAAACAAGTTGATGGTTTTCTTATTATATATATTGTGGTGACCCACTCCTCTACGCAGTCCAGGTACATTTATTGGTGCGAATCAAACAAGTTGATGGTTTTCTTATTATATATATTGTGGTGACCCACTCCTCTACGCAGTCCAGGTACATTTATTGGTGCGATTCATAAAAGTTCAGGGTTTTTAAGATATTGTGGTGACCCACTCCTCTACGCAGTCCAGGTACATTTATTGGTGCGATTCATAAAAGTTCAGGGTTTTTAATATATTGTGGTGACCCACTCCTCTACGCAGTCCAGGTACATTTATTGGTGCGAATCAAACAAGTTGATGGTTTTCTTATTATATATATTGTGGTGACCCACTCCTCTACGCAGTCCAGGTACATTTATTGGTGCGATTCATAAAAGTTCAGGGTTTTTAAGATATTGTGGTGACCCACTCCTCTACGCAGTCCAGGTACATTTATTGGTGCGAATCAAACAAGTTGATGGTTTTCTTATTATATATATTGTGGTGACCCACTCCTCTACGCAGTCCAGGTACATTTATTGGTGCGATTCATAAAAGTTCAGGGTTTTTAATATATTGTGGTGACCCACTCCTCTACGCAGTCCAGGTACATTTATTGGTGCGAATCAAACCAGTTGATGGTTTTCTTATTATATATATTGTGGTGACCCACTCCTCTACGCAGTCCAGGTACATTTATTGGTGCGATTCATAAAAGTTCAGGGTTTTTAATATATTGTGGTGACCCACTCCTCTACGCAGTCCAGGTACATTTATTGGTGCGAATCAAACAAGTTGATGGTTTTCTTATTATATATATTGTGGTGACCCACTCCTCTACGCAGTCCAGGTACATTTATTGGTGCGATTCATAAAAGTTCAGGGTTTTTAAGATATTGTGGTGACCCACTCCTCTACGCAGTCCAGGTACATTTATTGGTGCGAATCAAACAAGTTGATGGTTTTCTTATTATATATATTGTGGTGACCCACTCCTCTACGCAGTCCAGGTACATTTATTGGTGCGATTCATAAAAGTTCAGGGTTTTTAATATATTGTGGTGACCCACTCCTCTACGCAGTCCAGGTACATTTATTGGTGCGAATCAAACCAGTTGATGGTTTTCTTATTATATATATTGTGGTGACCCACTCCTCTACGCAGTCCAGGTACATTTATTGGTGCGATTCATAAAAGTTCAGGGTTTTTAATATATTGTGGTGACCCACTCCTCTACGCAGTCCAGGTACAATTATTGGTGCGAATCATAAAAGTTCAGGGTTTTTAATATATATTGTGGTGACCCACTCCTCTACGCAGTCCAGAAAGATACCTTGTTGCAACGTTTTGGACTAATAACTATATTGTGAGGTGTTCAGAATACACTGTAAATTAGTGGAAATGCTTGTTATTGAATGTTATTGAGGTTAATAATAGCCTAGGAGTGAAAATAAGCCCAAAAACTTGATTTTTAAACTTTTTATGTTTTTTTCAAAAAAAATCCGAATCCAATACCTTAAATCCGAACCGAGACCTTTCGTCAAGTGTTTTGCGAGACAAATCCGAACCTCAAAAATAACGAAAATCCGGATCCAAAACACAAAACACGAGACCTCAAAAGTCGCCGGTGCACATCCCTAATATAGATCCACACCTATTTATTTGTAGAAGCAGTCTTTAAACTATTCTAGTAATTTGTAGAATAGTGTTCATAGAGCTATTATTGCATTGTGCTCCATCCCATGGACTGTCGCCAAACACCAATCTGTCATCTTTAAATCAGGGCTCACAGACTTTAAGGCTCACAGATTCTAAGAGGGTGATTTAGAGTTGCATTTGCACAGCATGCTTTGCACTTCATGTAAAGTTAGTCGCACTGCGCATGCACACAACTTGCGCTGGCATTTTGAGATGCATGGATGTGACACTTGCAGTGCTTGGACATGCGGATCATCATCACCATTTCTTTATATAGCGCCACTGATTCCGCAGCGCTGTACATAGAACTCACTCAGAGCAGTCCCTGCCCCATTGGAACTTACAGTCTAAATTCCCTAACATACACACACACAGAAAGAGATAGAGAGAGAGAGACTTGGGTCAATTTTGATAGCAGCGAATTAACCTACTAATATGTTTTTGGTGTGTGGGAGGAAACCGGAGCACCTGGAGGAAACGCACGCAAACATGGGGAGAACATACAAACTCCACACAGATAAGGCCATGGATCAGAGGTGTTTATGTGCAATTGGAGTACAGTAAGGCAGTGCATATGCAAGTTATGCAAGCTCCTTTGAGATGCCTTTTATTTGGTGTAAATTTGTCTTGGAAATACGTTCCTTGATAATTGCTGTATATTTGCTCTGGACGCATCTGTATGCTGGATCTAAGGTTGTCCCTATCATAAGATGCATGTTGCTCAAATTACAGAATAGGAGCCTAATGTCTGCAGAAACATATTTGTGCATACGCAAATAGGCATCTTTTACGTCTAATACGCCTCCTAAGTGTGTAACTTAGTGTAACCTGCCATGCACTATTAGATCCTCACTGTACAATGCAGTGACCAGTGCTAGCTAAAGCCTTACCAGTCACCTAAATACTTCCAACTGGTTGTTGTAGCACATATAATGTTATCCAATGTTATTTATTTTCTGAAGTAGTGTAGATTTGTATATAATTCCACTGCAATTTATTATTGTAAACATCATCATCTAATTTAAAATAGCCTATATTTCAGGTGTATTGCTGGGAGTATGGACTTCATTTTGACACATAGGAGCTGATTTAGAGTTGAGTGTAAATTTTGCCCAGTACCAGAATTTGGAGCCAAGCAAATCCAACTTTATTTTTTTTTTTGCATGCAGTGCAAATATTGCATGCTCTGTGCATACACATAGGGCCTCATTTAGAGCATACTTGCCAACATTTTGTTGGGGGCCTCCAGGAGATCCCAGGGGCAGGTGGGTGTGTGGGGGCGGGGTTCAACAAAACATGTCATTTTGGCCCGCCCCCTAAACAAGCAACACTAATTTACCCTATTCCAACAGGGATGGGGCCACAATGATGCAAGACTTGTGTCACTAAGTCTATCCCCACCCACTTAACTAACTAAGTGGGCTGTAGGTGGGAGGTTGCCCTGCTCTCCCGGGAGTCTGGGAGGTCTCCCAGGAATTCTTGAGTCTCCCCGCCATTCCAGGAGAGTAGACAACTATGATTTAGAGTTAGGAGTAAATCCAGGTAGAAGGTGCAATTTTGCACTTTGGCAAAATCATGTTCTGAGCTTGGAGTGGACGTGTCCTAACTCAGCTGTAAACCACGGTGTAAAGGTAAAGCTGTCTAGTGTTTCTATGGTCCAAGCAGGCAGTATTTTTCCAGCATGCAGAAAAAAAATAAAATTTGCATTTGCAGTGCTACATGGTGTTTCCAGATGTAAATTTACACCCTTTAGCTGTACTTGTTTCTAACTCTGGCCAGCTCTGTTTTTTCATTGCATTTTAGAGTTGAGCTAATTGCGCATTTTAAATGTTCCACAAACTAAATCAGTCCCCTAATGTAGTATGAATAATCTGTGTGTATGTCAACACGTTTTGTACGTTTACTGACTGTTTTTGTATTCAGCAATCAAAGCTGTTTTTGAGCAGGGACACACCATACAACTTCCAGCAAGTCAGGACAAACTGGCGAGATGGTGGGACAGTACCCTCAAATCTGGACTGTCTCACCTAAATCAGGAAAGTTGTAAGGTGTGCCTTTGTGTTTACTCTGCGCGTTATTATTAGAGATGGGCGGGTCCGGTTCTCCGAGAACCGAACCCACCCGAACTTTGGGTATCCGAGTACCGAGCTGAGCAGCTCGGTACTCTCCCGCCCATTCCGAATCCAAATCGAGGCCGAACGTCATTGTGATGTCGTCGGATCTCGGGGCTCGGTTCTCGCGATACTTCAACTTTATAAATACACGCCTCCACAGCAATCCATCGCCATTTGACAGAGGGAGAGAGCAGGGTGTAGTCATAGGCTAATTAGAGCAGGGACAGAGAATACAATATTGTTCTTGCAATTGCTCTAACCAAAATCGCAGTGCAGAGAGGAGGATAGAGGATTATTATTTTTTCTTCATATTTGGCACTCCCCAGCGCTTTTGGGGTGTCCTCCCTAATTGTGCATTAATATTTCTGGCTGTCAAAAGTCATATCTGTCAGCAGTATCTACTAAATAATTTTTAGCACTCCTCAGTGCTTTTGGGGTGTCCTCCCTAATTGTGCATTAATATTTCTGGCTGTCAAAAGTCATAACTGTCAGCAGTATCTACTAAATAATTTTTAGCACTCCTCAGTGCTTTTGGGGTGTCCTCCCTAATTGTGCATTAATATTTCTGGCTGTCAAAAGTCATATCTGTCAGCAGTATCTACTAAATAATTTTTAGCACTCCTCAGTGCTTTTGGGGTGTCCTCCCTAATTGTGCATTAATATTTCTGGCTGTCAAAAGTCATAACTGTCAGCAGTATCTACTAAATAATTTTTAGCACTCCTTAGTGCTTTTGGGGTGTCCTCCTTAATTGTGCATTAATATTTCTGGCTGTCAAAAGTCATATCTGTCAGCAGTATCTACTAAATAATTTTTAGCACTCCTCAGTGCTTTTGGGGTGTCCTCCCTAATTGTGCATTAATATTTCTGGCTGTCAAAAGTCATATCTGTCAGCAGTATCTACTAAATAATTTTTAGCACTCCTCAGTGCTTTTGGGGTGTCCTCCCTAATTGTGCATTAATATTTCTGGCTGTCAAAAGTCATATCTGTCAGCAGTATCTACTAAATAATTTTTAGCACTCCCCAGTGGTTTGCGTTTAGAATGGATTCAAAGCAGTCCACATATGATCTGAATGAGCAACCAGGTTCTGTCACCAGTCCTGATGTTAGTGTTCCCAGTACGTCATCTGGCCAAGGCGATGTCAAACAACAGAGTGTTTTCAAATTAGTGCAAAAAACAAAAACCAAAAAAAAATTTACTGTATTGAAGCGAAAAAGAAGTGTAACTGAGCAAAAGTTAAGTGACGATAAAAAAAAAATTGCAAGCATGCCATTCTACACACGCAGTGGCAAAGAGAGAATGAGGCCTTCACCTTTGGCTATTAGTGGCAGATCCCAAAAAGTTACCCAGCCTACAATTGGTGCACAACTACTGTTACGCGTCAAAGCCGAGCTGCAAGATAACAGTGAGGCATTACAGGAGAATATTTGCTCTGATTCACAAATGACAACAATCCCTGTGGAGAGTCCATCCAACAGTGGGATGTCTAATCGTGAGCATTCTGCTGATGTGTGCCTTAATAGCCCGAGTGTAGCCGGTGATACCCAAATTGAGGATGCCACTTTGGAATTAGAAGAGGATGAGGGGGAGATTTGTGTAGGCGACGAGGGCGCTAATGATGATGTTGATGATTATGATGCAGACAGATACCAAATTGCCTTTCTCAATTTCTATTTATATTCTAGATTATATAACGGCTGAATAGTTTTCTATTTTACTCCTAGTGGAGAGAGGATCTGATGCAGACAGATACCAAACTGCCTTTGTCCATTTCAATTTATATTGTACAGTATATAACGGCTGAATTTATTAGTATTTTATACAAGTGGAGGGGGGCCTAGAGAGACAGAAACCAAACTGGCTTTCTCCATGTCAATTAACATTGTACAGTCTATAACGGCTGGATTTTTTTGTATTTTATACAAGTGGAGGGGGGCCTAGAGAGACAGAAACCAAACTGTCTTTCTCCATGTCAATTAATATTGTACAGTCTATAATGGCTGAATTTTTTAGTATTTTATACAAGTGGAGGGGGGCCTAGAGAGACAGAAACCAAACTGGCTTTCTCCATGTCAATTAATATTGTACAGTCTATAATGGCTGAATTTTTTGGTATTTTATACAAGTGGAGGGGGGCCTTGAGAGACAGAAACCAAACTGGCTTTTTCCATTTCTTTACATATTTAACTATAAGTGTAGGGTGTAATATACATTCAAAGACGATGGCTGCATTGCCAATATGCATAGATGGAGAGGAAGACAATCTGTTTTGTGTGTAGAATAGGCCTACCAACGAAGAATTAAACTGTTTTTTTGGATGATTTATTACCTCAACAATTAGATTACTTGTCTCTAAAACAGTTGGAGCACTAAATTGGGTTAATTTAGGCCCAAAAACATGGATTTTCCAACAAAATAGCAAAACAAAACCAAACAAAACCAAAACCAAAACACGCAATGGCAGTTTTGCAAAACCAAAACCAAAACACGACGGTAATCCAGATCCAAAACCGAATCCAAAACCAAAACACGGGGGTCAGTGACCATCTCTAGTTATTATTATTGCTATCATTTATTTATATAGTGCCAATCATATTACACAGCGCTGTACAGAGGACATGTAGTCATTCACATCAGTACCTGCCGTATAGGAGCCTACAATATAAATTCACTACCCATACACATAGACTAGGGTCCATTTTGTCAGTAGCCATAAATGTACCAGTATGTTTTTGGAGAGTGGGAGAAAACTGGAGCACTCAGAGGAAACCCAACAAACACAGGAAGAACGTACAAACAGATATGTAGGAATGACACCAGCGCTGTGAGACGGCAATGCCACACTGTGCTACAATGCAGCCCATATGAGAATATTATGAAAGTGGAGTAAAGAAAAACTGGAGTAAAAAGTAGAGTTATTTGAAAATCATAAAGTCGTAATTTTGGATTCCAAAATAACTTTTATGTGCAGTAGTTTTTCTCTATTGTATCTTCAATCCCAAAAAAAACATGCATATATATATATATATATAAGTTAACCCGTGCATGATACTCATGCATTCTAGTCAAATCAAGCTACTTAAGGTGTTAAAAAGGTCTTGTCATGCATTTGGGGCTAGGCCAGGCCTCCTCAGGGGAAGAGCGTTACTTCCCGACGTAAGCGCCCTTTTTTAACGTGGTTTTGTCCACATGTCACCACCTCATCATTCTTCTCCATCACCTCATCCTTCATCTTCATCGCCACATCCTTAATCTCCATCGTCTTACTGTTCTAAAACCTCTCGATACACAACGTTTCTGCTAAACACCTTATTGCTGTGCTCAATCAGTCTTCCTTGAAGGGCAGTATTCATAACCTGCACTTTCACATCACTGCTTCTCCGTACTCGTGAAAATGTGACATACAATTGTCCATGACCAACCACAGGCTCTGGTAAATAAATACCCACACGGTCAAGAGTTTGAGCCCTCAACTGGTATATTTAGCCTTAACTACCCCTCCCACGGGGGGAAGGGGGATGATGGAAGTTAACTGACTTCACTATTATTATTTTTTTGTCAAATAATGTCAGAATACCAAATTTCAGGTCAATTGGATGAGCCCTTTCTGAGAAAATAGTTTTTTCCACACACTAACACACGCAGGCTTATATATATATTAGATTACATAGCTAAGGCCGAGAAAAAAATAATACACACATATACTCTTATGGTATCTGTTATGGAGTTTGGCATAGGAAAGACTTTGAGGCATCTCGCCGGCAGTGCTATACATATTTATAAACTGGTAGTGTAGCCAACAATCTATGTTTTACCTCTTTATACAGTAAATTTTCAAAGCTTACGAGCCAGGATCAGCATTGTGCTTTGTCATTGTGCTACATTTAAAAGACAACATAAAAGAAGGTGTGGTTTTTGTGTGGGAAGCAGCTGACACCACAAGTCAGCAAGGTTTTCCAAGTGTCAGATGAGAACTGCAGGCAGGGAGCGTAACTAGCATACCTTGACCACAGGACCCCTCTTCTGAAAAGTGTACAGTTTCTACGAATGTATTTTCACAGGTGCAGGAAATTATCCCAGCTCCAGAAAAGATTGTGATTTGGAGACTTTCTTTTACCCTCGAAATACATGAAGAGTGTATCAATAGGAAAATGGTTTCTAAGAACAAATATCTTTATGAGGTCTATTAGAAAATAAACTGTAGGGTTTTATGCATTTTTTGTATTATTCCCCATAGATGTACCTGTTGTGTTATGAAGGACAGTCCTCTCTCTACAGGATAACAGTATTTAAATATATACATCATGCATTGATTAATTGTAGTTCTTACATTTGAGAAGTGAAACTACTTCAAACGAGGGGCTGGCTGGGCAGGGGAGCATCTGCCCCTTGGCCTGAGTCACTGGGCTACCTGAATTTTTTTTCTTTAAAATGTTTCTAATAGGCTGCTGAGCCAAGTCTCACCCCCAGGGCAAAAATTTGGCTGCCAGCCCCTGCTTCAAACAATAGTAGCATAACAAAGAGGAAGTGGGGAGAGGGGAAAAATTATACTCTGAACCAAGTGGAGGTTCCATAAATTTTCTCTATTTCTCTGTAGATCAAAAACTATCCTGAGTTTCCTCTATTTCGCTTATGTTGTATCAGTTTGTCATCATGTGTACTCTAGTTTCATACTGTGTTGTTGATTCAAAGCACCTTATGATTTGTGATTTGGTAGCATTTTGTAAGCAGGGGCAGGCTGGGCTGGGTGGCAGGGGAGCACCTGCCCCCCGGGCCGGTCCCATAGTGGGCTACCTTGGGCTGGGTCACTGGGCCACCTGCATTTTTTTCCCTTTAAAACAGACTGCTGAATCGAATCTTGCCCCCTGGGCCACTATTTGCCAGCACTCGGTTGTTGGTAAGGTTTCAATGGAAAAATAGTTTTTCTTTAAATATTGATGGAAAGGGAGGAGTAGGATGAATTTTGAATGATACATTTTGACTGTAAATTTTTCAACATATTATTTACTTTGCTGTATCACTAGATGAAAGTAAAACAGCTAAAAAGTGATCAGTGACAAATAAAGTGTCTACAGCCCAACACAGTCCCAAACCATTGGTGTTGTGTATTCAGTACTGCCCTCCAGTTTATATATATATATATATATTTTTACTTATGGAGTCAATCTGAATTTATCATTACTGTTAGTAAATTTACTGATATTAGTCATACTTGTCCTAAACTTGTTATTTCCTTTGTTATAAGATACATACATTATAATAATACATGTGGTGTTGTAATGATGTTTAGTAAAGTTATCTGAAATAATAAATACACAGCGATGCAATGACTTCGGTATTCATTCATGACTTCTATATAACAGCAGACATTCTGTATATTCTGTGCTACAGGATACCGTTTTTGTACAGGCATGAGGTATATGTAGCACTATTCATCTTGACAGACATTAGAGTGTTCTCCTATCGGCCAGTGTTAGTTTCAGGCAGATGACTCACCTGTATTTTGTGGCGTGTATTAATAATGTGGCCAAGTACTTTCAGATCTAATTCTAAATAAACACTTGTTGAAAAGTTACATAGTGTGATCAACATTTAGGGGCTGTTTAGATGGATTTATTGCTTTAGAATGAACTGATCCAGTTGCAGTAGTTCCATTGATTTGTAGCAGCAGCTGAAATATCTATCTCCGCATTTGTTTATTCAAATCACCTCTGTCCCTTTGGAATAGTCGCCTAATGATCCTGTCCGTTTGTTTCCTTTGTCAGGTCTACTACAGCTGGGACATTGTAACATCTGTGACCTTGTCACTGACATCCAATTAACATGGGAATTGGACCATGATGGCTTAACCTGATTTCTTATATGTTTTAGGGCCTTCTTTTGCTATACTTGATTGATGGCATACGCTCTATTGTCAGGATAAATAGGACACATGTTAATATACATCAGTCTATAATTACAGCTTGCTCTCAAATTGTTAACTAATTGCGCAACTATGAAGTGTTTTATCAATTGCACACAGTTTATACTGTATATTTATGTTTAATTGTATTATATATATTAAACGTTTTTGATCCAGACTTCCATATTACTAGGTATACTAATCCATCAATAACTTGATTGCATCCAAAGACCCATAGATTCCTCCTTAGTTACGGTCTTCCATGACCTCACTAACCAAAGCAGGATAGATCTCTGAAACAGGCAGCTACAAAGACTAAAAAATGACCTCTTGGTGCCTAACAAAATAAGACAAATAAGGCAGGAAACTCCTTGCTATGTAACAGGGAGTCACACAGTAATATTTATGAATACTAGCTAAATATCCTCTACTTTAATAAAACAAATTCCAAAAAAACAAGTTATTGAGACACAGGTAAATAATATCCTTCATGCCACACAAATTAGTAACAGTGTTTTACCCTCTTACTGAATTTTGGATCTGGAAGAGCACAGAGCTGAAATGTGGTTAAACCTCCTTTACAGTTAGCTATGCATGAAGCACTGGTATGCATATCAACCAATCAGATTCTGTCACGTCTCTGGTACAGTGTGGAAAATGACAGCAAATCTCTAATTGGTTACTTTGGGTTAATGCACCTGTTTTTTTTTTTGCCATAATTGTCTCCCATGGTGCTTTTTTTATTTAGCGTTTGGGTCTGTGGAAGGTGATGGTGTGTTACTGTGTAAGAAAATATAATTACTGGTATAAATAAAAGGGTAAATTAATGGGTTTGATGTGTTCCTGGCTATGTAGGAGAGCATTTTTTACCACACTTGCCTACTCTTTTATCATGATGTTACATCACTTCTGTACATCTTTATTTGTCTTGTATGAAAGTCAGCATGCCATTATCGGCATTGTCATATTATGGTTTGTGCCCCTGGAGAAAGCTGGCGTCGTAGTTGTCGCTTAGTGAAATACTGTATATGGCATGAGCAATTCTGCCTCTGAGTGTATATAATTCATCTGCTAATATAAAACATCTTAGACGTGATTTAATTTTTCAGCACAGATTACTGTTATTCAAAAGCATGTAGGAATAACAGAAACCGAGCATATAAAGTAGTGGGTGAAATGAATCCCATTGGAAGATGTGCAAGTGTGCAGAGAAGTTTGCAAATTGAAGTGTGAGACTTGAATCCCTTGAGATTTAAGTAAAAACTCCGTTGTGAACTGTTCCCATAGACTGCTGTAGGAACCAAAGGTTGCAAGTTATGTTCATGAGAAGTGTTAGAGTGTCAAACATTTAAATTACATAAACCTGCATGAAGACCAGGTTAGAATTGCCTCAAAATTGGTTTCATCATTATATTTAAAATGTGGAATATGTGAAGAACATGTGTTATGGAAAGATCCTAAGCATATTCTGCTAAAACAAGAAATATGTCACATTGTGGAACATGTTTACATGTGAATAACACTTGGAACCTATATATGCATGCAGCAGATGTTTGTTCTAGAGCTAGCACAGGGAATTAAATATCTAGGTGCTAACAGCTGCTCTGTGACCTTGGAGCGTGCAGGAGTGAAAGAATCTCAGGCTGGCCCTGTGAGATTATAATACAGGATATATGAGCATGTCAGTCTAACGCTTTATCCTAGCTCAACAAGCTACTTAGCAGAGTGTGGCATCCACATCGTGTCAGTGTTTTCATTTTGCTCTGCATATAATATCTCTGAAAATCAAGAACTAAAAGAGCTGCCCAGGATTTAAACTAATTCTGCTTCAGAAAAAAGCATTGCTTACAGGTGCAAAATAAATAAATGAGGTTATACAACTAATCAGATTTGCTTACATTTGGGCTGAGCCTATTTGATACTGAGACCTTATGACCTGGACAATGTGAGATTAGAGAGTTTTCCATGATACTATAATTAATGGATTTGATCATTCCAGGCCATTATTGTTAGTTTTAGTTCTGATTTATTTTATTTTACTCTTATCTGTATATTTACTTTATTTTTGTATCAAGCAGTCTTATTAGCGCTACTATTAGTTCATGTTTGATTATCAGTCATTGCCCTGGTATAGGGCTTGCTCCATAATTAACTGCCTTGTGTTACCCATCATATTCATAAGAGACGCCTGACATGTTAGTAATTACATGTTTTCACACACCCTCAGCAAGCTGTCATTGTAGCTACAACTGTGTTGCATTGTCATGTTCTCATGATTCACTGTAGTTGCAAATCACATGATTCCATATTCATAGGGGAGAAGTAAGTCCAAGATAAAGCTACACTATCCTGTATTTATATTTTGACTATGACTGACACTTTGATTAAGGGCCACAAACCTAAAATACTATTTAATCTGTTCTTAAAATATATCTTGCAACACATATAAATGTGTTTTGGGTGTAGTTGAATGCAAGCTTTTGTTCTAAGATGTCATCATTCATGTCAGACTCCCTCCATTGTGTTTCATCAGGGTATTGCTGGCCACATATGTCGATCTAGCCAAGTGACTGTGGTCAGTATGAACCACATAATTAGCCAAACTGCATAGATCTGGTCGTTCAGTGGTTTGGGTTGCACTATTGGATCACAAAGGGCCCCAGAGAGTGTCAGTGGACAATAACTGCATGCAGGCATGCAATGGAATCCACCAATACAATGTCCACATTTGTTGCCAGAATTAATAGGATAGGAACTCTAGCCTGCAAAATATTCTTTCCCCATAATCATAGTTTTATTGCTAATATCTACAGTTCTGATGTCTCCTTTCTGTGTTTTTGTTAGGTTTCATCACTCCCCTTTGTTACAAGCCTGAATATTTAGAAAACACATTAAAGGTTGAATCCTCAAATAAAACTAAATTTATTGTTCAGTTCGATCAGACAGCTAAAGATTTTTTGCACCATGACCCAATGAAAATGGAGGATGTCAGAATTTAGCAACTAAGGAGCTAATTAGGACTGTGCTATGTTCTTACAGGGCAGTTCAAAGGATTGAAAGCCCGCTGCAGCAGGAAGGGGCAAAGGTTTATTACATGTTGTACAGGGCATTGCACCATGGAAATGAAAGGCCCTGGTTCAAGTTTTGTTCATCAGCTGCTTCCGGTTGGTTAATTTCCTTGCCTTTGTTTATGGAGCTGAGCCTCTACTCACATCCTGCTGTATTAATCTCCTCATTCCACAGCGTATATATCATGATACTAGTCTCAGGACTATGGCATAGGTGCATGTAGAACACATAAAAAGGCCAATACTACTACAGCATTGCATTGCATCTGTAATTATTTTTTGCTTAGGAAGTGTATATGTCATTGCTTTATTGCAAATCTGTCATAACATATACCGCAATTATATTTAAAAACATATTTTCATAATATAGTTTGGTTTATTTTGTTGAATATAGTAGATTTGTAAACATTAACTCACGTTTGCTCAAATATTATATATTATTGGTCTAGTTGTTCAAAAACACAGTTTATGGGCATATTATACACCAGCATTATCATGTAATGTATATTCCTGTGGATAATTCATTATGATTAAATTTATTTATTTTATGTTGCAGTTTTATATGCAGGATTTTATTATTATCATATAATGTAACTATCCCAGTTATTTATATTTTACCATGTTTTAAACAAAATCATAGCTATAATATTCACTTCTACATTATAAATAATGATCTAGTATTCATTCTTGGGAGGTTATTTTTTATTAATGTAATAGAAAACAATTACTTTTATTGTTGCTTTTCAAAGCTTTCAAATGTTGACATTTAATTCACTAGTAATATGAGATATGTTTCCTCTGAAGCCATCATTCAAACTAAACCAGGCAAAGCCGTTTCCATGACTATGTAGAGGTTTTCCTCTCTCTATTCTCTCATTGGTCGTTACATTAGACTGGAAAGCATGTCATAGGTGCAGAGTCACTGCTAACTAGACAATGGCATAGACAGTTTTAGTTTCTCTATCAGAGCTGTGTAACAAAGTGGTGAAATGCGACTAGCACTAAAATGTCTTAAGTTGCTATAAAGAGTTTCATTGTTAATGTAGTGAACAACGCAAATAGGTGCAAAGTAATTGCAATCAGCATTGTGATTAGCATAAAGGGTCATTAACAATAAGCACTAACAATGTCTTAGTGAAAATGCCAAGTTACAAAACAGGCTATAATTAGTACGGATATTTGGCAAACTTCTGCATCTCCTATACCTGTTGCTCTTGATTGGTACTAGCTGGTAAGAGCAAAGATGAACATGTATGCACTCAGCTTCTCCTTGGCATGATTGTATAAGCCTATGTAGGTGTAACATTCCCACTGTATTTGTTTACAGGTGCTCACACATGAAGGTCAGCAGTTTAAAGTCACAATGATTATATGAAACCTCTAACAGTCTCAAGTAGAGGACAAGCAACATGTTCTTATTTCTCATAAGATTTAAAGCAAACGTGTTCTCTGTGAAGGAAATACTGGCTTACCTTGTCTTGTTAACAAACATAAGACATAAAATTATACAGGTTGAAACTTGTAATGTTGACAAAAGCAAACTAGCACTCGGTAATGATGATTGTATTATCTGCATTTTCATAGGAAACCTACTGGATATGATTTTAGAATTAGCATAGCCAGCTGATCATATAATTTATATAAATGGTATATGTCACATCATTGGAAATATTATTAATATATATGCTTACTTTTTTAACAGAGTAGTAAGTTTATTATATTAATAACGGCACAATAGATGGGGGTACTTCTTATTCGGTTAATGCAGTGAATTCCAAACTTTTTCAGTTCAAGGCACCCTTAGGGTCTCCAAAAAATTTTCAAGGCCCCCCTAAGCCAAAATGATTACCAAGTGACTACCCGCCTTGCTTACCAGAGAACTCCCTCACATCAGTCCCCGCCCCATTGGAGTTTACAGTCTAAATTTCCTAACACACACACACAGACAGACACCGAGAGAGAGACTAGGGTCAGTTTGATAGCAGCCAATTAACCTACTAGTATGTTTTTGGAGTGTCGGCCGAGGCACCCTTGTGAGATCGCAGAGGCACCCCAGGGAGCCTAGGCACACAGTTTGGGAACCACTGGGTTAATGATAAGCAAGAGGATGGGGATTAAGTTTTACAAATTTTGGCCGTATTCGACAGCTCTAATGTAGCCTGATAAAGTCTAGTAAACACTTTCTGGCGCTCAGATAATAATGTAAGCGAATTAACTCACACTGGCTCAGTGGTTAGCACTTCTGCCTCACAGCACTGGGGTCATGAGTTCAATTCCTGACCATAGCCTTATCTGTGTGGAGTTTGTATGTTCTCCCTGTGTTTGTGTGGGTTTCCTCCGGGTGCTCCGGTTTCCTCCGACACTCCAAAAACATACTAGTAGGTTAATTGGCTGCTATCACACTGACCCTAGTCTCTCTCTCGGTGTCTGTCTGTGTGTGTGTGTGTTAGGAAATTTAGACTGTAAGCTCCAATGGGGCGGGGACTGATGTGAGGGAGTTCTCTGTACAGTGCTGCAGAATTAGTGGCGCTATTTAAATAAATGATGATGATGACCATTAGCTTTATGACCTGCCCCGTCAAATTCACTGTTGATTTCAGTGTTCACAATCGCTAACCTCTGTAAAATATATTGAAGTTCTATAGGAACTCAAATTACCAACGCTTCAACGTCCTTTGTTTTTCAAAACACGTGTGTACATAACAATAGATTTCTGTTTCACATTGTGCAGTCTATCAGTCTATCTCGCTGCATCTGCTACAGAATAGTAACTCTGGTTCACACTTCCCAAAAAGAATGTTGTGGGATAGACTGTGACCTTGGTTCTCATGTGTAGTAAAATTGGTTAGCTTTCTTATCAATAATAATTTCAGTTAAATATGATTTCATACCAAGAGCAGATCAACTGACTAAATATACAACATTTTCCGTCTCATGTTTTAGATACACACATTTTAAATGACATTTTTTTCAGCATGAGGATCACAGTATATTATACAATCGGTATCCGGTGTTGCCAAGTGCTTCAATTCATTATTCCCATTCTTTGTAAGGGAGTTTTTTGTCGCTTTAGTCTAGCATCTGCTCAGCCTTTTGCCACTCAGACTGGTACTAGTGTTGACAACAGATGAGTGTCAGTTGAGGGAAAACACAGCTGGACTTGTGTGGAAGCTCAGCAGGCTGCCGCAAGCGCCAGCTTTTGTTCCGTATGTATTGGGGAGGATTAATAAAAGAAAAACCATCATAACTAAACGTGTGCCCTCACAGGAGCTGCTAATACCACAGAAAGAAACAAAGCTTAGGCTGGGAATTGTGTGGCTCTGAGGGACAAGGTTCTCAATAAAGCTGAATCATGGTACAAGCACAGTACATGCATCATAGAGACAGTGATTGCTCACAAACAATGATCCTTTGCTGGGGTTAGCCAGGGTAATGTATTGATTCATAACTTAAACACTAGAGCAAAGCTCAAGGCAATGCTGTAGTAAAGCAATAGTCTATAAAAGCAGTAAATAGGGAGACACTATATTATTTACATTCCTGCACATATGTGTAAAGTCTGTGCCACTACATGCGCTGTCAGTGGTGCCCCCAGTGCAGAACTTTTTAAATGGCACAAGAGCTATCATTAGAGTAAATTGTGATCCTTATGCCCAACCTCATATTTAAACAGCATTTAATAAATCAAAAGTTGGTATAGCACACAAAGTGTTTACAAATCACACCACTCACACTGACCCACATATTATTCAGTAGATGCTACTTTAGATTACGCAACCACAAAATCCCACAATTTACAAAGCCACAATAGACAGCATATTCTACAACTACAATTGTACTCTTATTATGCAGTAGGCCACATGTTTTATCATTACAGAAGTCCCAATAATATAGCCGCCATATCCCCAATATAGGGGGGAATTCTAGCTTTTCTTCTGCTTAAGGAAGTGTGAAGTGGCAGCAGTAGTGATGTGCCAAGAAATATGGCCAACAATATGTCCTTAGGCAGAAATATGCAAATCAGTATTAATATGAACACCAGTAATAATATAAACAGCACTCCAAGCAATAACAGTACTATACCCATCAGTATTAATATGCGCAACATAAGTAGTAAAATTATGTCCATCAGTAGTAATATGACACTCAAATGTCCGTCAGTAATCATGTGCACAAATGTGAAATGTCACTCATATGCACATAATGTAGTTATCTGCCACTCATATGCCCATTCATATGCCAATCAGGTAATAGCATGGTACTCACACAGTATGTCACCCAGTAGTCATGCAGCTATTCATTATACTTATGCTGCCTCCTCCTCCTCATTGATAACCACCTTAGCCCCTCCCTGTGTCCCAGTCTTCTGTAAGTAGCGGTTGCAGGTGGTGTTACTGAAATGTGTGACATGAGAGTCACTGCTAATGGTGCTCAGTTATATTGTGTGAGACAGCACGCTGCCAGAGAACATTTGAAACAACGCACAGATTAGCCTTCTTATGTAAATACAGAGCTCTGGCTGGCGTATGCTAAAACTTTCAAGAATTTTCATCACTCAGCAATCTAATTTCCAGACAAGCTGTCATTCAGTTTTTAAATGTATGCATTTTTAATCCGTATTTCATAAATTAATAGTTTTATTGCAACACTTCTAAGTGGTGCTTGAATTTTTCTTGATCACCCCCTTGGGTTACCTGAGGAGTCTGAAGTCATATCATTCATACAAACCATACATGCGTCTTTATAATAAACATATATCAAATCAATATGTGCTTGTTGAACATCTTATTCCAAAACCATGGGCATTATGGAGATGGTCCCTCCTTTGCTGCTATAGCAGTCTATTCTGGGAAGGATTTCAACTAGAGTTTGGAACATGGCTGTGGAGATTCGCATCCATTCAGCCACAAGAGCATTGGTGAGGTTTGACACTGATGTTGGGCGATAAGGCCTGGCTCCCACTTGGCGTTCAAATTTATCCCAAAGGTGTTTGATGGGGTTGTGATCAGATCTCTATGTAGACCTGTCAAGTTGTTCCATATCAAACTTGGGAAACCAATTTTTTGATGGACCTTGCTTTGTGGATGTGGGCATTGTCATGCTGAAACAGGAAAGGGCCACACAGTTGGAAGCACACATTTTTCTAGACTGTCATAGTATGCTGTAGCATTAGGATTTCCTTCACTGGAACTAAGGGGCCCAGGCCAAACCATAAAAACCTTATCAGATCATTATTCCTCCTCCACCAAACTTTACAGTTGGCAGTATGCATCTGGGTACCGAAGGAAGCGCTCTTTTGGCATCCAAATTCATCCGTCACACAACCAGATAGTGAATTGAGATTTTTCACTTTAGAGAATGTATTTTCACTGCTCCAGGGTCTGCTTTACACCAGTCCAGATAACTGGCATTGTGCATTGTTGATCTGATCATGATGTGAAGCTGCTTGCCCATGGACACCCAATCCATGATGATCCCAATGAGCATTTCTTGTGCTGACTTTGCTTCCAGAGGCAGTTTGGAACTTGTAGTGAGAACAGACAATTTTTAGGCACTATGCGCTTCAGTACTTGACTATTTCATACTGTGAGCTTGTGTGGCCTACCTCTTTATGCCTGAGCTGTCGTTGTTCCTAGACATTTTCACTTCACAAGAACATCACTTACAGAAGGCTGGGGCAGTTATAGCAGGGCAGAAAATTGACAAACTGGCTTGTTGCAAAGGTTGCATCCTATGACAGTGCCACGTTAAAAGTAAAATATATATAGAAACATATACATACACTACATGGACGAAAGTATTTGGCCACACCAGTTAATTATTGAATTGAGGTGTTTCTATCAGACCCATTGCCAGAGGTGTATAAAATCAAACACCTAGCCATGCAGTCAACATTTGCAAGCATCTATGATACAAAATAGGTCGTTCTGAAGAGCTCAGTGACTTCAAGTGTGGTATTGTTATAGGACGCCACCTTTGCAATAAGAAGGTTTGTGAAATGTCATCCCTGCTGGATATTCCACTGTCAACTGTATGTGATATTATTAGAAAGTGGAAGCGCTTAGGAACAACAGCTACAGACCTCGGAAAATCACAGAGCGGACTCAACGACTACTAAGGCGCATGGTGTGTAAAAGTCGTCAACGCTCTGCTCATTCCATAGCTGAACAGTTCCGAACTTCCACATGCGAATGGGTTTCCATGGCTGAGCAGCTGCATGCAAGCCTCATATCACCAAGACACATGCCAAGCGTCGGATGGAGTGGTGTAAAGCACACCAACACTGGACTGTGGAGCAGTGAAAACATGTTCTGTGGAGTGACAAATCACGCTTTTTTGTTTGGCAGTCAGATGGGCGGGTCTGGGTTTGGCAGATGCCAGAATAATGTTACCTGCCTGACTGCATTATGCCAACTGTGAAATTTGGTTGAGGAGGGATAATGGAATGTGGCTGTTTTTCAGAGTTTTGGCTAGACCCCTTATCTCAAGTGCAGGGGAAACTTGATGCTTCAGCATACCAAGTCATTTTGGACAATGCTATGTTTCCAACTTGTGGCAACAGTTTGGGGAAGACCCTTTTCTATTCCAACACGACTGTGCCCCAATGTGCAAAGGACTACAAAGAAATGGTTTGATGAGTTTGGTGTGGAAGAACTTAACTGGACCACACAGAGCCCTGACTTCAACCCCATCGAACACATTTGAAACGGAGATTGCAAGACAGGCCTTCTTATCCAACATTAGTGCCTGACCTCATAAATGCTCTACAGAATGAATGGGCACAAATTTCCACTGAAACACTCCAACATCTTGTGGAAAGCATTCCAAGAAGAACGGAAGCTGTTATCGCTGCAAAAGGGGGACCAACTCCATATTAAAGTATATGTATTTGAATATAATGTCATTACAAACCCTGTTGGTGTAATGGTCAAGCGTCCGAATACTTTTGTCCATATAGAGTATATATGTATATGTGTGTGTGTGTGTGTGTGTGTGTATGTATATATATATATATATATATATATAATAATATATATATAATATATGATGTGTATGTGTGTGTGTATACTGCCATTCACTTACATTTTCCATACTGCCACTTCTCAATTTCCTCTTTGACCACTGTGTGTATATGTATGTATGTATGTATGTATGTATATGTGCGTGTGTGTGTATGTGTATATATATATATATATATATATATATATATATATATATATATATATATATATATATATATATATATATATATATATATATATACTAGTGCTCTTAAGTTTGATTAGATTACCAGTATGTTGTACTTTGATACCCTTTTCTTGAAAGTTAGTAGACCTGCCGCTTTAAAATTTGACTGATACTATTTTGTTTTCATTGCTACCATGGTTACGTAATTTATTAACGGCATACATAAGTTGTTAGTGCGGTGAGCTCATAGAGGTAATTGCAGTGTATGACCTGTGTATTCTTGAAGTCAGCAATGCATTTTTGTGGTCGGGTATATTACAGTTTGATACTTTTTGCTCTTTTATTCATGTTTGGTTTTGCCATTTTTGACACTTGTAAACGTGCTGTATCCAGCACATTCAGCACTTCTGGGTGTGTTGTTCGAGTAATGGAACTGTTTCCCATTTCATTTTCACTTCTACCTTTCATTTTCACTTTTTTCCTTTCTTTTTGGCTCTAATTTTTATGTTGGCATTGTTACAGTTGTCACCATATTTCATCCAGTATCATGTATTACAGCCGTTTTGTTTCTAGCAGCACTAATCACCACGTACCTGTAGCGTTCATCTATGTACAGCTGCACATTAATATACATACTCAAACAAACAAAATGAGGAATGGCACTCATGGATTTAAACAATTATAAAACTGGCATAACATAGTACTTGGAGCCTTTTTCAAGATATCTAAGAAGTGAAAGACACAATGATAAATACCCAGAATGGGTGTGGTTCAACACACATAATCATAGAGTATGAGTCATAAAATCACTGACAACAAGTACATTTTAAATAATAAATTAAATTCTCTCATAAATAAAGGGATACCTTTAGTAGAATGTAATATATATATATATATATATATATATATATATATATATATATATATATATATATATATATATATACATAGAAGGACAAAGTGATTAGATTAAATATAGAATTTAAAGTTAAGGAAAAGGAATCTTAGAGTTTCATAATCATCTTTGTGCTCTGTCTGCACTGTAAAATCCTCCCCCCTTCCTTTCCCCCTCTGCTGTCACATGACATACTGAAAGTCTGAGTCTGTGTGCATGACTGGCAGCTACACTTGTCTGCCCTCCAGAGAGAATCTGAAAGGGAGATAATGATTTGTAGGAGGATAGCTAAGAAAAATGACGCTTAGAAGGTACTTAGCTTGCTATTTTAGGAAACTGGTTATTTTTTTCAACCAATAATGTTTTATATATAAAAATCAGCTAATTTATCACTAATGAAATATAGAATCATGTCTGAAATATTAATGATCCTTCATATTACAACTATTGTTCTAACTATATAAAGCCCCATTTGTTCATCAGTTCTGTCATGTATTTGCCAACTGCAATATTGTATCATCATCAGTAAACTTAATGTTAGTGTACACAGATAAACAGTATAGTTGTATTTATGACAGCTGGTGTGCTAATCGGGCTTCAGCTCTGCTACCAATTTACAATTATTCACATCACAATTTCCTCTTGCTTTCCAAAGTGAGATTCTATTCCCAAACAATTTCCCTTGCAGATTTTGTTCTTAAAAAGTTTTGGATCGCATCCTCCTGTGTACTGTTTTGTAGGCTTTGTACTGCTGACAAGATTGATTTGATGGAGCGTTGAACGGATTAAGGTTTCTTTCTAGGATTTAACTTCCCAGTATAGAAAAGGAATGCAAGGGAGAACAAAAATGTTTAATACTAGTCTGCAACAAAGCAATAAGACAGCTATTTCATTATGATTTTGCTGACCACACACAAGCAGGCCAACAGGGTAAGTGTCCAGTTTTGGCCGTTGACATCTGTTACCAAATTAGATGTCCTCTTGTACTAAACAGCTTATTCTCTGCATCACTGGAGCCTGTCGGTGCAGACGGAAGTGGACACAGACCACAGAAATTATTTCGGCTGCACTTACCAAAAGGCTCGGTAATGATATAATCAGACTTCACCTGGCAATCGCAGGATTTAGGATGACACGTACTGTGGACTTTTACCTGATATTGGCTGCTGTATGTCAGTGTTGCATCTCACACACTGGAGCAGTACAGATGAACATTGGTGCACTACTATCTGATAAAATGTTATGTTACTGGTTCTTTTTATTTATTAGATTTTCCTCTTCTAAATATGAAATCAAAACCTCCAGATAGGTAGATGGAATAGACAATGCAAATTACATTATCTATAAGAGAAATATATAGTTGGCAAAGGTTGAAAATAGAGAAGCCATCAGGGACAAACTTTTCCAAGGACCAGTTATTAAAATTTGAGATTGTGCATGGAAATTAGGGAAAGCTACCTGAATCTGTATGGTAATAAAATTAGGTATTATTTTCTTCCCCACTATATATCCCCCTCTCCCTTTGTAAAAGTCTAGCTTGTTCCGTATCATGCTCTCCTGCCCTGGTTCTCCCCTCACTTATACTCACTTCGTATCACTTTGTGTAGTCCTACTGCTTTCACACAACACACATTGTTACACCGGTTAAAGTCTCACACTCACCAAAGACGATAGTTATTTGCAGTTCACCAATAATTTTAAAGTTAAGCTGGACACACATCTAAGCAGTTATCATGCAGATCACATGACCGTTCCCACAATCATGTTGCGATGTGTTTTGGTACAATACATCAGTTGATTTTGTTTTCTAAACTTGCATTACATTAAACTTATTCTAAAAATCACAATCAATGATGGAACGATATCAGGAAAATGTGGAAGTGTGTTCGCACTCACGGCTGTCTGTCCAACACTTCTACCAATAGTTCCTTCAACATATTGCAG
Organism: Mixophyes fleayi; assembly: GCF_038048845.1. Taxonomy (NCBI): domain Eukaryota; kingdom Metazoa; phylum Chordata; class Amphibia; order Anura; family Limnodynastidae; genus Mixophyes; species Mixophyes fleayi. The sequence goes on from NC_134404.1 coordinate 220,394,811, forward strand.
CAGCATAGGCCGATATCTGTAGAGAGTGTACAGAGTCACAATCTTTTCAAGAAGATGAATATGAGAGATAAAGATAACAGATCTGATGGTAAATCGTGTAGGTATGTATGCATGAATCTGGATGCTCATCGTGACTTTCAATCCTTGGAGAGAGCATTAGAGAAATTGCATCTGAAGTGAAATTGCATATGTGTGTAACAAGATTAACACAGTAAATATTCACATCCATATGTAAAATGAAATATCACCAATTAGCTCCAGTGAGACAATGAAAATTGGTAGAGCCATGCCCAGAATTTCATAATTGCACATCTACCAACATTACCAATTGGGACGAATAAGGTGTTCCAACCAGAACACAGCATTTAATAATTTAGTAGTTTTACTGGTCCTGCCATAGAGCAAAGTATAATTGGAATTAATTCCTCAGTTAACTCATGCTCCTCCACCCAGTTATTAAAATATTTAATGAGTTAAACACACACAGGTTCATTCAGATCATGCCAAGCAAAGAAACAAATATAACATCTTCTATGTAAAGTAAGAACTTCCCTCTACCTGTACTGTCCCTAGGCACAGGTCTACTTAGGCTCATGGTAAATAAACCAAGTGCTTTTAGGAAAACACAAATCTAAGTCCTGTTTCAAGTGCTAGGACTGTGAAAATGGCAGAATGAGGAAGATGTTTTCAAATTAAGAAAAGGGGAATGAATGGTTTTGTATAGAATGAATTAGATTAAATCTGCTCCATTATTTATGAATCCCTTATTAGTCACACTGCAATACGTCTTGGGCCATAACTGAACCATGCTGTATTTTGTGGTACATTTGACTTTCTATGGTTTGAACTACAACCTACAATGGTCCTGATGATACTGTGCACTATATATACGGCATCAGTGATGGGCAACTTTATACACATCGTACTTATGTAAGGCCTTCATACTTTCAAACAAGTTTCATATAATCCTTAATCTCAATAATAATTTAAAACAACACATTTAATCAAGTATAGACACACCAATCTGTAGTAACCTATTATCATGCATTTTGTTGTAATGTAGACAGTCAACCTGTTTCACTTGTAGTTGTAAATGTGCCCTATAATAGGGAATGTCTGTTCACATGCGTAAGTTGACCCAAAACTAGAAAAACATCTTTGAAGCACACTGGTGCGTACCAGGGCCTGCCTGATGATTCTGTATCTTGCTTTAATGAAGCAGGAATCATGCATCTCTTGCCCGCGGAGGTAGAAGGGAAACCATGTGATACAGACTGCATGTCCCTCCTCCTCTGATCTCAGACATGCTCCGTGACCTCCTTGCGACATAAATTGGAAGTTGGCTGCTTCAGCAAAGATTATGACCAAGTTCAGTCGTATTCAAAACGGGGCTTCGCTGCGCATGCAAAGCAAGATCGCAGGAAGAGGGATCCATGTGTAGTGTTGCGCCCCTGACCTGTATAATGTACATTTTTTTTACATAAAACAACAAGCTTGGATTAAAGAAATTAAACGGCTGCAATACAAGTCTCACAATCAAAGACCTCTTGTGAAAACTCTACATTGCCAATTCTTTTAATCTTTTCCGAAAGGAAAGTATTGTTTATTTTGTCTTGGTACACAATTGAAGGAGCTCTTTGTAGTATTCAACTAAAGTGGATAAAAGTATATCACTAAGGCTGTAATTCTGCAAATTACTTTTTAACAAGAGCCTTGAAACAAAGGAACGGAGTATTTTTGCCTTTGATTGTACAGTTAATAAAAGTTAACAAACAGACTTGGTGACAGCTGTATAACAACCATTCAGTGTCTGAATGTAAAGGCTCTCGTCTTGTCTCCATATATATTGCCTTGTTGGTAATGTGTTATTTTTTCTTCATTACAAATTTAAAATATGAAACTTACTGAAGATGTTCTTCTGGAAATGCTTTGAATAATGTGTTTAACACAGGTTGAAAACTGATGATTTAATTGGAATATAAGCGCTACGGAATATGTTGGCGCTATATAAATAAATTATGATGATTTGGGTGCAGGGTCTCCTTCCTTTTGTCTTCAATGCCTTTCAAAGCACCTGCTTTTATTTTCCTATACTGTATATTGTTTTCTGCATTGTAGACTTGTAAATTTAAAACATTATATAAACTTACAGACATACATGGAGCACAGTTTTGGACAATTGCTCCTGATAGACCTTCAGATATTACTATTTGGTAGTTTTTTTACTTTTTTCAGTTGCTTTAGAGTTGTGGTTCAGAACATCCTATATTAAACCTTACAGGTTGCCTTCAGTTCCTCCATACACAACAGAGCATCATTAAATGGCAATCCCCCATTTCAACCGCAGCCTCTAGTACACTATGCTTAATTATATGCAATAACGTTCTCCACCGCAGCTGAAGTTTGACCAACAATTGACAGCTGATATTGGTAACTGAATGAGAAGACATCACGATTTAACATGCAGAGGATGGTGCTTTGAAGTTGGTATGCATAGAATAAAGCCTTAGGGAAAAATACTTTTTGCAGTGGAAGTTGCATTTTGTTTCCGTGAGAAAATATAGATATGACCTATAGTGTGAAATTTCTTGCTGCTTCCATGAGAAAATATATATGGGAACTATACTGTGACAAAAAAAGAATATGCGTAAAAATGATATGTGCACTATGCCAAAATATATGTATTTACTGAACTGTGCTCATCAGTATTGCAAAAGTGTAAAAAGCATATATTATAAAATAAAACACCTAACAAACTGTCTATTACATTTAGCATCACACTATCAGATAACCTCATAATGCCTCCAAATATCTCCATTATCCTCCAGTCTAATATGTACCCATATAGGTGAATGCTAGTGTATGAGTGGCCCGTGTGACTTTTTTTTTTAGCAGAATGTACCGTATTTCCCCATGTATAAGACGCACCAATTCCCCCAAAATTTTGGGTCTAATAACTGGGTGCGTCTTATACAGGGGTAGTAGCACTTACCCTGTCAGATGACTCCTCTGTCCGGTAAAGTCTTCTCTCTGTATGATCCTGATGCTGGAAACCCGATTAAGGTCCTCTCTGCGATGTCCGGATGTCCTTTCAGGACCTTGACAAGGTCCTGAAAGGCATCCTTTCAGGACCTAAGGCATCCTTTCAGGACCTTGAGGTCCTCAAAGGATTGACAAGGTCCTGAAAGGACATCCGGACATCGCAGAGAGGACCTTAATCGGGTTTCCAGCATCAGGATCAGACAGAGAGAAGACAGAAGACTTTACCAGACAGAGGAATCATCTGACAGGGTAAGTCAGAATTCACTATAGCGTAGTCTCTCCACTGTATAAGCTGCACAAATACTCTGTGAAAAAATTGAGGATAATGTTTATCATGATTTATATAGGTGCGTCTTATACAGTGGAGCGTCCTATACATGGGGAAATATGGTATATTCTTGATTCACTTTGGCAGAGCCATATCTGTCGGTTGCAGGTTGAGGAGAGGAGGCACAGGGGAGGTTGGTCAGAAGACCTTTTATCCAGTCTCCAAAACAACTACACAGTGAAGATGCAATTCAGAAGTTGCCTTTTGACCACACACAACTATTAGCAATATTAAATTGCAATTAGGAGAATTTTTGAAAGTTGATTAGTTCTGCACACAGATTTTTAATAATCATTTTGTTTCCATGGAATTCTAAGTTATATAAATAAAATACTCTGATTTGACCTTTTTAAAATAGCTCTTATATGATCACATGTTGAGAGTTATCACTTTTCTTATTCATTTTGTTGCTGATTGTAACTTGATAAGACAGGTAGATGTAGTGCTGTGGGTAGGAGATAGTGTACATTATGTTTTATTTCCAGATGGCAGACGATGCAGGCATGGAGGTAGTGTTCATTGAATACCTTGGGAAGGTCTATGTATCTGTTATGTAATCAGTGCCTGAGCTCCTTCTGTGCTAACAATGAGCTCTTGTTGTGAGAGTAAATTATCATGATTCCGGAATTTAATGACAAACCTAAGGGCCATGATTAATGTTGTCTTACAGATAAGCAATAGAAACCAGTTTGGAACTAAAGATCGGAAATATCATGAGCTGCAATTAGGTTGATATTAGCTACAGTTAGGTAAATTGCAGTATAATGAATGCATGTTATCTTTGTAAACAAGTGTCGGAACTACTTGCAGGGGGTACATTTCCAATCCTGGAGTACCCTCCAGAGGCTCTTCTGAGCATGCGCCGGGGCTTTTTCACGTGCAGCAAAGCCCAAATCCAAATTTTGCTATGAGGCCCAGCAATGCTATGTTCTGTCCCTGAGTCCACTATAACAGTTATTCATGTTAGAGTCCCATAGTTGCCAACGTTTGAAAGTAATTTCCATATATACTTTAGTGATGGGTAGGTTACTCTATGCCCATCACATGCAGTATAGTGCTCATGCAAATGATATCTAATATAAAAACTGTACGGTTCAGTTGGGCACATTGGGCCTGATTCATTAAGAAAAGTAAGGCAAAAAAAGGAGTAAGTTTTCTCCTGGATAAATCATGTTGCATTGCAAGGGGTGCAAATTAGTTATAATTTTGCACATAAGGAAAATACTGGCTGTTTTTTCATGTAGCACACAAATACTTGATAGCTTTATTTTTACACTGAAATTTAAAGTTGATCTAGGACATGTATTACTCCAACTATAAATCTGTCCCCACATTTTAAATTTAGACCCCCCTCCAAAAGCAATATGGTTTTGCCAAGGAGCAAAGTTATTTTTTTTTTTGCTTTACGTTCCTTAATGAATCAGGCCTATTGTCTGCAAAAACATTTTCAGGAACACATTTTTTAAACTTTGTCCCTAGGAATTAGACAAATCTATGACTTAAGCTGGGTACACACTACAGAAATTTCGACCAACTTTTTATGCAGAGCGATTTTACATGCGATCGATGATCCGATCGCTCGGTCCATGGACTGCATAGATACTAGCCTTGTTAAGGACGATATAGGGAAGAGCAGACGTCCCTTTAGCAACTTTTTACAGCCATGCTGTCGTGAGCAATGACTGTAATTTCGTACTCACTGTTGTGGATCAGTCGGAAGTTTATACACACTACACAGCGGAAACGAGATTGGACCGAAAATATTAAACGGTACGACCAACCAAATGAGACGATAATCGTCCATTTGGGCAGACTTTCGACCATCGTGTCACTGCACACACTGACCCGACTTTTGAACGAGCGGTCATATGTCGGCTGTTTGAGTCGATTATTGGATGAAAACAGTGTTGTGTGTACCCAGCTTTAGTAAATCACTGTGGAAATCACAAAAGATGGTTTTGCTGGTTTCAGACACTTGAGATAAGTTAAGCGACAAAATAAAGACCTTTATCTATTTAAAAACATTGAAATCAATGGTCACATTCATTCCAATTACGTTTGCAGTGTGTGCTAAGTGCAGAAACTGCATTGACATGAATGGACTTATTGGGCTAATTGAAATGAATATGAAAACCTCTATTAAATAGTAGCCAATGTGGCTAGTTGTGGAATAATGTAATGGGTTTTTTTTTTTTTTTTAAATCAACAGAAATAAAGTCAGCTGATCCAAATGTCCCATAATCATCATAGAGGAGGAAAAAAAGAGATAGAATGACCATTGTATTTAAAATAAATGTGACATGATTATATAATAACACATACAACATCTTTAAACAATATGCATGAAATATCTAAAAAAATATATAATCTTCACGCCAGTTTAGAAACTATTAACAGTGAACTTTAAGCACTTACGTACAGCCATATTAGAGACAGAAATCTCTATAGAAAGTATATACTTAGACTCACTCTATATATTCAATTGTGCATATTATTTACAAACAACACTAACAACCACAAAAGTGCAATCACTAAACATAAGTAAAGTGTATATCCTATACTAAATGATTATTAAAGGAGTTGACCGATGTTGTGTGCACGCTCACACTATTGGACCAATGTGCATCTTCCGATCCTAGTAACCATTGCACATGGGTGGGGAGAAATACTGAGGGCTGAAACTGCGCATGTACCAGAAACTACATACCGAGTTATACATCAAATCTGGAGCCCATATACTTATGTGCGCTCCATAACGAACACTCTTTCATGCTATACTGAACACAAAATACAATTGTTATAAGCAACAGAAATATCAGTGAGGCGACAAAGGGATTAAAGTCAATTCATCTTTAATGATTTTTATTAAATATTCATATGTTACAATATATATTCACACAGTACTAAAGAGATCAAGCTTGTATTCATGGATCAATATATATATATATATATATATATATATATATAAACTAAAAATATGTGTATAAAATACTGTGCAAAAGTTTTAGGCAGGTGTGCAAAAAATGCTGCAAAGTAAGAATGCTTTAAAAAATACAAAAATATATGTGTTAATAGTTTATTTTTATCAATTACCATAATGCAAAGTGAATAAACAGAAGACAAATCTAAATTAAATCAATATTTGGTGTGACCACCCTTTGCCTTCAAAATAGCATCACTTCTTCTAGGTACACTTGTACACAGTTTTTGAAGGAACTCGGCAGGGAGGTTGTTCCAAACATCTTGGAGAACTAACCACAGATCTTCTGTGAATGTAGGCTTGCTCACATCCTTCTGTCTCTTCATGTAATCCCAGGCAGACTCTGATAATGAGATCAGGGCTCTGTGGGGCCATATTGTCACTTCCAGGACTCCTTGTTCTCTTTATGATGAAGATAGTTCTTAATGACATTGACAGTAAGTTTGGGGTTGTTGTTCAGCTGCAGAATAAAGTTGGAGCCAATCAGATGCCTCCCAGATGGTATTGCATGATGGATAACTATCTGACTATATTTCTCAGCATTGAGGACACCATTAATCCTGACAAAATCCCCAACTCCATTCGCTGAAATGCAGCCCCAAGCTTGCAAGTAACTTCACTGTTGCCTGCAGACACTCATTATTGTACTGCTCTCCAGCCCTTTTGCACAGTACTGTATGTCACATTTTATGAAGACTAAAAGAAACAATACATTAAAATAACTATCATCCATAGTTAGTAATCAGATAAAGGGAACAATTTCAAAGGTATTGTTCAAACATTGTGATGCAATAGTTTTAAGGGTGAAAGTGCAGGACATTTCTCTTTGTGCGAGACTTTTTCTAAGTCACCAATATAAACGTACCTAAGGCAACTTGGATGGGCATTGTGTCCAGTTGAAAAATGTTTAGGGACGGAATGGGATTGGACTTTTATTCTTAATGTTCCCTACTTGTTCTTGAATCCTCAACTTTAAATTGCATTTAGTCTTCTTGACATTTCAGTCTGCAAGCGCATTGTAAGAGTTAAATGACTGATGGCGTCATGCAATTTATTACAGATTTGACTTTGTAAGTGGTGGAATTATTAGAATCAGTAAATATTTTCCTTCAAGGATTGACGAACTTACACACATTACAATGATTGCAACTAAACAAAGCTCCTTACCAAAAAGTGTTCTATTTGCCTTCCCAGTGTTACTTGGGGCTAAAATTTCTTTGAGACTCTTGACTTTTTTGAAAACAATATCCGGTTTATCTGGTATTATTTTCTTAAGAATGAGCAGAATATCTTAATGTTTGTTCAGCACCTTTCAAAAACAAGACTCGTGACTATTGTATTGTGTTATAAGGGGTATACACTCCTTAGAGGGTTCCTTTACTATGTAAATGAACAAATCTTCTCTTTCAACATTCTCAACCCTTGTTAACGATTCCTTTAAAACAGACTCAGATTAAACTGTATTCAGTAGGTCCTTATCTGTAATTTGCTATTTTGCAAAATTATGGTAAACCAGAATAATTACAATTGCAGCCACAGCTTCCGTGGACAATCTTCTTGTACAATATCAACAAGGACTAGTTTTATTTTATTAAGTAAGTAACTGATTTGTACTATTTACAGTTTATTATAAATCCTAACTAACTATAGACAAGTCAGAGCATTATTACACACGTACACATCAATTGTTTCTGTTGGCATTCATCAAAATGGCCACATGAAATAGGAGTAAGCCCAAGAGTCCTTTCTGGTTAAATCATAACATATGTGTGAATATGACTTTATGAAAATTGCTATCAAATGTCTAGTTCCATTAAGTTATATTTTTAAATTAAACAATGATGTTAATGCATTTAAAGTCTACTTGTCGGCCTATTAATTCCTAGCGATCACTGAGGCATGTGACATGAATATTGGTTGTGCTCACAAAAGGACCAGGAGTTAGTGAGAGCTCTATGTATAATGATGCAGCACTGAAATTGGCCGCATTCAATGTGACCAGGACACAAGCATATTTTAAGCAGGGCCGCCATCGGAGGGGGGGGGGGGGGCAAGGAGAACTGCAGAATGGGGCCCCGCCAGCCCTGGGCCCAAACAAAATTATTGGGGAGGAGGCACCCGCAGCAAATTAAGGGAGGTTTCTAGGCAGCAGCTTCTCCTGAGATGTGAGAGGTGGTATGGGGAGAGACCTCTGCGTGTAATTAAGGATACGGTAGAGGGCCCCCTTGTAGGCAGCATGTCTGCCTCCACTCCCAAGATGTCAGGGCCACACAGCTGCCGCCATTTGCTCCAGTCCCAGTCCCCCAAGTGCCCGGCTCCCGGACAGAGAGCGGCGACAAAGCAGTATCGCTAACTTCATGTAATTAATAACGTCACAGCGCTGTCAATAGAGAGGAGCCAAAAGGAGAAAGCAAGAAGACGCAGAGAGGTAAGTAAACTACTGCAGGGGTTAGATGGAACCGGGGATGAGGGGTGACTGCAGAGAATCTGGGGAGGCAAATGTTGGCTAGAGAATACTTTGAAATGAGGGTGGGGTGAGACAAGGAAGGAGGGGGGCCCTGCCTGTTACATTTGTACTGGGTCCCCTATTTTCTGGTGGCAGCCCTGACTTTAAGTATTCTTTTCTATGTCTATCTACCACTAATGGAGTATACCTTTTGATTATCACATAAAATCCAATTATGGCGTAAGGGATTCTACAAATCGTGATAATAACGGATAGAACAATTACAAGAAACAATTCCATTTGAAAAGCGTCATATTAGGATCTGAAATGGTTAGATATATTTCTGTGTGGCACGACCCAGAGACGGACCTAGCGAGTTGTGGGCCCTGGTACTGGGAAGCTGGGAGGAGGGAACCAGGGCCCACAACTACCTTCGTTTCCCATTATCTCCACCGGCCCTGTTGCACTGCACCTGCTGCACCAATGGTAGTTCCGCCACTGGCATTGCCAGCAGACTAGGTTACATGGAGCACACACACTGTGTTACATTGTCCACTGTTACTCAGTAGGTATAGTAGTAATGCAGAGGGCAGTGTCTAGTGTTTTACCTTATCAACTGTTCTTTTATTATTATCTGTCATCAGACTAGTTATTTGTAAACAGGTTCAGATTGAGATTTTTTTCTTGTTTAAGAGGACGCGAATAAAAGAGAATGTTGTTTTTGACTCAGCATCTCTTGACTGGGCTGCAGCCCAGAGTGCGCTGTTTAATGTGGCACTCCTCAGTGTTTTGGTGTCCAACCGTGTCTGCTTTTATGCCTTCATTTCAACAAGTTTGTTGGCAGTTAATTGAATTAAAGGACAAATTAAAATGCTCTGCACACATCACAGGGATTGCTGGAACAGGGGAATAAAAAGACTGTGAGGCTATTATTCATCCTCTGCTTGATCACATGGTTCACATTGTAATTTACTTCTGTCAGAACATAGTACAAATGTTTAGATCCAATGCAACCACTAAGCTGTATTATTTTACTAACTTTATTTTACTACATTCTCAGTGAAGGGCTTTTGTAACTTGAAGAAAAGTTAAATAGCTCGTCTAAGTGAGTCCTCTGACCATATCATATTAATACCTAGAACCCACATCCCCATCACAATGAAACAGTTAAATGAAAGTAAAGAACAACCAAGCCAGAGGATTTATTTGCTACAACATATATAATCTTCCACAGCACCATCTATTACAAATGTTAACTGAGTTAATACAGCTTCCAACTGGCTTCTACTCAAATGATGTAGAGTTTGGAGATGTTGTAAATGTCACAACTACAACCTATTAAAGGGCAAACTCTAATCCTAACCTTATTGGTGCTAAATGATAGGCCAGGCAACCTAAATGATCCAATAAAAACTGCTCCAGCCGGAACTGTTATGATGTCACAGGAGGTGATCACTGATGGCCAATAGAATTCCTACATATGGCGACTTGTTAAACCGCTCTGTGTAACAAGAGCGTTTTGCTGTAAAAATAAAAACCTCATTATTAATTGTAACCCTATATGCCCTGAACTGAACAGCAAGACATAAATAATCAAACCGCTCAAAACAGCTTTGTTTAGTTATACAGAATGACAGTGACTTACACACCCCAAGGAAATTGTCCACAGCTTAGGAAGTGAATGTTAGTTTTGTAAACCACAAGATACTGTTAATCATGGCAAAGTATCCCAGTGCTCAGAACTGATAGAGCATGTCCTGAAATACAGTGTCCACAATAACAATAGATATAATCCTGCATATACAGGAAGATGTGTCACTTCCATTTCCTACCCGTGGCATACAACAATAACAACACGTGGAAACAAGGCTCCAGTCTGATTTCAGTAGATTGCATTGTATTGCACTGTATATCTATTGCAGTAAGGTTTTTACTACAACCACTTCTGCTTTTTTTGTGACTATATGCAAACTAATTGCAATTCTAACTCATCTCAGCTAATAAAGTATGACACACATTCCAATTTCTTTAAAGTTTAAGATGTGATATTATTATTATCAGTCTCTATGCTGTAACTGTATGCTCCCTTGAAGCTAACCATTGTGGAAGCAGTGCCACCGAGAGTAGGCTTTTGCATGCGCTGCCTAATAGGGTGTGATTGTGAGGATTGTGTGTGCAGCGTCGTTAAAAGCCAGGGCTGCGTGTGCAGCCCAGGAGGGACCTAGTGGTTTGCGCAGTCACTCTGTCCTGCCTGTAATCCAGCATGGACGCCCTGTCTGCCCCGACGATTGTCAGCACTACCGGGCATTGAGAGGGGAGGTCCAACTAAAAGTGAAGTAGCAATAAAAAATCTGGAGAATAAAGCCAACACAATTTAGCATATTATGTTCTATTGAATTTAAAAATGTTAATTCATAGTGATAGTTATAGTTAAATAAATGCAGGTAATTATAGTTTATGGGGGCATTTTGTTAAGCATGGGGCCATATTCAGCTGGAAGGCTCAAGTTGAGGTACACTATACTGATTTAGTCCTCTGTCTGTAAAAGAACACAGAGCCGGATTGCAATTTTAGAACAATTTTTCTGCCATTGTTTTGTCGTCTTTTATCTATGTGGATATTCCTCAACTCCTAAAAATACTTGCTTGGAAAACTAGGTTACTTAGAGTCACAATAAAAGTTCTGAAGCTGTATGTGAGACTGCTAGACCTGGATGGTGTTGAATTTGTCTGGTGCAGAAGTGATTTACTTGGGGGTCAGAGAAAGAGTGCTGACAAGGTCTTGCTTGTGTTAAAGAGTAATCTGAGACTCTTGAAATCTATGTGCAGTGAACCAAAGCTAGTTTATAGCTTAGCCTCAGGAAAGGTTTTATATTACTAGAATATGTCATTAACTAGCTATACATTTATGTCACTAACACAAGTAATCGAAGTGTGACTGCTAAACCTAACTCCACATCAATGACATATAGAAAGATATCAGTTGTGCATTTCCCAATGTACTGTCCTTCTGTCAAGTGCCCATTGTGGAAATATAAATGCCAGGCATGCTGGTATTTGCAGTTCTACAGCAGCTGAAAAGCCACAAGTTTCCTACATCTGATGCAAATGCCCAGGTCTCTTTTACTAATACTTAAGCTGGGTACGCACTACATTAAATTTCTCCCGATGCAATATCTTTAACGATTTTTAACAACAACTGAAAGTCCTGTGCAGCATGCTGATTGATGCGTAAACACTCACATGATTTTCCTTCAGATCTGTGCTCTTCATCTGTCATAACTGTCTCCTGAAAAGATTGTGTCTCTATAGAGATCTACTGGTTGTGAGTGCATACACACTGCAGAATTTGCCTGACATCGTTCCATCGTTTATAGAGATTTTTAGTCTGGTTATAAAGTCCAATGAAATGATACGATGTGCTTTTCTACGATAAAACATGATTGTGCGAGCATACACACTATTGCAATATCGGACCTAACGGTCGTTTGTCATGTGATTGGCACAATAATCAGATGAAAAACCTGTAGTGTGTGCCTAGCTTTAGTGTCATGTACATTAATAGCACATAACTACATGACATCTGCATACACCTTTTATTTTGCTTTAAGAATATTCCAATATGAGGGGTTAAAGATTCTCCCCCCTGTTATTTGGTTACCATTTAGGTGCTGGACACCTTACAATCCTCAAGCCTGTCCTGTTTCTTTGATAGTTTGTATAATTTACTCACTTATCTTATTATTGTGCAGATATTATAATAGCATACTTGTATACTTTTTAAATCTGTACTCCGGGAGATCAGAGTACAGATCATGTGTCAGAGGGTAGAAGGGAGCGTGATGATGTCATTAATCCACTATAGCTCCGCCCCGGCCATAAAATACAGAGATTCAAGGTTTTGAATAACGGCGGGCAGGGCATAATGACACAATTAAGCCCCCCACTATTCAATGCCGTGAATTTTGGCAATTTACAGGGTCTGGGAAGTTTGCCTACTCTTCTGGGAGTTCAGGACGACTCCCCGAAATTCGGGAGCCTCCCAGAAATTTCGGGAGAGTAGGAAAGTATGTAATAGTGCCTATTGCTGAATGTTGTTTTTCAGCTCATATGTTTTCTTGGTAAGTGAATGTGAAAGAGGACCTGCAGTTAGTGCCTTGTGCACTATATATGACCTAAAAAGGGCTAAGTCCCCCTCTGCTTCCTCTACCGTTAAGAGAATATGAAAGTCTCTCTGCACTCTATGAAAATGATGAATGTTGGCTGTGGAGACAAACTCCTGGGCAGCTTCCTCCTATATTACAGCTTCAATGACTTGCCTGACAGCAAGCATAAGTTCAGTTCCACAGACGATTATTTTCACCAGATACTCAGTCCATACATACTTTACTGTGTAAAACCAGGTAATGACATACAAAGGTTGTATTAAATCTAATACCAATGGCGGTATACTATTTTGTGCGATACACAGAACGTCAGTGATTCTTTCCTCCGTCACCAAGAAATAGTGATAACCTCCCTCACATATCACTCAGAAATTGCTCCACAGCATTAGCTACAGTTAAGTTACAGGCATTTTCCGTGTGAAATTTCAGCTTGGCCACAAAGAAGATGCAGATTGGATATAATAAGAGGCAAAGTGGGTTATAGACTTTATGCCCATTGCTGTCTGATTTTGTATTTTTTTTAAAAATGTAAGCTTTTTATTTATAACCGCAGAAAAACAATACAGGTCATAAAATCCGTGAAGCAGATATAAAAAGAAGGGCACGGTAGAAAGAACATATGATGGGGAAATTAAAATAAAAACAGTGATAATCTAGTCTGTGAGTGCTAACAAAATCCATTTAAAATTCTCTAAATATTATTATTATTATCCATATTCTTAACCTTTATTTTTAAGGCACCACATAAGGGTCACAGCACCCTAAAGGGGGAAAACAACAAGACAGTACATGGTATAACTACAATATAGTAAACAAATAACATTACAACTCACAACACAGCTTCTGGGGTGCAAGGGGTGTATTCAGCGCAGGCTGAAATCTGTGCCCATGAGCAAGTAACAGGAAAATATCCTCAAATAAACACCTACACATGTCAGCGGTCCAGGAAAAATAGTACATTTGCTAAATTATTTTACATTTGTAGTTGAAATTATATTTCCCCTTTTGGTAGATCCAGATTGCACCTCTGCCTCTGTAGTACAAGTCCGTGTAGGGAGAGGTCATTATTTCACCTCTTACTCTACTGCTGATTCCATCCTTTTCTATTTATATTACAATGCTTTCTAAGGCTGGGTACACACTACACAATATTTCTCCCAAAAGTCCCGACCAGCATGCCGATTCATACGTACACACTATAGACGTTTTACACGATTTACCTTCAGATCTGTGCTCTTCATCTGTCATAACCATTGGCTGAAAAGATTGTGACTCTGCACACTATGAACACTGCTGGTCGTGAGTGCATACACACTGCAGACTTGGAACAACATTGTTCCATCGCTGATCGAGATTTTTAGTCTGTTTATAAAATCAAATGAAATAATACGATGAGCTTTGGAACGATAATAGTTCATCATTGTAGCGTGCACACTAATGCAATTCCAGGCTGAAAGGCCACTTATCGTGTGATTGGACCACTAATCGGGTGAAAAACCTGTAGTGTGTACCCAGCCTACTACAATCACACTCAACCTTTTTTTCATCTGCAATCCAAAGTAAAAGTGAGGCAGCTAAGTAATGTATCAGATATCTGACAGTTATAGAATCTCCAAAACAGTTTTTGGGAAACTTGAGGATCCAATCCATGGCTTATTATCAAGGGACAAGTATTAGGTACAGGGAACTTCCATACTAATATGTATTATACAGCAGCACACAATTATTTTGGGTGCATTTCACCACCATGTATTACATTCTATATTATGTTTGAAAAATAAAGCCCTACCGCGGCGGTGGCTGGTATGAGATGCTAGAAATAACAAAGTTAACTTCAGCCTTTCTCTTGGGATTGTTACAGACATATTTCATTACAGAACAGTTTGTTTAAAGCTCCAATTTCTCAATGTACTGTACTTCTTCCCCCTTCTGACCATACACCCACAGAGCCATTATGTGCACAACCTAGTTGTACTGTATCAGCATGGGACGTGTGAATAGTTTACTAAGTATGGGATGTTTGATGTTGCACATATTCATTCAAGATCATCATCATCAACTATTTAAATAGCGCCACTAATTCCGCAGCGCTGTACAGAGAACTCATTCACATCAGTCTCTGCCCCATTGGAGCTTACAATCTAAGTCCCCTAATATACACACACATAGACCAAGAGAGATTAAGGGTAATTTAATAGCAGCCATTTAACCTACCAGTATGTTTTTGAATTTACTATTGTTTCTATGCAGCATATTTGGAATCTTCAATCACACGAGAGGTGTATCCAGTAACATTGTGGAAAGCAGATACATTCCCCAAACAGTTACCAATCAGTAAACTGAATAAAATGATTTTACTGCTGCATATGGTGGAAGGACTTGGCATCCGGAACTGACTGTAATCCACAGTCCTCTAGAGTGAGAGGATTACATTAACTATTCTTTCCCTCAATGAGAAAATATGTTTAATTATAGGCAAAGGAAGTGTGGGGTCAAGCTTTAGTTTCTGAAAGTGTTAACATGGTGGACAAATGGTAGTCTTATTTTACTAAAGCTGGGTACACACTACACAGTTTTTATCCAATAATCGGCTCAACCAGCCGATGTACGACCGCTCGTTCAAAAGTCGGGTCAGTGTGTGCAGTGACACGATGGTCGAAAGTCTGCCCAAATGGACGATTGTCGCCTCATTTGGTTGGTCGTACTGTTTAATATTTTCGTTCCAATCTCGTTTCTGTTGTGTAGTGTGTATAAACTTCCGACCGATCCACAACAGTGAGTACAAAATTACAGTCATTGCTCATGACAACATAGCTGTAAAAAGTCGCTAAAGGGATGTCTGCTCTTCCCTTTATCGTCCTAAACAAGGCTAGTGTGTATGCAGTCCATGGACCGAGCGATCGGATCATCGATCGCATGTAAAATCGATCGGCATAAAAAGTTGGTGGAAAATTCTGTAGTGTGTACCTAGCTTAAGAATGCTGTCTTCCCCAATAAAAACACAGCAGTCCTAATCTCTTGTCATTAGGTGCTATCTACATAAAACAAAACATATTTCTTTCTTTCAGCTTCAGCCTCTTTGTAGAATACAGCGGCTCACGTTAGGTTAGATGTACGTCTGTAAAATTCAAACATTCTATAAAATATGCACTTTATTTTGTAACTATAGAATAGATTTTATTTGAATATGACAAATAGGTATGATGTTACCTGTCGTCTGATTATGTCTAGTGCTTGTGAAGGGGCCTCGAGTGCACAGAAAGTAGGTTTTCGGAGTGCGGATGCAGGTTAAATAACCCACCTCTCCAAGGGCAAGTCTAGGATGCTCAGCTGTGACAATGGCTGCATACTGTATGCATGCATACTGCAGCCAGTTTATGGAAGATGCAGTTTTATGGGGTGCAAGTTGGACTTCTAAATGAGGCCTACTGTAAATGAGGCCCTAAATGCATAAGTTGTTTCTCACTTTTCAACGCACAGGAAAAGAGCATACTTAATTTTTACAGACTAGGAAGTGTTACTGACCTGATTATTACTTATTATTTATTGACATTGATATCTATAGTGCTAGCATATTCTGCATCTCTTTCTAAGTGGAATGAAAGGCAGTAATAGAACAAGACTGAGTATTAACAGACAGAAAAACAGTGGGCCCTGCTCTCAAGTTTATAATCTACAGGAAAATATCAGTTTAATACATAAGGTTCCACATGGCGCATATTGCTCCACCAGTTTGCTATGGGAAAAGGTGCTTAGTGGGGCTTTGATTCTAAAAGGGGTAGCAAATGCCTGGCTGCATCACAACAATTGTTGTCATGTGATTGGGATAACCTCTTCGGTTAATTTACCTGGGCACCTTGTGATGAATTTTGTGATGTGGTTGGGAAGGGGTTTACTTTTACTTTAACCATAATATAGTATTTGGAAAAGCTATTCCTGATTAATGAAATAAAGATTTACTATCTCTGAGATGGTTTGTTCAAACATTACTGCATGGTAAATACAAGCTAGTATCTTACTTTTGTCAGAGTAGTTTGGCCACTAGAAGTGCTATTCTTTTGTAGTCTTTGATATTTAGTATGTTGGTAGGTGGCAATATGCAGAGGAGTTACCTTTCCAATATAGAATTACTCTGTATGTCTGTTTATTGCAAGAAAGCATTTGATAGGCATTTTCTCATTATAAAACATATCGTGCTTTAAAAGTGTTTTGGTAAGGTATGATAATAATGCATACCAGATACTTTAATCAGGTACACAGGTCACTCATTTATTGAATTATATGTAATACAATATAACTAGTTTGTGCTGGAATGTATAGGAACACAGTTCTGGCACTTGTTTTTGCCTTTATAATCTTTAAGCCCAGCATATGTCATAAGTTTTTGACTTCCACTTTTTTTTATCCAACTTCCACTTCTTTTTTTATCTACAAATTAAGCGTCGGCGTCATGTTATTAAACAGACAAATTCTGTCTCTCCAGGGACTCCGCTACCCCCTCGCTCTGGGTTTTTTAGATGATTTACAGTATGTTTGTTAGAATTTGGAGATAGGCTTATTATGTGATATTAGAGCTTTGGTAGCAGTCACTCAAAAGTCCTATTATCTCCATAAGCAGATAACAAGTAATCCTCACAGAAGCTATGAAAATATGACTCAGTGTCTACCCAGAGCACAGTGTGATGACCTTTGCACTGTGTGTGATGGAGAATTCATAGACTAGCAATGCCTCAATCGCTTATGGGTGATGTAATGGCAGGAATTTTCCTGGACTTGTCACTTCATTATTTCCTACAGATGTGAAGCAGACATCTAATGTTATATTATTGTCATTATACTGAAATGTTACTTATTAAAAATATAATGTGTCTTGGTGAATGAAAAAAGGCTGATATGGTATCCGTCCACTTTTTATTTTTTAACCGCCATTGTTTTTCTTCTATGCAGACAAATTAGACACATACCAAGGGCAACAGTATTCAGGGAGCATGTAAATTGTGTTCTGTTCATTTATTTCCATTCATTCCTTTTTTTTGTTCATGCTGCTTGTTTTTTTTGTTTTTTTTTACCTACTTAGTTCTTAGGTGATTTTTACATTGATTTTATTTGTCAGCAGAGCAAATGGTAACTTAAAAATCTCTGTTTTACTGAAAGAGGGGAGTTTTATAATAAATACCATTAATAAATAGGGTATATTTTCCCTTGAAAGGGTTAATTTTGCTGTTATCGCAAGTACCTTCCCTCCGGCGGTCTTCGGCTGCTTTTATAAACCTGAAAAGGGAAAGCTTCAGTCTTTAAAAAACACTACAGAATACTTTTGGTTTTGCTGTATATTTTCTTTTGAGTCTGGGTATAGAAGAACCAGCCTCTAGTACTCTAGTTTCTTAAAGGTATGTTGGTTTAAGTCCAGTTTTTATAGAAGACAAGCACAATTGTTCCATTGTCTGCATAGGCACAGTTTACTGGGCGAGTCTCCTGTGATAGCTGTTTATATAACAGATCATTCATTAAGTTGTTTTATTTTTTTGCTACACCATATTTTGACAGATGCATATTGATTTAGTCCAACCAAATGTTACTATCTCATATTTTGTTTTAAAGCAGTGGTAGGCTACATGTGAAGTTTTGTTTGAGGGGCCTCACATGTGAAACTTGGTGTCTTGAGCAGGCAGGATGAGAAGGCCCCAGAACTGTGTACATGATTCTCACAGAGATGAGGCCTCTAGATCAGCAAGTCCTGCTGGTCACTGCTGCAAAGAGTCACCTCAGAATCATGGAGTGCACAGCTTGTGTGAATGTACTTCTCTGTGCTGTAGGTGTCAGGATAACTAGGAGTGGAATTTACATAAGGTCAAGAGAGTCATGTGTGAATTTCATAAATGTAACATACACACTACCCTCCATGTCACCTACTGCCTATTAGTTTATGATCATCCTGTACTTTTATAAAGCCAACATAATGGCCAGTTGGTTTAATAAAATGAAGTTCATTTTTTTCCTCAGGTGAGGCTATATATCTATATGGGAATAAATCCCTCCACTAAAGCCTTACAAAATGGAATTAACCCATACTTGCCAACTCTCCCGGAATGTCCGGGAGACTCCCAAAATCCGGGTATGTCTCCCGGACTCCCGGGAGAGCAGGCAAGTATCCTGCATACCAGAATTTACCTGCCAAAATGACGCATGAATCGCATCATTTTGGCCCTGCCCCCACTACAAAATGACGTTTTCGTCGCGAGGGTGGGGCCAAAATGGCTCGATTGACCGCGCCCTGCCCCCTCCCACGCTCCGAACACGCCCCCTGCCTGGGATCTCCCGAAATTCACTTGTCAAAGGTTGGCAAGTATGAACTAACCACTCCCTTTTACCCCGGGCCCGCTAGTATTTGCTCCAAATGGGATTCTGTAGAAGTGGGTACATTTCACTATCGTGGGAGTTTAGGTGAAATCAATTTATTTATTACCTGTTTGGAAGGAAATTGCATCCATTAACTTTTGTTTTGCATTGTATTATACTGCATTTCAAATACATGTTAGAATATTGGGAGAAACTTCTTTGTTGCCTTCTTGGGTTTACTATTCCTTTAGATCCCATGGCATATGTACTGTGTACACAAATTCCTAAACACAGTAACCCAGTCCATAATTTGATGAATCACATAATAACAGCTGCTATGTGCACCACCTTTGCTTGCTAAAAGTCTGCAGAGCCCTAACCCATCACCTGAGACAGGATGCCCTTGTTGACGAATATGGATATAAACACAGCTCAAATATGAAAAAATGGGTAATTTAATGTCATGTTTTACTTCTGTCCGCCTTTTGTTATGTGTCTGTGATGTTGTATATACTTAGATAAAAATCCCAATACACTTTGATTTACTGAATGTTCTGAAAATTTGTGACACATCACACTGAGCTAATACACACAGTAGGTGGCAGTCCATTATATCAATCACCTCCTGGACCTTGCTGGTCTTAATCTGCCTTTATTGGTAGCAAACTGTTTGTGTGTTCTTTAATATGGCAATTTCTATTTTCTAAGTCATATGGATACATTTTCATGAGCTTGTGTATCACAGAATAATATACTTACTGCAAAAAAGACTTAATTGAACAAAATGTACATTTTATAGCTTTGGGAAGAGACATGATAGTTTTTGTTGTTCATTTTTATTTGTCTTTAGTTAACTACAATACTCACAAAATCTTCCTGTCAATGAATTCCAAGTGCTCAAGGCTAGTAAGCACATTCCTGACAGGCCCACAGGAATGTGGTATGATAATGTTGGGTCCTGTCTGCATAAGCATTTAGAGATCCTTACACATAATTCAGGTATATGTCTACCTCCATTTATACTGGCAAAGAGCTCCTGTATTGTATTTTTTTTTTTTACAAAGAAGGCACCAAACAGGGGGATCTTTAATATTGCTTATGGTTCTCTCTAAAACAGAAACAGATGACTTAGTTTCATTAGTATTAAGTACAGACCATTGGCATTTACCTTGCTTTAATGTACACACTAAGAGCTGGTTTGGGCACCATGCCCACTTGTAAATTGACCCCTTTGGGATTTCGCTTTTGTTTGATACTGTGTAGACTTTCAGTATCCTTTGTTTGGGGGAGTTTGAAATCTGTTTCCTGGCCTGAGTTTTCCTAAACTAAGGAAGTATATATATATATATATATATATATATATATATATATATATATATATATATATATATATATGTGTATATATATGTAAGAATGTTTTAAATATAATGTGTTTCACTTCTTAAATACACTGTTAATGCAAATCTAGCAATTGAAGAGTTGAATAACTACTGAGATGTAATAGACTGCTTCTCCATCATTGGATATAGGTGACTACAGAGGTTGCCAAGTGTAGTAATTGGTGGGTGATACCATTTTTAATATTGTTGTTATTTGGAACATTGTTCTGAAATAGGTATTTTAACATTGACAACTTCATAAACCACAAGTGTTTTCCTTCATAGTTATTACATAATATGTCAGGCTGCCCCTTATCCACTCCCTACGGCAGGACATTATCCTTTAAAGGACCACTAGCTTTTTTTGCACAAGCTAACTAATAACATTCACAAATATATATGTAAATGTTTCAGGAACTTATTAGTAATAAAGATATTGGAGATCAAGTTGTAATTGTGGTGGAAATATTTTCATACATACAGCAGTCTATGTGTCAGTAATCCCAATGAAAGATACCGCAGCTGGCCAATGTTAGCCTATTTTTGCATTACATGACTGATAATAGAGAACAATTGCCATCCTTTGCACAATAAATGTAAATACTTTGCAAATGTCTCGATACTTATATACATATTTTTGCAGATAGTATGACTAACTCTTTTACTTAGCTGTTATTTATTAGAAGCCAACCAACACGCATGTATATGTTTGTATTGTTACAACATTTGCATTATAATGCGTTTATTTGGATGTACGCTTTTAATTGCAAATGTTACCTTAAAGGCAGATGCCTTCCTGCATTTCAAAGCTAGAGTCTCCAAGTTGAAAGGGGCCGAGTTTGGGCACAACTATGGCTGTGATTAAAACAAAGACATAAAGAACAATGCTTCTAACTTTTTGGTGGCAAACAGAAATGTTGGTACTGAAGCTGCTCCCTGCCTCAACTAGTGTATACAGAGAATTGCTTACATAAACATAAGACATCTATTTTATCAGGTGTATCATGACATATCTTAGTTTCCAACATGAAGATTTTGTAACTGGAAATGAAATCGGATTCTATTTAGCAGATGCACAAGCACTTGGCTGGATCTCTGTTCAGTTTCTTGTGCTGTAATAGCTGTCAGCTTAGCAGAAGATCCACAGATAAGAGAATACTTTATACAAGTTCAGAATACAATTATTCTTCTATAGTGTGTATAAATATATCTACCACATATACATATCTTCATACTGATATAGATTGTAACTCTTTGTAACATTATATTTATTGTGTTTATACCCACCTTTTCCTCTGTATGTTTTATAGCCTGAGTTGACATTTGTTGTAACTTAATGCTAATTATTATTTAAAACATTTTATGTGCATATAATAATTCTGTAGCAATTGTATGTCCTGTTTCTAATCCAAGATATGGGACTGAATTTAAGTTTTGGCCTTCTTGTTGACTTTTACCGTGAATATGTTTCGCTGTGGAGTTTTGGGCTATTAGCAATAAAGCATACCTCCCAACATTTATCCAGGAGAAATAGTCCAATGATGTTCACTTTACTATCAGCGCCACTCACTTTCCCATAAGTCAGCCCTTTTCAAGGTCCATGATTTGTGACAGGAGGTACGAGAAAAAATTTGGTATATATTGACATTTGCAATCAGAACACATCTAAAATACATTGCACTCCAGAGTGACAAAAGACAAAGTCTCTGCACTTCCTCCATCATCAGCCTACAACCTGTCCCCTCTACCCAATTTCGGCCCAACTTCTTTGTTCCCTCTCCCCCATTGCATGCATACCTCTATCTCACCTCTTCAACCTGTCTTATCTCCACTGGCACATTTCCATCCTTCTTTAAACACACGCTCATCTCACTAATTCTTAAAAAAGAATCTCACTACCTAGGTTGTCTCTTCAACTACCGCCTTATTTTTCTTTTTGCCTATTCCTCCATTCTACTTTAGTGGTACAACTGCTTGTCTCACTTTCTTTCTTGTCACTTCATTTTTGATCCTCTGCAATCCGGCCTTTGCGCCAAACATTACACTGAGACTGCACTTACAAAGGTCTACTAACAGCAACGTCTAAGGATCACTTCTCCATTCTCTTCTTCCTGGACCTCTCTGCTCCTTTTGACTCTCCTGTACACCCTTTCCTCCATTGGCCTTTGAGACACAGTTATTTCCTGTCCACTTCCTACCTATCAAACCACTCCTTTAGTGTCCTACCTCTGACACATCCACATCTCCACTCTGCGGTCCATTAGAGCTCTATTCTTGACACTCTGCTTTTCTCACAGTATGCCTCTTCTCTTGTTCATTGGGAAACCAGTATTATTTCTACACTGATGACACCCATGTCTATCTCTCCTCCCCTGATGTATCCTCTTCTGTACTGTCTCATGTATCCAACTTTCTCTTTGCAAACTCGGACCCATTACTTCCTTAAGCTGAACGTGTCCAAAAACAGAGCTTATCATCTTTCCTCCTCACAGAGTCACTACCTCCCCTCATATTTCCCTTACGGTCAATAACGTCAGTCTCAGTCTCACAAGCCCACTGCCTTGGTGTCACATGTGGCTGCATCCTTGGCTTTATTCCTCACATCCAATTTCTCTCCCAGTCCTCTCACTTCTACCTTAGGAATATTGCTTGAATACACCCTTTTCTTACCCAAGATGCTACCAAAACTGTTATCCGCTCTTATCATCTCCCTCTGAGGAGCACTGTGGTGCTTAACAAAGTAACGGTAATAATAATATCAACTATAGTAATAATAATTGTGTTCATGCATGTGCTTTATATTTTATAATGCTTTTAAACCCAATCTTGTTGCATTTATAATGATCTACCTTGAAATCAAGTGTGAGTTTTCAACAACATTGCCATGCATCAGGCAAACTGTGATGAACAAGAAGTGTTCAAAAGAACTGCTGCACATTGCAAGTTAAAGATATATAAAAATACAAATGTGTATGGTCTCACTTGGTACAGTGATTTTTGTTTTCATATCCATATACGTGAACTTAATGTGCGTTACAAATAAATACAGACTTTTAACTCCAGTGTGTGCGTAGCCTAAGCTATTACAGGTGTTAGAATGTGTTTCATTATCAGCACGTTTGTTCATTTTTTAAATTTCAGGTCTTCACCTTCATATGTAGTCTTTATTTATGATTCAGATGTGACCCCCCTGAGTGTTGAGGCCAGAGACAAGTGCATTATTAAGCCCACTTCAGAAGGAACGGGATTGTCTGGGATGTCTGAGGGGTGAGGAGGTTATGCAGTGTCTCAGCAAGGAGACAGAAGTACAGGGTTATTTGATATGTTCAGGCCTAACTAATGAAGCGCACAAAAGAAATTCATTATGAATGATTGACAGTATGTGTATGTGTTTTTACAGGGAATTGCTTAGAACTCTTCATAATCATAGATATGTGTAAACATTGCTTTTAGTTGTTTGTGATACTTTGCTTATTCATTTTAAAATTTACAAACAAAATGATATTTTATTTTAAATCATGCAATAAAATATGTTACAAAATTTGGTGCACAACGATTACAGTTTAACATTCATTACCTCTTCATTGACTGATCTGCAACATAAGATCCGGGACACACTATCCTCTGGAGACAACTGCAGATGGCTTTCTATTTTTGTGACTACAATATATATGGAGGCTCATAATGTTGCTGCCTAGCAGTAGCCCCACTCAAATACAATTATTATTCCGCTACCTTATATGTCATGTGTTCCACACACCTCTTAGATTGTAAGCTCATTTGGCCAGGGCCATCTTTATATTCTGTTTTATGTCATTGTATGTATTTGTTTGTGTCATGTCATGATCCCATCTATATACTCTATATACTGTACATCGCTGCGTAATATGTCAGTGCCTTGTAAATACAAAGTTAATAAAAATTACAAAATACATTTTGCTTCTTGATAATGCTAGCAAGATAGATACCCGTACCGGACTCATACTATGTCTTCTATCATTACTATGTTGACTCCTGCGTTCTGGAAAGCATTCAGATCTTTTGCCTTTAAGGAAATAAATAAATATATATATATATATATATATATATATATATATATATATATATATATAGACGAAAGTATTTGGCCACACCTGTTAGTGATTGAATTCAGGTGTTTCAATCAGTCAATCAGACCCGTTGCCAGAGATGTATAAAATCAAGCACCTATCCATGCAGTCTCTATTTGAAAACATTTGTGATACAAAATGGGTCGTTCTGAAGAGCTCAGTGACTTGGTGCTGTGATAGGTACTGTGATAGGATGCCACCTTTGCAATAATACTGTTTGGGAAATTTCAACCTTGTTGGATATTCCACGGTCAACTGTAAGTGATATTATTAGAAAGTGAAAGCATTTAGGAACAATAGCAACTCATCCATGAATCGGAAGACCCTGTAAATTCACAGATTGGGGCCAACAACTGCTAAGGCGCATGGTGTGTAAAAGTTGCCAACGCTCTGCTGATTCCATAGCTGAAGAGTTCCGAACTTCCACTCGCATTAATGTAAGCACAAAAACTGTGCAGTGGGAACTTAATGGAATGGGTTTCCATGGCCGAGCAGCTGCATGCAAGCATCACATTACCAAGACCAATACCAAGCATCAGATGAAGTGGTGTAAAGCACACCACACTGGACTGTGGAGCAGTGGAACTGTGTTCTGTGGAGTGACGTATCACGCTTCTCTGTTTGGCAGTCAGATGGGCGAGTCTGAGTTTGACGGATGCTGGGATAATGTTACCTGCCTCACATGGTTTGATGAGTTTGGTGTGGAAGAACTTGACTGGCCCAGAACAGAGCCCTGATCTCAACCCCATCGAACACCTTTGGGATGAACTGGAACGGAAACTGCAAGCCAGGCCTTCTCCTCCAACATCACTGCCTGACCTCATAAATGCTCTTCAGAATGAAAGGGCACAAATTCCCACAAAAACACTTCAGCATCTTGTGGAAAGCCTTCCAAGAAGAGTGGCAGCTGTTATCGCTGCAAAAGGAGAACCGACTCCATACTAAAATATATGTATGAATACAATACCATTACAGTCCCTGTTGGTGTAATGGTCAAGTGTCCGAATACTTTTGTCCATATAGTGTATATTGCTGAGGTGATGCAATGAACCACAGCAACAAATCAGCACTTAGCTGCCAATGATTATTTGGTATGTTTGCTATGGTCTACAATATTAGTAAATAAGTCCTACCCTTTATTAGGGCTAGGGAAATTTACAATTTATCAAGCCCAATACATTTTTTGTGTATGTTGTAGAACATATTCACTTCCAGTGCACTTTGCATGTGTCATGGTTGAAATATTTTTTTTATGCTATGTTCATTGATGGGTGTCATCGGATGTCATCATTGTGCTCAAGTTCATTTTTTTATGTAGCTATACTAAATAATTGAACTCTACATTGTTGTTTCAAACTGAGCTGCTGACTTTATAGTCTGGAGAGTGAAAATTCATTAGCTATTAAATTTCTGCCTGGACCCACTAATCCTGATAGTTGAAATTAGCCTGATTACTGTAAACTAGCAAATGGTAGGAGAACTTACTTAAAAAAGTAGGGAAAACTAATACATAGGGGTAGGAGTAAACAGAAATTAGAGGTACATTTTTGGTAAACTTGTGGTAAATGTACTCCAAGTACATTTACCCCCAGTTTACCAAAAATTGACTTGAAAAAACTGAAAAAAATCAAAATAGTGTAACTACAGTGATATAATTTAAGACAAAGGACGCTTCCATTTTTATCTTTACTATTTCAAAAACCTGATTAAAATATATGAGAAAAGACAATAATGTTTTTTTTTTAATTTTATTATATTATTAAAATCAAGTACAGTGAATGCACTCACATATATATTGATTCTCAAAGAGCCTAAAATGCCAGAAGGGTGAATTACAATGTCCCTCCTATTCCAATCAGCAGCCTCTTAGGAGAAGGTTCGTAGAGTTCTTTGTAAACAAATTCTGTCTTCCTCACTGTCATTTCACCTCATGAATAGACTGATTTTTCTGATGGGTTAATCCTCCTGCAGAATCTGTACAGCTGCTGGCTTCAATGTGCGCTATGGAAAGGGATTACATGACCAGTGCCGTAATTTGACATTTTAGTGCCCTGGGCAAAATAGAACATTGGTGTCCCCCCAATATATCTTGGTGGGAGTAGATGCTGCTTCTCAGTGGTTACACATATAGCCGGAGGAGATGTGCCTAGACCATTACAAGAACAATGCCTTTCTCAAACATAGTGCTGTACTCTCCTACCTGTTCTTGCTGTTTTGACAACCTGGAGCCGCTGCTCCGTTGATGCTTAGCTAGTTCCTGTAATGTTGGGTCCCTGTTTGGAAAAGAGATTGCTACAATTCACCTCCTGGAAAGTTGAGTAGTGAGTGAATAATCTAGGGCTCCCTCCCCCCAACAAGGTGAACATTACATCAGTAGCTTTTTTGTAGCGTTCCCTAATCTGGAACACCCTACCATCCCCTCACCTCTCTCCTGAGCTCGGAGTCACGCACTTCCACCTTCCATTAGTGATATCTCCAAGTATGTATCATATATTTATGTACTCCAAAGAAAATCCCCCTTCTCTTCAACTCCCTGCTCCATGAGTATCCCTCTATTATATCCAGACCCACATCCCATTCTCGCCAGACCTCTTCCCTCATTCTCTCCAGTCCACCCTCCTGTTCTCTCCAGACCCCCCTCCTCTTCTCTCCAGACCCCTCTTCTCACCAACCCCTGCAATAATTTAATTACCTTAGTGCTCTTGAGCTTCTCTTCTTCTTCTCTCTGCTTCTTCTCTCTGTGTCTTATTTCTGCATCTTCTGGCTCCCCTTTGTTACTTCTGTTCTGGCTCCTCTTGTCTCCTCCATTCTGAGTCCTGAAGTTAATTTTGCACATCGGGACGCTGCAGTGAGCAGGGAGTCGTGCCTTCCTCATTTTTTAATGGGAAAATACAGCCCCGGTTCTGCCCCATGGTATGCACCACATCATAGTTTGGTGTGGATTTGGCATGTAACGGGCGGGCGGGTGTTGCACCCGCCTTGGCCTTGCTCCCTCATTATGGCACTGCACATGACCTCCCGAGTATCTCAAAAATGGTGATACACTGGAGTAAAAGTATAGGCCACAAGGTGCATTTACCAACAATATACCACCAGATCTGCACTTTTGTTTTCTTAATTTTAGAGAACATCCCCCTAGCCTTTGTACTAAATATAATAAAGGTAATGATCTCTTACATGTAGACCAATTAGAAAGGACCAGAGGGTAAATGTATTAAAGTGTGGATTTTGCAATTCGGCGACATTGCAGGGGAAATTTAAAACAGCAATGGCTTAAAGGCAAGTTTTGAGTGGGGCTGTTTTTCAGAGTTTGGGCTAGGCCTGCCAAGTCTTCACCTGAAGCCCCCCCAGCCGGCTGCTTCTGATTT
Source organism: Mixophyes fleayi (assembly GCF_038048845.1). Classification (NCBI taxonomy): domain Eukaryota; kingdom Metazoa; phylum Chordata; class Amphibia; order Anura; family Limnodynastidae; genus Mixophyes; species Mixophyes fleayi. Next base: position 220,422,967 of record NC_134404.1, read on the forward strand.
TATTCTCTGCTTAATAATTGGTGGAGCCGACTTCCGCATCACGTGACCTCCACTAGTGCGGTCAGGGGCAGGGCCAGATTATCCATAGAGCTAACTGGGCTACAGCCCAGGGGCCTATGGCATCCAGGTGGCACTTGAAAGTGCTCAGCAGCAGTATTGATCGGTCGGGTGCAGGGGCGTCCCCGGCGTGATCAGTGCTGCTGAGCACTTTCACTGCGGTCCTTCCCTGGCGCGCTGTAGTCTCCTTACTGAGGAGATCTCGTGAGTCTCACTCTCACGAGACCTCCTCAGTAAAGAGTGTACAGCGCGCCGGGGAAGGAGGTAAGTGCCGGGGGGGGGCGAGGCGTTCAGCTCGGATCACGGGGGGGGGCCCTCACGGGGGAATGGAGGCCCCCTTAGCCCAGGGGCCTCCATTCCCTTAATATGGCACTGGTCAGGGGGCATACCCAGAGGAGTAGGAGGGAGTGCAGTGTGCTGTCCCTTTTCCTCTATGAAGGCTGGAGGGAACTATGCCAAGTTGCCATCCTGTTTGGTTCTATTCAGCTACAATTGCCTTTTATAAAGTTGTGTGTTTTGCTTATTAAATTATAAGAGCTGTAATTCTAACATTAAAAGTATTGGAGTTTCAGACCAGCTCTCTCAAGAACAGTGTCTGCTGTATAGATTAATCAGGTGTAAGAATTTCAATAAGTTGCTGCCTCTAACAATTAGCACTATCTGTTCTCTCTCAGTTGAACATTTCATATCCTTAGGCTAGGTACACACTGGAGACTTTTCCGACCAATCTGTTATCTACAATGATTGTACCTACGACTGAATGTCCTGGTCCTATAGTCGTTTAGAGATGACAGCACAATATACATTCATTAATTCCTGTCACACTGATTAAAACCACCTTGTTATAGCTATCTATGTGTCATAACGAATTTTCTTTGCTTCTGTGACTCTAAAACAAAATATTCAGTTTTATCAAACAAATTAATAATTCCATCTACAGCACTCTCTACATTTAGTCACCAGGACAAGTTCATTGCCGGCATCTGTTGAAAAGACCACGATTCTATAAACTCTATGGAGACCGTGACCGTGAGTGCATACACACTACATGATCAGAAGGTGATTGGAACCTGATTAGTAACAGTAGTACTAACCAATTGAAACGACAGTCGGCACTTTGGAACGACTGTCGTTCATCGTGTAATTATACACACTAATGCGATATGTGGCCGAACGGTCATGTATCGGTTCATTGTCCCGTAATGGTTGGCTGAAAAACCTCCAGTGTGTACCTAGCCTTATGCTGAAGAGTAGTAAGTCGACCACTGCACAGACTTTGTATGTAACAATAGGTTATGTTTGTTTTTTTCCTTATAATTATTAAGTCTATGGTTAATAAGGTTCTCAGAAGATATTGAGAATGTACCTTTATTTCACTGTCACAACCACTGCCATTCAAAAATCAGGAGTGCTATGAACTAATATCACACAAAGGTATCAAAGTGCACAGCTGGAATGATTTAAATCATATAGATTTAATTATAGCCTACTTGAAAGCATCACTTTGAATTCACACCTTCCCTCTAGGCAGTCATCAGAGAACAAGTCCCAACGAATCACTGCAATTACCTTTACAAACTATATTTACACTTATGCATATGTTGATAAAATATTTTGCTGAATGCTTAATGAAACCATGCTCGTCAACACCCTCCACCCTTGGGAGGAAATTTACGTTATATATATTTACGTATGTATGTATATGTGTGTATGTATATATATATACATATATATATATTCCCAACACACGTGGGCTTGACTAGATTTTAGCTGGTACACTGATAGAAAAAGGTTGCCAACCCCTGTGTTATAGCATGCATCTGGGACTGTCAACATTACTGATTGGGACTTAGATCAGCCCTATAACTGGTGCAGCAGATGCAGCAGAAAAACAAGTAAGTTTGATGTGCGTAGAGCTTGATCCGGATATGGTTACGTGCACTTAAGTTTTTTACGCCCCTATTGTACATTGACTACCGCAGAAAAACCCTTCCCCGCTGAGTTCACTCCCCGAAATCGTACGCTGTAGTAAGTGTCCTTTGTGCTCTGGGAAATGCACAGACGTTTCTGCCGGTTCCGGGCATGCATAGAGTGATTTTGCGTACAATACAGTGCTTGATGAATCAGGCCCCATATTTTTAATGGAGTATTCCAGGCAATGAGTGTACTTTTCATCAAGTCCCCCAATTAGTAAAACTGCAGGGGCCTCATTGCCAAAATCCTGTTCAGGAGATAATCCCACCCAAACATTATGATTGCCCAGCATAGTGGACCTAAATTCAGCTAAAAAGGTGCAGTTTTATACCTTGGCAAAACCATGTTTTGCTGCCAGGGGAAGAGACGGGTTAATTTAAAATGTACAGACAGATTTAGAGTTTTGGGTGTGTTGTAGCTTAACTCTAAATTGCAAAAATAAAGCTAACCGGTATTTGTGTGCTACATGCAAAAGCAGGAAGTAATTCAGTATTTTCGTTGCATGCACAAAAACATGTATTTGTGCATCACAACATGGTTTGCCCAGAAGCATATTTGCACCATTTACCCGAATTTGCTCCTAATTCTTAATGAGGCCCAGGGTAGGCTGTGTTAGGCTGTGTTAGGCTGTTGGGTGTCAGCTGACGGCAGAGGCTACTGCCCTGCTGGTTGGGGGATGGCTTCATTAAATAAAAATGTGTTTAGCTTTCTAACAATGTATTTTGCATTTTAGATTCATCTCAGTAAACGTTACGGTTCTCTGTTATCAGACATCAGGCTCTGAGAAGGGGTGGGGTACGTAGTGGCGATGACTACAATAACAACAAGAATGACACCAACATAAACATCACAATGACCATCAATGCGACAGTGAATAAATATTTACATACCATTATTTAGATGTACTGTATCTCTGGCAGCAATTATAGCCATCACCTGTAAATTGCAAATAGAGAAAATCCGGTGACTGCTAAGGTTGTCATTTACAGTGTTCACAGTGCGATTGGCGCTTTTAAGGTGGCAAGAGGTGGACCCGGCGCTAGAATATATTATAGAGGCGTCGGGCCCACCCATTGCTGTTGTTTATGTTTATGTCAGTGTCATTATTGTAGTCATCGGGAAACTGACTACCACGGCTGAGAAGCCAGCTGCAGTGTGTCAGATTACCTCTCACAGATCAGTGCACTCTAACCCCATATTCCAGAATAATGGGCAAGCTACAATGCCAGATGGATATTAAACCAGGGCAGGTATACTGTATTGAGGAGCACAAAGTAATGCGTCACCTGACATTGAGCTTTAACCAATAAAAATCAGCATTCCTTTACTCCGTGACTCAAGGTGCCTGCAGGGTTGAAAATTTCTCTCAGACAGCCTACGTGGTCAGATGAGGTCACTGTCTCAGATGTTAATTGGGATTAGTAATCTTTTTGGGCCCATAAACACTGCAATTTGTGTCCAGTTAAGTCTAAAACAACCTAATTGACTGTCAAAATTGCAACATGTAGGGGCGCTTGTTCTGATGTGACCTTTTATTGTACATACGTGGGTGCATATAATGCAATCTGTTGAGTGTGTTTATGTACAGCAAGTACTGTTTAGGCAGACCATACTTACACCCAGAATCAAATCGAAATGTATCTTGAGATGCACTTGGATTTGAATACATCTGGAACTACGTTCAAGTTCAGTGCTATTTTTTAAAAAATGCATCTTACGTGCAAGTTGCGTAAAGACATGAATCAGGCCCAGTAATTGGGGCAGTCAACAGGAGGTTTGTGGAGAAGAAACTAGTTGTTTTAGGGAAGTTTCTACAAGAACAATAAAGAGAACGGAGTAACAGATTAAAATTGTAGGCACATGAGAAATAAAGATTATTTCCAACAATGAAAAATATATTACATGTGCCACTTTTGTGTGTTTGAGTGGTTAAATTACATTGAGTAAAATAAACCTAAGTATAAAGAGCTCCTGGAAGGTCAAAAGGCATCATTTTTGAGGAGGTGTAAAATCAATTTGTGTGGCCCATTGCTAGATGCATTTGTGTGCCTAGACTGCACTAAGCAAGGCACTCTTCTGAACCGCTCAGAGGATGCAACCCCACAGACACAAATCATCTTTGCCAGCAAATCTATGGTGGTGTTTTTATTTGCTGTTTATTACAATAGCTCACAATATGAGGCTATTTAATTAGTGGTTAAAAAAAAAGTTAATAATGTTCTTGTTATCGGATTGTTGTTGTATAGTATCACCCACTTCTATTTGCATTCTTCTTATTACAATAATACCATACAATGCAGTAGTTGCAGGGAGTATATATGCAGCATTCACACTGGGCTTATATGATGATATTGATTTATTTATCTATGTCTTGGCACCTAATTATAGGTTGGCAGGTCACATTGCTTCAGTTTCATCACCGACCGTATATATTCATCATTAACTTCTGTTGAATGATACAATGCATATTTAATTCCGAGTATGCTGCAAGTTAAAGAATAAAACCAACCCGTCTGCAGTCAGTTGAACAGGGTGTATCTTGTGTACTTGTTAAATGATCAGTTGACAGCCATTCTAAAAACATGTTATTGTCACCATTTCACTACATTTTTATGTCGGTTTGCAAGCTTAAACATTTGTTAAGATAAATAAGACAGGTGGCCATTGTTAGGATCAAAGGACCAGGGTTTTGACATCATTATTCACCTCCCTGCCGGGAGATCCTGGAGAGGAGAGCCCGCTGCTGAGTCTGGGGCGGGGCTGTGTGAAATGCGTAATTAAGCCCCACCCCCTGCTGCTCAATACCACAATTTGCGGCCTAATAAAGCGGGGGTTTGGGGACAGAGTGATGTGTTTTGCTGCAAATCATGTCATTAAGCTCCGCCCCCGCCCACTTCACTAGGGAAGTGGGCAAGACGCGGGAAGTTGAGCTGCTCTCTCGGAAGTCTGGGAGAGCTCCTACAAATTCATGAGTCTCCTGGACATTCCAGGAGACTAGGCAGTAAAATGGTTACACATTGTTCCCTTCCGCACATATTGGTTCATTTTATTCCAAACATCCTCCTATGAGTATTGAATATATAGCATTATAAAATATTAGGCTTCTAGTGGACAAAAGGTTATTGTTGTGACTGTGTCTGCTTTAAGCTTCCTTATCGCCTGGTTCTACACGCTAATTACAGGTGTTAAACATATATATGTAGCACAAGCATAATGTAACACTGGAAGTGCAGACAGCTGGTCTATCAGGTTGCATAAAATGACATTTCCACCCATACTTTGTTTTCCTGTCAACTAATGAGGGAGTGATTAATACAATATCGCTTGATATCTTACATCTGACCTGTAGGTTTTATATTTTAATTTGGAGGCAACTTATACCATCTTATATCTGGTTCATGGTTTGCACCTACTCAAAAATTACTTCTCATCCTTTTGTACAGCGTGAGAATGTATATGTTGGTCAAAATAATCTTCCCATTTGTACAGCGCTATGGAATATGTTAGAGTTGCATAAAATAATTATGAAACTAATATTTCAAGGGGTTTTGGTCTTGCTTCATTTCATAACAGGATCTTCTTGGTTGCTATTTGAGTGTTATTTCTAAATTGTTTTTGAATAGGATAAATCCTGTGTGATTTGAATTTCATCACTTTTTTGCCAAAAAATATATCTCAATGCACCACAATATCTTTAGTAATTGTCACTTTCTGTCATTTAGTTACCCCATTTGTCACCTGTAAAGTAAACAATTCAATATGTTACCTTCTTATAGCATATTTTTACTAATTTGAAACAATGTTCACTTATTACCTCCGTTTTAATAGTGCCGTGTCTCGTGACAATTATAACGCATTCTTACTATTAAATGGCAATAAAACCATACTTTATTACTTTAGCATCTGCTATTATTATATATGGATATTTTGGCAGAGGGTTTAATCTGAAGAAAAGCAAATGCTATGACTAAATCCTACAGGAGGAAATTGAGAGGCAAAAATAGACTATTTATTAGATTTTTTTCCTTTACTATATTTTAAATTACACATGATACTGAGCTATAAAACGTTGTATGCATAGCATGGACATGATGTAATATTCACCATTAAATTTTCTTCATAAAATAACATTGGTAAAAATTCACTTGTTCATGCTTTCTGGACAAGTAAGAGAATATATTTCTATAAAACAAATGACCTCTTTTTTCAACTCAATTCCTCTCAATATTGTTGCAGGGACAGAAGGTTTCTCATTAGTATGCCTCCTATATTAAATCATTCCATAACCTAGACGGCGTGGCTCTGTTGCTAGGGTAACAGGAGCTATATTGAAGGGGTGGTACTTGTACAGCAAAATGATTAGTGTGCAGAATTGTTGTCCAAATTTACTGTTGACCTAGACAGGAAAATTTGTGCATATGTGTAATTTGAAATAAGGCTGTCCTGTACTCTTGAGTTTCATCAAATTCAACACATTAAATACTCAGATCAGTCCTTGAACAATTGCCAGTTTTGCTAGATACTTGTAAAGTTGTCAGCTGTCCCTAATTTCCCAGGCACAGTCCCAGGTTTTAAAGATTTGACCTGGTGTCAGAATAGTACTTCAGAAGCACAAGGCACACTATCCATGCGACGTGGTATGTCCCCAACATAACGTGGCCACCCCTTAATGTGACCTGACCCTCCCACCACCCCTTTTGGGAGATATGTACACATGCAGTATGCCACTAAAAATGTGGATTGATGAGCTCCAAGACTTTCCTTTCAGTTAGTTCAGTTTAGTTTTTTCTGCATTATGTTTTGAAATTTAAATTTTTGGTTGATGCACATTTTTAATAAAAGTGCTAACGGTATTACATTCATATTTATAAGCTGGGAAATTACCACGCCTTGACTTCAGAGCGTGGGACTTGCCCAGCTTGAGAAGATGATTGCAATGCCAGTTATGAGTCATTTCTGGTGTGGCTGTTAACAGAGCAGGTTGTGCATTGTCCAATCATGTTTTTTTATTTTCTCTACCCATGGAATACCTGTTGAAGTTCCTGAGGATGCCTCCCTAGATGAGCATATAGAGTGGTTAAAAATAGATGTGTGCATTTATATTTGCAGGCCCGATTCCCATTTGGAATTCATCCCTTGCTTACCGGTGTAGGACCCTGTGCTGAAGATTTTCCTGCTACAGGGTCACCAGTCCTGGCTGGCATAGCTTAGAATTGCCATTTTCGAGAAGACCCCACAGATTTTGCCTATACTAGATTGGTTTCACTGTTTTGGGAGGGCCACAGTCCCCGTCCCCCCCCCCACCCCCAAATCCCCCCATTTATTTTTTTTAATGTTAATGCCAATTTAGGCTCCATGCTGACCATCATCGTCAGAGTGTATCTTGCACCCGGGGGAAGCAGCTGAAACACATATGTCTCCTAAGAGTGCTTCCTACTGTATATAGTATGTACAGTGCGCATGACACCCTTACTGTACTTTAGCCCAAACCTTCCCTTCCCCCTTCTGCCTCTCTAAGAGTAGAAAAGCTCAACGAATATCTCTATGCTTGGAGAGGCAACATCTAAGTATGCAAACAGACTATACCATTTTACCGCTCGTACTGAATGAAAGATGGCATTTTGCGCTTCAGTGTTGTACTTACTAAAGCCTACATGAGGCCCTATACAGTCAAGTCCATAAATTTTGGGGCATCGACACAATTCTCATATTTTGGGCTCTATACACCACCACAATGGATTTGAAATGAAACTAACAAGATGTGCTTTAACTGCAGACTTTCAGCTTTAATTTGAGGGATTTACATCCAAATCAGTTGAACGGTGTAGGAATTAACAGTTGAACGGTTTCTATATGTGCTTCCCACTTTTTAAGAGACCCAAAGTAATGGGACAATCGACTCAAAAGCTATTTCATGGACATGTGTGGGCTATTTCCTCGTTATTTCATCATCAATTAAGCAGGGAAAAGGTCTGGAGTTGATTCTACGTGTGACATTTGCATTTGAAATCCGTTGCTGTCGACTCTCAATATGAGATCCAAAGAGCTGTCACTATCAGTGAAGAAAGCCATCATTAGGCTGAAAAATCAAAACAAACCCATCAGAGAGATAGCAAAAACATTAAGCGTGGCCAAATCAACTGTTTGGAAAATTCTTAAAAAGAAAGAACGCACCGGAGAGCTCAGCAACACCAAAAGACCCGGAAGACCACGGAAAACAACTGTGGTGGATGACAGAAGAATTTTTTCCCTGGTGAAGAAAAACCCCTTCACAACAGTTGGCCAAATCAAGAACACTCTCAAGGAGGTAGGTGTATATGTGTCAAAGTCAATAATCAAGAGAAGACTTCACAAGAGTGAATATGGAGGGTTCACCACAAGATGTAAACCATTTGTGAGCCACAAAAACAGGAAGACCAGATTAGAGTTTGGCAAACAACATCTAAAAAAGCCATTACAGTTCTGGAACAACATTCTATGGACAGATAAGACAAAGATCAACTTGTACCAGAGTGATGGGAAGAGAAGAGTATGGAGATGGAAAGGAACTGATCCAAAACATACCACCTCATCAGTGAAGTATGGTGGTGGTAGTGTCATGGCATGGGCATGTATGGCTGCCAATGGAACTGGTTCCCTTGTATTTATTGATGATGTGACTGCTGACAAAAGCAGCAGGATGAATTCTGAAGAGTTTCGGGCAATATTACCTGCTCATATTCAGTCAAATGCTTCAGAACTCATTGGACGGCGCTTCACAGTGCAGATGGACAATGACCCGAAGCATACTGCAAAAAGCAACCAAAGAGTTTTTTAAGGCTAACAAGTAGAATGTTATGCAATGGCCAAGTCAATCACCTGACCTGAATCCGATTTGAGCATGGATTTCACTTGATGAAGACAAAACTGAAGGGAAAATGCCCTAAGAACAAGCAGGAACTGAACACATTTGCAGTAGAGCCCTGGCAGAGCATCACCAAGGATGAAACCCAGCGTCTGGTAATGTCTATGCTTTCCAGACTTCAGGCTGTAATTAACTGCAAAGGATTTGCAACAAAAGTATTAAAAAGTGAAAGTTTGATGTTGGATTGTTTAGTTTGTCCCATTACTTTTGGTCCCTTTAAAAAGTGGGAAGCACATATAGAAACCATTGTACTTCCTACACTGTTCACCTGATTTGGATGTAAATACCCTCAAATTAAAGCTGAAAGTCTGCAGTTAAAGCACATCTTGTTTGTTTCATTTCAAATACATTGTGGTGGTGTATAGAGCCCAAAATATGAGAATTGTGTCGATGTCCAAATATTTATGGACTTGACTGTATCTCTCCATTTGCAGCTGCAGAGAGAGTGACAGTTGATGAAAACATTTGAATGATGCATAACTCATCAGTTGCATTGCTTGTGATTTAATTAGTAGTAACAGCTAAACAACAGAAGGACATGATGCATGCTGAAACAGTGACACAACTTTAAGTCAGTTGTGATCATACTTTCCTATTCTCCCAGTATGTCTGGAAGACTCAAAATGCATGGATTTCTCTCAGACTCCTGGAAGAGTGGGAAACCTGGATCTGCGAATCACGTTATCATGGTTCCATCCCCTGATTACACAAGTCGCAGCATTGTGCAACGGGGTGACAGAGACGTGATTCGCAGGATTTGCAGCGTCACGCACCTCATAACTTGTTACCTGGCTACAACCAGAGCAGCCATTTAAAAATATTTTGACAAACTGTAGAGGCATGAGAACTGTATTGTCTATCCTTTACGTGCATGTCAAAGCAGCTCAGTTCATTGTCTTAAAAGGTCTTTGCAACACACTGCCATATTTCTGTAACAAACAATTCCACATTCTAAAAAATGACATTTGTGGGCATATTTAATAAAACTGGAGATGTTACCGATAGCAACCAGTCAGATTCTAGCTGCCTTTTTGTAGAATGTACTAAATAAATAAATAACTAGAATCTGATTGGTTGCTGTAGGCAACATCTCCACTTTTTCAAACTCGCAGTTTAGTAAATATACCCCATGGTGTATATATTGTACATACAGATTTAAAATAAGTGGCCTACTTTTATGGGTTTGGTTCCACAGAGAAAAATACTATAAACATACTATTCATAATTTTTGCATTTCTATTGTTCTAACCTATTCTCTGGTGTCACTAAAAATGCTAACTGTTAAATGCTTTATTAAAAGCATATATTTATAAAAAAAAAATGTTCTTAAGTCACAATCAGATTCATTCTAGCATGTAAAAATTATATTTAATGTTATTGGAAGCAAACTGCATGTCTAATTAAATATGAAACGATTTTTTGAATTACAACGAACATATAATAGCGTTATAATGGAGCAATCAACTCAGATTGGGAACTGATGGTTAAATTAACCATTTCACAAGCAGTTTGACATCAGGCTAGTGGATTTTTGTCTAAAATTCAAATTACATTTGTTATTATTTATCAAGCACATTTTTACACTGATTTACTGATTAGATTTTAAATGTAAGGGCAGAGAGATCCAATTGTAGTGTTAAAGAGCAATTCTCTTTTAAATCGCAACTCCTTCTGTAATACAAGTTCTCCTCCTCCGTCTCCCTAAGGAGAATGAATGCACGTGTGCGGCTTTGTCCTGCGAATACAATCTTCATCCCTGCAGTTAGAGATGCTTTTGATAATTTTGACAATTGTACAGTGACACATAGGAAGCTAAGCACCAGTAGGGTCAAAGAAAATGTCTGTGAGGGGACTGCAATTTTGGAGTGTGAAAAAGAAGAAACACACAAAGACAAAACCTGCCTCATCCAAGATCAGCAGACCTCCTTTACAAGGTATTTCTATGTACACATATACTCTCTTTGTCTGTTTTGTAATAGAGTAAATCTTACAACACTTACATCTGTAAGGATTTTGGAGGGGAATATGAGAGGCTGAATGATTGCTGTGGTTGTTATTTAAATGTGACTATATTATATTTTATTATTTATTATATTTTGACTGAACAGTAAAAAGGCCAACTGTACCTTTGTCAAGTTCTTGTGGTATAAGCAGTCAGATTCATCATCATCATCATCATTTATTTATATAGCGCCACTAATTCCGCAGCGCTGTACAGAGAACTCATTCACATCAGTCCCTGCCCTATTGGAGCTTACAGTCTAAATTCCCTACTAGATTCAAATTTCATTCATGTGTGTACGAGTAAAGAATTTAAGGGTAAAAATCTGGTGTAGCGATTCATGATATTCAAGTAGTATAAAGGGCTGTAGGTAGACAGACAGGTCGATGGATAAGCTGTCCCAAAATGACCATTTATCCTGTTTAGGATTGGTCAGATGTTGATTATAACTTGATAAAAAATATGGTCAGCTGACGATCACAATCATCATCATCACCATTTATTTATATAGCACCACTAATTCTGCAGCACTGTACAGAGAACTCACTCAATCTAAAGATATTATGGTCAATAGGATGAGCATTTCTGTTAAATTTACCTTTTGACGTCTTTCTGGTAGCAGAGGTGTTATTATAATGTCGTTTTAAATTTTTAATAATAGGAATTAAGGGTGTTAGAGCCAAATGTAATATGGAACATGCAAAACTGTCCAGTGTTCTCCCCAGCGCTTATTTCCTGGGTGCTCCACCTGGCCTTTTTTACAAGCCAGGTGGAGCACCCAGGACTCTGTTAGGCTCTCTTGGAGCCCAACAGAGTCCTATTATTATAATAGAATAAACCATTGTTTCTCCTATTAGAACAGGCACTATGTGAGCACTACAGCCAGCAGTGTGTTAGACCACTGATCACCAATCTGACCAGTCCTGGCAGGTGTGGGCAATAAGCTCCAACATTTTTCAATATTATTGCAAAGTATTACAACTGCACCCACCCGGTTACTTCTTAATACCACCCGGCTTGCAAAATTTTCTGAAGAGAACACTGCTGTAGAAGATTATTTGTTCGCCCGGCAGCATATAAGTAAGCTTTGGAGAGCAGATGGAGCAAATAGTGACTTTTGCCAAGAATTAGATTAAGTATATTTTATTATCTCTCCCTTGAAACTTGAAATTAGTATGAAAAAGCATTAATGTTATAAATTCTTAATTAAGTACGTAATTAAAATTTAATTTCAAATGACTACCAAGTAGTATTACACACTAATGTTATAAATAGTTGCCACAATTAGGAGATTGGTTTGAGTATATTGTGTTCCTTTATCTCTATTTTGAACAGGTTGATATTATTGTAATGGAACATTGTGCCGCTTTCACACATGTGACAATAATATCTCCTATTTTATCATTTCATTGTGGCATCTACTATTGTATGATACTGCTGTGCCCTTTCCTTAGTGCATTGTCTATTAAATACGGATGCTTTGGAATTAGCCAGCCGAATCCAATTTGTGACTTCCCCATTGCTTTAATGTATCCACCGATGAACTATCTGCAATACAGGATTATTATTTCATTTTCCCACTTATGGATGTTGTCAGTCTGGTGAGGTATTTTAAATGATTTAGTATTCTGTCAAATCAAAAGATATGGATTTAGTACTTCATTCACATCGAATAATCAATCAAATACCCTATTACCTACAGCAGTGGTCAGGGAACAGAAGTAAATTACCCTGAATGGGGTAATAATGAAATTCCTGGGGGTAATGCTGCAGATTCACATGCTATCATGTGAATTGTAGACCCCTTTAAATGTGAAATTGCTGTTGTACCAGAAGAGCCTCAAGGGTTGGCAGAGGCACTTCTTGAGCTTCGATGCAACAGCTGCAAAGGCATCAAAATTGCACGAGGAGGCAGTTAAAAAGTTGCTGCCTTTTGCAACATTCTACCTTTGTAAACAAGGATTTTCCACTTTAAGCAAACATAAAAACAAAGCAGAGAAATCGATTGGACGCTGAAGACTGTATCCAAATTGCTCTGACATCAAAATGCCCCAATATTGATGTTCTCGTATCAAAAATTAAGCAACATCATTTCTCCAAAACCTGAAGTTTTAAAGTTGAAGCTTTCAAAGAAATTTTGAATAGATTCAATACAATTTTGAATTCCAATAATTAATAATATATGATTTCCTTCCTTTCATATCAAGGGGGTAACGTCGGCGTATCTAAATATATTTGGGGGTAAAAGGTAAAAAAGTTCCCTGACCCCTGACCTACAGTATCAGTTCAGTTTTCATAATGTATGGGAGGGGTTCATTGTTGCTTGGTAAGGCTAATCGAATATTGTGCCAATTGCCATAACAGTTTAGCCACTATGGCATGTGTCTGGTTATTTAGTTCATCTCAGAGGACTCCAAATAAAAATAAGTTCATTAACAGTGCATTTGCGAAAAAATAAAGTAAAAATTAAGTATATATGTGTGTGTGTGTGTGTATATATATATATATATATATATATATATATATATATATATATATATATATATATATATATATATATATATATATATATATATATGTGTGTGTATTTATATATAGACTACATATCTATTTCACAATTATAATCTGAGACAGTTCCAATATTTGGGGATTGTTCCATGGATAAGTTCTTGTGTCCTGATTCCAAAAGTGGGGAGTCTGTGTGGTGACTTTATTGTGTCACAGTAGACCATCCCCTTTAGTGATTCGTGTCATTGTGCTGCGGGGGCTTGACATTGGGAATCATGCAAAATTGAAGGAGCGTTTTTAAGGGGAGAAGCTTGCTGGGGGATGTAGAGCACTTCGAAAAAACTGGATACACACTTTGGGGGATATGGCACGACCCATACAGCGTCCCCTTCTTATACCCACTGTCCTGATTAGGAAAATCTAAAAGTTGGGAAGTAAGAGAAAGACAGAATTTAATGTAACATGTTTCATATGCAACAGTTTTCATTGATATCCTCCAGTGTTGAGTGTAATTTCAATTACCAGTTCTTCCCTTATTTCCATTAATGTAATTACATTGCCTTTCTGGATGGTAGATGACACTTTTAAAACTTTAGCCAATTAGTGTCAAACTTTGCTAACATTGTATTTGTGTAGGTAGTTTGTACTGTGTCCTGTGATGTTGCTGATATTTATGAAGTTAGTTTTATAAACACTCCTACGATGTGAGGGATCTGATATAAAACATACAGAGCATGGTAAGTTACATTTGTCCTATATCGTTAAAAAAAGACAAGTTTGGACAGGTGTTTTACCATAACAAGAACCATTGCAAACACTTAATTGCTTATTCATTTGAAGAAAGAGGTGTTTACGAGTATATTTATGTCTTGTTTTATGATAAAAACATGTAATTCTTTCTCATGACATGAGCTATTTATTCCACTTGCGTGTTATTAAATGAAAAGCTCCAAGAATGTTTCTATGGTATTATTATGGTATTTCCCACGTCAGAGATTAACCTAACACACCCTGTTGTTCAGTATTTATCATTTCCCCAAGTGACTTTCATCTGTTATTTCCTCGACATTTCTGCTTTATTCCCACACTTTAGGTTATTGCATATACATCCATTCCCTTTCAGGTTCGCTGATTTAGTTATGTGACTTGTATTCAGAAAAAGTAGGATTAATATAGAAAGGAATACAATGTGTCTCTGCAACCATCACCACAAGAGCTTTTGGTTGAGATTCTTTCCCCTGTCAACTGCAGAATGCTGAGAGTATTGTATTACTATGAATGAAGGCATGACATAGGATTTTAAGATGCCTGGGTTGGACTATGATATACAATGTTAATTATGTGCTAATCCTTTATGACATCTGTGTTATGTAAGGCGTTAATCAAGTCCTGAGCCTTTTTCACTGTTTGTTGTCTAATGTACAATATAAGGCTACACATTCATAGTACACAGAAATGAAAAATATGGAAGAATTGCTTAACGCACTCATTCCTAATGTCAGCAACGGTTTGTGTACAAAGGTTACTAAAGGTGCCCCATTTTGTTTGCCAGTCTGGTCGATTTAGACTAAATTGGAACAAAATCACCTTGTGTGGCGGAATAGCCAAACAAAGATGACTGAGAATGATTGATTATACCTGGCTAATAGGACTCGTTTACTTCTGTCTCATTTTGACACTTTAACAGGTGTAGGATATTCTCTGCAGCTGTCCATTAAGCATGGCCTAATGATTTATGGGCATGTTCATCTGTGGGGGGAGGCGTGGCTAGACAGGTCAGAGGTATGGTCAGTTTTTTTCCCTCTTGGAATGGTGGCAGGTATGATAATCTATAGCACTCAATCATCAATTAGTTTTCATCTCCTTTGTTCATCTTCTATACCATTGGTCTGTTTGTCTGTCCGATTATGCATTCGGACAACCCTGCACCAATCGAGATGAAACCAATTGCCAGGTTGTCCAGTTGGATCCTGGCTTGGTTTTAGGGGGGGGGGGTAGGGTTCCGGTCGGACCTCTTGTTGGTGTAAATTGGGCAGAACTTTGACCCGGGGAGCCTGTTCTCTGCCTGCATTCGGACACCCCATGCACTTATTGGGATGAAACCAACACAAGGTGCTCCATTTGGATCCTGACCAGGTTTTAGGGGTGTCATGGTCCCGGTTGGACCCCCTGTTGGTGTACGCTGGGTAGAACTTTGACCCAGGAGCCTGTTCTGGGCCTTCCAATAAATAATTTTGGATGACATCTTAGCTGCTAATTATTTTTAAAATGTTGAAAGTTACATCAAACTCATTGATAAAATATTAATAATCTCAAGATTTAAACCCGGGCAACGCCGGGTACTTTAGCTAGTATTATACTAAATAAAGCAAATGATTGATTGGTTGCTATTGCCTACTGCAAATGTTCTCACTGGGACATTTCTTTCCATTCCATATAAAATGCAATTTCAAAAGGTGAAATAGCTAGAAATTAATTTTAATTTATACTACTATGATTGTAATATGAGCAGACTTAGCCCTATATTATTATAACTATTAGTCATATGAAATAGCTCATTGTTATTCTGTATATAATACATTCCTTGTTTACTATTCAAACTATAGTCATTCATGTGGGAGTTTTAGTTTTCTTCCATTCCTCTGTAGGAGTATAGGTTTGGGCTGTTTGTTTTCTTATTAAATGGAATAAGACGTTTTTGTCTGTCTGTATATCCTAAGTACACGGTGGATTGTCTTTGAAGTGCATCTTGCAAAAGTCTGTGGATTACATAATTATATCTTTACCAGTATATGGTTTGTGAACATTATAAAACAAGTCTTTTTATTCCTTTTATTTAGCTATACATTCACTGCGATAATAAGATAGAACACGTTTTCTATTATCTAGCATGATTGCTAAAATGGGGGTGTGCTTATAAATTATAACCATTTAGCATCTATTTAATCAATGGTATTCGTTTTATTGACTACAATTCTTCATGTAACATGACTTGTGGATACTGGCTTTTCTAAAACCACATGAGATTATTTGAGTGTATGTTTTCTTTATTTTGGTACCTCCATAAGGCACGTTGCCAATCCTACATAAACTTGGCTGCCTAATATAACAAATGTAACTTGTTTGACATTCTCGGGAGGTTTTCCTAATGGCTTTTCTATATTTTGTACAGCTCTTGTAATATTCAGAGTATTATTGATTTTAAATACAAAATCTGACATATAAGACCACTTGCTATTAATGTCAGGACAACTTCAGATTAATCAAACATATGAAGAGCAATGAGCAAGTCTATCTAATTTATGCAGGGCATTATTATAAAATGTAATAATATTTGCTATCACTTCACCTAATTAATAAGCAGTAATGTGAAGTTTCAGCAATGCATTGTGATATCAAATGACTTGGTTTGTACCAATCCATGAATTATAAAAATGATGCTTTATTTCAAGTTAGAATAATTATGTGTAACTTCAGTTACACACATTCATGACTTTTGGTAGTGTGTCCTTCATGACACCTACCTTTTGATGTACTTAGGTCACCCCCCTGGCTGTAACTCAGTTGGTCCCATCTCAGGGTCATGCAGTTTAAAGTGGGCAAACAAGAGTCCCTGAACCTACTGGTGTGATATACATGAACAAGTGTATATAGATGAGGCACGTGAAGAGATACACATATGATTATAATAATAATAATAGGTGCCTGATCATCTAATGGGACCGACTCTACCAGTGACATAATGTCATTCATTCAGTGTTTTTATTTTTCCAGGTTCCGACCATACTGTGGCTTTCAACAAACATACGTCCTTTCTAATTGGCTGACAATGGGAAAGAGGGGGTATTTAATTTTCTTGAGTGCACATTGCACACTTTTTATCTACATTCCCTACCTGCTTCACACAAGATAAGAAGTGGGAGTGGTCACAGCCCCTGGGGGAGGTGGAGGATGGGGACATACAGCATATGAATAACGCTGGGTACACTCTACAAAATGTTCTGATCAATGTGTTATGTACAACAATTTTACTAACGATTGAAAAAAAAAGAAGTCTTGATCAGCATGTAATTCCTGCGTACACACTATACATGTTTTACAAGATAAACCCTCAGATCTGTGCTCTTCATCTGTTATAACCGTTGGCTGAAAATATCATGACTATATGGTGATTGTGAAAAGGAAATTTAAAATGGAACTTCACCTTCACTAATTTTTATCTTTCAAGCAGATTTGTTTATTTTTGTTGCCCCTGGATACGACAGCAGATGCTGCCATCTTGCTGCACAGGTTAAGAGCTCAGCTGCAAGATCATTGTACAATTTGCAGCTGTTCGGCAATGACTTTCAGCTTCTTTGGGGTCTGCTGGATATCTTCCAACATTTATCAGCATATACAATAAGTTATATTTAACTCTAATGAAAGAAAATGTCCACAGGGGTGCACTGCTTAAAGCTAACACATTAAGCCTTTCAGTACAATAAATATAACATCTACACCTGCGCCCCTCTAATTTCAAAGGGTTGGAAACCTACATTTTACATCCCTGCAGCTCTCTTGAACCGGGTCGCCAGTCGTGGCCAATCAGAGCAGTCTCAAAGAGAAAAGGAAAAATTCTTATAACGCACAGCACCCCTAGTGTTAGAGCATGACATGACATCAAAGTCTATTTTATAGCATGCTAATAGTGAAAACAAATAAACAATTTTCCTGAATATGGGATTAAAAGCAAAGAAGCAAAAAAACGCACTCCAAAAAATGTTTATACTTAATTTATTATGAACCACATACATAGATGCAACCTATAATAAAGTATGCATATTTGGTATCTCTATAATTTGTTTCAAGTTGCAGAAAAACAATGGGTTTAAAAAAAAAAAAAATTATACCAGGTGAAACTAAGACATCGCTTATTAGAGAAAATCAACCTACCTTCCAGAGTGAAATCACCAACTCAAACCTCCTACACTGAAGGGGTTAAGCACTGTGGCTTAGTGGTTAGCACTTCTGCCTCACAGCACTGGGGTCATGAGTTCAATTCCCGACCGTGGCCTTATCTGTGGGGAGTTTGTATGTTCTCCCCGTGTTTGCGTGGGTTTCCTCCGGGTGCTCTGGTTTCCTCCCACAATCCAAAAACATACTAGTAGGTTAATTGTCTGCTATCAAATTGACCCTAGTCTCTCTCTCTCTCTGTCTGTTTGTGTGTGATTGTGTGTTATGTTAGGGAATTTAGACTGTAAGCTCCAATGGGCAGGGACTGATGTGAGTGAGTTCTCTGTACAGCGCTGCGGAATTAGTGGCGCTATATAAATAAATGATGATGATGATGGCTCGATTACACCAATAAGTGAGTTTACTTACTATCTCTTGGGGGTAGTAAGTTGGGGATATGGATGAATGGTGACCAGGTGGTACACCTATAATTCTTTCACAACTTCTCTCATTTTTACAAACTTCGTAAGTGTCATTTTATTTTTCTCTTGTCTGGTACCGGGTGACAATACACTAAAATAAAAGATCTCTCTATTTCGAGTCTGACTGCATGGATGCAAAGTGGTTTAAAAAATGTCAGGTTTTGTAATGCAGTACTGACCTTTGTTGGCAGGGTGTATTGTGCCCAAATCTCCCTGAAGTGACAGCATGTTTTGTTTGCTTTCAATAAATAAAAAGGAGAGCTCACAATTTACGCTGTATGGTTTCAGTTGAAGAAATATGTAATTATGTGAGCAGGGATACGTGGTTTAGTTTGTGTTGAACAAACGCACTGAGAAAGTAAATTTTGTAAAGTAAACTGTAAGCGCCTCCATCGTGTCTATATGTTATCTAATATGTGCACAGTAGTCCTGTAGTGAGGCCAAATGTCCGGATCTTAATGTGTGTGTTATGTTACATTATTATTACATTATTATTGTTACATTATGCTCTGGCAGTTAATTTGTTTAGAAAAATATGTATTTATTAAAATTAGTGTGTGATATTGACCCTCTTTGCAAAATCTTTCTTTCTCACCCTCTGTCTCCATACATATATATATATATATATATGTGTGTGTATATGTATATATGTGTGTATATGTATATATGTGTGTATATATATGTGTATATGTATATATGTGTGTATATATATATATATATGTATATATGTGTGTATATATATATATATATATATGTATATATGTGTGTATATATATATATATGTATATATGTGTGTATATATATATATTTATAAGTCAAGTCCATAAATATTGGGACATCGGCACAATTCTCATATTTTGGGCTCTATACACCACCACAATGGATTTGAAATGAAACAAACAAGATGTGCTTTAACTGCAGACTTTCAGCTTTAATTTGAGGGAATTTACATCCAAATCAGGTGAACAGTGTAGGAATTACAACACTGTTCACCTGATTTGGATGTAAATACCCTCACACACACACACACAGACAGACTAACACACGCCACTAAGCATTAATATTATATATATATATATATATATATATATATATATATATATATATATATATATATATTAGTGTAAAATTACATAAAAAATATCTTTAATTAATAGACAGCGTATAAAATTTATCTGCTGTTTAAAGACACTAATGTCTTTGCCATTTGACACTTTCCTTATCTCATGTTCCCCTAAAGCAAAGTCATAAAGATACAATCTGGGGTGTTTTGTGGTTAATCATTATTCAGTCCACACAAATACAATTTCACTTGATTTTTGCGAGTTTGATCCCTCCACTTCAGTAGGAGTAATTCAGGTCTGCAGATGTTTGCCTGTAGCTGTCATGCATCTTTATTTATTATGGGATGTTTATGTTTGAAGTGTGTCTTGACATGGTTGATTGTAATCGCCTAAACAAATGTCTGCTGTAGTTATACAGGCAAATGAAATGACTATAATTATTTTTTCTAACTTTAATTATTTTTCTAACTTTAACTAGTTCACTGACAGATGGTTTTCATTTTCCTCTTTTTAGATATTCCTTTCCAACATTACAAAAATAGTAATTTTGAAGGCATATATGATTGCAAATAATTTTCTAGCAAGGTCTCGAAACCCACAAAGCAAGCTGGTATGTCAAGCCTGTGTAATGCAGTCCTGATCCATAGTCCAGCAACTTAAAATGTCATGCTATATTACGTGTTATAGGCAAATCACATTCAATTTTTAAGCAGGATTAGTTGTAACTTTGCATTTTATAGCATCCACTGCAACTACCTATTGGGCCCAGCAACTACATAATCGTGCACAAATGGATAATTGCTAATTACTAAAAAAACAAGTGTTGCTTCCTATCAACAATGTATTATATGGGGAAAAGCACATGGTCCCTGTTGACTTTTCAGAATTGAACCCTGGGTCTCCATTTCTGGCATTGTATGTACCGTGTGTGAGCTGCAGCAGAAAGATACTGACTGATGGAGGTTGACCTTTGGTTAGGTATTGTTAGCAGCGCCAGACAACAACTGACTATTTAAACTCTCTAGATCTGTTCTGTGTGACTCTGTGGCACCCATTTACATGTTTCTGTCATCCTACATACACTCTTATTTTTCTATTGTGTCTTTTTGATATGAAACTAATTGTGATCCCATTTGGACAGGTCCAAAAATCCTATTTACCGATGATTATAGGTTTGTGACAGGTGGGGTCCTTTGGAGGGAGATAGGGCAGAATAAATGTGGCTATGTGAGATTCAGTTGTTTGACCCAATGACAGCATGACTGATCTATGCAATATTATCTTGACTGTGTTTTGCCTAATTGGACAGAGATCTGGTCATTTGGCAATAGTGCCCAAAAATCATATTGGCATGTGTGTAGCCAGTTCTAGCAGCCACTGTATATCAAGATAGTAGAACTGAATATGCTTTCTTTTTATTGTATTTCCAGTGTTAATTATGCATAAATAATAGGGTACATGTTGACTGAGGTAAGAGTGAGGGTTTTTCATCATCCCTGTGAGAAAGGCACCCTTTCTGTGCATGAATGTGGTGTAGGATAAGCTCAGGGATCTGGGGAATATTTACCCTAGTAGAGATGTTTTAATTCTAGAGACTGGCGGGTTCATGAGCTTCAGAAGCAGTTTCATGCCCAGGTCCCTATTCAAGGTCTCCACATATTTTGGCAGAGGGCAAAAAGGTGTTTTACAATATTAGCTTGTATAGATAAGAAATAACAGATGTGATTTGGGTCCTGAACGTTAGTACATAGTGACTTAATTGGAGTAGGTGACCAAAACATGTAAGCAAGTGTCTGATCTGAAGATACAACCAAAGTTCATGGTTTGGAAGCTCAAGTTTCCTCTGGACCTCCTCAAAAAGCTGACTGCCACTCATAACCATTAGGTGATTCATTTGGAGGACCCTTGTCTGGGACCAATGTTTTAGGTATGTTCCAGTAGGAAATTTAAATTGCGCACCAATGGTGTAATTGGAAGTGTGCCATTAGTTATGTATTTTAACACTTTGTGCTTTCACTAGCAGCATAGTGTGGGACTGATCATGTGGTGTTGAATTATGGGCGAGCACTGTATTCCATGGAACTACAGTCACTAGTACTGGGAGATGGCACTTCTCCATACCTACCCATTACTTTTTTCTCCAAGACCCCAATATTCTATTAAGTAGGACAACTTGGTGGTGGCTTACAAATAGGGGCAGTTGTAAGCTACCGATATGTCTACACCTGTATATCATGCCTGAATTGTGGTTTCTTCCTCTCCACTCCACAAATAAAGTTTCTGATAGCATACTGCAGCTCCTTAAAAAAGAGGGGCAATAGGGACCATGAGTGTTTGTAATAGATAAAGAACTTTTTGGAGTGTGTTCATTTTAATGACATTGTCTCTGACTAGTCAGGGGAACTTGAATATGTAGGTTGACTCTTTTTTAAATCTGACTTTATTTTGGTAAATGTCAGGATCAGAATGGTCTCTGCAACAAATTTATGTGGGTGTCACGTAAAGGCAAATGCATTCTGTAAACCCTCTGCAATGCGGATAGTAGTAAGGTGTAATGTCACAGATTAGAGACACTTCTATCAAAATACGATAGTTTAGGAACCAGGGGGTTGATGATTATATCTAACAGACTGTCAGCAAATAATGCCAATTTAAGATCTTCCTCATAATAATATTTTTATATTGGTGTTGCATTAAAATAACCTGCTGGCAAAGTGTTGCGTATTTAAAGCTTTGCAACATCAATAAAATGTGAGAAGTTTGTTAACTGTTCGCGATACACCTTTGGTTTTGTGTTGTTTCATTTGTTTGTTCCTATGTTCAATGAATGGGTTGTTTAATTTGTGAGGAGAGTACAGGCCCGGCGCTCCCATTAGGCAAGGTTAGGCAGTTGCCTAGGGCGCCGGGCTCTGCAGGGCGCCTCAAAATTAAAAAACAATGACTATTATAGTTTAAAACTGCGGCGACCCCTGAGTATACCTTAAACGGCCGCCACACAGCTTGGGATCGATCCACGGGGAGGGGGAGGGGCTATGGATCACCACCGCTGCCCTTCCCTTCAACAGCTGATGGGGCGCTCTGTCCCCTACCCTCCACTCACTGACTGTCGGGCATGACATCATCATCACGGCCCGACAGTGTCAGTGAGGGACAGCGCAAGGTAAGGAAAGACGGGGGGGGGAGTTTTTTACATTGTGCCGGGGGGGGGGGGGGGGCGGATTTTTTTACATTGTTTCGGGGGGGGTGGTTTTTGTTACATTGTGCCGGGGGGCTGATTTTTACATTGTGCCTAGGGCTCCGAGGACCCTAGCACCGGCCCTGGGAGAGTAGTGATCTTACAGGCTGTTCTGATATATGGACTACAAAGTCGGTGCCAGCAAACATTTTATTACAGTGTAGGCTATGATGTACAGATGTATGATGTACAGACAGGCCACACTTGATTTCTGACAGTGTTGTATTTAGTGTGATAAAAAAATTATTTGCTCATTGAAGCCCGGCCTTTAGATGTAATTGACTAGTTTTAAATTAGATTGCAACTTTTGGCCAAGCACTGTAGGTTAGGTGTATTCATATAAATAAGACAAGGGAAATGTAGTAGTATTCTGTCCTAATATTATATTTTGAGGGTAGCCGTTCACTTCATTTAAATTCTCATTACAGTGTGTTGCTGGTAGTGGTAATTCAAAGGCTATGAGGGTTATTTCCTAATATTGTTCAAAGGGGAAACCAATCAGCAATTAGATTATATATCTATGGTGTAAGTCAGACAGTGAACATGTATGTCTGATTGACTACCATTGTTTAGTGCTCATTTGTCGCTTTGAGTAATGTTAGTAAGCCCATATTTTACCACAAAAAAACCTTAGGGGTATATTTTCTAAACTGCAGGTTTGAAAAAGTGGAGATGTTGCCTATAGCAACCAATCAGATTCTAGTTGTCATTTTGTAGAATGTACTAAACAAATGATAACTAGAAGCTGATTGGTTGCTATAGGCAACATCTCCACTCTTTCAAACCCGCAGTTTAGTAACTATACCCCTTAGACTTTTGTAAACAATTGCAGATGTATAAACGCAACATAGCTTTTTGTGTAGAATGATACTCCCATAAAAGTGCTACTTATAAATAGTAATATGTTTTTTTTAAAAAAAACAAAAAAAAACCTGCTGGGCTGATATAATGCAGGCATAATTCCTGTAAAAATATCACTTTTATATTTAGGACTTAAAAAAAGGTATAGGTCCACCTTTTTTTTTATAAAAATATGTCTCTGGTTAGTCGGCATGTTTTTAATGCACATTTATAAATAATTAGATTACTTTTTTTTATCACGATCACCTATTCAGGTTGGACATATTTAGTCATCAAATCTGCCTCATCAAGTTTTCCTTTACCGAAAAACAAATATAATTTTTTTCCATTGACTGGACCATTATTCACCTTCCTAGTTCTAGAGCATATAAACGTCTGGGGACCAGCTGGAAAATGTCTTTAGTAGAACAAAAGGCAAATCAGTTTTCCATACAGATAGTCCTGTGTGTGGGATTTAAATAAAACTTTGACAGACGTTGAAAAGATGATAACATTTACATCTTACAATGGGCGAACCTAAATGATTTCTGAATTGTAAACATTATGTTAAGCCAAACGGTGACTAGGTGAGGACATCCTACTTGTTCTTGATGTACAGTAGTTATCCTTGAATTTTATAGAATACCAATTAATTTGTTCTACATTGTTTTTTCTTATTGTTTAAAGGATAATTCCACCCAAATCTAAAAAGTTTTTAGTCATGCATACCTCCCAACTTGTCTGTCCCCGACAGCGGGACAGAGGAAGTAGCCACATCCCAAAGGTGGCCATGTACGCAAAGGGGGTGTGGTCACACCCCAGAAGGCTGCCAGCGCATTCCTCCCTGTCCCTAACATACCTCCTCCCCCCCAGCATCCTTTCCACCAACATTCCCACCCTCAGGACAAACATGTCCTGGGTGGGACAGAGCTCTAAAATAGGAACTGTACCGCTAAAATAAGGACAATTGGAAAGTATGGACACTATAGGATCGAAAGGCGGTTGGGAAGAGACTTTTAAACAGAACGAGTAATCAAATGAAACGACAATTGCTACTTCGGGGCTACTCTCGTTCATTGTGTAAGTATATACACTAATGCGATATGTGGCCGAACGGTCGTTTATCGAGTGATTGGCTCGATAATTGTCTGAAAACTCTGTAGCGTGTACCTAGACTTAGGCAGAATTAATGTTGATACCACTCCCCTGTTATCTTCCCGTTGTATGCAAGTGGTGGTCACGGGGGAGTGTAGCTGAGAAACTACTGCAGCCTGTTTGAAACAGGCCATTAGATGAAGTATATAAGAAATTGTGACCTCTACACAGTTCTAAATTTTAAGCGTTTAAGATTTTAAGACTAAAAACATCCATGCCAGAGTGTTATTTGTTTTTATATATTGTTCTATGAACAAATAATAAATACATCTCTCCAAAAGCTGACAAGTGGTCTCACTTATGAATATTAGTTAAAAAGCAAATAAAATCACTATTTGACATATAATATTTATCAAAGACTGTGTATTACAGGGCTGAATAATATAATAGAATAACTACAGTGTTTATACTTAAATAACCATACCAGCTTGGACAACTTGTGGCTTTCCAGGTGTTGTGAAACTAGAAGCACCAGCGTGCTTTGCCAGTCAATAGCCTTTAGTTCAGTTCCAGGCCTGAACTAATCCCTCTTCCACCGCTCTGCATGTTTCCATGTCAGGAGGGAGGTGCTTCTCAATCAGAGCAGAGACAGATTGTGTGGATTCCTGGATTCACACACAGAAGCAGGGCCAACCTGTAATGTGGGAGGATCTTCCACTGTCTGTAATGGAGTAAGGAGCCCCCTCTTTCAAACAATGTTGGAAGCTATTGTCAGGTGATCACCAGGCAGTAACACCATACACAACAGTATGTTAGCAGAGGATTTATGGCAGGGATGCTGATGATAACACTGTAACCTTTGGTGAGTGGTGCAGTGTGAAATACTCGGGAGCTCAGCAGACATGTGGCTTAACCATGAGGTTGATTTATTACGCAGAGCAGGAAAGGAACTTGCACGTGCTAGATATCAGTAGTCAGAAAGTAATAAGCATCATAGACACACACACAGAGATGACAGAACACAATGATTCCAAACACAGAAAGCCTTTAAGCAGTACAAGGATGGAGGGAGCACAGATTTCTCTCATCCCAGCTTCAATAAATTTAGAGATACCATCATTTGAAGAGGTGAGTCCTCTTTTTCAAATGATGTGGCCCTTTAGTAGTTATTGTTTGGGGATTACCTGTGGTCACCAGAAAATAACTCCCTACACTACAATAAACATTAAGCAGCCTAGGGGTAAGAAAGGGTGTTGTATTGCACAGATGTCCCCGATCTTATCTCCAAGAATCTATGGGAAAACTCATTTGAAAGACAATATTCCCCTTTTCAATGTTATGCCCCCTTAGTAGTTATTGTCTGACAATAAAGCATTAAGAATTCTGGATATGGGGTGTTATAATGCCGTTATCTATCCAATCCTGACTTCAATAAACTCAGGGGCACCCTCATTTGATATGGTAGCTAGTTTTCAAAATGATATGCCTTGTTGGGCTACTCCTTATTCCTACATATTTTAGACAGGGCAAACTAGCAAAAGTATGCATGATAATTTTCAGGTGTGAATTTTATTTTGAAAACCTGCCTGTAGAATTCTGCTTTTTGCTGTTTTGGAAAGTTGGATTGATGCCAAATCAAGAACCACAAACTTTTTCTTAGATGTATTTAGAGTGAAAAAAATACACATTCACTTTTCTTGAAATTTCAATAAAAAAAATCATTGTTCATTTTGTATAGCTTTGTTTGCTATATCAGGAGGTATAAACAAAATTATCATATCTTCAAAATTCAAAGTCTTCTGCAAAAACAATAATTTGGGGGTACTGAATAAACAAGTTACTGATAGTGATGTTGAAGCATGACTAGCCCAAAAAGTGGCAAAATAGGCTCAGCACAGAGGTGAGAAAAGCCCCAGTGACAAAGGGGTTAAAATAAAAAGTTATGGTTATTTCAAAAAGTGATTGTAGAGCAAATCCAATGCAGCTGAAAACATTGACGGTGACTTACATGGTGTAAAAATGTGCAGTATCCCCTAACAACCAGCAATACTATTGAATCCGTCTAATACAACAGAGACTTTTCAGAACAAACATGTAATTAATTTGGAATACAGTCCATTTTCACCTTTGTATTATGTTACTAAATCACTCTGTCCTATTTAGGAAAGTAGGCTGATTTGCAGTTAATACATGTATTACAATATGCCTACTTCTTGTTTCATTTAATGGAAAATGTTTAATGTTGCCACAGGTAAGGGATGTTTTTCCTATAAAAAGTAAATCTCTTTTAACTTGTGTTAATGTCATAAGACTTTATTTGATCTCATGGTAACAAAATTATTAGTCATTGTTAATCATGTGCAATAACTAACATGTTGTACAAAACAAAACATCTACAGCTTTAGTGTTATTTGAAAATGATGATTTGCAATGAGGGAACAAAGAAATGGTTGACTTTTAGGTATCTGACCGAGCAGGATAGGGAGTCTGAATCCACCACAGTTTTGTGCAGATTCTGTAGGTGTTGAAATGTAATAGCAGATGGTGTCTTGTGTCAACTGAGAATTGAAACAAATCATTGACACTTTCCTAGGTGTGAAGACTACAGTTGATTGACAAGTTAAATACCATGGGGTCAACAGCAATTTTAGCACATTGTCTGTGTCTCCAAATTCTTCAAAATCTTCAGTATGATTCCAGACAATTTAGGGATGACATTTATTGTTATCAGCTTTAAAGCTGGGGTTCTGGTTTTTTTTCCCAGTAAGGGCTCATATATATTTTGAAAAATATAGTATATCATATTTAAAAGTTACCCTTGTCTTTTTCCACAATGTCCCCATGTCCGTGTTAGTTACTTTTTTCCTTTCTGGTTTTCAGAGCTTTCTGGATAATGGGTTTCCGGATAAGCATGCCCACATACTATGTTATACTCAATTCGAGGCACCCTCTTTGCTATATCACAACTCATCTGCGTACCTACTTCATCATCTTCATCATCACCATTTATTTATATAGCGCCACTGATTCTGCCCCATTGAAGCTTATTGTCTAAATTCCCTCATATACACACAGACAGGGAGAGAGAGATGCTAGGGTCAATTTTTCTAGCAGCCAATTAACCTACCAGTATGTTTTTGGAGTGTGGGAGGAAATCGGAGCACCCGGAGGAAATCCACGCAAACACAGGGAGAACACACAAACTCCTCACAGATAAGGCCATGGTCGGGAATTGAACTCATGACCCCAGCGCTGTGAGGCAGAAGTGTTAACCACTTAGCCACCATGTCGCCCTACACTCCTGGAATGCCCGAGAGATACCAGAATTTAGGGAAGTCCTTCCAGTCTTCGGGGACAGCAGGCCATTCTTCCACATTCCACCCACCTCCTAGTGAAGTGGGATGGACATGGGCAGCAGGTTCAATTCACCACCAGTAGCAGCCAAAATGATGCGATTCACAGAGCCACACCCCCCTGCACTGGACCCTTGACCCTCCCTTACAGAATCACTCTGAGGGGAGTTTGTTAAGGTTGGCAAGGTTGTTATAAGCTAGAACACCTGTGTGCAGGAAGCTGCACTTGAGTGAGCATTGTATGTGGCCCAACTTGGAAGTCGAGTCAGGTCATTTACTTACAGCATGCCCAGTATGTTATGTCTCTTCCAGGCAAAAGGGGCATAGTTGGATTGTGTTTTGTTCCCACAAGCATAGTGCACTGTGTTAAAACTACTTTTACACAAGTGACAGGTTCTATCTAGTGTGGAACTCTTACTGTCTCAGACAGTCTGTCTGTCTACAAGTGCTGGCTATGGCCATGGATCTGTTATTTTATGTGTAGCCATGTGGTAGGGGCAATTGGTTCTGATTATTAATCTTGTATGAGAGATTTAGGCTAAGTACACACTAGTGAAGTCAAACACTCTCATACCACCCCAGTCACTTAAACTGTATCTCAGAGTGTGTTAAATAAGTTCTGAAGAGAAGCCCAGCAACTGTTATTCTATCATATATTGTTCCCCTCCATCTGTATACTGCATCATAATAAACATAGAAAAAGCAATAGATATATTGAGTCAGTATACTGGTTTCCACATAAGGTTTGTATTAATTAAGTAAATAGAGAGTATAAAAAATATTTTAAATTATGACAGCATCATCAAGATCAATTGTTTATATCTTATATACAGTAATTTCAATAGAACCAAGGATGCCACTCATGGCTTCATATGGCCCAGGAATGGCACCCATGGAGGATTAAAAATAGGGGCAAATGGGTCGACCATCCAGGTCCAAGGCAATATTGCAGCTTGTGACTCCGGCCCCATCCGCCCTGGGGCCCGCCGCATGTCTAATATCTTTGTTTTTTCGTCCCAGGGCCTGGTCAGTCCAGGGCTGAGTTGTGCACGTTGAGAGTGAGTGGGCATCTAATCACAAGTGTTGCTCTCTCCACTGGATTCTCAAGCAGCTCTTACCCCTGATGGAGGTCAGTGTGCTGAACTGCACTAAACAGCATGCTGCTGCTCCATGTTGTGGACAGTCAGGGCCTGATCAACCACTAGGCTGACCAGGCTGCAGCCTGGGGCTCTGGGTCCCGGGGGGCGCTGCACTGTGTGTATTTTTTTTAAAAAAAAATTTTTTAAAAAAAAATGTAATTTTTTTTTTTTTTTTCATTCATTTTTTTTTCCGGGATGGGGGAGGGGGGGGGTCGCCGCTGGGGATCGCCGCTGGGGGGGGATCACCGCGGGGGGGTGGAGGGCTCGACGATCAAAAGCATTGGTGGTCAGTGGTTAGCAACACACAGCCAATCGCCAGGCTGCCTGTTGCTGTGCAGCAGACAGGAAGCAGGACATCTTCACTTCCTATCTGCTGATCTGAGGAGAGGAGCGACGCTGGCACAACTACAGGTAAGTGAAGGGGGGAACTGCCCTGCATATCTATAGGGAGGGGGGGGGGAACTGCCCTGCATATCTATAGGGAGGGGGGGGGAACTGCCCTGCATATCTATAGGGAGGGGGGGGGAACTGCCCTGCATATCTATAGGGAGGGGGGGGAACTGCCCTGCATATCTATAGGGAGGGGGGGGAACTGCCCTGCATATCTATAGGGAGGGGGGGAACTGCCCTGCATATCTATAGGGAGGGGGGGGGAACCGCCCTGCATATCTATAGGGAGGGGGGGGACTGCCCTGCATATCTATAGGGAGGGGGAGGGACTGCCCTGCATATCTATAGGGAGGGGGAGAACTGCCCTGCATATCTATAGGGAGGGGGAACTGCCCTGCATATCTATAGGAAGGGGGGGGGGAACTACCCTGCATATCTATAGGGAGGGGGGGAACTACCCTGCATATCTATAGGGAGGGGGGGGACTACCCTGCATATCTATAGGGAGGGAGAGGGGGGACTGTCATGCATATGTATAGGGAGGGAGAGGGGGACTGTCATACAAATCTATAGGGTGGGAGGGGGGGGGCTGCCATGAAAATCTATAGGGAGGTAGAGAGGTTGATATGTATGAAGGAGGGCAGAGGAGGGGGGCTGATATATGTGACTGGGGGAGTTTTGATGTGACGGGGGGGGTAGCTAGCTAGCAGAGTGGAGGTAAGGAAAATAGCTGCAAGGGGGATGGATGCAGGGTGGGAGGTAAAGAAAATGGCTGCAGCAGGGGTTAAGGAAAATGGCTGTGCGGGGGGTTTGTGGTTAAGGAAAATGGCTGCAGGGGCTTTTTAAAAAATAGAGCAGCTTTGGGGGGCAGAATCTCATGATTGTGTGGTGGTCACATGGGTGGTCTCAGCAATCACTAGAATACTAAATATTAGGGAGATGGGGCTGGTAGAGGTTTGTATTTGATTGACAACAAATATTCAGATATTGCTTATATATGCCTGTCCAATGGGGTACTTTTAGCTGGCCATAATGGAGTGTTTTGTTTTAACTAAAGGGCCTAATCATTCAGGGTTTGCATTATAATACATTTTTGCATTTTCAAAAAAGGACGCCAACTTTCCAGAAGCCAACGAACATGTCACTGTCGCTCTGCAAAGAATTCTTTCCCATACGGGGCACTAGCTACAGTGAACCCTCCTACACCGGACACAACAGCAGACAAGAATCTTTGGG
This sequence comes from Mixophyes fleayi, assembly GCF_038048845.1. Lineage (NCBI taxonomy): Eukaryota > Metazoa > Chordata > Amphibia > Anura > Limnodynastidae > Mixophyes > Mixophyes fleayi. The sequence goes on from NC_134404.1 coordinate 220,454,178, forward strand.
GGTTTAGGTGTATGGAACGAAATGTATGTGGCATATGTGTCAAAGGAATGATGAACAAGCATATTTGACATGTAGTCAAGACTCACATATGGCGTAGAGACCCAAGGTGTACGAACAGCCAGATTGTCTTAATCCACCCGTGATGCTGTTGATTGCAACTAACTAGATAGCTTCCACCTGCATCTAAATGATCCAGATTACCATGTATGAATAATGTAGAAGTCGTGACTGGCTTATGACTTTATTTTGTAGAAATTCAAAATAATAATATTTGTAATTTTAGTAGCATAGTTCTAGTAATTGTTGTCTAAATAAATATTGATGAGGATCTGCTATAGATGTATTTATATGGTATGTTTTGAAGAAAATAAAATTCAAACTGCTATAGTTGTACAGGTAAATACATGTAATGACACCATGAATTGTTCATGAGTACTTTGGGTTTTAGCTGATACAACATCCATAATTAAAAAACCTTGTGTTGTTTGAATAGCAAATTGTCCTACAATAGCTCCTTTCTTTGCTGTTGTCAGTCTGGTAGCCCTTCCCCTCTAATTGAGGGTTAACAGATGAAATGCACAGAATGTAAGAACTGGACCTTGTGTGATATTTCTGAGGTTTAGATTACAACATGGGCTAAGCCAGTGGTTCCCAAACTTTTGCAGTTCGTGGCACCCTTAGAGTCTCCATAATTTTTTTTAAGGCACCCCTCCAAAATAATTACCGAGCAGTCCTGTTTTAGAAGTAGTTGGGTCAAAAAATTGTAATAAGTATTTAGGTCAGGACAGAAATGCTTATTTAGTTGTATGCAAAAATGCCCCCACTGCATCCAGACACTCTGCCCTCTGTCACGTTGTCCCCCCTCCTCTGCCCTCTGTCACGCTGTCCCCCCTCCTCTGCCCTATCTCATGCTGCCCCCTCTGCCCTCTGTCACGCTGTCCCCCTCCTCTGCCCTCTGTCACGCTGTCCCCCATCCTCTGCCCTCTGTCACGCTGTCCCCCCTCCTCTGCCCTCTGTCACGCTGTCCCCCCTCCTCTGCCCTCTGTCACTCTGTCCCATCCTCTGCCACGCTGTCCCCCTCCTCTGTCACGCTGTCCCAGCTCCTCTGCCCTCTGTCCCCCTCCTCTGCCCTTTGTCATGCTGTCCCAGCTCCTCTGCCCTCTGTCCCCCTCCTCTGCCCTCTGTCACGTTGTCCCAGCTCCTCTGCCCTCTGTCACGCTGTCTCAGCTCCTCTGCTACGCTGTCCCAGCTCCTCTGCCCTCTGTCACGCTGTCCCAGATCCTCTGCCCTCTCTCACGCTGTCCCAGCTCCTCTGCCACGCTGTCCCCCTCCTGTCACGCTGTCCCTCTCCTCTGTCCCTCTGTCACTCTCCTCTGGGGGACAGAGGAGAGTGACATCCCCTCAATACATAAAGAAAAATAAGGGTTGATTTAACAAGTTTATAAAGTTGTAAGTTCCTAAGTGACTGATATTAATGGATATTCTCTGTAAAGCGCTGCATTATATGTAGGTGCCATATATAAAAATCTGTTACTAACAATAAGTGATATAGAAAACATTTTAGCTGGGACTTCAGTACCGATACACCCATCTTTGCTATAAATAACTCCTACATGCATCTTTGTTTAACGATCCACTTCAAATATACGCTAGAGGGGATAGGTGCTGCAAGCAGTCATGTTAAACAACAAAATCCTTTATACACATCTAAAATGAGCAGCTCACGCCCTCCGGCAACACTTATTATTACGAAAAAAAAATCATTGCTAGCCCTATGTTTACAGTGAACATTTTCTAGTCCTTAATTGTGCCTTTTCTAAGACTTATTGTACTCTCTGTGAAATTATGCTCTCGCGATAACTCCTCAACACATTGCTTCCCCCCACCCAAATACTTCACATGGGAACATCAGGGTTTGTGCAAACCCTGGGTTTTGCCCTAGCATGTGTCCCTCACCTCCTTGGATGTTGTGCCCCCAACTATGGTCATGAAAGGGTGGAAACAGGTGGAACAGTGCATCCCTGGGCACCAAATTAAAATTTGGGTCGGAGTTTTAACCTCTCTGCTCTCAAAAGAGCAGGGAGGGCTCTACTACGAATGCACCAGCTCATAAGAGGCCACTGCTCTGCTTTTTTTGAGCGTTGACCGGGAGCCTCGGGGAACAGAGGGCCTCGGCAGTACAACCCCTGGAGTTCCGCCGCTGGGTGAAAACATTCCAGTTATCAAGGGGTTACGTTAACTTAATTATTGTGCACATTACAAGCAAATGTTTTTGTTATTTTGATGTCTTGGTTGTCAATAAACCAGAGTTAACCATTGCTGCTGAACAACTACATTTTTATTTTGTTACCATTAATGCGATGGAGTGACCAGGCACTGTAACTGAGCATTGGGGAACTGCAGATACTCTGTCCCCTTTCAATGTTAACTCTGTTACATTGGTGTGCTAAGTGTCCTTATGCGGAGTAGGGTGTTCGAACCACTTACCTAGTTCTATAGAAACATACTTGTTTAACCTGTTCAAATAACCTTGATTAGAGCATTGCTCAGACATGGGAAAGCTTACATTTATTGAAGAAAAGCCCTACAAAATATTTTTCCTCCTGTTGGATTTATATGAATACTAGTTATAGGTTGAAAGATAAATATTGAAATATACCATAGTTGCCGACTTTCAAACGTTGGCGTCCAGGAGCTGCGTGGGGGAGGTGGGCGTTTTGGGGGTGAGGCTATGCTGATCACGCCATTTTGGGCCAAATGCCGTGATTCCATGAGAATCGCAGCATTTTTTATCTAATTCTGCATACTTCACTAGGAAGTGGGCAGATGTGGGAGGGTGCCATACTCTCCCGGAATCCGGGAGTCTCCTGGGCATTCCGGGAGAGTTGGCAAGTATAAAATATACATCTTTGTTGGGCTGTCTGATTTATTTGTTTTGAAAACATGGTTTACATTGCCTCCAGCAAACTGGACTATTTATATGTGTTATATCTGTGTTTCATTTAGGTGAAAAGTGTTAGCGGTTAGTAACTTCATCTGCCTTTTCAGTGGTGGACTTGGTATCCTAACAGAGTGCAACATGGCATTTGGTAAATGCTTCCTCATCTGCTGCTGTCATTTGTACTTAATAACATATGTGTGCATTTTTTTAAATTTATTTTAGTTCCGTTTAAATCCAGTGAACTGGAGTTAGTAAAAACTGGATGATTAGGACTCCATTACATTGGCCAGAAAATGAACTGGAAATGTGGACTAGACTGCCACCTTGTGTACAAAAGCTAGATATGCACCTAAAATTGTTAGTTTTCTATTATTGAGTACTGGAACCCCATGCGAGGAAGACATGGTGATACAGTATTTTTAACTATAATGTACAGTAGTACATTTAAAGTACAATACAGGAAGTATAATACATTTAAAGTATAATGCTTTTTTATTTAATGTTTCTACAAAACCACATTCTCTGATATTTGTTACACTTTGTAAAATCACTATAGGATTAGATAGATAGGAGTACTTAATAAAGAAAAGAAATTACCACATTTATTTTTTCATTCATTTATTTTTCAGGGTTGAAACATTTTTTCTCTTCTTGCTGTTACTCTGGTACATATTTTTAGTGGTACTAATGGATATTATTGTCAAGCATCTTACATATGACAGACTTACATGAATACTTTATATATGCTAATTTGCATAAAGTGTGCTTAGTGCAGGTAGAGTTAGAATTACTTTTTTTCACTCTCCATAGTAATGAATTGCATTGTGCTATTCATTTGTTGCAGTACTTTATATGGTCATGTTTGTATATCCTCACAGCTCTGTATATAACAATGAATTTGGCATGTATTTAATGTTAGAAATAAAGTTTAAATCATTTCCTTGTGTATCAAATTGGCACACCTGAAAATATCAGATCTATTGTCACCTTATTTTTCTGAGACAATACCTTACTGAGGAGAAATTAGGAGTTTAATTTAATGTTGTCGGGGTTCTATACAGGGAATAGACAGCACTTTCATGAGTCTTGACATTTGCAACTGTGCAGGAATGTGTGTTTGTGCTAAACGAGTCGTGCAAATTTGCACTACATCACTGAATGACCTTATTTGATTTTCCTCCTTGTTCTGTAATGACTGTTATTACTATGTAAGTCACGTTTTTCTAGGCACCCCCTAACCAGCCGTTCCCTACGCAACAGTGTATAATTTGGAGAAGAAGGTCCTTAGGCCAAACAGAATATTCATATAAATATGTCACCATTCTTTTACTTTTATTGAAGAATCCCACTCACTTTTAACAACGAGAATAATTGAAGGGGTCAGTAATATCTCTGTCAATTGGAGTGGCTTATGTCTGATTGCCTGGAGTGAGGAAAAGTTACCCATTCTTGCCAAATTGCTAAATTTTTCTTCTGGGAGACTGCTGGGGGAGGTAGGCGTGATGGGGGGCGGGGCTTCAAAATTTGCACCATTTTGGTCCCGCCCCTGTGACGTAATGACACAAAAGCGTCACTTCACAGCAGGGGGCAGGGCAAACGCTGCAATTCCCGGTGAATCACGGCATTTTGGACCTAATTCTGCCCACTTCACTAGGAAGTGCTGCCAGATGCGGGAGATTGCCACACTCTCCCAGGAGTCCGTGAGACTCTCGCAAAATGCGGGAGTCTCCCGGACATTCCAGGACAGTTGGCAAGTATGGAGTTACCATCAGGGCCGGATTAACCCGAGGTCTAACTGAGCTACAGCCCAGGGGCCTCAGGCATCCAGGGGGCCCCTGAAAGTGCTCAGCAGCATTATTAACCGATCAATGCTGCTGAACCTGTCACTGTAGTCCTTCCGTGGCGCTCAGTAATCTCCTTATTGAGGAAATCTTGTGAGTGAGACTGAGTCTCACTCTCATGAGATATCCTCAGTAAGGAGCTTACAGAGCGCCGCGGAAGGACTACAGTGACAGGAGAAGGAGGTAAGCACTTGGGGGGTGCTGGGCAGCTCACAGGGGAGGGGGGGCGGCTCACAGGGGGGGGGGCTCACGGGGCAATGGAGGCCCTCTTAGCCCAGGGGCCTCCATTCCCTTAATCTGGCCCTGGTTACCATATTGACCCCTTCAGGTCATTAATTCATTCATACATTCATGGTTGCAGCTGAATGGCAGTTGTTTTAATTTTTTCTAAAAAATTGTATTTCCCTATAGACAACTTGAGAAAAGAAAAACAAGATTCATTTTGGATTAAGGTGTATAATTAAAAGGTAAAGCTTTTAAAAGGATGAGCTTGAGGTGTTGTTATTTTAATTAAAATGGTTTTTAATGTGATATCTGGGTTGGGGGGATACTATTAGATGCTATTGTGGAACTACATGTTCCACTTGGTCCTGTAGTTCCACAAGCTCCATCGACTGGCAGAGACTGTCAGCCCTGGGCGTGCTGTTGCTTGTATTTCTATGAGCACCAGCCTGCCCTAGCTGTCAGTGACTACCAGGTCTTGCTGGGACTTGTAGTTCTATAATAGTGTTTAATCTGTTTTCTCTCTCACTATTACCCTAGATCCCACTAGCTCTGGGATTACGGTAGGAACCCCATTGAAATTCAGCACAAGGCTGTTTGTACCTGGAGCAAAGGGGCATGCTTATCTAGTCCTGAATCCCCTAGGTATTTCAGGACCCTGCTGACCAGGCCATGGCTGGTTTACATTATGACAGGAATCTCCCTGTTATAGTATGACCAGCACTGCCTAGCAAAGCCTGGTGCTCGTTATCGCTTTTACAGGAGAACTCCACATTTGTTGTTCTCCTGCGGTAACCAGTCCAGGCTATTGCATTGGTCCTGGATATTGAAATTATTCTGCTATTAGTTACATGTCATTTTAAAACGGTTAAGATACAGCAGTCAACAGGAGCTGGCAATTTTAACCCCGGGGGGGGGTTAGACTCAGCAGCCTATTAGGAACATTTTAAAGGAAAAAAGTGTGACCCAGCCCACTATGGGACAAGCACAGGGGGCAGATGCCCCCCTGTCCCCAGCCAGCCCCTGGCAGTTATCATCGCTGTGTTGTTGATCATAATGACTTCCATATCTTCTATGTGTTAGAGGGTATCTTTGATGGAGCCATATCTAAACACTAAGGGGGGTATTCAATTGTTAGCGAGATCCCCGGAAAACGAGCGGTCGAAAAATATTAGCGTTAATACGGTAATTACTCGCTGAACCATATTAACGGTATTTACGCGCATATTACCATATTAATGGTAATATTTTTCGAGCGCTCGTTTTTCCGGGGATCTCGCTAACAATTTAACACCCCCCTAAGATACAAGCAACTCAGAATACACACAAAAAATGTTGCATTCAGTTGGTGTACACCAATGTTCAGACGGCATTTATAAGTTAGATTACACTCTAGATTATTACCCATGTTTGCTATTGAACTTGGAAATCTCTCAATGTGACATTGTTTTTATATTAAAAGCAGTTCATGTGTGAGTCTCAGAAATCATTTTAGTGTGTTGTCTGAAAGTTGTGAAATAGTTATACAGAGAAAGTAATACACTAATTGCAATGATAAGCGTTTGTACTGTAAGCATGGGTGAGGTCCATCCTGCTGAGTTCAGTTGAGTCATCCAAGCTGAAATTAGAGGGATCGGATGGAATTAACTTGAAAGATGTACAATGTTGAACGAGCACAGGCTTTTTTACAAGGCCATTGGCTCAAGGTTACAAACTGAATTATATGGTACTTTGTGGCTTATACTATGTTTGGTATACAAATTTACACAGCTGCAAAAGTTCTGATCACAGCTATTTATAGAAAAATAAATCCACCATCCTAAACTATTGAGAAGATTGTCTCTCAGTTGTTGCCCCAAGGCCATATACAAAATGATTGTAGCTCATTTACTATAAGATATATATATATATATATATATATATATATATATATATATATATATATATATATATATATATATATATACATATTTGTGCTTATAATAATAAATTATGTTGTACACTTAAATATTGTGCATTTAAATGCTGTGTTATTGTGCTAAATGCTGCATTGTATCATTCTACAGCGCTTTGTGATGCCATACAGGAGTCGGAGGCTCCATCTACACCTTTTGCAGTTACCTCCATGCAGATGTAATACCATTACTGCCTCTATATGCGTACATATATGAACTGTTGTTTGTTTTCAGAAACTCATGGAACCTTGTTTTCCCAGTTTAGCTATTTGTTCTTACTCCAGTTTGTAGTATCTTCAGTTTTTCCTGTGCTTTTGCCATGACTGCTAACGCCGGTAAATTATGTAACGTTAAGCCCATTTAATACCTTGTGTTCTGTTTTATGTTGCCTGATTATATGTCTGTGGGTGATTCCTGCTTATGCTGTTACTAAACTTTGATAGTACTCTTTCTTCCCTGAGTTCTAATTGTCACCAGGACTTTGTACTCTAACTTCCTTCTGATTTTGTACTACAATTGCCTGATCTTTGCCAACACAGTCTGTCTGAATCCTTTTCATTGTTAATTTGCTTGTAATATGCACAGACCTATGTCCAGGAACATTGGGGTTTAGCGCACCAGATCAATAACAGACATTAAAGAGATACAATAAGCCCTAATATGTAATATAACATATTCCCTCTTTCATGTCTGGGTATATGTTATACAAATATCTAATCACCTTGTCTTCCTGATTGCTGCACACTCATTGTAAATGTAGTGTTTACCTGTGGTGTTGGCTAAAGCTTTCACGCATTAGGTCATACGGCGACTTCCATTTAAACCCCAGCATACTAAATGATTAACTTAGGATGACAGTTGGTAGATTCATTGTACTGTGTTTCCATGGGCCAAAGGTTATTACAGTATGTCTGACTGGTTCATGGGCTGGAGTAATCTGATGCAAGAATTAAGTTCTTTGCTTTCTTGTGTGTCTTTTTAACCACTTTGAGAATATTACAGAGGATTTTGTAAAACACAATGAGCCCGCTTCATGTCCAAATGCAGCTTGGACATAAGTTCTGTGTTTAAAAAGAGCTTGCTACTTGTGTGTCGCTCCACCCTTATTCAAACCGAATAGTATCTCAAGATATGTTACAACAGTGGTTCCCAAACTTTCTCAGATCAAGGTACCCTTAGGCTCACCATAATTTTTCCAAGGCACCCCTAAGCCAAAATAATTACCGGGTAGTCCCATTTTTTAAGTAGTTGGGTCAAAATAACGTAAGATGTATTTAGGCCCCTTCATCATCACATTGTGCCCCTTCATCATATCGCTGCGCCCCTTCATCATATCACTCTGTATCCCCTTCATCAAATCACTGTGTCCCCCTTCGCCATCTCACACTGTGTCCCCCTTCGCCGTCTCACACTCTGTGTCCCCCTCTTCATCAGCTGACACTCTGTCCCCCCCTTCAGCATCTCACTCTGTCCCCCCCTTCAGCATCTCTTTCTGTGTCCCCCTCCCCTCCTTCAGCATCTCACAATCTGTCCCCCGTTCCTTTACTTACCTTCTTTCCTCATTTTCTGCTGTCTTCTTTCCTGATGTCCTCTCAGCTGCTGCTCCTCACTGACACTGTAGGAAATGATGACGTCATGCCCGGCAGTCAGTGAGAACAGTGAGGAGGGGGATCCAGCGCTGGATTGGTAAGGCCTTTTTTTTTTTCTTCTTCTTTTGCAAGGGCGGCTGCGAGCACCCCTGTGACAGCGCCGCGGCACCCCAGGGAGCCACGACGCACACTTTGGGAACCGCTGTGTTACAAATTAATCATGGGTTTAAATATGCTTTGTCTAACAACTATTTGCCAATACTTAGACACACATAAAAGACTGCAGTATACACACATGCGAATGTACAATAAAAGTTCACATCCGGAACACATAAAACTTTTATTTGATCATAAATTTATTTTCACATATAAATGTTTTTTTTTAAAATAATTTTTTTTACATTATTTACATAAATAAAAATGACTTCCATGCGTTCAATAGATACAGAACATTTTTATAGTATATCTTAGTTGCATACACTTGTTCTTTGAGAGCAACTGACACGCACACATGTAGTTTTTAATTTAAAGACTATGCCATGTTGGTCATCACTATCAGCCAGCCTTTACACCTGCCCTATAACGGGTGTAAAAGATACGGCTGAAAACAAGTGTACTTATGACAAACACAGAACTTGAATCACCCGCATCTGCGTTGAAACACCCTTACTGTACATAGCCTACATTAGTCTGCCCCTCCCCTCCCCCGTTCCGCCTCTGAAGTCGTGGGATTCTTAAGTGTCACTCGTGAGCAGAAATGAATTGCTTGCAACTGTGCTCATTTACGTATAGACCATTTCTGGGCATCGTCAGTGTTGAATCACACAAGATATGCTACGCTAGCGGACGTATGTTAGAACATGAATCAGACCCAATATTTTGATTTTTCCATCAGCTCAATTTAACTTCTATTCTGACCTGGAGGTTTGTACCAGCATAATTGGTAACCTTCTATGAAAACTGACTTTGAAATACTTTACAACATGGAGCCTTTAGTAGCTATTCCATATAGCTTTTAAAGAAGAACTCCACCCAGATATAAAATTCTTGTACAGCACCAACTCTAGTAGAACTGCGGGTATCCAGTGTGCTGCTGAATGGTCAATTACCTTAATGGAGAATGCATGATAAATTTGAAATTCAGTTGCTCAGGTCAATGCTTTCTTTAATCCTGAGCGGATAGCCAGCATCCACCCAGTCAGAGCTCTTGACAGAAGAGGTGTCAGACTACTTTATTTCAAACTTCTACTGCCATTTTCTCCTGGAAAATTGACCATTGATCGATCTCACAAAGTCTGCAGGTCCCGGACACAGAGATCCAACATTCTGCTATATGGAGGGAGGATGGTATTACACTGCCATTTTAGTGTTCCATTGTTGCCTTCCCTTGCCCATAATTCCTTTGTCCCATGAATAATTCAATCATTAAGCCCACTTTATCTAAAGCTTTTATCTTGCAATATCAAGGGCCTCAACATCCCAATTAATGGGAGAATGACAGGAGATTCTAACACCATTATACAGGGTAGGGTACGTAATTGCGATTGAGGTAATTAACCTGATGACATGATAATGTCGGCAGGCTTTATGCTGACACTTACTTTATGCAGACAGGTTTTGAATGTCATCAGTGTGTTTGGTGACATTGACAATGTCGCCAATCACAATGCTGACATTAAAAGACCAATTCTGCTGGGTCTGGCGGCTATACTCCGGACCCGGCGGCCTTGTTCTTTTCATGTTGGCAGGTTAAGTGCCAACATTAGCTCAATTGCAAATTTTGACTGCCACCGGTTATATGTGCGACTATGGATAAGCAATGGTACTGCTGCATTTAATTTATCTTAACCAGAGATGTTCTAAAATCTTGAGATCTCATTTACTTCTAAACCGCTGGCACCTTCTACAGCCCAGTGACAAGGATTTTACCTTCTCTTTGGAACCCCTCTCTTCCTCAACTGTATGGACAACATCGTCTCAGTTTGGTGATCCATCCAATCACCTGGTCAGACCATGTCAGGATTGATTATATATATATATATATATATATATATATATATATATATATATATATATATATATATATATAAAATGTGGGGAATGAGACCTTGATGAGGGCCTATTGCAATGTTACTATAACCCAGACTCTCCAAGATGAAAATTACCAATACACAAAGTAGTAATTCACATTGCTTCCAGGGTAATTCTGGACCAATGAGCACTTGTTCAGTCCTGATTTAACTCTAAACTATGACAGAACGACTGGGGTTGCTGAGAGAAAAAAAAAAAAAAAAAAGATGTGTAGGAGAATAGCAGTAAAATGTTTTGTAGGGGGATGGAGGTCATTTGCTGTGTAGGAGAATGATGGTCACTTGCTGTGTAGGGGAATGATGGTCACTTGCTGTGTAGGGGAATGATGGTCACTTGCTGTGTCGGAGAATGGTGGTCATTTGCTGTGTAGGAGAATGATGGTCACTTGCTGTGTTGGAGAATGATGGTCACTTGCTGTGTAGGGGAATGATGGTCACTTGCTGTGAAGGGGAATGATGGTCACTTGCTGTGTCGGAGAATGGTGGTCATTTGCTGTGTAGGAGAATGATGGTCATTCGCTGTGTAAGAGAATGATGGTCACTTGCTGAGTAGGAGAATGATGGTCACTTGCTGAGTAGGAGAATGGTGGTCATTTGCTGTGTAGGAGAATGATGGTCATTCGCTGTGTAGGAGAATGGTGGTCACTTGCTGAGTAGGAGAATGATGGTCACTTGCTGAGTAGGAGAATGGTGGTCACTTGCTGTGTAGGGGAATGGTGGTCACTTGCTGAGTAGGAGAATGATGGTCACTTGCTGAGTAGGAGAATGATGGTCACTTGCTGAGTAGGGGAATGGTGGTCACTTGCTGAGTAGGAGAATGATGGTCACTTGCTGAGTAGGAGAATGATGGTCACTTGCTGTGTAGGGGAATGATGGTCACTTGCTGTGTAGGGGAATGATGGTCATTTGCTGTGTAGGAGAATGATGGTCACTTGCTGTGTTGGAGAATGATGGTCACTTGCTGTGTAGGGGAATGATGGTCACTTGCTGTGTAGGGGAATGATGGTCACTTGCTGTGTTGGAGAATGATGGTCACTTGCTGTGTAGGGGAATGATGGTCACTTGCTGTGTAGGGGAATGATGGTCACTTGCTGTGAAGGGGAATGATGGTCACTTGCTGTGTCGGAGAATGGTGGTCATTTGCTGTGTAGGAGAATGATGGTCATTCGCTGTGTAGGAGAATGATGGTCACTTGCTGAGTAGTAGAATGATGGTCACTTGCTGAGTAGGAGAATGGTGGTCATTTGCTGTGTAGGAGAATGATGGTCATTCGCTGTGTAGGAGAATGGTGGTCACTTGCTGAGTAGGAGAATGATGGTCACTTGCTGAGTAGGAGAATGATGGTCATTCGCTGTGTAGGAGAATGGTGGTCACTTGCTGAGTAGGAGAATGGTGGTCACTTGCTGTGTAGGGGAATGGTGGTCACTTGCTGTGTAGGGGAATGGTGGTCACTTGCTGAGTAGGAGAATGATGGTCACTTGCTGTGTAGGGGAATGATGGTCACTTGCTGTGTAGGGGAATGATGGTCACTTGCTGTGTAGGGGAATGATGGTCACTTGCTGTGTAGGAAAATAGCGGTCACTTGCTGTGTAGGAAAATAGCGGTCACTTGCTGTCCTGCACATGATTACAATTCAGTTCAGAACTTGGTTGTATCCATTTCCTTAAATAATAGATTCAATACATTCCTAAGGATAATTCCCTTCCCCTTAAACTGGTAAATATATGATTAAAAGTGAGAACGGTATGATTTACTGGAGACGATCATGCTACAGCAGTGTCTTCTTTTATTAGATAATATTGTTACTACAGACATTACAGTTTCAGGCTTACTATTGAATAACTTAACCCAGTGGTTCCCAAAGTGTGCGCCACGGCTCCCAGGGGTGCCGTGGCGCTGTCACAGGGGTGCCGTGGCCATGGGACGAAAAAAACAAAAAACAGCTTACCAATTCGGCGGCACCTGGGACCCAGCATCCTCCTTTCTTTTCACTGGATGTCGGGCGTGATGTCATCACACCCGACATACTCAGTGAGAAGTGGCGGGAGAGAGGAGGATGCTGGGTCCCGGGCTCCGCTGCACTGGTAAGAAGATAGAAGAGAAGACAGAAGAAATAGAAGAAAGAAGGTCAAGTATGGTAAGTAAAGAAACGGAGGGGAAGGTGAAAGGAAACAGCAATGGAGGGGCTAAAGAATGAAAGAGGGGAGAGAGTGAGGATGAAGAGGGGCAGACAGTGTGCGGATGAAGAGGGGCAGACAGTGTGCGGATGAAGAGGGGCAGACAGTGTGCGGATGAAGAGGGGCAGACAGTGTGCGGATGAAGAGGGGCAGACAGTGTGTGTGTGTGTGTGTGTGGATGAAGAGGGGCAGACTGTGTGTGTGTGTGTGTGTGTGTGTGTGTGTGTGTGGATGAAGAGGGGCAGACTGTGTGTGTGTGTATGAAGAGGGGCAGACTGTGTGTGTGTGTATGAAGAGGGGCAGACAGTGTGTGTGGATGAAGAGGGGCAGACTGTGTGTGTGTGTGTATGAAGAGGGGCAGACTGTGTGTGTGTGTGTATGAAGAGGGGCAGACAGTGTGTGTGTGGATGAAGAGGGGCAGACTCTGTGTGTGTGTGTGTGTGTGTGTGTGTGTGTGTATAAAGAGGGGCAGACTGTGTGTGTGTGGATGAAGAGGGGCAGACTGTGTGTGTTGATGAAGAGGGGCAGACAGTGTGTGTGTGTGTGTGTATGAAGAGGGGCAGACAGTGTGTGTGTGGATGAAGAGGGGCAGACTCTGTGTGTGTGTGTGTGTGTGTGTATAAAGAGGGGCAGACTGTGTGTGTGTGGATGAAGAGGGGCAGACTGTGTGTGTTGATGAAGAGGGGCAGACTGTGTGTGTGTGGATGAAGAGGGGCAGACATTTTGAGGAAGAAGGGGCATAGTGTGTGTGGATGAAGAGGGGCAGACAGTGTGATGATTTTTGTACATGTTGTTTTATTTTGTTTGATCTTATTCCTCTTAATATTAGCTGTAAATTATTATTTGACAGAAATATACCGTAATTGAAAAAAATATATATAAAAAAAAATTCCCTTGGATTTATGTATATTATTCTTGCAAACAACTTACTGAGTATTTCTGTCCTGACCTCAATACTTATTACATTATTTTGACTCAAATACTTAAAAAACGGGACTGCTCTGTAATTATTTTGGGGGGATACCTTGAAAAAATTATGGAGACTCTAAAGGTGCCGCGAACTGCAAACGTTTGGGAACCGCTGACTTAACCAACGGTGCACAAGTGGGGGTTAATGGAGGACATTAACTATCCTGATTTTGGTGGAGCATCCTGATTAATGGGCCACAAATGGGGCAGGGCTTAACAGAAAAGGGGGTGGAGTTTTACTAAAATCTGTCCATTTGTATCAGAATGGGGACGGGGCTTATATTGTACCACTTTCAGTATTCTAACTGTTGGGAGGTATGCTCTATGGACCATTGTCTAGGCAAGTAAATAGAGCAAGCAGCATCCAAAAGACATGCCACTACTCCTGACCAAGGGTTCAAACGGATATGCAGTCATTGCAATCAATATATTCCACTTCTATTTAAAAACGCTAGTAAAAGCATGCATACCTCCCAACCTGTTAAGCTAGGTAATCTTTTACATAAGAGGGGACATAGTCATACAAAACAGGGTGTGACCATGTCCCCCCATGGGCGTGTCCAGCTCTTGCAATGTGCTGGGCCGCCCCCAGCATCTTTCCCTCCCCTAAAAGCACCTCATCAGTGCTATGCAGGGCAGCAGTGGATGGGTTATACCTCCCAACTTTTGGCAGTGCCCACAAATCAGGGCCATCCAGTCCAAAATAAGACAGTTGGAAGGTATGCCTGTCGGTAAGGAAGCTAATTTGTTAAGCTTTTAACAGCTTGCTACCATTTACACTTTGTGAGTCAGTGGCATTATTTGAAAATATATGTGAACATTGGACTTTAGTAAACAATTGAAAACAGAATTGATTTACTTTGACTAGTGCTATAAAACTGATTAAAGTCTGTGTTTCAGATAAGCTACAAGGTGTAGTGTGGGATCAGGCTTGTGACGTTGCATGTGCATAAAAGTGACAGAGCAGTGAATACATTTAAAAAACAAACAGGCTTGTGCCACTGTTGTGCTCTGAATACACAGGGAGTGGTCTGCTCCATGTGTAGTGTATCCCTGTGGGGAGTTCCCTGAGCTCACATCACACTACAGAGAAAGCACACAGTTATCAGCTCCAGCAGCTCTGGCTGGCTTTGTGGCTTGGATACCTGCCTGAAGTTTAGCTTGGAAGCTGAGCATTTAAATCACAGCATAACTTTCTGCTAAAGTACTACTTTCAGTGGGTCACAAATTTGCATTGACGTGCACTGAAATTCCTCTGGAATCCTTATCTGTACATGATGGATTGGTAGAAGTTTTCTTCTTTGGGAAGCAGGTGCTGTGGATATAACAACATTTTTGCTGATGTGGAAACTGCTTGGTTGCATCACATGAGAGGCGGAAAAGGTTCTGCTCTATCATACATATAAGGTGCTTGGAACTGACCAGTTCTCCCTTTAAAGGGTGGGAAGAGGCTCACTGAAGAGTTGATGTAGCAGTCCACATAGGTAATAAATGGCAGTGAATTTTTCTTTTATTTCAACCACAAAGGTGTCTTTAGGACGTATGGATTGTTTGCTAGAAAGACACATTAGAGGATGACTTGGTCTATCGCCATCATTACACCACCACTATTGTATAAGTGAATAGGAAGCATGAGAAGGGAGGCCCGCTCTGGCAGCTTTAGGGCGAAGAGGAACTCTCAAGGTTCCCTCTCTGGAGCTGTGAGTTGGATAAACTTCTCTTCCTTGTCTCAGAGGACTAAGAGGATATTCCGTAGTGATGGAGAGCTTTCTGCAGGCAGACAGAAGGCGGACAAAGAGTCTGTAACTCAGGGCTGGAGAAGACACACTGGAAAAGGTAGTAATAAAGAAAAATATATTTTGTATGAACAGCATTTGTGAAATATATGTTTGAGAATATGTATGGATAGTTATTAATCCAATATGTATTACTGTACACAGTATGTAGTACAGTAATAAATATTTTGTGTAAGCATCAAGATGTGTAAATAGTTGTAAATGGCAAAAGTTTTAACATTCTGTAACCCCTAGAGTACACTTGCAGCTCTGCACATCAGGTCATAGGGTTTATATTCTTCCAGTGTACCCAGGCCAGGCGCTCCCATTAGGCAAGGTAAGGCACTTGCCGAGGGCGCCTGGAGGGCGCCACAAGAATGTAAATTACTTTAAAACTGTCCGGCGACCGCTGACCATACCTGTCACGGCCGCCGCACAGCATTCAGATGCACGGGGGAGGGGGGAGAGGCTATTGCCCACTACCACCGCCTCTCTGCTCCGTCTCCTCCCCTCCACGCCGATTTTTGTGGGGGGGGGGCTCCGATTTTTTTCAAAATGCCTAGGGCGCCATGTGTGATGTTATTGCATTAGATATGCTTAATGTTTGTAGACACTCCCTTATATGTTTAAGCTTGAATCTTTAGTGATGGTCCCTAAGACCATGGGGAATGCTGGGAAGTGGGTGTGGCCAGTGTGCAATGTACCCAGAGTCTGCAGATGGCTGAATAAAGAGCTCAGCAGTGCCCACCCATGCTTCAGTGTCCTGATGAACTGATTTACAAGTATATTAACAAAACATGGTGTCAGAAGTGGGATGCATCTTCAGGATTCTGGCAAATGAAGCTAGATGAAGCCAGCTCAATGCTGTGTACATTTAATACCCCAGAAGGTCGATACAGATTCCTTCGACTACCATATGGGATATTGTCTGCTCCAGAAGTATATCACAAAAGGATACACATGATTTTTGAACACATTCCAGGTGTTGAAACAATGATGGATGACATTATTGTCTGGGGATCTACAAAAGAAGAACATGATTCTAGACTGAGACAAGTAATGGAACTTATCAAGAAGGTGAATCTAAAGCTGAACAAGGACAAATGTGAATTTGGTGTGAAAACACTTACCTTTATGGGTGACGTGGTCTCGGAAGAAGGTGTGAAGCCTGACCCGAGGAAAATATCAGCCATAATAAACATGGAACGTCCTAACAACAAAGACGACGTGAGAAGATTCCTAGGAATGATTACTTACTTAGGAAAGTTTATTTCTCAACTCTCCGAACAAACAGCACCTCTAAGATGGTTGTTGGACAAAAATAATGAGTGGATGTGGTCACATGAACAAGAAGAAAGTTGGCAAAACTTGAAATGGACCATCACAGAGCAACCGGTACTAAGATTCTTTGATCCTACAAAAAGTATAAGAATTTCAGCAGATGCCTCGCAATTTGGCCTAGGCTCAGTGTTGTTACAAGAACATGAGGATACATGGCAACCGGTAATCTATGCATCAAGAGCATTGACAAGTGCTGAAACAAGATATGCTCAGATAGAAAAAGAACTTCTAGCAATCACATATGCATGTGAGCGATTTCATCAATTTGTGTATGGTCAAGCGTTTACAGTGGAAACTGACCACAAGCCATTGGTAGCTATCATGGCTAAATCGTTACATGACTGTCCCATGAGAATTCAAAGAATGCTTATAAGACTACAGAAATATGATGTCCAATTGCTGTACTGTCCTGGTAAATACATGTACATTGCTGACACACTTTCCCGTGCTGTGAACAAAAGTGAAGGTTCTGAAAGTCTGATGGATAAAGAGATAGACGCATATGTTAATTTGATTGTAGCTTCTCTACCTGTGTCTCTTGCAAGACAAGAACAGATAAGAAAAGAAACAGAGACAGACATCACAATGAAAGTGTTACAAGACATCATTCTGAAAGGATGGCCAGCAGAAAAAAATGCGTGCCCACTGTCTATTCATGATTATTGGATGTACCGCACTGACCTTACGGTTGTCAATGGTATTATTTACAAAGGCAATAGAATTATTATACCTGCACGACTAAGAAAAATTATGCTGTGCAAGATACATGAAGGCCACTTAGGAGAAGAGAAATGTAAACGGAGGGCGCGTGAAGTGATGTATTGGCCAAGAATGAACCAGGACATAGCACAGACAACAGCTACATGTGAACTGTGTCTTACGTACAGACCAAAGCAACAAGTCGAGCCGCTGAGTCCTCATGCAGTGCCAGAGAGACCATACCAGAAGGTAGGCGCAGATTTGTTTGATTGTATTGGAAAAACACACATTGTCGTGACTGATTATTATTCTAATTACCCTGAGGTGCAGACTCTACCTACAACTACTAGTAAAGCCGTAATCAGTTGCATGAAGTCAATCTTTGCAAGGCATGGTGTTCCTATGGAAGTGTTCACTGACAATGGACCTCAGTTTTCCAGCGCTGAATTTAGACAGTTTGCTGAAGAGTGGGAATTTGTCCATGCAACATCGAGTCCCCACTATCCACAGTCAAATGGGTTGGTGGAAAGTTCAGTAAAAACTGTAAAGAGTCTAATGAAAAAAGCACAAGACGGCAAAGAAGATTTCTACAAAAGTCTTTTAATCTACCGCAGTACACCTTTACAGAATGGACTCTCTCCTGCACAAATGCTGATGGGAAGGAGGATTAGAGCAAATCTTCCGATAAGTGACGAACTGCTTAATACGCATAACTCAGCATTGGTGAGACTGAGTAAGGTACGTCAACAGGAGAAACAGAAACTGTACCATGATAGGCGAGCAAAAAGCTTATCTGATCTAAGATCAGGTGACCAAGTCCGTCTCCGAGATCATGAGAAAGGCATTTGGATGCAGAAAGGTATTGTGCAAGCACAAGTAGCACCAAGATCTTATATTGTACGTACAGATCGTGGAACAGAAGTAAGAAGAAATCGGGTCGATTTAAGATCTCAACCCAACCATAGTGATGGCAACACGACTGAAGAATACCCTTCATCTGACATGTATGATGGACTTGATAATGGTGAACAAACCATGATGGAAGAAAGGTCCAACATGGTTGACGATACACAGACTTTGTGTGAAAGACCCATAAGAGAAATACGCAGACCTGAGAGACTCATTGAAACGTGTTAGATGATGTTCTTAATGTTATATTGTTAAATTGTTATACTGAAGGATACAGGGCTTATCTTTAAAGAAAAGAAGATGTGATGTTATTGCATTAGATATGCTTAATGTTTGTAGACACTCCCTTATATGTTTAAGCTTGAATCTTTAGTGATGGTCCCTAAGACCATGGGGAATGCTGGGAAGTGGGTGTGGCCAGTGTGCAATGTACCCAGAGTCTGCAGATGGCTGAATAAAGAGCTCAGCAGTGCCCACCCATGCTTCAGTGTCCTGATGAACTGATTTACAAGTATATTAACAAAACACCATGGACCCTAGCACCGGCCCTGAGTGTACCGCTGATACAGAAGACGGGAGTTCCAAGGAACCCACCGTACAGTTACAAGTAGGGGATTGTACAGCAACAACGTTCTCTCTAATTTCTGATTTCATTTGTTCATTTCAGTAAAATAATTAGAAAACAATATGTGTTGTTTGGCTAAATATGTTTTCACAAAAAATAAAATAATAGTAATATATATTTCTTTTTTTTCATCATCCTTTTCTCTTTCATCGTTTCTCTTATTTATTTTTTATTTTTTTTAAATATTAAGTTCTAACGAAGTTTACATAACGTTGTCCAATACACTAATTTGGTGTAATTTAACAACATTCTACTTCTCCTTTGTTTTGACTAATTTTACCTCCGCATGTTCTTTTGGAAAGAGGGGGAGGTGAGTGTGCCTTCTAATTTTATATGTCGCCATCACACTGGACATGACACCACTCGCCCCCATATCTACCCCTCCTTCACCTTCACCCACCTATGCCATGCTTTCTGAAACCCTCCATTATCCTGACTGCTCCCTTTACTCGGGAAGTCTTGTTGTTCTTCCTGATCCAACAAGACTTCCCCTGCCCACAGACCTGTTCCAGGATCCGTGACAGACTCCCTCCTGCAGTCTTGACTGATGGCTGACTCCTATCGGTTGCTTTATATGGAAAATAAGATATGTAGTACTCAGTGCTATACCTGACTTGTTTGCTTTGGTGAAAAAAAAAAAAAACATGCAATGTGCTACATCAAGCTTGGCCAAACTGTGGCTCTCCAGGTGTTGTGAAACTGCAAGTGCCAGCATGCCCTGGCAGCTATCGGTTGGCTATCTACTGGCAAAGCGTGCTGGGACTTGTAGTTTCATAACACCTGGAGAGCCACAGGTTGGCCAGGCCTGTACTATATCATAGTAAAAAGCATATATTTTTAGTAGTGCATTGAAACTGTAAATATTGCCTAAATTGGGACATATTAGTTATCTCTTGTGGCATGTGTTGTTAAATGGGTATATTCAGTATGCCCATATTACCCCACATGTCACCAGGTAGCCAATATGTCCAAACATGCCCACTATGTAGCCTCATATGTCCCCACATATTATTTGGGGAGCTGAGCATACCACCAATTGCCCATATTGTGTGTGTGTGGGATCCCTGTGACTTGACAGTTCTGCATTAGCTGAAGAACAATTTATGTGATGTAAAAAATATACAATGGGTTTTGCAACACGTGCATCAGTAAATTTAGTTTAAGCTAGAACAGCAAATAAGTAAAACCATTAAGCCAATTGTGCCATTTAGACATATAACTACTTAATTCACATTCACAGACATTGATGTACAAGTGTAGTATCATAGTAGGAGGCTGAGTGAGCATCATCATCATCATCATGTATCATTTATTTATTTATATAGCGCCACTAAATCCGCAGTGCTGTACAGAGAACTCACTCACATCAGTCCCTGCCCCATTGGAGCTTACAGTCTAAATTCCCTAACACACACACATAGACACACACACACACACACACACAGACAGACTAGGGTCAATTTTGAAAGCAGCCAATTAACCTATCAGTATGTTTTTGGAGTGTGGGAGGAAACTGGATCACCCGGAGGAAACCCACGCAAACACAGGGAGAACATACAAACTCCACACAGATAAGGCCATGGTCAGGAATCGAACTCATGACCCCAGGTGAGGCAGAAGGGCTAACCACTAAGAAACTGTGCTACCCCATAAACTCATAGGGCTATACTTACTATGTCAGGGCACCATATGTGTGTTGCTCATTGTAAGTCACGGTCAGATGAGGTCACTCAATGTTACTAATAATGCTAAAGAGGATGCTTTGCTGTTCTAGTCCTCTCTGTGTAGTAGACATTAGTGCTATATACAGAATACCTGTTGTTTCCATCTCAGCACAATATTCCCAGTATTGTACTATGAGAAAGGATACTGAGTGCTTCTGCAGCGTAGTACATTTATTTAGGATATTGGTGAAATCAGCACTAGCATTAATTCCTAGTCTTCCAATACCAAAGAACACTGTATTTTATAATGTTTTATAGGAATATATACTAGATTGAGGGGGTCAATATGTAAATAAGCTAAATGCAAGCCTATCTGCCTATCTGAGAGATTGGTGGTGCAGGGAATGTTTTGGGATGTATAGTTCATAGTTGCCTACTTTCCCGGGATGTCCAGGAGACATCTGAATTTCTGGGATTCCTCCCGCACTCCCAGTAGAGCAGGCAAACCTCCTGATTCCCAAAGAACTCAATAGTAAGGTGACGGGGGGGCGGGCTTATGACATGATTCACATGTCATTGTGGCTCCGCCCCCTGCTGTAATTGGTCCAATAATGGATTGCTGTTAAGGAGGCAGGGCCAAATGGTGTGACCCGCTGGGCCCCACCCCCATCGAGCCCACCTCCCCTGATCTCCTGGAGCACTAACTGCCAATGTTGGGAAGTATGGCATAGTTGTTACAAATATTCTATAATCAACCCAAGTGATTTCTGAAAATAAATGACATGTTCTTTTCCTGTTTTGGAAGAAAACTCTGAAGTTGTTCCATCTGCAGTTGTTTAATGTAACATACCAGGAGTATGTGAATATTTTTATGTTGCATTACTTTTTTTTGCTATTACTACTACTAACTGTAGGCAATCTAATCTCTGCAGAGAGTCATTGTATTTGTCTCAAAGTCCTCCCACAAATCTCAAATCAAACCCTTGGGTGCATAGCGTAATAACAGTGGTGTGTTTGATGCCATTTAGGGGATGATATAATGCAATTAGTGTGTGATCTAATTTTGAGTTTTACAGCAGACAAAGCAGAGGCTGTAAAAGTCCTATTTGCTTGTAGGGATAACATTACTCTGTACAAGGCACAATTAAAAATCCTCTCGAATTTGCAGAAGAGCAGGCACCCCTCCTGATCCCAGGCAGAGGCGGGGCTTAATGATGCTATTTACATAATCATAGCTCCAGGGGTGGGGCCACATTGATGCATCACTACGCACCTCACGCACTTGTCACCTGACCTTCCTTACAGGATCTCCCAGAGGGGAGTAATGAAAAGTTGGCAAGTATGGTCTGAATTAGAGGATTCTTCTTTTCTGATTTCAGTTTCCAACTTAGGTGGTGAAATAACAAGAGTTTTCAGAGCTTTAGACAGATTCTTGTGGTGGAGGTGGTAATGATACCTGAGGACAATGACTGAATTAAGTTTATTTTATTGAATTGACTATGCCTCTCAGAAAACTCATACAAGTCATTTCACAGAGGTGCTATGTTCCAGTGATACAATCAGTAAGTTCTGTTTTTGCTTCGCTGTTCCGTACTGTGGTTGTAATTTCTGCATTTTGTGGCACTTATATTCTATAAATAGAACCGGGGGAAGGGGAGTTAGTGTCCGTTCAATCTGCTTTGTTTTGTGGTTAGGGGGTATTAAGAGAGAAATCCATGCGGAACAATTAAGGACCAATTCCACCAGAGAAATGTGTGATATTCTGCCCCCAAATGCTGTGATAATCATCATCATCATCATCATCATCATTTATTTATATAGTGCCAGAAAATTCTGTAGAGCTTTACAATTGGGAATAAACAGTAATAAAACAATACTGGGTAATACATACAGACATACAGGTAAGATGACCCTGCTCGCAAGCTTACAATCTATGGGACAATGGGAGTTTGATACATGATGAGGGTAAGTGCTCCATCATATTCCATATTGGTCCAGCTAGAATGCAAAGGTAAAAAGTATTGAGTGGGCTGTGTGATCAGTCACATAGAAATGTTGGTTACAGGGTTGTTGCCTTGTGTTAGCTGTGTAGAAAGTGGTAATATGGTAACCTAGGGAGATTAAGATGCTAGTTGAGGAATATCATAAGCTTGTCTGAAGAGGTGGGTATTCAGAGAACACTTGAAGACTAAAGAAAAGTCTTATTGTGCAAGGGAGAGAATTCCACAAAGTGGGTGAAGCCTGAAAAAAGTCCTGTAATCGGGAATGGGAGGATGTGATGAGAGTGGAAGAGGAACGCAGAAATTGTGCTGAACAGAGGTGTCGAGTTGGGAGATATTTTGAGACAAGTGAGGAGATGTATGTAGGTGCAGTTGTGGTGATGATCTTGTAAGTTAGTAGAAGAAACTTATACTCGATTCGTTGAAAAACAGGCAACCAGTGTAGAGACTGACAGAGTGGTTCAGCAAAGGTAGAACGATTTGCAAGGGAAATCATTCTAGCCACTGCGTGCAAAATAGAATGTAGGGTAAGAGTTTGATTTGGGGAAGACCGGTAAGGAGGGAATTGAATTAGTCAATGCTGGAGATGATAAGTGCATGAATTGTAGTTTTGCAGTGTCTTGTGTGAGATATGTGCATATTCTGGAAATGTTTTTTAGACGAAAGCAACATGATAGATATATATATATATATATATATATATATATATATATATATATAGCGTTGATGTGTAGTACAAGAGATAGTTGTGAGTCAAGAATTTCACCTAGGCAGCAAGCTTACGGAGAATACTTTGTGGAACAGTGGTCACTTCTACATGCAGGCTTCCTGAACAAGTCACATAAGTTTTCTGTGCAGTACCAAACCAAATCCATGCTGAACAGCTGATTGTTATGTCTGTACTTAAGGTTGCTATGTAAACAAAGCACTGATTGCCAGATATAGTGAATCTAGAGTAAATAAATAGCTCACTGCATACTCTAACCCCAGAGCTGACCAAGCTTATATCACTTTCATACTGCCGCCCCGGCAATATCCCGGGTTGTTAACACGGGATATTGCCGGGGCACAGGGCAGTATAAATAAGAAGATTCCCGGGTCGGGCGGGTTCATACTGCAACTGCCCGACCCGGGTTTTAGAAAAAAAAAAGTGTAAAAAAAGATTTTAATTAATAAAAAATACATAACAAATGTTTACTTAACTTATTTTCAGCCAGCGGTGTCTCCGGTGCGTTGCCGGCTGTCGGGGGAACCTCTGGGTACTAAAATGACGTCATTTCTAGTCCATTAGAATGTCCATACTGCAGGCGAGCGGGGTCCAACCCGGGAATTACCCCTCGCAAAATCCCGGGTCTAAGTCCTGGGATTTTAGACCCGGGATTTTGTGGTTGGACTATTCATACTGCACCAAGACCCGGGTTTTTCAGCGTGCCTCTGCAAAAACCCGGGTTTTTGGTACAGTATGAATAGGGTATTACTTGCTATTTTTACAATTATAACATTTCAAATAAACCCAAATTCAACATCTGCTAGGCCACAGCACAGAAAAGTAAATAACACAGCTTTTAAGTGGTAGTTAAAATCTACTTAACCTCTTAAGTGCTAATAGTTTGTAAGTTAATGTTAGGTCAGTCGTGGCTGCAGAATAGGGCTGGCAACATTTGGTTTTGGGGATAAGCACAGGTAATAGGCCCTTGGATGCTCCAAAGATTTACTACGGGAAGGAATGCAGAGGTTGCAGCTAATTATGAGCCAGCAGTATATGATGAGGAGGGGTAATCATGGCTGTACCTTTCTTCTTCTGTAGCCTCATGAGTAAAGATGAGCGAAGCTTCACATAAATTGTGTACAATCTTTCAATTTGCCATTGCATTAGGGGCGGGCCTGTGGCCGCACACTATATGCAGGTCCCTGTTGGCAGAAACAGGCAGGCAGAGTATGGTGCCCGGCCACTCTTATTGTGTTTAAAACACAATCAGAGCAGTCGTGCAGGATTCTCTGTCTCCCTTGTTCTGCCCACACGGACCTGCATAGTGTACAGCCGCAAGCAGCGCACCCCGGGAGCTGTTGAGGAGGGCATTGCCCCCCCCCCATCCCTCCCACAGATCCACCACTGCATTGCACACTGTATAAATAGTTCTGATGATGATTTGTAAATTCGCATTTCACAGGAATAGAGATGGCAATGGTCAATTTATTTTGCTGTGTGGTAAAACAGTTTTGCAGCCAAAAACCAAATCAGGCAGTTTTTAAAATGTCACTCAGTATAATATAAATGAAATAAACACTATTTGCAACTCTCAATGTAATACCACTGTCTCTCTGCACCAGACCTCATCAGTAAAGATAGAAGCCATACCTCCCAACATTTTAAAAAGTAAAGCTGGGGGAAAAAGCCCATCCAAAATCCACCCAGATTGTACACCCTTACCGACATTCCCATGAAGCCAAATCCTGCTCTCTGACAGGTCAGGCAACTTTTGGGGTCTTAAGATCGGGACTGTTGGGACATAAGCAAAAATTATCAGCAGGGATAATGTCCTCCTGGTCTGGATTATATTGCCTGTTTACGGCTACTGGAAGTTTTTCATAGCACAATTACTTTTTTCCCCCATTCTACTTTACAGTGGTGTGCAATGTATATATAATTATATATTTATAGGAATTTCACCCACATGGTAAGTTGATATAATATCTTATGCAATTGAGATGTAAATTAATAATATGGCTATAATTATAGTTAAGTCTGCTGCAATGCATGATTTGTAGCTTTCATACATAATTGAAATATGATGTTTACGCACTAATAAAATAATATATTCAAAACCATCAGTGGCAAGACTTGAAAGCTTTAAATAAGGACCTTCAATTTATTTAAATATAATGTAATTTGCGAAATATGGCATCTTTGAGGTCTCCAAAACCACTCATGGTGAACACTGCAATGCTTTGCCTCACTGATCTGAATGTCTGTGCATGTGGCTTTGAAGTATTGGCAACTGTCTAAAGGCAAGTTCAGAAAGTCTTTCTACTTCACTCACCGCGGAGACGGGTGATCATCATCATCATCATCATTTATTTATATAGCGCCACTAATTCCGCAGCGCTGTACAGAGAACTCATTCACATCAGTCCCTGCCCCATTGGAGCTTACAGTCTAAATTCCCTACTATAGACACGCACTCACACATAGACAGACAGACAGAGAGAGAGACTAGGGTCAATTTTTTATTGCAGCCAATTAACCTACCAGTATGTTTTTGGAGTGTGGGAGGAAACCGGAGCACCCGGAGGAAACCCACGCAAACACAGGGAGAACATACAAACTCCACACAGATAGGGCCATGGTCGGGAATTGAACTCATGACCCCAGTGCTGTGAGGCAGACATGCTAACCACTACGCCACTGTGCCTTTGATGATGGGTGCAGCACAATGACAGTCAGTCCATACAGTGTTTTAAAAACAAAAATTAGAATTATGTTTTTGTTTTCTAATTCTATTTTTTAAATCCTTAATTGATTTTAGAATGTGATATTTTTACTGAAACAGAAGATTTTAGTGGTCACATTACTTTGTGTCTCAGACCTCTTACTCACTGGAGTTATAAAAAATAATGCTTTTAGTAGGGTTTATTTAACTACTGTTTGCAGTCAGGAGAGGTGGTGACATTAATCTAATGTTACTTAACATTATATTAAGGGAGCAATATTATTTTATAATTATATTATTGGGCAATACTCTTTGACTACTAAATAATTATTTATGACAAGACTGATGTTTATGTTGTGGGCACAATTTAAAGTCTACATTTGTGGCACTAGAAATGCCAGCATGCACTTGCATCTATGTGCTGGCTCTTGTCGCGCCACAAGAGTGCGGTTTGAGCAGTCTTGCCTCTCAAAATCATTTAGGATTACTTATGAAGAGCAAGGCCCCTAAGTATCAATGTGTGGTGATAACAATGATTATCAATCGCCACTTATGACAGCGATAGAAATTCAGTTATCACCACAATTTGCAGTCCTGGATGCCTCTGCGCATGTGTGACCTGGCTTTGGCGGTTCAGACACTCACAGTGAAACTGGGAGCTCTAACTTCAAATCTAATTTTAAAAAAAAGTAAAAAAAAAAAATAGAAAAAATTATACTGTAATTTTTCTTAGAAAATAATACTTTATTATATATAAATAAAGCATTTTTTTCTATGAGTTATCCCTGGTATTACCATCCTGAGATGGCGAGAGAGATAGGAGGATTGCGTTGGTACATGTACCGCTGCAATTCTCTTTAAATATGCTTCCCCATGAGAAACCATGGAAAAATCTTCACTGGCAGGGTGGGGAGGGGGGGGGGGGGAGGTTTGCGCTGGCGGTGAAAACTTGTTAGATTGGGAGAAGCCATTTCTCTGGCGAAAACACACATTAATCCATACAGGCCCACCTTTCTCACTGTGCTATATGTATTAACTATGTACTTTCTATTTTCATGGAAATAGTTCCACTGTCCAGAACTTGGTGACCTCACAACTGCTCTTGTAGGACTCTTGCACCTTGTTTTACTTGTTTTACCTTGTCTTGTAAATTACCCTTGTTCACAGTGATGTTGTATTTTTATCATTGTTATTATTGTAACAATTGTATACAGCTACTGTGTCCTGTGATATGTAGTACTAAGTTCTCCTAACCCAAATACAAATGTTTCTAATTACCCTTGGAAGGTTGTCTTTTAGCATGATATACAATGGTTAAACTTCCAACACTCTTTCTTACAAGGAGGGATGATTATCTACAGCTATTCAGTAAGACACCATGGGGCAGATTCAATTTCCCGCGTTGTTCTTTAGAACAAAGCAGGGCGCGCATCATTACCGTTAGTATGGTAATTTTAGCGCGGATATTCATTCATTTTTTATTCATTGGCCGAGCTAACCTGAAATATAATCCAATGGAATGGTTTATCGGGGCAATGTGGGCAGCACAGTTCTTTAGTGGTTAGCACTTCTGCCTCACAGCACTGGGGTCATGAGTTCGATTTCCGACCATGACTTTATCTGTGTGAAGTTTGTATGTTCTCCCTGTGTTTGCGTGGGTTTCCTCCGGGTGCTCCGGTTTCCTCCCACACTCCAAAGACATACTGGAAGGTTAATTAGCTGGTTTTAAATTGCCCTTAGTCTCTCTCGGTCTGTGTGTGTGTGTATGTTAGGGGATTTCGATTGTAAGCTCCAATGGGTCAGGGACTTATGTGAATGAGTTCTCTGTACAGCGATGCGGAATTAGTGGGGGCTATATAAATAAATTGATGATGATGATGATAAAGCAATACATTATTATTATGTTTATAAAGCAGTAATATTTTACATTCAGGTGCATAATCATAAAAGGTACACTGACATACTATTGCTAACTAAAGCAAAGAGTAAAGATGGCCCTGCCTGTTATGACTTATGAGTCAAACATGTGCCAAAAAGGATCGTACTGTTGTAGAATTCAGGAAGGAGAGATCTGGAACATATGTCTTGATTAAAAAACAAATCAAAACATTGTTTTACTATACTGTTCCTTTTCGATTTTCTAAACTGCAAAATGCACATTTATTTATCTACTTATATATAACCCATAGAGACGGGTTGTATATAAGTAAGTAGACCCCATAGGCACTTGTTTTAGCATCAAACCTCACTCACTTTGCTAATACTATTGCATGTTTCAGGTATAGCTGGATAAGACAGGTAAATCAGCTAGCGAGGACTCGTATACATAACATGCAAACCAGAGGGCCTTTGTCGTTTGCTTTCTGTCATTAGTTTACTTTATTACATGTGTATTTTACAAATACAGTCATTATCTAGTCACCATTGCTATCCTTCCCCTTGCCCTACAGGAATTACAGAGCTGTGTCCATGCAAATATTAGGCTAGACATATCTGTAAATCAATTGCTCTGGGGTGAACATCTGGGGCTAGGCGTGTCATTGAATAATATTCTACTAGTGCTCGGGTTTTTCAGTGGCTTGATTTGTAATTGCTAATTTGAGTCTGTGGACTCTTAGGAGTCATGGAGAAAATTGAAAGCATGGTGATTTAGATGTGGTTGTGTGGTCCGCACTGCTTAGTATTTCATCAACTTACAGCAGAGTCAGGCATATGCATTCTAAGTTGCACAATGTACAACACTGTATGTGGGGGCGTTTATAAGTTTATAAAGTACCAGCTTCATCAATGTACTGCTGCTATCTCTATCCTTCTGCTTCTTATCACTGATGTTATTTTATCTAACCCTGTCTCTGCCGAAACAAAAAGGCCTTCACAACTACATTTACATTGCACGGTTATTTTACAGTCCCAGCTAAATAGCCGCAATTGCCAGCCTACCTCTGTGTGATACATTTCAAGGACATTTTTATTTTTAATGGTAAGCCGTTTATAGCTTAGACATATAACAATTAAAGTAGAATTGTTGCTTTGCATATTTTGGTTTCCAAGTGTTCAAAACCCAACACTTTATAACTGGTTTACAGAGGATAACATGCATAACTGAGACGGTACACTTCAACAAGCTTTGTTCAGTAGCAACCAGGCAGCGTATTGTAAAAACATTTCATTCAAGCTTAGCTGTACTTAGGCTCATACACCTGCAGGGTCACACTCAACTGTATAAGAGGAATGCTTATGCAAAAAAAAACTTTAAAGTCTGTTAATGAAAAAGGAAAAGGGATTAAATAAATACTTATTTTTAGAGTCTCAAATGTTGCTCTTTGAATTTCTCTGTACTTTACATGCACACTTCTTGCGCTAGTTAGGTGAGTATTTACAAAACACACAAATTGCCTGGCTACTGAAGGAGGTCTGCCTTCATTAAACATTTTCTAGTGTTGTTTGAGAAGCTACTGGTTTACTAAATTTAAAAGAAAAGAAAAACAATGCACATTTTTAGTTTCAATTAAAGTTTCAGGAAGTAAACTATAAATTATTGTCAATGGAAAGTGAGGCCCTTTAACCTGGTAATACTTGTAATAGTATTGCACATTTCATTGTACACTATCAAGACCTTCAAGAGACCGTAGCAATGAGCTCAGCACATACCAGTATCCCGCCTCTTTAACAATAGACACTTGTTGAAATAACCACATATTTGTCTGTAAAAGGGAGGCAAGGTGATCTGCATTTCCTGGTTGCTAAGAGGTGACCGGATTAAAGTCCATTGTCTCACACCCAAAGTGTTTGTACACGGTTACTTTGCTTAAGTTTTGATAAACAGGTAAAGGCATATGTTATTTTGAATGCTCTGTTTCATATACTTGGACCATTTCACATTAGAGTATAGAAAGGAATTTGTTCAGTAAATGCAGACGCATGTTTGCGTGAGAAGTGCATCTTCTCTTAAAGCAATGTACTTTACCAGATGCTGTTACTAGTACATAATGTAAACAGTGCATTTTTCTGATACTTTTAAAAGAACACAGATGCCCAATGTTGGATTGCACCTGTTAGTGTTTATTGAAGATCTATGTCACCTATTACTTATTTTTTCATTAAAAAAAGCTGTTAATGTGTACAGTGTACCTCGCAGAGCTAATTGAATGCCGTTTGCACAAAACCTTGTTTTGTTGACAATTATGTATGATATATTTCATTAGTACTGGCAATTAAAAACATGTTAACTAATAGATAATATTTCAGAACAATAATACTAACTATTTAACCATTGTCACAATTTTTACCCTTTATTATACTGCAAGTTTTGTAAAAATAAATAAATAAATAAAAACCGCTAACATGTGCCAATGAAAGTCAAAAATAAGATGTATTGTTTAGGAAAGAAACCATACGTTTATTTGTACAATAGTAATGACTTTGTGGGGCACATTCAATAGGCCACGAGGTGTCACCTGACATCGCCTGGATTGCCAGCCAATAAGGTAACAAAACTCCAGTCATTTTCTCCTCACATCTATGCTGCATGAAGTAAAATGACCGGAGATTTCATTAAAAACACTGAGGCGATGTGTCTCTACAAACTGTTCCAGTGACACATTGCGGCACCTTGCGCCAAACCTGTCCCTAAATGTCAAAGATATCAGACTTCTATTGATGACAAATGCCAATATATATCAACACCTGAACTTGCAGTGTGTGTGTGTGGTCCCTTCACAGTTTGGTTAACAGAAGAGGAGGAGATTATGCATAGCAGTTATTTGTTTTACCTGGTGAACAGGGTGAGCAAGATTCTTTGTATGTAATTGGTTGGTGCTGTTCCTGTGACGTCACACAGCATTTCTTTAGACCCTTGGAACAGTGATCACACAAAATATATGATCCTGTTAGTATGTACTTTTAAAAGAGAGGACTACATAATTCCTTTAATGGACCAGGTAAGACACTATTTTTTGTATATCCTGATGTCTTTTTTTCATTATAGCTTACAGATAGCTTATATTGCCTCTGATACTTGTGGAGATATTGATGGTGATACTGGTGGTTTACAATAGTATAACAGTGATATCAGAGCTCTGTTTCACAATCTTTCCCTTTGTAATGGTTTCCATGCTTAATGTACTTACATGATCAGCCTATGTATAGTGACAAAGAAACGCGTTTGTCTCTAAGAGGAACAATTGTTTGTTACTTCTACATTTTAGTTATTCCAGTGCAGACTCTATGATTGCCAGTCAGATAAATAACATTTCGGAATATGTATTGACGTTTAAAATCTTTTAAAATGGAGCAATATCATTATTAAATTGTAATCTCGTTTGAAAAGTGTTTTTATGGGTTTTGTGTGAACATTGGCAATCATATTGTAGCCTGTTGTATAGTAAACTCTGGGTGACTCATACATTAATTTACAACTACACTTGTTCTACTGCAGTAAACAGGGGCTAATATGTTTTCTATACAATAGATAATCATTTTGAAAAATTACACAGAGGAGGAATATGTTTGTGGTAGAGAAAGTAAACTTAGCTCAAGTTCAATAAACCATCACAAATCCACAAGGATATTTTGTAACCATTTCCTCCTCCAATTATAGCCTACTGAATACAATGTCTATAGAAAGTATTCACCACCTGTCGTATTTTTCTAATTTTATTTTCTTACATCATGCAATCAGGAATTTCTACTAATGATCAACAGAAAGTATTCTATATGTTTTTGTTATTTAATTACAAATACACACAGACAATGATTGATGACCCCTTGTTTTAATACTTGGTAAAAGCATCTTTCCTGCAATTGTTTTGCCGTACCAATATTGTACATCTGGGCACTGCAGTTTTCACCCATTTTTCTTTGCCCAATTGCTCAACCTCTAATAGTTTTAATTAAGTGCAATTTTCACATCATTACACAGATTCTTGGTGAGATTAAAGTCAGGGCTTTGACTGGGGCCCTCCCTGCTCACTTTCACTCCTCTGCAGCTCATTGCCATGTTAGGAGGGAGGTGCTTGTCTAGCTATGCAGGCAGTGACTGACAGTTTTGTACACTTGCTTTTCAAAAATATACTGTGTAAATAGGTGAATTCATACACGGACAGGACCAGTGATGCCACCTCAAGTCAAATGTCTTCAGACTTAGCTCTTTGGCTTGCATCAGATCCCATTAGGAAACTGTAAAATATGGGAGGAGCTTCAGTTGCCTTTATTGCATAACTTTAGAACTCTGGTAATCGAGACGGGGTTATGGCCATATCATAAGGGGGTTATGCATAGGACTTTTGAAGTGTGTTAGGTTGCCCCTTTTCCCCTTCCTCCTCCCATGGCACCTGTTCACCGCTGCTCTGCATAGTAAACAGGAGATCCTAACCTGCAGGATATAGCTGTCCTGATCGGAATGGTGGGACAAAGCCCTCGTATTGGGAGTTATGTTTAATGCTGTGGGAAAAATATATTTTATGTTTTAACAGAGCTGCAGTAGAATGTCAGGTTAACACTTAACAATGTGTTTTACTATTTTGGCCATTACTGAACATTACAGGTCTTAGGGCCTGAGTCATTAAGGAGAGCAAAACATAAAAAAGGAGTAACTTTGCATCTGGGCAAAACCATGTTGCATTGGAGGGGGAGGTAAACTTAAAATGAGGGGACAGATTTATAGTTTGGGTAGGACATGTCTTAGATCAACTTTACATTTCCGTGTAAAAATAAAGCTATATGTAACATGGTTTGTCCCAGAGAACACTTACCGTATTTCCACATGTATAAGACGCTCCCATGTATAAGACGCACCTGTATAAATCATGTGAAAAAATTGAGGATAATGTTTTTTGCAGACTAATTGTGCAGCGGGTACTACAGAGAGGAGAGACAGAGTTCTAACCCTGTTGCTAATTCTGCCTTACCCTTATATGCTCCTATGCTTTCTCTGTCCGGTAAAGTCTTCTTTCTTCTGTCCATTCTGATCCCGATGCTGGAAAGTCGCTTACCGTCCTCTTCGTGATGACCGGATGCCCAATCAGGACTTTGACAAAGTCCTGAATGGACAAAACGCCAAATGCAGAAATGGTTCACGCACCACATCCGGCAGAATTAGCAATAGGGTTAGAACTCCATCTCTCCTCTCTGTAGTACCCGCTGCACAATTACTCTGCAAAATACATTATCCTCAATTTTTTCACATGATTTATACAGTCACCAACATTGATTTGTGTTTATTGAGCCACAGTAATCTTGATCTACCACTGTATAAGACGCACCCAGTTTTTAGACCCAAAATTTTTGGGAAAAAGGTGCGTCTTATACATGGGGAAGTGCGGTACTTCTTTTTTTTGCCTTACTTGCCTGAATGACTCAGGCCCTTAGAAAAGTAAGAGAAAAGAAAGGAGTAAATGTTCTCTAGAACAAACCATGTTTAGTTTATTATTTTGCATATAAGTTAAATACTGGCTGTTTTTTCATCTAGCACAAAAATACTTGATAGCTTTTTTTTACACTAAAATTTAAAGTTGGTCTAGGACATGTACTATACATCCCCACATTTTAAATTTACCTCCCCCTCCAATGCAACATGGTTTTGCCCAGATGCAAAGTGCCTTTTTTATGCTTTGCTCTCCTTAATGACTCAGGCCCTTAGAGTGTATTGGTCCTTTTCCCACTTTATGAAAGGATCATGTAATATTCACCAATGCAGGGGCGGATCTAGAAAGTAATTGCAGAGGGGGCGATTTAGGGGGGGGGGGGGGGTGGGCGATTTAGTCCCCACCCCCTTTTTGACACCAAAGGCTGCCTGCGGCTGCACACTATGTGCAGGTCTGTTTGTCAGAGA
Source organism: Mixophyes fleayi (assembly GCF_038048845.1). NCBI lineage: Eukaryota > Metazoa > Chordata > Amphibia > Anura > Limnodynastidae > Mixophyes > Mixophyes fleayi. The sequence continues at coordinate 220,488,237 of NC_134404.1, forward strand.
CAGGCAGGGACAGTGTGCTGCCCGGCTGCTCTGATTGTGTTTCACAATCAGAGCAGCCAGCCTGTCTCTGCCGAACGGGCCTGCACATAGTGTGCAGCCGCCGGCAGCAAGCTCCTGCTGGGGGGGGATCGCCCCGATCGTCCCCCTGGATCCACCTCTGCACCAATGTATAGGTAAAAGGTCCTATATCTCGACAAGACTTTTTTTTTGTTTACAAAACCTAGTTGCATAGCTGAACGCAAGCTGTATAACACACTCTTACCATCCATGGTAGACTCAGAGGGCCTGAGTCATTAAGGAGAGCAAAGCATAAAAGAGGATTAACTTTGCACCTGGGCAAAACCTTGCAGCGTTGGTGGGGGGAGGTAAATGTAAAATGTGGGAACATATTTATAGTTGGGGTATGGCATAAAAAGGAGAAAATGTTCTCCAGGACAAACCATGTTGCAATGCAAGGGGTGTAAATTAGTTTATTATTTTGCACGTAATTTAAATACTGTCTGCTTTTACATGTAGCACACAAATACTTGATAGCTTTATTTTTACACTGAAATTTAAAGTTGATCTAGGACATGCCATACCCCAACTATAAATATGTTCCCACATTTTACATTTACCTCCCCCCACCAATGTTGCAAGGTTTTGCCCAGGTGCAAAGTTAATCCTTTTTTATGCTTTGCTCTCCTTAATGACTCAGGCACAGAGTGTCCTTCCATGATGTTCACGGATAACAAGGCATAAATTTAGTGAACATTTTAAACTATGCCTCCCGTATAATGCAGTATCTTAGTATGTCAACGAGAAAGTGTTGGCATGTTTGACATGCTATGGGTGTAGTTTTACATAGCATAGAAATATATGAAAAAATAGCTTTTTTGCCAAATGCCAACCTGCTTAGTTTACTATGCCATTCTAATAACCAGTATGCTATAAAGCTATACACTGCACAGTGCCTCTTGACGCTCACTATAAATGTGTAACATATTGGTGATTGCTATACAATAAAAAGCCCATAGGTGACCATTACATAATACAGGGCCCATTGGTGGCGGTTATGTAATGCAGATCCTCTTGGTCACTGTTACATTACATGTATGTGAGCTTCTATAGCCAAATTGTTCTCTAAACAGATTTATATTTTTTTGTTTTTAGATATTATTTGTAGCATCCGTTGTAGATTGGTATATTTTAGCATTTAGCTTTAAATGAATTGAGCATGCCGGCTTCCTTCCATCTTTATCCAAGTCATTATAAACACAATATTCATCTAATCTGTTCCTATATCATTAACCTTAAACCAGTCATGCTTCACTTGCCAATGCTCCTGCTGAGTTCAAATAATAATCCTCACTTCTGCTGCTGGACATTAGTCTACCAGTGACTAGTAAATCTCTGCAGGTTCATTTATTTGTTAAAAGATGTTAAACAATTTGTTAGCCACATAAAACAAAAAAGCAGTACAAGGTAACATTGCAAGTATTGTAAGCTATGACACCTAAACAGCAAGATGGACATCTCTGGAATAAAGATACTGTGCTCCATCAAATAAGGCATTTATCAATGTCACCACAATGTTTATATTATAATAAAACATCAGTGTGAGTGTTTGCTGAGCAGTGCAACAGCTAGTTTTGCAGAGGAAAATATTATTGAAATGTAATAATGGGGTGGAGAGAAGACCTCCTTTTTAGAGGCGTTATTTACAATGTGCTTCAGTGGTAAACACATTACTAGGTGTATTATAAAGAACATTCAGTGCAACAAGTGATAAAGACAGTCCCAATATAACCTCCCTCACATTGTTAATTTAAACCATAAATTATGTATTTTAGGAGGGAAAAAAACAGGTACGTTTTATTTAAGGAAATAGGTTGAATTTTGATGTGATGTATGCACTTCGTACATTGTGGGATATATTTACTAAGCTGTGGGCTTGAAAAAGTGGAGATGTTGCTTATAGCAACCAATCAGATACTAGCTGTCATATTGGAGAATATACTAAATAAATGATAGCTGGAATCTGGTTGCTATAGGCAACATCTCCACTTTTTCAAACCTGCAGTTTTGTAAATATAACCAAGACAAACTCCTAGATTGCGGAAGTGCCTCTTAGGTGTGCACTTTCGAATGCGCTGGGGGGACCATATAGGCCAGCGGTGGGCAACATGTGGCTCGCCAAGCCTTCTCAAGCGGCCCCCAGCCAGTTACTCCCATTATTTATCACTGCTTTGTAATAAGCAGAAAATAAGGCAGAATGAGGACAGCTGACTTCCATGTCACTTGTCCTCCTCCTCACAGTGTAGGGAGGTCAAGCCGCATATTCTGAGAAGGAAGTGTAGTGTGCACTGACATAGGCACACCAGCACTGATACATGCACACAAGCACTGATACACCAGCACTGACATGGGCACACCAGCACTGACACAGGCACACTAGCACTGACACAGGCACACCAGCACTGACACAGGCACACCAGCACTGATATAGGCACACCACTGCAATACCAATGTAATTTCTGATGCACACACCCTACACGTTTTACATGAGATCCTTTAAAGTCCTAACGGAGTTCTTATCATGCCCCCTAAACCATAATTGTATGTAATGTTCACACAGTATTATATAAACCATTGGAAATATTGATACTTGAGACAAAGCTTGAAATTATGTACCTTTGAGAAATAGTTGTAGGTTAACACTTTATCAAAAGCTGAATAGGGATCCTTAAGGATATCTTTGCCCTCGGTGCGTTAATGTATGGAAAATAAATATTTCAATAATGGCTTTGTTGAATTTTAATTGTAAGTAAATGCTTTTACCATGTGATTTTTACCTATAAGAGATTCCAGCTAGTCTCCTCTGTCTGGCCAGTTCCTGGAGCTCTGTCTTTGTTAGAACCCTGTGGCCATGTAGCAGGTGGCGCATGAACGCACAGCCAGCAGGAAATGTCTGCAGTCTTAGCCCCTGGATGCACTCTACTTCAATGTCCTCATTCATCCTTTGGAACATTTTATTACTTTTTCAGAATTGTTTTGTGTTTTTCTCTTAGATGCGCCTACATCATTTTACTTTGTTCTCAGTGGTATATTCCTGTTTTTCGCTACTGTTGTTTAATAAACATATGTTATAGTTTGGCTGGGTAAAGTGGGTGTATCATTTGTGAAATATATTTTTATATCAAGCAAGAAACATTACATGAACCATATTTGCAACTTGATATAAATATTTGAGCCAATCTGGGGGTTGTTCATTTTCAGATTACTTCAATTTATTAAGATATTGTAGCTTTTATTAACAACCTTCTTTTTCAGTAAGATCTGCATAGGATACCAGCGCGACACAGTGCTGCTGTGTGACTACATTAGTGTTCACTGAACAGAGATGCTCTATGTTAGGTACAAAATAATATTATAAGTTTATTTACAAACCGTGATGTTACTAGACCTGCTATGCTTCTTTATGTGTGCAAGTTTTCGGTATAGCGCTGTGTAATATGATTAGTGCTATATAATTAAAGGATAATAATAATAAAGTACAACTATCTGTCTGCCAAGCGCTTTGAAAGATGTACAACAATCTAAAATACCTTCATCAAAGTAATCTACCTAATTTTGCAGGTTGGCGGATATTCTGGAAAAGTTTGCAGGGCAGAAACAGTAAAGAATGTGACCGTTCAACATACTACCACTTTAGAAGTTTCTTCAATTAGAGTTTTGAGTCTATTTCATTGTTGCCTACTCTCCCAGAATGTCCGGGAGACTCCCAAATTTTTGGGAGTTCTCCCGGACTCCAGAGAGAGCAGGCAAAAATCCCGGATCCAGCTGTCCCCGTTGTTGTAGATGGTGGGGACGGGGCTAAATGCGCCGCCGTGGCCCCGCCCCCTGTTGCGACTGGCTAGAATTGTCTAAAATTGACAGGGGCGGAGTCTAACGGGGCACCATGCGTGGCCACGCCCCCCTCAATGGACCGCCTCCCGGACAGCTGCCTTCAAAAGTAGGTAAGTATGGTCTATTTTGATGTTTCTACCAGTCTTGCAAATATAGACATTGCAATTTTCACCCATTCTTCTTTACAATATTGTTAAAACTCCATGAGGTGGGATGGGGTCCGTTGGGGAACAGCAAGTTTCAAATCATTCCACAGATGGGATTAAGGTCTGTGCATTAACTGGGCCACTCCAGGGAATCACTTTGTCTGTATTTAGGGATATTGTCATGATGGAATATAAGTCTTATCCCACTTAAATCTATTGCATACTGCAGCAGGTTTCTCTCCAATATTTCTCTATATCTTCCGCTATTCATTTCCATAGATTGTAAGCTTGCGAGCAGAGCCCTCTTACCTCTCTGTATTACCCAGTATTGTTTTATTACTGTTTGCGCTCAATTGTAAAGCTCTATTGAATTTGCTGTTGCTATATAAATAAATGTTGATGGTGATGATTTTACCCTCTATATTGACAATTTTCCAATCCATGAAGCACAGGAGCATCTCCATAGAATTAGGCTCTCACAGTTATGCTTTACAGTAGCAGTGTCCTTGGATGATGCACAATGTTAGGCTTGCGCCAAACATAACACCTACCAAAAAGTTAAGCTTTGATCTTATCAGACCATACAAACCTTCCTCCACTTGGTATGTTGGTCTCCCCCTATGCTTTCTGGCAAGCTCTAGGTGAGCTTTCAAGTCAGTTTTCAACAATGTTTTTCTCCTATGAATCTTGAATTTGTTAATTTACTGGCTCTTGATATCACATGGACACTCCCAGTATTTCTACCACAGAAAACTGTAACTCTGTGGCCTTCAATAACATATTTTTGGATTTGCTTCGAATTTTCTCTTATCTTCATAATGAAACTCTTTCTTTTTAAATGCACTATGGGTGGGTTGTTTGTCTCTAACATTGTTCTGGTACGTTATTATTCCATCATGCGCGTTATCTCTTTAAATACATTTCATTCTCTTTATGCTTGAATGTTGTGACTAAACAGGGTAAGCTATTCCAGCAATGTAGGAATCCAGTGGACTTGGTAAATGGATGCAAGGAGTCAGATTGACAGACACATATGTAAATTGGTTACAAGTGCAATTGATAGGAATTATATCTTTCCTTACTATAGTCAGGTATCATTGTTTATTTTTAAATCAACTGAAACATTTTAATTGTACATAAGTTAATCTTAGGTGAATGAGTGAATACTTATGTAATCAAGTAGTTTTTTTAGGTTTTTTTTAATAAATCGTGAAAATAGTTGATTACATTTTCTTGATACCTTTTTCCCCAAGGTAACTCAGTTATAATGTGACATTCCCAATGTTCCTTAGTGTCTGTGGAACATTAGTTCCTGCTTCTGTGTAATCACAGTGTGGCACCTTTTAGCGTACTGCATTTTTCGTTCATGCAGAAGTCTTTTTCTTAGAAACAAAAATATAAAATAGATGTGTTTCCTATGCTGTTCTGTTGCAATTTGCCACAAGAGCTATCCATTAAATAATGTATTGAAGAAAGCAAATACAGTGACAATTTCTTGCAGTGTTTCCATTCTGGTATGTGGGGAACAGAGGTTTCACATTTCTGGGCAAGTGGACAGCAGGTGCTCAGCTGTGTTCATGTCATTATATAAGGTATCATATTCCTTCCAAGCTTTTTTGGGCTAAACTCGGTTGCACCAATAGCATTTGTCGCTCGGTAGTAAGAATTAAATGACTTTACAGAGAGAAGAACTTTATGGCATAATATATTAATATAATTAATGTTTTACAATTCAAGAATTATTTATTGCAAATTAAGTATAAGCTAAGTATATGACTAAGTATACATTCTGTGTTTCATAGCTAACCATAATAATAATAATGCCTCTTGTCCTGCTTGCTATGTTAATGAAATTATAATCATGTTCTTGCTCCATAAACTAGGTGCTCTAGTTTCATATTAATCACTAGGTAATTGCTGTTTAGCAACTCGGCAGGAAAGTTATATAGTTACTAGATTAGTAGCGTTGAGAAAAGACAGACCTAGGTCCATAAAATCCAACTTATCTTAAATTCTAATTGTGTTGATCCAGAGGATGGCAAAATAAAATCCACAGTGTAGAGCTGGGTACACAAAATTACTGCAGGTGAGATTTCTGTAACGGTTTTACCAACGACTGAAAGTGCTGATGAGAATGCAGATTTATGTGTGCACACTTACACAATTTACGTTCAAATCTGTGCTCTTCAACTCTCAACCATCTGCTGAAAAGATTGTGACTCTGCACACTTTATAGAAATCTGTCTATACTGCTGGTCGTGAGTACGTACACACTTCCACATTTGCCCGACATCGTTCCATCATTGAAAGTGATTTTTAGTCCGTTTTATAAATCCAAATCAAACCATACAATGTGCAATAAAATGTGATTGTGGCGCGTACACACTAATTCAGTATCTGATCAAACTGAATCGTGTGATTGGCACCATAATTGGATGAAAAACCTGTAATATGTACCTAGCTTAACAGTTTAGCTTAATAGGGGAGAAGAACATTGCAATGCTCTCAGATACTATATCACATAATCAAGATGCGTTGTAACCAGTGACTTATAGACAGATTAGGATTTTGTTTGCCTTTGCAGCCACTGCCAACACTGTGTGCTGCTGCTCCGCGTTCTCTCAGCTAGTATTCCATTTCCCCAAATGCTTCCCATTTTAAGTGTAAGTGTACATGTCATAGAAGTTTTTGCAGAGTTTGTGGGTTGTTTGTCTCTAACATTGTTCTGGTACGTTATTATGCCGTCATGCGCGTTATCTCTGTAAATACATTTCATTCTCTTTATGCTTGGATGTCGTGACTAAACAGGGTAAGCTATTCCAGCAATGTAGGAATCCAGTGGTAAATAGATGCAAGGAGTCAGATTGACAGACACATATGTAAATTGTTTACCAGGGCAATTGATAGGAATTATATCCTTCTTTACTACAGTCAGGTATGAGTGTTTACTTTTGTGTGATTATTGAATCAATGTTCTGTGTTGGGTGGTGGCACCTGTTCATTATATAATCCCTAAATTCACAGTTAGGTCTTATAGACAGTGAAGCAAACTTAAATCTGCCTTATTTCTGCATATTTTTCAAATATGTTTAATTGCTTGAGTTATTCATAAGGGAATTTACACAATCTCAACTTTAATTCTGGTAATGGAAGCAGAAGTGATGTTTATGTGGTCTATAACCTAGTGATTGCCAAGCCATGTGGCTGAGTGTCCCAGCTGATCTGGGGGTAGATTTACCCCCTGGAGTGTATAGCACCAAGTCACCAGGAAATTAATAGTAACAGGTTAGGATTACAGTATTCATCAGTATATGTTACGGTCTAATAAAACACTGATCCATACTAGTAAAATTACAACTCTCAAATGTCATTAAATAGGGGCTGGTTTGGAGACTGGAGTGGGCAGGACTAATCAGAACATTGAATAGCAGGGGATTGGACAAGACAAGTCCTAACACAGCTTGTCCTGCCACCATGGCTTATCCAGTCAGCTAAGGCCCAATACCTTGCCTTTTCCTTTCTAATACACGAGTCTTTGGGAATTGTGACCTTGAGAATACAGTGAGTGGGGAGCACGTGGGGGAGAATACCTCCAGATTGGCAGGTTGAGGGGCCTCTGTGACTGCTAATTGGGGGCATGAGGGATCTGAGGTGCAAAGTTACCAGAAACAGGAGTTCTCTTCTATTTTGACAATTGGCAAAAATTTTAATCTCAAAATAAAATCTGCTATACCTGCAGAAAGGATAGCAAGGCATGTAATGCATTTTCCAGAGTTTACATAAAGCTCTACTCATCAGCAAACATTTTAATGCTAGTACATATTAAAAAATAGCACCGTGCCAAAAATGTGCTGGGTGATGAGGCGGGGTGGATAACAAACCAGGCATTCCAGAACAAGAAAACAAAATGCATGATCCACAAAGAGCTGCGTTAGTGTTTCACAACAAACAGTTGAGTTGGATTAAGAGTTATCTGCCGACCCAGCCTTTGCCCATTTGACGTCCCTAAGCCCTGTGCACACAACAGTAAAAAATGCTGACAGATAAGATTGGACATGCGCTGGTGCTATCACTGATCACAGAGAGACAGGAACTTTTTTCCCATCTTTTTTTTTTTTTTCTCTCTCTCTCTCCTTTGCTATTATTTTTGGAATGGTGGGGAGTCAGCTGGAGAGGAGAGCTAAGGGTTACAGGCCATACGGCTGGCTCGGATAACATAGGATTGGATGGCAGCTTCCTTTCACAGCACGAGCTGGAGTGGTGCCACAGTTTTGTGTGTGTGTGTGTGTCAGTGTGTGCATGCTGAATGAAGGGAGCTAGGAAACAGCTGTATTTAGTGCAGATCTGTCTACTTGGAGAGCTCCCCGCTTCCCCAGCACTACATGGAATGGACACAGAATGTTTTGTCTGAAAGGTGAGGTGCTCTTGTTTTGCTTTGATACTGTCCATTGGAGAGGGGAAGGGTTTTTCTTTTGTTTGTAGTTTTTGATTCCAAACCAGTCATGCTTTGAGACAAACTTTCAGACAGCCTGACTACAGCATGGACTTCCATTGTCCTCATTGTTCTTGCTTAAAAATGGATTAGCTGCCACGTCTTTTTATTGCCATGAATGTTGCTTATTTCTGATAAAACTATAACTTTTCACTATTATTGCCAGAGGAGCTCTTTATTGCATTGCTGGGTTTTGCTGTCACTACTGCAAATTAAGGGTTAATATCTACTTGTAACCCACACTGCGGATCTGTTTAAATTTGGTTTTGATAATCTTGGAAAATATATTCGGTCCAGGCAGTGTTTTAGGGTGTACCAGCTTGTATGGACTGATGCTCCTGTTTCATGGTCAGACAATAGATTGTATTATGTAGATTGCATTGGATAGCTTAGATAACCATGCTGCTTTGCTGCGTCTTCTGGACATGGGTTTGGGGACACTTAGATGTAGTCTGAAAATTGTGTATTGTAGAACTGGTTCTTTGACAATGTGCAAATAACAAAGCTGGGGTGCAGGGGGTATCTGCCCCCCGGGCCGGTCCCATAGCAGTCTTCCTTGGGCTGGGTCACTGGCCCACCTGCATTTTTTTCCTTTAAAATAGGCTGCTGAGTCATGTCTTGACCCCAGGCTAAAATTTGGCAGCCCTTACCTGACAAAGCTGTCAAGTTATTAATGAACTGTATCTGTACCAAAATGAGATTTGAACGTTACTTTCAAGGCGTTCCCAGATCCATTATATGGAGTTTCTATGGCCTAAATTGTTGCTGGAATGTTTGACAAAACTTTCTGCACAGACATAAATAAATGTTATTAATATTAGTAATATAGTATAATGTTCTGGAACATATGTAGCATGTGTTCTTTATGTGCCATTATTTCAGTGCAGGGTGGGTCTCTAGAAAGCTCATATATAAAATCAGTGACATTTACATAAAAAAAAAAAAGACTTGCTGCCATAAAAATGTATTTTAGTGTTTTGGGGTTAAACTAAAAAATGGAGAAAGGAATGTAGCATAGGATTGGTTTCATGTCTTGCAAAACAGCTGACAGCAAATAAATCCAGATGTTTGCAGCTTAGAAGTCAAGAAGTTTTGTAAGTTGCGTCTGCATGACTAATTAAATTCCTACCCTAAGGAAATCTCATAAGAGGTTAGATGTAGCTTGGAATCTGTTTTTCTGTTCTGTAAGTGACAGTTAGAAGAGCACTGATAGGCTTCTCATGAACTTGCTATTGTTCAAGTGTTTATGTAGCAGGACTGCAAAGGTTTGGAGGCCATATCTTTAGAATGGTGCTTTAAATAAACTATTATTAGAGTAAAAATCTTATATATAAAATTCATTGGTCTGTTTATTTGTTGGTCTGTCTGGTTATGTATTCAGACACCCCTGCAATGATTTGTTATGAAACCAATGCAAGGTGGTCCAGTTAGATGCTGGTCTGGTTTTAGGGGGTTAGGGTCCCGGGGAGCCTGTTCTGAGCCTGCATTCAGACACCCTTGCACCAATTGGGATGAAACCAATGCAAAGTGGTCCGGTCAGATCCTGCCCAGGTGTTGGGGGCATTAGGGTCCCAGTCAGACCTTCGTTGGCGTATACTTTGGCCTGGGGAGCCTGTTCTGGACCTTCCACTGGTTGGATTTGGAGGATATATAATATAAAAACAAAAGCGACACTGGGCAGCCAACTCATAAGTGTGTTTGAAGAGCTACAAAGCTGCTGTAAGGTTGACAATTGCAGCCAACTCATTGATAACTTAATAACTTAAACCCGGGCAACACCAGGTACTTCAGCTAGTTACACATATATATAATATAAATATATATATATATATATATATATATATATATATATCTCAGGCTACTATACATAACATAGTTTTCTCTATTCCGTACTCTTACCCACTGATCTCACATTTGTGCTTTGTGTTAGCATTTTAACGCTAATACAAGGCACAAAAAATGTGTCTGAAAATAGAACTCATTGTCCTCATATCTACTTTACTCAAGCTTCAGAGCATAGTGGCAGTGTTGCAGTTTTCAAAATGCGTCCTGCAATGTTCTGTGCGTTAGAGCGAAGGTCAAGCGTTTAAAGGTCAATAAAGTGATCTCTGTTGACATCTCGACTAGTAAAATTGCTTAGTTAACAACCACATATAGTTTCAATGGCATCCAGTGAAGGTTCACCAGTCTGCCTGTTACCCACCACTGCCTACATACACCCTTCAGTGTGTCTTCTGTGTTAAAGGTCAAGGACAAATAAGCAGTCATGTATATACAAGAGCTTAAAACATGTTAGCTCATTTCACATATGTAAGTTTTGCTCCTATATATGTGTATACTTTGCATTATGAATAGTCATATTAAATAAACATTAAATGATAAAGAAATTGCAACTAGGTATTGACATTTGTATCCAGTAATACATAATAATAGAAAGTCTGTCATTTTTAGGGAAACCTGGCATTGTCCCTGGAAATTAGCAGGATTTGGTAACTAAAGCATGATTTACAGAAGTGTTGCAAGAGGTTTTTATTTGTAAACCAACTGTGAGTTCCAATGATCAGGCTATCCCTGTAAATCTGGGTACACACTACAGGAAAAAATTTCTCACGGTTACGTACCTGTAATAATTATACCAACGACTAAATGTCCCGATGAGCATGCAGATTGTTGTGTACACAGCTACATGATTTACCTTCAGATCTGTGCTCCTCATCTGTCATAACCATCTGCTGAAAAGATCATGTCTCTGTAAACTCTATAGAGATCTGCCTATACTGCTGGCTGTGAGTGCATACACACTTCCACATTTGCCCGACATCGTTTTTAGTCAGTTTATAAAATCAAATCAAACGATATAATGTGCTATAATGTGCTTTGGTGCGATAAAACATGATTTGTGGGAGTGTACACACTAATGCAATATCAGACCATCATGTGATTGGCACGATAATTGGGTGAAAAACCTGTAGTGTGTACCCAACTTTAGGTTCCTTGTGGCAGAGTGCGGACAGACACAGAGCATGGTACAGTATATAGCAGGTGTTGAAAACTAAGTGGGTAACATTGCTATTGCTCAGGACTGAAGCCTACTAATTTGCCAACCGTACTTGCATGCATTTCACCTACTTTTTACTTTGAAAGAACATATATATATGGTTTGACAAAACCCCTATAAAATAAATATATTTCTGTTTTTAAACTCCTCCATTTCACAATTTAAACTTGATGTGACTGCTGGTTTATCAGTCGTTATATAGATAGACCTACAGCGGTTACAGGCATTTATGCTCCAGTAAATCATTATTATTATTGCTAACAACCCACCTTTTCCTGTTTTTTTCAGTAGACTGATTCATGAGTAGAGTGCAAAGGTGATATGAATCAGAACACTGAGCTCTTTGTAAGAGTAAAGGAAGATAGTGATGTTTCAGACATTTGTCTTGTAAAGTAAGCAGTCCTGCAGTGCATTTTATCCCACGGAGACACAGCAGACACTTTTCAGTTATGTGTAATGGACAATACTAATACCAGCGAGTCACTTTATCTGATTTCAAGGCTATATCTTGGAATTTTTCAGTCCCAACCCTGCTGTGGGATATGCAGTCACTTTTCCAGAGCAGAAGACATAAAAACACATGCAACTTACAGACACAGCATTATATCATTGTGTCTTTATTATTATTAGTATTATGTAGTCTTTTGTGCCTTTATTATTATTATTATTATTATTATTATTATTATTATTACCATTATTAATATTATTATTATGTAGATCTGGATTGTTGGTTCATTGGCTCACAGAAGGACCTTGCTCTTAAAGGGGGTTATCCACCTTACGATGACTTTACTGCATACTTGCCAACTCTCCCGGAATGTCTGGGAGACTCCCGAAATTCGGGTCAGTCTCACGGACTCCCAGGAGAGCTGGCAAATCTCCCGCATCCCGCTAGTGCCGTCATAAAATGACGCGATTTGCGGTGAATTGCATCATTTAGGCCCCGCCCCCGCAACAAAACAACATTTCCGCCGTGGGGAGCTGGGCCAAAATGACGCGTTTGCCCGCTCCCAGCCCTTTCCCGGAAAGAACTTGCCCAAAGTAGGCAAGTATGCTTTACTGGCTTATAGCATCTTGCTGATATATTATTGCTGCGCTTGAATACAAATGATTCCAGAGTAACTATATTATGTATCATAGGAAAATAAAACATCTGCTTGATAATATAATACATGGGTGAAAACCACAGAAGGATGCTTGAGAGATAAAGCAATGCATTTAGTAAGCTACAAAAACTCATGTACAGGCCAATACATCATACTTGCCAACTTGGACAAGCTGGCGTCCTTTAGATGGGGGGAGGTGGGCGTGTGTGGGGTGGGGCTCATGGAATCGCATAATTGACCCCGCCTCTAATTTACATCATACTTGTTTAGCCAATTACAGCAGGGGCGGGTCCACAATGACACTTGAATTGCTTTGTAAGCCCCACCCACGCCACTAAATGAATGGTTTCGGCCAGGAACCGGGAGATTTGCCTGCTCTTTCGGGAGTCCCAGAGGACTCCCAGAAATTCGGGAGGCAACTATGCAATACATCAGTGGTGAAAAGCCCCTTTTTAGTTCACTATTTTCATATATTAGTCAAGTATATAACTGCCATTTTTGGTGATTTGTTGTAATAATATACTAACCTGTGTTTGGTGTGAATTTCAGCTACAAACACATGTCAGAACATTGCATATATGAACAACAATATGGGAATAAGAGACGCAAGAAATTGAACATTTTATATTTCAGAAAAGTGAAAACCTAAATTACAGCAATTTTTTTGGTTGCAATTGTGTTTCTCCCATCTAAAAGGTTAATGTCCTTTTCCTGCTCTCTCTTGTGGTTGCTGCTGAGTCATTAAACTTGTCTGGCTTTCTCTAGTGGAGGAAACCTGGCAACAAATGTTCAATTGTTAGGGAGAATACTCCAGAGGTAGAGACTGGTCATAGTCTGGACAGAAACATGTTTTTGTGTCTCATTCATACAGCGGAGACAAAAGACATATTTTATGGTGAAAAAGATCATTGATTTTCCTTTTGGTATAAATGATGATTTATGCAAATTAAGGTGTTCTGGAGTAGTTCGTCTGCATACACCTTGCTGCAGAACCTGAGACAGCAGTAAAATGACACCATTGCAATAAGTGCTTACTAAAGAGGCTCCATAATCACAAATTTAAAGAGAAAAATAAGATCTGACAGCTCACATGGTCCCACAGTTTAGGACTGAGTCAAACAATGACAGGACAGGTTGCTGCCTATTAGTTTGAATGGCTGGTCTCTGTGTCTGAGCAGTTCTTGGGGTGAGTGTACTGCGGCTGTACATGGCTGGCATAGGCAAGGGGCTTGGCTCTATGATTTTGACACAAGAGTTTACCTGTATGTAATGGGCTTGGGGCTGTATATGCTGGTCATTCTGGACTGTATATGATGGATATTGGCCTGTATAGGCTGGTCATTTGGGTCTGCATAGAGTATGGTAGATATCATTGGATCCTGTATACACAGAATGTAATTTCCTGCCAAGTACTTGTTCACCATACTGTACTAAGGAAATATTGACACTTCCCTATATTTTACACTAGGACCACAATGTAAAAAAAAGTTTGCAGGTCGAAATAACAGTAGTAACTTATACACATTATCAAAATATGTGTAATGTACTTACAGTATCAATGCATTTGTCTGTTTAGCAGCAAATATTACTGTTAAAAGGACAGTGCAGAAATATGCAATATTATACTTTTATCACAGCCTACAATATAACTAGATAAACGCTTGTAAATATTGAGAGGCAAACCTGAAAATAGCATTTGACATTGGTCTGAATGGAATCTGTGGAGTGTTTAGGAAGGCTTGCCAGCAAGGTGTATTTCATTAAAATACTGTGTCCTAGCAACAGGCTTGGTCCCTTTGACAACGCTGAGAAAGAGGGAACAGATTGAAGGATTAGAATTTCCTCTTTGCTTATACAGCTGCTTATGTTTGACTGCCCAGTGAGTCTTATGAAATATCAGGGTAATGTTACCCATACAATTGTTTGTTTGCAAAATGATATACTTGTTTAATGGAGGAATATAATTATGCTATAATACAAAGAATATGTCGTTGTAGGTTGTAATTATTGTTCTACAATCAGAATTGTTTTTATTATAGACTTGTCAATGTTTATTAATATATTTTATAATGCAAGTATAAATAGCACACCAGCTATCATTATGGTCTGTTAAACTGCAGCAGTCATTTCAAAGTAGTAAAATGATTTTGTTATCAAGATAATGAGAACAGGCCCATAAATACCATGGTGTCTATGAATTGCGGTGTCTCCAGCAGCATTGGCATTGGCTCAGAGAGAAAAGGGGAGCTCGCTACAAGTAGATTATTTTCTCTGTGCACACAGTGCTTACCGGGACTGAATAGAGAGATCTGTCAGTGACACTCAGAAGTTTAAAGTGAATGACACATTAATGTAACGATAACAGTCTGACTATCTGATGCTCTGTCTCTCCTTGTCTGCATGGCTGGCAGGTCCTTTGTATAGTGTGTACAAACATTCAAGAGCTCCATTTAAACATACAAAAGTAGCAGTAAAAAATGGTTCTCTAATTTAAAATAAAAGGCCTTATGCTGACTACACGTGACCTGATCCTGTCATTCAGCGGACATGTGCAGCAAAATGGGACATATCCGTTACATAAGGGCATTTTAGTGTGGCCACACAAGCTAATAGCGATCATTTGCCTATTACCAGATTTTTAGAAATAGTGAAAGTTGTCTGGTCCAGATGTGACAATAGCTCTAGGACCAGGCCTGTGAATATTGGAGCTGCATGTGTAGTCAGTATTATTTGTAAAACAATTGCACACCTAGAGGTAGGGGTAGAACACTATATTTCTGGTGGGGGGCCTTGGTGACACCTCTCCACACCCCCCCCCCCCCTTCTGCTCTTCTGAGCATGCTTTTGGGCCAGTACATGTGCAGTGTAGCCCTCTTTGGAAAGTGCCTGAGTCATAGTTCTGGATACAGTTTTATGCTTGTATAGAATAGTCTTAGTGATATAAATCGCGTGGAATCTACCTCAAGAAAATGATGTCTGCATATTTATATAACAACTGAGAATATTTATATTTTTATGATTAATGCATTAAAATAAATAATCTTTTTGTAAATAGAGCATGAGGAAATGGTACTTTGAAAACCACCGTTTGCCATTGCCTCTGGCGGTGATGCTGTACAAATCGGCATATCATGTTTATTAGAGTATAAGTTCCATGATCTAATAGCATTGTATCAAAATGTATGCTGACTCCAGACATTTCACTTTGCTGCTCACTAGTCAGAAATTACAGGACCACATAATGGATTGCATGAACATTGCATGCCTGTGGATTATGACACCTAGCACAGATATAAAGCACACTTCAAATTATGCAGTTTATAGATTCCATTCTACATCATATATATTTTGCTTAGAGGGACTAATGCAATAGAAATGGATGTAATACCTGTCGTGCATGTCAGGATAAAATAGTCTTGTGAATACCCATGATTCAGAAATTTAGTAGAGAAGAACCACTTAAGGCCATTTACCCACTGGTATTGTATTTGTGACAAAAAATGCATGTTAATAAGCATAGAAATGCTATGCACTGTCACATTCATTTGATACGCAGCTCATATACAGTAGTCTCATGATAGATATGCAGCCCAGAGAGTTTCCCATTCATTTCAATTATCCATTCATTTCAGTAGGGTTTCCATTTTGTTGAAACCCATTGAAATGAATGGCTTATTAAAGCGAATGGGATAAGCGATGCTAGTCTCATATATATATATATATATATATATATATATATATATATATATATATATATATATATATATATATATATATTATTTAGAAACCCCTGAAATCCATAACCAGCTATATACAGCTTGGTCTTTTTGCCACTAAAACAGGGAGACAACGAGCTTGGTGTGCCTCTTCTACAGTGGAAACCAGCATCAGGCAGCAGGCAGCAATGATCACAATGTGGAGTCCCCTGTCAAAATGTGAAACAGCACCTGTAGTTTGATCAATGTGGGAGGAGAGAAAAAAAAGTAGGGGGCACCTCCCACTACTGGGGAAAACAAACATTGCCATCCCAGTGGTCCCAGTACAATGGGAATGGGTCCATAAAACCCCTGCCCATTATCCAAATATAGGGTACAAAAATTAAATAAAACACATATACATTTGTAGTTTAATTAAATTAAAAATTTCCTGATACCCACGTTCACCACTTAAGTACACTGCCATAATCCACTGGAAAGTTTTGCATCCTTAAATCCAAAGGGAAATGTCCTTAATTTGTAGTCTAAAAGGGAACGCCAAAGAAAAAGAAAAAAGCGCAAAAGAGGAAAAATAAATATAATATATATAATTAATTAACATAGGAGTAAACAGCAGCATATAAAAATAATAATATTTATTAACCAAAAAATAATAAAAACCGCACAAATATAAATAAATATAAAACCATAAAATGCTATTGGTGCAAATAGATTCTAATATGATTAAATTAATCAAAAAGGATAAACCCATCTAACATCACCAGATTAAACCAGACTTGATAGATCATCATTCTCATAATTGATATCAATAATGGGCAAAAAATCCTGGATATAGAGCAACACTGCTCATTAACACACTTAGACCATTGCCAATAGAATATAGCATATAGATCGATCTTTTAATAAATCACAATAAAGATCCAGACCCTTGTAGAGTATAGCTGCAATGGATACAAATCCATTAGGGTGAAATGTCCCAATCAGTAAGCAGTCTAAGGAACAGTGAGGAATTAGATCACTGCTTTCTAAGGACTAGATTTACTAAGCTGCGGGTTTGAAAAAGTGGGGATGTTGCCTATAGCAACCAATCAGATTCTAGCTTTCATTTATTTAGTACCTTCTACAAACTGATAGCTAGAATCTGATTGGTTGCTATAGGCAACTTCTCCACTTTTTCAAACCCGCAGCTTAGTAAATCTAGCCCCAAGTGTTTATAATGAAAAAAGACACAGAATCTTATGAGTAGTCTTTTTAGAAAACTCAGGATCTCCATATTAAGCCATATACCTCTCTTCTCTGGCATATAGTGATCACATAAAGGTGCGTGCGCACCCTTCAGCTGTCATCTGTGTAACGAAGGTTTCTGTATTTTTGGTTTCTACCACTACATTGATGTCAGTGACTGACAATGGATAGGGGTCTCTCGGATCCTACTAGAACACTGAATCACCACTCGTGGATGCGTTTCGTCCTTTCCAGACGTTCTTTATTAAAGTGAAAATGCCAAATCTTTTTTAATCCAAAGAGTAAAAAAAAAATCATACCTTACAATGAGAACAGACGGCTTTTCTGGGAAGAGGAATGAGAATGAAGTCAATTGACCAGGACTTCCCTTAGCTACAAGTTGTGGGTGTGAAGGGAAGTCCTTGGTACTCTTTACTTTGCTCACACATCATTATAAATAAATTGTATCGCTGTTGATGTGGGAATGGGGGGGTACTTTGCTACTTTGCAGCATTGATGTCTATGGCTCCCTTATTTCTATAGCCCAGTCATTTCAATGGAGTTTCTACACATAGCACATAACTCGGTTGAAATGAATGGGCTTTAGACATGAATGAGCCATACATAGGAATCAAAGGGAAAATACAGCATAAGGCTGGTTAAGCATCATGTGCTCAACCTCCTACTTAATAATCTTCTCACAAATGTACAATAGTTAAATATTTGTGAAGCCAGTCAAATTATTATTATTGGAGTTATTAATGTCCCCTGCATAATCCAAACGCAACCTCATAACTAGACTATGCTGCTGATGGTTGTTGGAAGCTAATATATGTAGGCAAGGGTTTAAATTACATATTACGCAAGTTACAAATTATTGTCTGAAAGTGAATTTTGAAGTGTCATTATAAAATCCAAGATAATCAAATATTAAAACCTGATTATATTTTCTGTAGCACTGAAGAATATCACTTTAGCAACTATGTAAGACTTAAAAGCCTCTCAAAAACAATATAATTCTATAGTGCAGACTGTGTAGTATACATGTTATTGAAACATTTAGAGCTCGTTCACACATATGCTGGAAAAATTGGGAAAAATGCATGAAAACTAGCAACTACTTTAGTGATTTTAGTTTTTAATGTGTTTTCCGTGCATTTCAGGCATTGCACTTTTATTATTCCAATCAATTGTACAGGTAGCGTATGTTACCACAGAAGGTATAAGTTACGCAATGTTAATATTTTACAGTATATTAAAAACCGGTGGTAAATAGCCCATAAGGAACCATTCACCCTAATTTAATGTGATTTTCAGACTCTAGTTCGTGGCTGAAAATTAATAGCGTATAGGTGTGAATAAGCCCTAAGAAGCTGAACCCTGTTGTGAATTATTTGGTAATAAGCGATTATAAAAGCACGTCTCCTTAGTTACCAGCTTGATGGTTATAATTATTCTGCACATATGGTAATTACCCTTATGCAAGAGGATTGCTTGTCTAAGCCAATTATCACGTAGAATGACAAGCTAGAAAAAACCCTTTGCACAGATATTATTGTCTTTTGGTTAATATACCAATGCTGTAGAGTCATAGACAGAAGAAATATTGCACAAATAATAATCCAGAGAGCACATTGAGGCCTAGTATAAATTGCAGAGTCCACACAGCCTAAAATACTTTGTAGCAATACATGAGGATTTGCACTGGAAGCATTGTTGTTATCGGCACAGTACACTGCCCCTGGATAGAACCAATACACATAAAGTTATTAAGTATTTCAATAATATAATGTTAATTCATTCATTTATTTATTTATTTAATAAGCCATTTATAAATCTGTGCAAGATTCCACTTTAGTTTCATTTCTATTTTTGGTATTGTTACAAATATATATGAATCTTTCATACTCACAATTTCATGATACAAACTACACATCTCATTTTATATACTGTAGTGGAATAGTGCCCCTTGTGGACAGATTTTTAATCGGTTACTCTAGATTGCTTGCACTTTGCCAAACTTTCACCTTGAAACACTCTCAGATTGGATGAGAGAATATTTGCATTAATTAGTATGAAGAACTCTACAATAGGTATATAAATATGAATATGATATTGTTATATTGCTGAAGGATTCATACTCCGAAACATCTAATGGTAAGTTTGCTTAGAAAGTTCCCAGCTATATAGTAGTGGCTATACACACTGCACACTGCAGTAATGGCCTCTGTGTGGGGTCATCTAACAGTCCTGCTGGATGCAATCCAGGTGCTCAACCCAAGGGGTCAATTGGCTCTTACTTATTTGGCCCATGTTTAAGTAGGAGATACACATTTTGAATGTTTTCTGATCCGCTATAAATCAATCAACAAGTATATGTCTCAACATACACTAATGTGTTTTGGAGGCTAATTTTAAAATGGATTGCATAGTGACAAGTAACCACAGACCAAGGACCTTGGAGATGACACTTACGCTGGTTATTTAGTTTTACATAATCTTCCCTAGTAACGCCATCTGTGAACATGGCCTTTCTAATAAGCATTAAGAACATAGCAGCATAATCTCAGATTATGATTAGCAAATGCAGGAGAGTAGACTACAGTAGCAAAAGTTTCTTCTTAAAACGAGAACATTGTAACAGATCTATAGACCATTCTCCTTTGTGTAGCTCAGTTATCTGGACAATTTGTCCCAATGGTTTATTTTTTATTCAAGATCCAAACTCACAATGCAATTGTAGCGGGAAAACATACATACTTTCTCTCATGGTTGTATAATCTACAAAGATAATCAAGAGACGTTATCATTTAACTTCATAAACCTCCAGTTTACCGCTACAAACTTGGAAGACGGACACTAAGCAAGGCAAAAGTGATTGTGGAAACTGCTGAAGATCACACATTCTTACAGAATCTATGGTTTCTGAAGCTGCTCTGTTCCTTTTGTCCATGGATTTGTGAGCATAAAAAAAGGAAAAAGGCTGGGCCACTCCTGCTGCAGGCCCCCCCACAGGGAATACGAGGCCATCCACAGCACTGGGAACATTTCAGAATGATTGCATACATTCATTGCTGGCCTGCAGACCCAATGGTGGGCTGCTTACACAGAGCCAAGTGGCAGGCCTATTGCGATGAGGAAGACCAGGAGCTCATCCCTCTCACATTCAAAATGGGAAACTCTATCACCAGGAAGCATGGCAGAAAAAAGTTACTCAGCGAAGATGAAAACGAGTTCTGGCCAAGTAAGATTCCATTTTAGTGAATTCCTGTCACGCTGTATAGTGTGCATTCATGACATGTGTAGAGAGCACAGTGCAGGCTATCATGTAATGTCAGATGGTATCAAATTTTTGTTGATACTGTTTACTAATACGATATTGGCAGATTAAGACCAGGTAGTACACTCTACAATGATAAAGGATACTTGCAAATGCTTCTATTTTGTAAAGCCTTAATATTAGTTAGACATATAAGAGTTGTTTTTTTTTTTTAAATAAGCTTTATTGACAAGTAAAGAAATTGTGCATATAGAGAATGAAAATGCGGTTTAAGCACCATGACAATTTGTGTTGATTAATAAAAATTGATTTAATTGTACATATTAGTAGTCTTTGCTCTGTATGTCTAGAGAGTGGTGTAATACATCATCATCATCATCAACATTTATTTATATAGCGCCAGCAAATTCCGTAGTGCTTACATAATACATATTTATCACAACTTGCATGTATGATATCTAACCTAATAGTGAATTGAGGTGATTTGTGTTTGAACATTGTCTCTTATGATATAATAAATGTAGTGTATGTAGTTAGATCCATGCCTGTTTTGAGGGCTGTGGTGCAGGTTCACAGCTGAGAGGAGGAGGAGGGGTAAATGAATGTCCTCAGCTGGCTGTTTAGGTTAGCTCTCTTTATGTGCGCTGCCCTCTAATATACACCCTGCTGCTCCTATAGTGGATGCTCAGGAAAGCATGAGAGGAACCTGTGTGTAGGATGGAAAGCTTCCTTGCAACAACCTGCTGGGCTGGACTGTGAAATAATAAGCTAGCCAAGAAGAGCTTATGACTGTTTTGACATAATGTAGGTGCCCCATTTCAATTAACAAGTGTGAATGGAAAGGTCTACTGTCTTCCCTGCTCCTTGGTGATCATCATGGCCTACTTTAAATACATCGCTTATGAACCTGAGTTTCGAAAACCTGTAAAATGCATCAATTCATCATACATATGTTTAAAGGATGAAATGTTGAGTAGGAGATCTTTACAAGACTAGCATTGAGTTTCTGTCCCTTGTGATGATGATTTGGGTGTCATTGCTGTTATAGTACATGTTTGTTACTGCAACTAAGATGAACGGTAACCTTGTTTATGGAAAGACAAGGCTTCACTTTCAGTTCTCATTTATAATGATAGTCTATCCCTAGTGAATAATATTTAGCAAGAAAATCCTAAGAATAATGTGGGAATGCATGGCTGGCTGTCTCTCTGTATGTCACATGAAAGAGCGCTGTGAGCCTGGTGCTTAGGAATATGGATTAGAAGGAAGGCTTTTTGGGTACAAAGGCTGTTGACATTCCACTGTTTGAGGATTAAGGTGGACAGAATGAGACTGTAAGCATTATTTCTTTGTTCCCCTCTAAGAGACATGCTACGTTGAACATTACACTCACTAAGTTTTGTCCTTTCAGCTACTTACTTTTATATTGATTTACATTTTTCTTTTCATTATTGCTTTTGCAGAAGAAAAGTAAATACAAGATTTCTGTGTTTTTTGTCTACATTTTTCGAATAATAATACTTTATACTTTTTAAATGTTTCTGTATATATTCATTAAATAAATGCCCTCTATGAGTTCATTACATCCAATTTCAATGCATTGTCATTATCTTTCATCCCTCCAGCTGCTTCCCATCATTAATTGCCCCTGGAGACTGGAATGTTGCTTATTGAATCCAAAGGCAGATTTAGGGTTGTGATAGATCATATCCCCCTTCTAATATCTTTCTGGTAAATAAAAACATTATTATTAATAATAATAATAATAATAATAATAATAATATATTAAGTTCTAGACAGACCAGTTTTCATGTCAATGAGGCACGCTGCTGTTGAATTCTTATAACACATTCTGTAAAAACCTCTGCATTTGATTTTCACCATTTATTTCAATGCACTTGTTTCATTAGCAATTTTGTTTGGTTGACTTTCCTTCTTGCTATGGTTTAAGCAGTTGTTTGAATCTTAGTACCCTCCCCTTCCCCCTGTTGGTCTTTTTGCTTTTTAACCCCGCCCCCTCCCTCATCCCTTAGATTTCATCTACCTTTTTGTTGGTCATTTTTTTTACTCAATAAATTATATTAAAAAATAGAAAAATTAAGCTGCAAGATTTAATTTATCTTAAAAAAACCCAAAACAAAAGCCTTCCCATTCTGTTCTTTTTGGTATTTAATATAAAGGTATTGTACAACGCTATGGAACATGCTAGTGCTATATACATAAATGTTGTTAATAATGATAATAAGGTATGCATTCCCATCAATCTCCTTAGTTCTAAAAAAAAAAGTGAAAGGAAAATAAGATTTTAGGATGAAATATTTTAAAGCACAAACTAGGACATAATAAACAAACCTTTTATAGGCTTAGTTTTAAGGTTAAGGATAAATAGACAGATAGATTAGACAAGTACAATAGTAGCTAGTATTTATTTAGCAAAATACACGTACAAACTGATGTAGGCAATATATCTAAGGGGGAGACTCAATTAGCCACGATGTTCCTCAGAATATCATGGGGTGCTGGGTTTTTACAGGAAATCAACTCTATGGGGCGCCAGGAAAAATCTGAGGAGAATTTACCGTAGTAATGGTAAAAATGCGCATCCGCGATGTTGTGAGAAACACCGTGGCTAATTAAATCTCCCCCAAAGTCTCCTTATTTTTGAGTATTTACACAGAAATATATTTAATTTCATTATTTGCGTTAATACTTTCCCCTAATATTTAGCATATTTTCACTTCTTGTAATGCAGGTGCAATGTGATATACGTTAAGCAACTAATACAGTTTTAAATAGAAAGTTCTTGCTTTCTCTAATGACAGTGTCACACAATAGAAACTGGTTAGACTACATGAGTTTCTATACCTCTGTGCCTGGTGTTCAGAACAAAGACCCACAGCTTCCTGGGGAAAACTCAAAAAAGTCCTTTATTTCATTGTGCAGGGGAAACGATTTAAATCTTCATTCAGGTTTTGCTGATTGTAAGAAGCTAAACATTATGTTCAATATTGGTGAATGGTCACATTGT
Source organism: Mixophyes fleayi (assembly GCF_038048845.1). NCBI lineage: Eukaryota > Metazoa > Chordata > Amphibia > Anura > Limnodynastidae > Mixophyes > Mixophyes fleayi. The sequence goes on from NC_134404.1 coordinate 220,512,175, forward strand.
CTGCTCTAAACATATGTGTAATAGAAACCTGTTTAATTTTGAGTAGTGCAAACATCTTTCTCAAATTCAATTACCATTATCCAAATACAGTTTGAGTCAGTGTACACAATTTTAAAACACATCCACAGTAAAATCAATATTTGCTTTTGGATGTATGAAGCATATACTTACACATCTCAGTCTAAACTTGAAATGTAATTAATATCTGCAGTTATGTGTTATATTTGCCCAAAATATAAAGTAAAATTTATAGTAAGAGTTGTAGACAGATACGAGATGTTATATTTCTCTTCAGACAACAGTGGCGCACGCAGGGGGGGTTTCTGGGTCTCCCCCTGACAATCTTGCGTGCGCCCCTGGATAAGCAGATAAGAGGACTATATATATATATATATATATATATATATAATTTATTTATATAATGTACCTTTACGCTGCCTGTCATATTAGACAATATTTCTTTAAAGGATTGTTTTATGTAATGCAGTATTAATACAGTATTATCAATGTGTAGTCATTCAGGTTTTCACCTACTGAAGTAATTGTGCTTCTAACAAGACACACTCCTGAGATTCAGCTGGCAGAGAATCTCTTATAGTCTCGGTCCATACAATGTTTATCCTCATAAATGTTTTATGTCTGGAATGACTTGTTATCCATGAATGACCAGTATTGCTTGATGTGGTCACTTGAGGCCCATTCACACGCAAAGTTGCAAGTTAGTTACATAAAATTAGGGACAATAATAAGTGAGGAAAACAAAACGGTGTAAACAATGTCATTATGCTTAGCAAAACATTAGTGTCTCTTTTACAGCATCACTTAGCTACACAAGCTTAACGAGGCAGGAAAAGCCAGTTACCACGAATAGGGAGTTGGGGAGTCTAATTAGGCACTCTTTTAATAAAAATGGCACTATACTATATCAAAACATTGGTATTTTACAACTGTTGTATCTCATTCTTCGCCTACACACAGCGACAATTTTAAACCAATATTTTATGCCTTCAGCCTTCATGTCTCAATGATATTAGCAGGGCCGGATTAACCCGAGGTCTAACTGGGCTATAGCCCAGGGGCCTCGGGCAACCAGGGGGCCCTTCAAAGTCCGCAGCAGCATTATTGATCGGTCCGGGGGCGGGGGCGCCCCCAGCCCGATCAATGCTGCCGAGCACTGTCAGTCCAGTCCTCCGTCCCCGGCGCTCAGTACTCTGCTTACTGAGGTGATCACTCGCGAGATCTCCTCAGTAAGGAGCTTACAGCGCGCTGGGGATGGGGGACTGAACTGACAGGTAAGCGCTTTGGGGGGGGGCCCTCACGGCGGACGGGGGCGGCGGGCGGCACTTAGCAGGGGCAGGGGCCTCCATTCCCTTAATCTGGCCCTGGATATTAGTGGCTCTCAAATTGTCTATTCCCACTGAAAGTCATTTACAAAGTTTAAAAAGACTGAGGCACATAGTGAAATCTTCTTTGGTAGCGCTGTGTATTTGCGAAGAAAGATGGTGATAGCGGAGGAGTAGACATTTTCCCTGGCTGATGGAATGACTTGGGAAGAGTGAGAGTATTTCTGGCTAAGTACAGAGTATGCTCACTGGTGCACCTAGTTTTATGGAGCAGTGCATAACGAAGATTTTGTGGACCGAGATCATTAATTATTAGATAAAGTTAACGTTTTATTTAGTGATTTAAATGCCGTTTACACATTTTAATGTTTGCACAGTGCATCTCTTTAGGTCTTTCCACGTTCAAACAAGGCGTTTCCTGAGAACAGACACCAGAGATATAGCAAGCTTACGTAGCGCCCAGGGGCAACTTTCAGAGCGAGCAGGTGCTTGCACGTCATCACATGACATCATGTGGTTGTGGGGCCGTATTTTCTTACTCAGTTTAACCAGAACTTTTATTTCAGTAATGCTTAAAGTATGTGGTGCCCATAGAGGCTCACAAATTTCACATTTTTGGTAGATATTCTCAATTATGCATACGTTAAAGAAATTAAGAAAGCAGGATCACAGATGTTTTAGTATCCAAAGGGTAGCACTATTGATTTCTAGTAACTCAGGATTTCAATGCATTAAAATAGTTGATCAATGCTATATAATTGTGGAAATAGTTTATACCTTATTTCCTAAATTATATAGTTGAGTTGCCTGCAATCTAATGCTCCTTCGTTACAGTTTGAAATATTAGTTTATTTGTAGAGTGTGCTGCAGGTGTCTCTCACATTCACTTATGACTTGGAGACAATGCTCTTGTGAATGGGAAGAAATTGCAGTGTGGTTTGTTGCTTCTGTATTCCATGCATGTGCACCTCACATCTCTTCTGGCATTCCAAGAGTTCTGGCTGGTTGAAATTAACATATGAATAGGGCGATCCATGCATATGAACAGCCCATTTATTCTCCATTGCCAACAGCTCAGCTGTTCAGGGGTACAAATTAACCCGGCCAATGGAGCAGCAGTACATTCCACTGCACTGATTTGCCATCCATTTGTGAATAGATAAAGAACAGTCCTTGTTACAGAATACAAAATACATAGAATAGATGCGAACTATACAGATCCTGGTTGGTAGATTTGCTTATTAGATGCTGTCAGATATGCTAAGACCTAGATTTGAGGACAGCCACATGTTGCTGGGCCAACACAAACTTTGTTGCACTAAATTGTCACATCATTTTCCTTATCTTCTCCTGTGACACCCATCAGCAATTTGTAACTTTATTTTTTAATAATTATATATGTGTCAGTACTTCTACTTAAGGTGAGGGAGCAGGCATGTGTGTGTACACGTCTGCTGTAAAAAAAATATATATAATTTTTATTACTGGCATGTTAAATACATTTATTTTATACAGATGAAACAAGGTAGAGGGCTGGCTCCTGTACCTCACAAAAGAGGGAGGTGGAACTGCTAAAGCTGCCTAGGGAGAAAAATCAGGCCTTCACATATTTCAAACTGCACATGCAAAACAAAACTTGTTACATTCATGATGTTTGCCACATATGAGAAAATAATTAGTGTGCTTTATTAACTGAACATTACGCTACAGTAGTTTTCTAATGTAAAAGACATATATTAGAGGAGAATAAAGTTGCAGTGAGAATATAGCTAAATATGAAGTGCTCATCTTTTTGTGCAAAACTATGGTACTGCCAAGTCTCAGCGATGTTTTATTCAGATATGATTATTGCACACTTGCCTACTCTCCTGGAATTCCCGGGAGGCTCCTGAATTCCAGGGAGTCCTCACGGACTCCTGGAAGAGTAGGTAGAGCTCCCGCATTTACCAAAATTCATGGCAGTGAATGGAGGGGCGGGGCTTATTCGTGTAATTAAGCCCCGCCTTTCCATTCAATGCCGTAAATTTCGGCTTTTTATAGTGGGGCCGGGGCTATGGTCACCATGCCCTCCAGAAGTTGGCATGTATGTATGGATTATTCAAGAACGTTTTGTGTTATTTTTCAATTTAATGTGGCTGATAAAGAAATATGACTGCTCCCACTCGTTAATATGCAGAGACATGGGGTTTCTGTTCAGAACGACTTATTCTGTGACAAATTTATGCCCAATTAATACTACTGTATGTGTACTCATGTGAAATATATAGTTATCCTGTTAGCACTGGACAGTTCCACGCTGAATCTTTGGTATCTGAACTAAAGAGTAGCTTTAGTGATGATTATTTCATATAGCCATGCTATTTGTAAAGCTGAGAAACAAGTCAAATGACATTACAGAAGTGATGTTACTACTGCTCAGAGTGATTGGCAATACAAAATGATACAAATGATATTACATAAACCATTTTACTATTGCTCAGAGTGATGGGCAATATTTGCTGAATTTCTTTTGATGCATAGTTGCCGGACTGTTCCAAAATTTCTGCGCAGTATCAGGTTTTAGAGATTTGTCCATGAAAATTGTTGGTAACTCTGGTAGTATACACAGTTTCATTACATTGATGAATAGTTATCTTTAGCTTTGTGTGTATGTGTGTGTGTGTGTGTATATATATATATATATATATATGTATATATATATATATATGTATATATATATATATATATATATATATATATATATATATATATATATATATATATATATATACACTATATAAATGCCTAGTGGCGTGTGTGAAAAAAAAACCCAAGCTGCAGCGCCACCTGCTGGGCAGAGTTATACACTGACCTATATATTTCTTGAAGGAGAAGTGACAGTTGGGAGTGGTTGGTGGTTGCCGGGGGTGACAGTGGGGAGTTTTTAACACCTTAAGTAGCTTGATGAAGGAAGTGGCGATGAAGATGAAGGATGAGGTGATGGAGAAAAATGATGAGGTGGTGACATGTGGACAAAACCACGTTAAAATAGGCACTTGCGTCGGGAAGTAACGCTCTTCCCCCGAGGAGGCCTGGGCTAGGCCCAAATGCATGACAAGAACCTTTTTAACACTTTAAGTAGCTTGATTTGACTAGAATGCATGAGTATCATATGCATGGGTTAACTTGTGTGTGTGTGTATATATATATATATATATATATATATATATATATATATATATATATACACTTTACAAATGTTATATTCTGTATGTAGTTGCAGCTAGCTAATGTCATTGGACCTGATTCATTAAGGAAAGTAAGGCAAAAAAATCTGAGTGTGTTTTTCTCCTGGACAAAAAGACATGTTACAATGAAAGGGTTGCAAATTACTTTATTATTTTACACATAAGTTAAATACCGGCTGTTTTTTCATGTAGCACACAAATACTTGATAACTTTATTTGTACACTGAAATTTAAAGTTGCTCTAGGCCATTTCATCACATTTTAAATTTACATCCCCCTCAAATGCAACATGGTTTTGCCAAGATGCAAAGTTACTAAAAAAAAATTGTTTTACTTTGCTTAATGAATCAAGCCCATTTTGCTTATAACTGTTGCATAAATATTGTAATAAATGTACAATAAAAAAAATAAGCGGTATATGTCGGTACACATATACAGTTTCTGACCAGCTTTAGCTTCATTGTGCTTTGCTTAATCGGTGCAAAATACAACACAGTTCTGTGGCAACATTCAGTTAGCACTAAGAAATTAGCACGCATTTGTCAGGATATGTTTGACCTGCATTTGACCACACTGAAAACTGCAGGGAAGCTTTGACGTGCTTGACCTTTGACAAGAAAGCTCTTTGTCCACCATCCCATAAATTCTCAACACAATAACATTTACATTAATGACACAACACCAAACAGTGGAGAAAATATGCCAGCAGAATTTTATTTATGTCCATCAGAACCTTATGGGGCGGGTCGTACTGGGCAACCAAGGGCCACGAAACGATGCTCACTAACCAAACCATGAGTCATGTATGCCGTGCCCATCCAACTGGCCACCTAACCATCTGCCCAATAATGACTATAAACCAGTGTAATAACCCAGTCCGTGGAACGGGAACCCTTCAGGACTGCTGCCCAGTTCTTGGAGTTCCCACTTAAGAATAACCATACAATCCCGCCTTTTTAAAAGGTAACCAATTACCCGCTTCCCGTTAACTGCAACACCGGCTGTGACAAAGTCACGTTCAATTTTCATACATATTTATCCATTTATTTTCCTTTCCATTTTATCGTTTGTTGTTGCGTTGTTTTTTTTAGTCATTTAAAATATATTTTATATTTTTTTTATACAAAAGTATAACAAAGTTGATATAACATTGACTAGTACAACAATTAACATAATGTGAAACTATTTACTTTTACCCCTCTTGGATACTTAACTGGGTAGGGTTGCCTCAGTGTGTTCTGCTGGAAAGAGGGGGAAGTGAGCGCACCTTCTGACTTTAGGGGACACTGGAGCACGGACATGACACCACTACGCCCCCCCCCCCCCCTTTGATGTTCTTCTTACTAATCACACACAACTATCCCTGCTTTCTGTGGAAGCGGGACCTATGCTTTTTTTAGCATATGCTGAACACACTTCAGTCTATATACTATATGCGTTTCGCTAGATGCTCTTTAAAGACCAATTCAAGACTAATTTGGTATTGAAAAAGCATCTAGCGAAACGCGTATCGGCGAGACGCCACATTCAACCCTCTCAACAATTACATTTACACTAACGATGTAATCCCTCTGTTGCTGACTATTATACTGGGCAACTGGGGAGAATACTAAAATGATTTAATAGAACGAGTGTGGAACATAGTATGTGTGTGTTCCGCAAATAACAATACAATACATCCAGATATTAAAGCACAGCTAGTGACTCTGGGGCAGGATAGTTATTTATACAGCTGTAGATTGTAACCAAAAGGGGAATGCAACAAAGAAATGCTCAGCGAGGTGCATTAGCTAGTATTGTCTACTAATAGAACAATTGTTAGCGAACATAGAGAGAGATAAATCATAAAAGTAATACAATATAATAAGCTATCTACAGCATAGCCATTGACTCTGAGGCAGACTAGTTAATTAAACAGCTGTAGCCCTTAACCAAAAGGGGAATGTATTAAAACCAATGTTCAATGGGGTTCAAAGCTAGTATTTTCTGCTATGGAATAATTGTTACCTAATAGAGAGAGAGACACATTAACCCTCCAATCAAAATAGCCAGACAACTGTGTTGTGGCAGTTTTTTATTGTAGACAATCTTTTGTGATTTGCTGCCTAATGAATTGCAGGGATTCTTATTACTAGTTTAGATGGGTTAATTGCACCTTTGTGGCCATATGATAATATTGCAGGAGAAGAATTAACTGTCCTCTGACAATATATAAAAAACAGTGTCAGCACTAAGGATAATTTATTAAGGCTCTTGGTTTGAATAACAAATTGTGTGGATGTTATTGCATATAAGAAATATGTAAACATACCTTCCCGATGAAATCTGTGGGTCTTAGATTATGGAACAAAAAGACAAAAGATTGAAAATAACTTTATTGTATCATATTCCACATACCATATTAATGTGAAAAAATAATAATTATGATATATTTCAACGAGAGTAGTGACGTGGCTTAGCACAATTTAACAGTGGTTCCTTAATGCAATGTTTAGTGTTTTTTTTATTTTCACATTTTAAATATTTTGCTAGTGGAGTAATAGTTTTGGAATCTCCAATTTTAAGCTATATCAATAAAGCAGAAATGCATATTATATAAAACATTGCTTGCAAAATGCATGTGACACCGACCATTTTTTTTTTATTGTTTTTTTGTCTTTAGTTTATGACTATGGGCCTGATTCATTAAGGCACTTAGGCAAGAATTTGAGTATGTTTTCTTACTTAAGTTTTCTGAACAAAACTATGTTGCAATGCAAGGGGTGCAAATGAGTTTATTATTTTGCACATAAGTTAAACATACTTGCCAACTTGGGCACGCTGGCATCCAAGAGATCGGGAGGTGGGGGTGGGTGTGTGGGGGCCAGGCTCCTGGAATCGTGTCATTGCACCAACCCTCTAAATGACATCACACAGTTTTAGCCAATTACAGCAGGGGGCGTGACCACGATGACATATGTCCCCCGCCCCTAAACTAATGATAAGCCAGGAACTGGGAGTTTTTCCTGCTCTCCAGGGAGTCCAGGAGGACAACCAGAAATTCGGGAGTCTCCTAGACATTCTGGGAGAGTAGGCAACTATGAAGTTAAATTCTGGCTGTTTTTTCATGTAGCACACAAATATCAACTTTTAAATTTCAGTGTACAAATAAGCTATCAAGTATTTCAGTGCTACATGAAAAAACAGTCCGTATTTAACTTATGTGCAAATTAAAAAACTCCTTTACACCCCTTGCGTTGTAACATGGTTTTGTCCAGAAAACTTAAGTAAGAAAACGTACTCAATTTCTTGCCTGAGTTCTTTAATGAATCAGGCTCTACATGTGTAACTTAAATGTAATTTGCCACTTTTATTCAATTGAAATTAAAGTAGTTAAATGTTTGGGTGGAGCTCATTATTACCAATACCTGGAATGGGTCTTCATAACTGCAGGAAACAGTATGTCCTCTAGATGGCAGAAGTCAACCTCTTCAGTAGTGTTTTTGAAGTTTACAACAAATAAGCCTTTTCTGGTAGCATCATCAACTGTAGAACATGTAAACTTGGTTTGATTTGGTTACAACAAATTTGAAAAGGCAATACAAAAAATCATGTCACGTTTAGAATAAAGAGAGTACAATTCTTTTAATGCATGAGTTATCATTGAGGTGAATATATTTTATTTTGTGCTACAGACATGATGGTTTTCAGAATTCAGTGGTGAATAAATCAGGAAATTATGTCACATGATATTCCCAGTGACACATGATACCTGAAATTCATGGACTGTTGACCACAGGAACACTATATGGATGCAGCAATTATAGCTCCAATTTATGGTGCTACTATATATAATTATATATATATATATATATATATATATATATATATATATATTATATTAGTATGTGAATGGAACTTGATAGATTTACAATCAAAGCAGCAGGAGAGGTGGAGGCATGGCATACCACCATATGCCAGCCAACTTCGACCACTGTATGGGTGGGTGTGTGTATGTATGTGTGTGTATATATGTGTGTGTGTGTATATATGTGTATGTGTGTGTGTGTGTATGTATATGTGTATATGTGTGTATATATATATATATATATATATATATATATATATATATATATATATATATATATATATATATATATATATATAGAATGTTTTCTCTGATTAGGATGCAATAGATTGCTTTTTCAGGGGTTGATATTTTATTTAACTGTACCAAATTTCCTATTCATGACATGCATGTAAACAATTTCCATTATATTGGGCAGCACGATGGTTTAGTGGTTAGCACTTCTGCCTCATAGCACTGGGGTTATGCGTTGGGTTCATGGCCTTATCTGTGTGGAATTTGTATGTTATCCCTATGTTTCCGTGGGTTTCCTCCCGCCGCTCCTGTTTCCTCACACAATCCAAAAACATACTGGCAGGTAGGTTAAGTGGCTGCTCTATTGGGGCAGGGACTGGCGTGAGTGATTTCTCTGTACAGCGCTGTGGAATTAGTGGCGCTATATATATATATATATATATATATATATATATATATACACACACACACGTGATCAGCCATTAAAACCACTGACAAGTAAGTAAAGTGGATAACATTGATTATCTCGTCACAATGGTGCCTGTCTAGGGGTGGGATATATTAGGCAGCAAGTGAACAGTCAGTTATTGAAGTTGTTGTGTTAGATGGAGGAAAAGTGGGCAACCGTAAGGATCTAAGTGACTTTGACAGGGGCCAAATTGTGATGGCTAGATGACTAGGTCAGAGCATCTCTAAACCGGCAGGTGTTATGGGGTGTTTCTGGTATGCAGTAGTTAGTACTTATCAAAAGTGGTCCAAGAAAGGACAACTGGTGAATCAGCGATAGGGTCATGGGCACCCAAGATTCATTGATGCGCGTGGGAAGTGAAGACTAGTCCGTTTGGTTCAATCCCACAGAGCTACTGTAGCACAAGCTGCTGAAAAAATTCGAGCTGGCTATGATTGAAAGGTGTCAGAACACACAGTGCATCGCAGATTGCTGCGTAGCTAGAGACTGGTCAGAGTGTCCATTTAGACCCCTTTCCACTGCCGTGGGCGCCAGAATTTGACCATGAAGTAATGGTAGAAGGTGGCCTGGCCAGATGAATCACGTTTTCTTTTACATCATGTGGATGGCCAGGTGTGTGTACATTGTTTACCTAGGTAAGAACTAAGGGAATATGGCAAGTCTGCAGAGGCAGTGTGATGCTCTGGGCAATGTTTTGCTTGGAAAGCATGGATCCTGGCATTCATGTGGATGTTACTTCAACACGTACCACAGAGGCGGGCTGGCGAATCTCAGCCCGGGGGGGCGCACAGGCGGCCGCATCACATGACAGACGATGCGGCCGCATCGCGTGTTTTGCGAGGGAAATATTAAAAAAAAAAAGTGCATTCACGGGTGGGGGGGCGGCCCGAACAGGGATCAGACGGAGCGGCCCGGGGGGACCGATGCCCCCCTGCCCCCCGCCCCAGCCCGCCACTGACGTACCACCTACCTAGACATTGTTGCAGACCAAGTTCACCCCTTCATGGCAACTGTATTCCCTGATGGCAGTGGCTTCTTTCAGCAGGATAATGCACCCTGCCACACTGCAAAAATTGTTCAGGAACGGTTTGAGGAACATGACAAAGAGTTTAAGTGTTGACTTCAAATTCCTCAGATCTCAATCTGATTGAGCATCTGTGGGCTGTGCTGGAAAACAAGTCCTAGCCATGGAGGCCCAACCTAGCAACTTACATGACTTAAAGGATCTGCTACTAATGTCTTGGTGCCATACACCTCAGGACACCTTCAGATGTGTTGTGGCGATCATGCTTCGACGGGTCAGAGCTGTTATCGCGGCACGAGGGGGACCCACACAATGTTAGGCTGATCTGTATGTATATATTTGTGTGCATTAATTGTACGTATATGTGTGAACCCACTTATCACTGCTTGTATAGCTACTCATTACTCATCTCATGGAAGCTACACAGTTATATTCGTAGAAGTAAGCTTCACAGGTGGGCACCATGTAGAGCACAATATCATCATCATCATCATCTAATATATATAAGCCTAGCGGCGTGTGTGTGTGTGGAAAAAACAATTTTCTCAGAAAGGGCTCATCCAATTGACCTGAAATTTGGTATACTGACATTATTTGACAAAAAAATTATAATAGTGAAGTCAGTTAACTTCCATCATCCCCCCTTCCCCCCGTGGGAGGGGTAGTAAAGGCTAAATTTACGAGTTGAGGGCTCAAACTCTTGACTCCTTCCGGAATGCCAAGGCACAGATTAAGATTGAAAGTTGGAAGCATTATTATGCTATTGAGAAATCTGAATGTTAAGAGAGGACTGTGCAATGGCACTTGATTAGTAGTGACAGCACTGAAAACGAATGTGATACAAGCAGAAGTTTTGACTGGCTCTGCTGAAGGAGAGAAGGTGATCATACCTCGGATTGACTTATGTCCATCCGAAACAGGACTGCCGTTTAAGCTAAGATGGCGGCAGTTCCCTTTGAAGGCGGCATTTGCTATGACCATTAACAAGTCACGGGGTCAAACACTTGACCGTGTGGGTATTTATTTACCAGAGCCTGTCTTTGGTCATGGACAATTGTATGTCGCATTTTCACGAGTACGAAGAAGCAGTGATGTGAAAGTGCAGGTTATGAATACTGCCCTTCAAGGAAGACTGATTGAGCACAGCGATAAGGTGTTTAGCAGAATTGTTGTGTATCAAGAGGTTTTAGAACAGTAAGACTATGGAGATTAAGGATGTGGCGATGAAGGATGAGGTGATGGAGAAGAATGATGAGGTGGTGACATGTGGACAAAACCACGTTAAAAAACGGCGCTTACATCGGTAAGTAACGCTCTTCCCCTGAGGAGGCCTGGCTTAGCCCCAAATGCATGACAAGAACCTTTTTAACACCTTAAGTAGCTTGATTTGAACTAGAATAGTTCAAATCAAGAATAGTAACTAGAATGCATGAGTATCATGCACGGGTTAACTTGTTTATATATATATATATATATATATATATATATATATATATATATATATAGCGCTACCAATTCTGCAACACTGTACAGAGAATGTTTGTCATTCACCTCAGTCACTTCCCCATCAGAGCTTAGAGTCTAAATTCCTTAACACAGACAGACACACATAGACTAGGGTTCATTTTGTCATCACACATAATGTAGTTGTAATCTTGCACTCTAGATATAAATTCCACGCTCAGATATCAGTCCATGCAAAATGGTTCTAAGTACCATGGCATAGAAATAAGGGATGATATTACTCAAGAGATTGTGATATCTAGTTATCTTCTGTAAATTTAGTGGACAGTCAGTCCACTTAAAGACTCAACAACCAGATGTTAGACCCTGAAGTATACTGATTTCTCTCTCACCAATCTGCTTGTTTCCTAGAAAATATTCTCTCCACCAAGTGTCATGTGACCAGTAGTGAACTGTCCTATAATGACAGGTATACAATACCGTTATCCCAACAACAAAGGATGTGCTATAACTATTCTTAGGAAATAAAACGCATTCATAACACTTACAGGCTATTAGAATAACTGTATACCTAGTTAACTGGCTATATATTGTTTCTGTATATGCTGACACAGCTATACAAGTCATCTGACATGCCAGAAAGAGCAGCTGTTATAGTATTAACAGGTCATCCATTGACAGAGCCATGAATTTTGTATCTCAGTTTTCCATAGGTATGTTTTGATGTCTTGTTTCTGACACAGGGTCCTTTCCTTCTCTATACAAATTGTTGGCCTTTGTTTATGCATCTATTCTGTTGTCCACACTCCAGCACAAACACAGCTGACAGAAGACATCCTAAAAGCATGAAGGGAACAGATGGCTTCCACCAATCAGATTAAATTATTAAGTAGTCATAGAGAGGGGAACAGAAGCTTTGCTGAAATAAATGTGTTTAGTTGCAGTAGATATACGTTTCATAGGAATAGTGTTGTAGTCACAAGAGTAAAAAAAATAATCCCGCCTAACTCTTTCATATCTTGTATTGCTATTGTGAAAATCACAAATACAGCCTGGTGTGTCCAGATATATGTAAATGAGGTAATGACTGGGGAGACCTTTCCATTATACAAATCTTTTCTCAACTTATGTTCTCCCATTTTACCTTAATATTATGATGTTTTAATACATTCGCCTGTATTAGGCTGAAGTACACTTGTCCCCTACACACAGTAGACCCAGCTATTTTGTAGGGTGAACTAATCCATGGGAATGCAACCTAACAAGTAATTAGAAATATGTGAGGTCACTTTATGTTGGATTATTAAGGATATTAGTTCAGTTTATAAGCATACCTCCCATGTGTCCCTAGACTCATTACTGTGCTGCCATCCTGACTGTAAGGACTTTTGTCCTAGCTGCTGAGACTGTTGGGAGATGTGCCCCTCTCATCCAGGTGATGCAGGTGTATTCATAGGAGAGGGGGAATGAGGGTGGCTTAGCACTTCGGAAGCACTGGACATGCCCTCTGGAGACATGGCACACTTCAAAACACACTCACTGTCCTGATTCCTAAACCTAAAAGGTTGGGAGGTATGCCTTAGTGTTGTCACTTTTTCTTTGTGAATCAATAGGCTGCAGTCTATAACTATTGTTTCAACCTGAAAAATGGATGCATCCACCGTGTGTCTCAGACAGGTGCACTTCACCAATTAGCTCTACCTATGTTAATTTGACCACACACAAAGTGAGGGCATATTGGCTCTGAGGGCATAAAGAATTATTACAGTTATCACAATTAAAGCAGCAAGAACCACATAGAAGATTTTTTTCCTTTGAAATATCAAGTATCTTTTCTTAGCTACTATAAATTATTATCTCCTTTTCAAAAGCTCTCTTGTCCTATACACAGACACAAGCTCACAGCTCTCAGCATGTCATGTGATGGCGGGGGGGATGTCACAGTGCTGACAGAGCTAATGTAACACCATGTAACACATGGGATGCAAATGCATTTATTTTTTTGCCTGCAGGGAAAATATTGACTGATTGTGCATGTAGCACACACATACTGGACAGCGTTATTTTTACATTGCATTTTACAGTTGATCGGGAACACACCCCATCCCAATTCTAAATCTGTCTGCAAATTTTATATTTTGTTTTTTATGTTGGAAATTTGCTCCGTTTTTGCTTCACTCCAAACTCCCAATATGTCTAGTGGATGAAGGTAGAAAAGAGATGAAAGTAGATGTTTGTGTGCTCATTGTTCATTATGTGCTAAGAATTGTATATGTATAATAGGCATCAAGATTTTCCCTGCTTAGAGGATTGTTTGTGTCCTGAAATGGTATATCTTGGGACTAAGATGCTAAAACCTCATTGATTTCCTGTTTCTGAAGGTTGAAAGTTCATCCACACTGATTGCCAGATTGATTTTTTTTCCACCAATTTGAATCAAACAAGCCATTCCCTGGATTAAACTCTTCTTACTGTTGGCAGAGCTCCTACAGTGTATTCATTTGTGTCACCAGCTTCATGCTTTAATAACCTTTACACTACATTGATGTGTGCATAAAACATACATTTCAACTAAACGCACAGAATGAAAATCAATAAAAAAAATACCTAAGAACTCATTATAGCTAGTTACATTTCCATGGTTAAAATAATACAAGTACCGTGTATTTTATTAGGAATTAAACCCAAGCATGATTTATTATAAAACAACAAGCTGGACAAGTAGTTAAAAAGGAACATATGTAATGTATACACATACATCCCAACTGTCCAGATTTAGGGGGCCCATGTACTGCTACTGGTGCATGTTGCAGTCTTTGGCAGGGAAGGAAGGATTCTAATGTGCAGCCTAGTGCTAGGCAGCCCTCTATGGGAGGGATCATGCCCCCATCATGACATGACTATGCCCCCTGTCCCTATGTTGGGTACTGAAATGTTGGGAGGTATGGTCCACTTACTTATCCATAAAGCTGGCCACACATGCCAGTCTTGTGTCACATACTGAAAGATAAACTATTGCGTCAGTTTACAATTTCACCAGGCTTTGGGAGGCCAACTGGACAGGTTCAGCAATTTCGTGCTCAGGACGGGTAGTCCAATTTCACTGAGGCATATTAGTGCGGTCTGCAGATGAATTCACACAGAAGCAGATAGCGGTCAACTGTATTTACCAATGTGTCTGAAATTCATGCAATTGTTTTGGGGCCATGTGCATGACTAGCTCTAGACAATTTGCCCATATCCCCGTTTGCTGCATTGGCCATACATAGACTGAACTATAGTGTAGTCTTAGGCTGGGTACACACTACAGTGTTTTCAGATGATTATCGGACCAATCAAACGATAAACAACAATTGGGTCCGATATCGCATTAGTGTGTACATTGCAACGATGAACGATTACTGTTCCAAAGCACCTTGTATCATTTTATTTGTGACAATGCCAGGACTCATTACTCCAAACTAAGGGTTAGGGTTAACCTTACAGTTAGCATTAGGGATAGGATTAGGGCTAGGGCTAGGATTAAAATTGGGGTTAGGTATAATATTAGCGCCGGGTCCTGGGATTGCCGCTTTAAAACAGGAAATGATAGTGCGCTATGTTAACAGACGTCAATTCCAAGTGCAGGCATTTTCTTTAGTCGCAATTCATAGGAGCCGGGTCAGAAATTTTCTGTCTTATTGTTGGTAAGTGTATTTTTTTTTTATATCCCTCTCATAGTGTTTGGTATTTATATGTAGGTATAGTCAGTGTTGGTATTTCTGTCATGGATACAACATACGACACCCCTCCATAGACCTCTATAGAGTATGCAGAATCACAATCTTTTCAGCCGATTGTTATGACAGATAAAGAGCACAGATCTGAAGGTAAAACATGTATAGTATGTATACATGAATCGGCATGCTAATCCGGACTTTTTTTTTGTCGTTGGTAAAATGTTGCATATGGAGAAATCTTCTGTAGTGTGTACCCAGCCTTATTGTGTACTAGTGTAGTGAGTGTGTTCTTGAAATAATCCACAACTTGTCCTTTAGTTAGACATTTCCTCTGTGTGTGTGCCTCCCCCCACCTCATTAGTGTTTTTCCCAAATCAAGTTTATGTGTACCAACTACTACTGCCGATTTCAAACATTGGAAAATGTGTGAACCTTATAATAAAGCATGTGAGAGTCAGAGAGGAACCTGCTTATTGTCTCTTCTCTGACCATCGGAGAGTGTAACACTTGTTACATGACTGTATAATTTAAAATCCATAAATATATTTGCACTGACATTTAAAGGACACATAACCTTTTCTGCTGCCTGTGTTAATTAAACGCTGCTCAGATCAAATTGGAACACAATGTTATTTTCATCTATGACGTGACCACTCGGTGCCTGTCTGTGTATAATCAATTAATATACGCCAAAGCACAGAAGCCATGATTCAAATGACAATGAGCATCGCTCATGGCTTACACCAAGATAAACCGTATGATGTAAGTTAGTTTAGCAGTCCCTATCTTCACTGGTCAATACAAGTCTTGACAGTGCATACATAAATCGTCTGGAGACTTTCCTGTCAGCATTTAGAAATTGTTTATTAAGTTCATTAAATATATTTCCTTTTAACACCAAAACGTCAGTATTTCCAAAGGGAATTGGCTTATTAACAGAAAACGGAGAAGTCACCTTCTATATCCATTTATCTAATAATGCTGGAAACAGTTTGTTATTAATGTAGCAGTTGTGCCACATTGCAGCTGATCAGCATTCTTTGCTGACAGTTATTTGCTGCCAATGGACCAAGAGACTGTGTCTCCTATGGGTGTGGCAGAATCGGCACAGGTGTAGCCGGCAGTACACATGGGCGTTCTTCTAGTAGTGTTCCAAAGGCACTATACTGTCCCATAGCCTAGTCGCAGAACATATTAATAGTAATTTATTATGTACTTTTTTATCTGTCCAACTGTCTTGGGGATGTACTGAAATTTCTCATAGAATTTGACTTCAACGACTCTATAAGATAGTGGAATGCATTTCTGAACATATGCCATATACCAGATATACAACAAGTCACGGATGGCAAAAATATTATGTCATTTTCACTACCGTAGCGAGACAGAGTGGTACATGCCAGTTCTTAGTATTACACATCATTTTGGATCACTGATTTGTTGGCTATACATAGGAAACCAAAATGGGATCATTTCTCTTAAGGACAGTGGTGGAACTAGAAATTTAGAAGTGGCGGAAAAATGTAATTGGAATTTAAATGTAATTTGATCGTTTTACAATGAAGGTAGTAGGTGTGGCCGTATGGCATACCACCATATACACCCCCCACTCCCATCAATGCTTAAGGATGTAAGGAAACAAGTGGGTTGGGAGAGGTGATCCCTGAACCTAGGTGTTGACCTTCACTGATTCTGTTGCTATGGAATGGTATTCATCAACAAGCAGCCTGTTAAGAGTATATATAAACTGTAATATATCTGCCATATATGTCATGTATAACAGATATGCTCAAGTATATCTTATGTTATGAAAGTGAGCATGCAGCATACTTGCCAACTTATGGCAAGTATGATCCGGGAGATGCTGAGGGAAGGTGGGTGTGCAGTGGGCGGGGCTCCGAAAATCGCATCATTTTGGGGACAAAGGCCGCGATTCCGGGTGAATCGCTGCATTTTGGACCAAATTCTGCCCGATGCGGGAGTTTGCCGTACTCTCCCGGGAGTGCGTGGGACTCACCCGAAATGCGGGAGTCTCCTGGACATTCCGGGAGAGTTGGCAAGTATGGCATGCAGTATATTTTCTGTTACAATTTTGAATAGTAGTCAGAATTGAATCCAATATATTGGAATAAAGAGAAACTCTAGATTTCGGGTATTGTGACAGATGAATACCTAGTCATGTTCAGCATGTACTGCTAATTACAGAGGTAGTTAGAGCTGTTGTACACCTTTACTGCTGTATTGTACAGACTCACATGGTATGGATTTGTTTTACATGTGCACGCTGATAAGAAATCCAGTTTATCCTTATCTTTATCTTCTTCCTATCACTGCCTGTCTTGTAAGTTGTTATTGGTTTGGAGTCATGAGAAGGTCTACAAATAAAATATACAGGGTTGGTGATATGAAAGAGGTCTTTGTCATCAATGTCAGAGGTTCACAAAGGGCCAGCTGAATCTGCAGAGCCTTTGTAAAGAAATTGCCTTTTGTTGCATAAATAAATGGAGTGAGATAGCTAACATTCATGACGGGGTGCACAAAATGAATACAGGTTTGCCAATTGGCTGCTTTTTCTAACCGTGTACGATAAAACGTGTTTTTGGAAAACTGCACATCCATATATTTTTCTCTTGCCTTGGCTCAGCTACAGACCTGTTTGTTATGATTATACAGTATAGCTTTTTTTTTTTTTTTTTTTTTAAACGGTCTCCTGGCACAGAATTTTGGATACGAATAGTGAGAACTCAACCATCTATATTGTATTATTAGAGTGTCACACAAGGTGTAACTAGTCATACTGTTATTTTATCTTATTCTACTTATGCTTTCATTTATATGGGTTGTAAGACCCAAATTAGCACCAAACTATTGATTACATTTCCTGTATATACTCTTATGTCAATTAGGTTATTTGACCTTCAATGAACTGCTGTTGCTGAGAACCTAAGCTGCGGTAGCACATAGCAACCTGCTGAATCTCCTCCTGAGTGCACTGTTTCTGGGTTGGTTATCATTTTAATGTTGGCAGGCTGAAGGCATCCTGTGTGTGTGATTGTGGAAGTGTCTGTCCCAGATGGCCGCATTGAACAGGTCAACTGGAAATGTGACTGCAGGAGAGGGGTGATGGGTGGGAGAAGAGATAATGTGTGTGACATTATCAATGCTACTAGGCAATGCCATCCTTAATTATGCATGTACAAAGAAAGAAATAATGATAAAATATACCCTAAATAATACCTTTTTTTATAGTATAAGTATAAGTACCTTTCCACATGGCTGTCATTGTTTAATAGGAGACCTAAGCTTAGCACAGAAGAAACAGGACTTAAATCTCTAAAAGTAAAAGGATAGTAAAGTCTTGTATGAGTATTGTTGTACAATTAGGCACACATCTGATATGGATACTGTCCTGTTTCTCACTTTGTGAGGATGCATAGGTAGAAGTAGGCAGTGAATTAACACATATTAAGTGTTGATTATTATAATAAATACAAAACTAAAACTTTTGGTAAAAAATCATAATTTTATTTTCTGTTTGTTTTTTACAGAAAATTTATTTTACTACACATTCATACTTTAAATTTTTATAGTTTTCCTTCTTACAATTTTATTTTTAATTACAATTATCATTTTCCTACAGGTGCTTAAAGACACCTGGTCATAAAATCCATGCAACACAGAGAAGAAAAATACCTACAAATATTTCATAAAATGCATAATATAAAATTATTAATACTATAAAAGTTAAAAAGACCTATATATCATAATTGTTCATTGAAAAAATTGTATAGTAAAAAAAATATAATCAAAGCTTGTACAGCATGCAGATGAAAGTTTGGTCATGTAATAAAAAATGGTGTCTTCCACTTGCACCAAATCCTTCCCAATGAAAGGCAGTACACATGGACTTGTTTGACGAGAAAGAAAAATCTCAATTGTATAGCTATGCACTAAGTATCTTGCACTTGCACATAATGGGTCTACTTGGCTGACCTTGTGCCCCCTCCTCCTCCTTGTCTAGGAAGCCATTACATGTAAAGTGTCTGAGTGACACACGCATTACAGCTCGGCTTTCATTCCAACTCATGCGGTGAAGCAACTTTATTAGATATGTATTGGATGTCTTCGGTAAAGAAGGCTTCAAATGTCCCGATCTATCAATAACGAATATATTGCAGAAAACATCTACACACACACATATATATTTATATATATATATATATATATATATATATATATATATATATATATATATATATATATATTCTCTCCAGGACAAGTAGTGACAATACGATATTTATTTATATTTATCACCTAGGTCCTAGGAGATTAATAGCCTCAGCCATCAAAGGCAGTCTAACGGCATTAGGAGAAAATGACAACTTAGAAGCATAGAATTTGATAGCCTATAGGGAAATCTACTTTGCATTCGTTTTCTTGTGGTTTGAAAGCCAGCATTATGAGTTAGAGGTAAGACTCCTGTAACATGTGGCTTATGACTATCTCTGTTTTCCTGGCTAGTCTACAACACCTGTACAGTGTTATTAGCAGGAAACACAAAAGTAGTGTAAATAGCTGCATGCCCAAATAGGAGGGTGGAAATCAACAAGCAAATACAAATAAGCAATCATCTTTTAGCAGCCCCACAGAGGAGACAAAGTGCTGCTCAGTGGTATCAGGGAGGTGGGGGCGTGTTTGAATAACAATAGCTGAAAGCCAATACTGCCCCTTTCAGAGTGCTGAGCCCTGTACTGTAGCTTTGGAACTTCATCAGTTAACATTGGGATCAGAGCAGATAGAAGAGCTCTGGGCATAGTGGAGAAGTGGGGTATAGTGGAGGAGAAATGACAATCTTCTGAAAAACAGAAACTATTGAATGAAGCAGGCGGTGAGGCAGAAAGTCTAAAGACTTGGCTCAGGTCTTTACAACCAGACATCCTTTTTCCCACATCTGCTGTTCTGGCTTGGAGATTATACTATGTAAAAGGGATTTTCAGGGTCAAGGCTTAGCAGCGATTTTTAGGCTCTAAAGCTAGCTAGCACTGTTACATTGAAGGAAGTAGGAAAGAACATCAGTGGAGGTTTGTGGACACAGCACCCAGGCACACCTGCAAGTTTCCTATGGGTTTTTAACTTTGAAGCTGTGGTGGAAATGGTGGTGTTTATCAACACAAAGCTGAAATCACTCATCAGCCTGTTCAAGAAGAAGAGTAAGTAATCTATAAGAATCTGCTCTTTGCTTCGATGTTTGTTGTACAGTTGTAGAAGTTTTGTATCTTAATTTGTCATGTGATCCACACTGTGATGAGCCTAATGTTGTTACTTACCATTGTAATGCTTTGTGGTGAGGCACTGGGTGGAAATACAGAGCCTAAGGACTTACTGTCATGTATTCACGTACATGAACTCCTCCACCTTGCGCTTTCCTGGCATAATACCGTTTTCCCAAGATACACATGTTTTTGTCAAACTCTTTCAGTTAACGTTCAGTGCTCGGAATTGCCATTGTAATTTGTGCTCTTTAGAATTCTTTTCACAATTTACAAGAACAAATAAAAACCCCTTTCTACCATTCAGATTTTTTTGTTTGCTTTCGTAGAGGTTTTTTGTGGCTTTTAAATCTAGGTCACAAAATAGTGGCTTCAGGTTACATTTGAAGTGGTACAGAATTGATTGTTACCTAGGTAAGAAATCTATGGTAAAGCCAGTGTAAATAATGCAATGTTATTTCTTGTGTACTAGATTAGATGTGTGACTTAGATTTCATGATTGGACATCTTCAATGTCTTTGTTCAACAGCCTATTTCAGCAAATGTCATAAAGACAACAGATATAACTACTCTTTCTAGTAGCATAATAATTCTACTGTACCCAATCTTTATTGCAACATATTTTGTCCAGTTTTAAGGAAAGTCTGATTAAGTGCCTGGGTATTAGGTATACACAACCAATAGATGTAATTCATTTGTGGGCTGCGCCCCATTCTTGACCTGCCTATGAAAAGCTTTATTGAATTAGGATTTGTTGTCTTGAAATCCACCCTAAGCACCAGTTATTGAACAATAGAACTGGTAGCAGCATGCTATTGAAGGCTTTACTGGGAACGGGCACTTGTTAGACATTCGTCGCCATGACTCATGAAATAACAGACACTAAACATACAATCAATGCCTATGCTATCATTATTTAATTATTAGTATTGCCAAGTGATGATATTATGAACTTTGTTTGAGGCGTGCAAAGAAACCAGGATCATGGTTGTAGCGCTGAAGGTTGCCATAATGAACTGCAAAGGCATCTCTGGGGGTTATAACCATTTTAACCTCAGGGTGCAAGGGTGCAAGGGGGCAAGAGCCATCCTACAGCAGATGTACCAAATTCCAACCAGTTGCATTGGTTACATTCTCCCCTGTTAGATATCTGGTGCCTGTTAGATATAGCAGCAAAATCTTCTCCTCCCATTTAATGAAGTGGATCAGTTTTTGATTTGGAAATATTATTATATTTTATACTGTGATGCAAGCTATGTGGTATAACTTTAGAGAAGAAAAACCTTTTTCAAATTTTAGTAAGTAAATTTGCTCTGCAAAGTGTTATGCTTAAGTGTGGTTTTAGAGAAGAGAGTGTCATAGTTATAGTTTTATGCAGACAATATTTTGCACAAAAGTCTACAGTTGATTTAATGATGAAATAAATGTATATACATATTGGAGCTGAGGTTGTAATCAATGGCTTCTCACTTTTGATTCTGCTGAAAACAGCAGGTATTATCACCAATTAGCTGATTGTAGTATTGAGCTAGTCTCAGCCTGACTAATTAAATGAATGGAGCAGGAGATGCCACTACATAAGATTGAGCTGCTGTGCAAGACTCTTGTGGAGACGCAATAAATTGGTACATATACCTATTCCAAAGCATTAACACAGAAAATAAAAGAGCATCTTTTTTTGAAGGTTTTGTTATTCAATGTACCTCTGACATACAACAAAAAGTGAGAACCCACCTGTAGCTTCCATAGAGCTACATTGTAGAACTATGGATGAATCATTCTTCCAGCTCCAAGAGCTACAGTACGAGTTAACTCTTGGCTTTAGGTACCGGGATTCCTGGGTAAGGGGCATATTTGATTATCAAGATATGCATAAAAAGTGTCGTTTTCCTTTAAATTGAGATTTCATTTTTGTAACATTGGTAATATAACTTTGGTTTTTTTTGCATCCCGTGTTTTAATATAGCAAACAATTTTATACCATAGTATCCCTTTAAGAGTCACGTAAACTAGTGAAAAATAACTGATGCAACAAAACTAAACCTCAGGACTCTCTCAGGATGCTGCCAAAACCATTATCCACGCTCTCATCATTTCCCCTCTCGATTACTGTAACCTTCCCATCTTATCCCCCTTCCCTCTATTCTCAATGTGGCTGCAAGACTTATATTTCTTTCACGCCACTCTTCCTCTACCTCCCCTCTCTGTCTTGTCTTACACTGGCTCCCTTTCACCTACAGAATCCTCTTTAAACTTCTCACCATCACCTAGAAGACCCTCTCCCGTTCCACTTCCCCCTATATCTCTAAACTCCCATCCATTCGCACTCCTGCCCGTTCCCTGCGTTTGGCCAATGACCGTCACCTATCCTTTGCACTGAGTACCTCATCCCATGCCAGAATTCAAAACTTCTCCTGTGCTGCCCCCTCTCCACTGGAAAGACCTCCCTTTATCCGTCTGACCCCTAATCTTAGCTCCTTCAAACGGGCTCTCAAAACCCATCTGTTCCTCAAGGCCTACCAGCCATCCATCTAACCTTCTCCATCCTTGTTCTTCTCACCTCCCACCTCCCTGTCTCCTCTTCTGCTTGATCCCCTCCACTGTCTCCTCTTGTGCCGGCTGTCTGTTTGCCTTCCCTTTAGTATGTACGCTCTTATGAGCAGGGCCCCCTTCTGTCTGAATACCATTTCTTCTTCTCCCATATCACTGTGCTTGCTATGTTTGGAGCTATTGAAGTCTTGGTAAACTTGTCTTACTCTGTACAGTTGTACCCTGTTTGGTCTACTGTATTTTGTACGGCGCTGCGGAAATCTTGTGGCGCCATATAAATAAAGAATAATAATAATAAACCAGGATTTTAATAAGACCTGTTTTACATTTTCTAAAAAGAAATGTTTTTAAAAATACTTAACATACTTTCATCCAAATTTCAGCTAATAATAAAGAGTAGAGCTAATATTGCATTAACTGCAATAATACCAACACAAATAAGCAGTAGGTATAAAATATCACATAAAACTAAAAGAAAATAATGCAAGAAAAATAACACAAAGCTCTTACGCGTGTTATAATATCTAACACGTACAAACTAGTGTCTTGCGATGCCCATAGGCTCTTGTCAGCCCTCCCTTGACTTTAGTTGGCGGAGTTATGTCAGTGCTGGTTTATCTATTGTTGGTTTACGAAATGATTCTTTGCTGTTGATTTCTAATATTTAACCTGAAGCTGTTTACAAGACCAGTCAATGAAATATCTCCCTTTTTCCTGAAAATAAACTACTTCCACTTTACAACCAGGCGCGTCTTAAATGAGTACCAAGCCTTGCTCCACTCTGCCATTAAACACAACTTGTAAACACCTCCTGAAGATAGAGATATATATATATATAATCTCTGCCTGGTGACTGGATAGTTATTTATCAAATATTCTGCTCACTGTTACATTTAAAATACTTCAAATGTGTTCTGATTTTACCAAATGTTCATTTCCTCCTCCCATTACAATATAATAATTTCTACAACATCCATATGGCACTGTGCTAGCAGTATTGCTGTTGCTCTTGCTGTCTGCACCAGACACATGCCTCTAGGGATAGTGTGACTTCATGTCATGCTTGTGTATATCCATAGCAACACAGCAAAGCATTCTGGGACATAGGTTTGTGGAAAGGATATTACGCTCTTACCTAGGCACTGAAGGTGCTTGCGAATTTATAAGCGAATAATATTAACTAGAAGAAGATGGCTTCATCCTTGTTTATTTCAAATCAGTTGTATTTCAATTAAAATACATATTTAGTGGCAGATGGTATGGCTGGTGTTCATAATTCAATGAATAAATACTTACAATCTCACATAGCTCAGTAGAGTGTTAACGTTTGCTTTATACAGTACCTTACAACTCCAGTCAATTTAAAATATATCTTACTTTATTTATAAATTTTGTACTCATAATGGATCATATTACTTTGTTGAAATGGAAGGAAACCGCACTGGCAAAATATATTTTATACCAAAATCATACATTTTAATGCAAACATCCTTTTGGTAGCATTACTGTGATAAGAACTAACTGATACAGTAAATTTTATGTCCGTTATCTGTTCAGCTGAAATGTGAGTTGTATTTGTCATGCAGAATGGGTTTTGGAAATAGAGGTAAATGTATGCTGGCTCCCTTCCATCAGTTAAGCCCTTTAATCTTGGTTTAGTGTGTAATAGTATTAATTATCCAGTTTTTTTTCTGGTTAACCAGTTCATCAGCTTTTAAGGTACTTTTTCTTGACTATTTATTTTCGATAGTTTTTCTATTGTAACAAGTGACTGTCAATGCTGATACACACATCATAGATGTTTGGTTGAGTGATCCAATGATTTGGGACTGAGAGATTAATTTGTTACATGCTATATTAATCTTGAACAAGTAAACCAAAATGCTTAGTATCCATCTCTTACTTACCTGGACCATTTATTTAAAAGTCAAACATACGCTATAGTAAAATGCAAACAGAACATTTTTGTGGAAAGGGTAAGTGCCATAGATACAGGAGATGCAACCTTGCAATATGTATACTATGTATCTTCTGCTTTCCACCAATCTAATGTTGTGTTGTTATACCCTATGACCTGTGCTGCTATATACTGCTATTTTTAATATAAATCCCTAGTTATGTCACTTGAACATGCTAAATATATGACAGCTAGGTTTAAACAAAATAGCATTGTTTCACTTTTTGAAGCAAAGTACAGGAAATAATCAAAGCATTTTTTTTTCATCCCTCTAGCCGTCTCAAATCTAGATGATGAGAGTAAGTGGACGGTCCATTACACGGCATCTGTGCACCAACAGGAGAATGTATTCTTCCCGACATCCAGACCTCCGTGTGTAGAGGACCTCCATAGACAGGCCAAGCTGAACCTAAAAACTGTGTTGCGAGGTAAGCACTTATGTGTTGGTTATCTGCGTGTCACTTATTTCAATATATAAGTAAAATATAATAATGCCAACCATTCCAGGAATAAACAGCAGGATAAATTACAGAATAAACATAAATGGAAACCTTGTGGGAAAACACAATTAATCAGAAACTAACTGGGTCATCACACAAAGCAAAGGTTGTAATTTATCTGTTCTTGCAGGAAAGATTGTCATCATTCTGGCCATTAGGAGAACTAATTCAATATGTTTTTAAAACTTGTAAGAAGTTAGTAGTTCAATGAATTTGGGGTAGCCAAATAGTGACCTTACTCTACTTGCTTCTAAAAGCTATATCTACTAAACTGCGGGTTTGAAAAAGTTGAGATGTTGCCTATAGCAACCAATTAGAATCTAGCTGCCATTTTGTAGAATGTACTAAATGTTAACTAGAATCTGATTGGTTGCTATAGGCAACATCTCTAATTTTTCAAACCTGCAGTTTAGTAAATATACCCTTTAAATGTCAAAATACTGTTTCTCTTTGTGTAAGCACTGACAACCATGTGAACAAACCACAGAATAGATGGTATGATATGCATCTGATAGGATTGCACTTTAGGAAGAATGAAATGTATGTGATTATGTCACATTTTCTAACTATTGTACTTGGTATTTAGTACAAACGTCTCAGAACCAAGGCATCAAGTTAAAATATGCAAAAATGGTATTATGGCTTCTGGGGTAGATATTCTCATTGACACTGTACTATGTATATTGCTTATTATTAATATATTAACTATTCAGGTCTTTAATTTCAAGACACATGTGTAGTTATCATTGATTATAGTGAATATTTAACTACTGTGTTGATTTTCTATGATTTGTCTCAGCACTATGGATACTAATCCTGCTTAAGAGCTTATACTGTCTTACCACTAATCTTACGCTGCATTGGAGGGCTGGAATTTACAGGGGAGGTCTCTATGATGTGGAGGGGTCACTCTCAGGTTTGCACAGATGCCCAGTATTTTCCCAAAACGTGTAAGACCTGTCACCATGGGGACATAGAGTGACTTTGGTAAATCCGGTCTGATCCATGAAATGTGCCCCCAGAAACACATATGGCTACTTTACCTAAAGCAGATGATCTTTGTCTGTAAAGTGTGACTCGTTCCTAGGCCCTGTTTTACCAGCTAGGGAGTATCTGATTTCATGAAATTAATGTGGTCTAAAAAATAAAGATCTAACAATGACTTCATATTAAAATATGATACAACACAGTTACTCTCAGTACTGTTTGTTTGGCTACATGTACTATATAGTTTATAGGCATTGTCAGCAGGGTCTAGAGGAAGGTTAACTGCATCTGTGAGAGGATCTATATACTGAGTTATCAGTAACTGTATAGGACAGTTCTGTGGTGAAGTGATTGCTGCAATGATAGGAAAATTTGGCAATTTTCCAGTAACAAAAACTGAAAAGCACCCATTGGTGTACTTTATATTGAGCCAGAGAAAACAAAAGTTCATAGATTGTGTGCTCCAGGTTCATCCATCAACTCTGACTTTCCATTGTGTTAAGTTCATTTTTGCAGACGCTTGGCATTCAAAGCTAGGGCTGAAGGTGACAGTTTTTCACTGCTAAGGGATGACCATGAAAGGGTAACAGTTATGAATCTTTTATTACATGACATGCCCCAGACTGCCCTCTGTTAAGTCATGCCGCTTAATATATGCATTTTTCTATCCCCATGTCTCATTTGATGTAACCAGTCTTTCAGATGTATTAATCCATGTGAATAGACATCTTGTTTTATATTCTAAGGGCAAGCACGCAAACTTAGTAAGAGCCACACTTCAGCATATACATCAGAATTTTGTTCTGTTGGTCAGTTTACACTGGAAGACAAAGGCCAGGTCTACTTCAGCACTTTTTCAGGCATGCAGGAGAGAATTGGAGCAGGTAGGAGAGGAAAAATAAGGCTTGCATCATACCTGAAAGAAGCATCAAAATAGAATAACCTTAAATGGAAACAAAATAGTTTTGTGGTTAAAATGCCAGTAGACTTCCAATGACCACCTGGAGGATAGACTTACCAAGCACACAGTATTTACAGGTGCAAACATTAAAGTGAATACATCTTTGTCTTCAGCCATGTGAAAACAGTTTCTTGTTTTTACAATAACACAGAATGTCATACTGCATTTGAACTGTCTTTATTTTAAGATTATGTGTTTTCACAATAAAGGATCATTGCATCAATCTCATGTTGCCTTTGCCATTTCAATGCAAGCACTAAATGTCTATGCATTGGTATTACTACCTTTTTATGTCACAAAAGGATGTGGTAATGAGTCACTACCAAATTTTTCATTGCTTGATTACACCCATAAACAATTACCATTCTTGCCCAGACAAGCTATCCATTTCTGTATTGCAATTTCCCTGGGCTAAACCTACCATTTCAGTTTACAGGTCTTTGTAGTGTATAATTTAAACTGACCAATTACAGAATGTTTTACCTCTCTGTCTGTCTTTAAGTGCTTTAAGCTGCAATTCTTTTAACTCGTTATGTATGCTGAAACAGTTTTTCCCAGGACTCCTCAGTTTCAGTAGTACATAGCAGCCGCAAAAGCTGGTGCTCACTACAGCTTGTGAAGGTGCGACTGCGTAGAGCAATAACAAGCGGCAAGCACTGGACTTACGGCTTTCATTAGTCTTCCTGCTCACACCTGTTTTTACTGCCAGATACAGAGGACCACCAGGAAAATCTTTTTGTTTGCAGTAAACAGGGCTTCACTTCGGGAAAAGGAGCATGTCACTAAAATGGAAAGAGAAACCAGGATTGCTGATTTAAACCATACTTGTACACTTCAGATGTGCCATCATCAACATTTATTTATACAGTGCCAGCATTTTCTGTAGCAATTTATAATTTGGAACAAACAAGATAATAAAACAATACTGGGTAATACATACAGATAGAGATGTAAGAAGGCCCTGCTCCTAAGCTTACAACCTTTAGGACAATGGGAGTTTGAAATATGAGGTTAAGTGCTGCATTACGTTTGTCTAGATTGCAAAGGTAAAAAAGTGCTTAGTGGGCTGTATGTTCAGTCATACAGCAACCTTGGTCACCGTGTGATCAGATTGTTGTTGTCTTGTTTGAATCGTGTAAAGGGTGGTAATAGGGTACCCTTAAGAGGGTGGTTGAGGAATTTTATAAGCTTGCCTAAAGAGGTGGGTTTTCAGAGAATGCTTGAAGGTTTGAAGACTAGAGGAAAGTCTTATTGTGTGGGGGAGGGAATTCCACAAAGTTGGTGCAGACCGTAAAAGGTCCTATAACAAGGAATGGGAGGATGTGATGAGAGTGGAAGAGAGACGCAGATCTTGTGCAGAACGGAGGTGTCGAGTTGGGAGATATTTTGAGACAAGTGAAGAGATGTATGTTGGTGCAGTTTTTTTTAATGGCCTTGTATGTTAGTAGAAATATTTTTATATTTGATTTGGTGAATCCAAAGAAAGAAACTATAAGCTTCAGAGGTGAATCAGTCAATCAGAACTGGCTAGCAGGTGCTGGCGACTGTCGTAATCAACACGTATTTGCACTTTGCCTCTAGCAGGAGCAAAAGATACAGCTCCTAAATACATACATACGCATCGTTGCTACTCTGCCTCAGCCGCATTTGAATTAACACACAATTACTGTACTCAGCCTGAGCCTACGTTAGACCGTCCTTTCCTTCCTCTGCTCTGCCTCTCCAGTTGAAAGGAGGACCAATTGTCAGATGCACGCAACTCTGCATGCACACATGTGTGCACTCTTTGTGAGTATGCGCAGTGCCAATATTCTGAATTTATGTTATACAAACAGATGTATGCCTAACTCAGCATCTGCTCCACTATGTCTAGCAATGGTATTAGGTAGCTGGAGCTCACTCTGTAGCAAGTGTAATCTTAACCCTGTATATGCTCTGGTGGCTTTTTAATTTATTCAGTTCTGCAACTAAGCATTTTGCTTTTAGCAGTGACAGAGCTGCCAGTGTGATGAAGCTCACACGTTACATAAAAGTCACATTATTTTTTATTACTAAAAGGGATGTTATCACATTGTGTGTGTCTCAAAGAATCATAGAAATAAATGACCTTTCTTTGGTTGCTGTAGATATAAGGAAATTACGATGTACACCATTCTGAAAAAAAAAATTCTGTTTGATGTAGAGCCACCTGCTACTCACTGTTCTCCATAACCGGAAACACACTGTACACTCTGGACCTGATTCATTAAGGAAAGTAAAGCAAAAAAATGAGTAACATTGAACCTTGGCAAAACCGTGTTACAATGCAAGGGGTGCAAATGAATTTATTATTTCGCACATGAGGAACATACTGGCTGTTTTTTCATATACGATGCAATTACTTGATAGCTTTATTTTTAAAAGACATTAAAAGTTGATCTAGGACATGCTCTTTCCCAATTAAAAATCTGTCCTCACATTTTAAATGTACCCCCCCCCCCCCTCCAATACAACATGGTTCTGCCAAGGTTCAAAGTTACTCATTTTTTTTACTTTCCTTTCCTTAATGAATCGGGCCCTCTGTTTAGAAAGCAGGTTCCACCAAGCAAGATATTTACCAGGAAAGATTATGCTCGTCACCAATAATAAGAATATACTCAGCATTTTATACCCTTAACTGTCAAGTACATTAGCAGTCAATCCAGTCTGTCAGAAAACAATTAGCTGTATTTCGATACGAATAAGAAATTAAATTCAAATAAGTTTAAAGTTAGAGGTTTATTTAGTGGCAAGTAAGTACATGAATATATGTACAAATGTTTTCTGTCTGGAATGGAAATCTTGTCTATAAAAACTCAACTGTTTCAAGTCTTGTACATGGGTAAGTGGTTTAAGTGGATTCATTTTTTAAATAGAAGGCTAATAGCATGCATTGCCTTACCTGACAGCACATTACTGCTTTGTAGTAAATCTTTTACCATTACTCTGACAGCCGAAAGTGATACACCTTATGAGGAACTAGTAGCACGTCATTACAGTGGAGTCTGAAATCAGTAGGTACGAGGAAAGCGGCGAAGGGGAAAATGTAGACCTGGTAATACACTCACCATTGTAAATTGCCTCTTCCCTCTTTTCTCAAATAAGTAGAGAATCAAAGTCTGGATTGTCATGTATGTATGTATGTATGTTTGTGTGTGTATGTGTGTGTGTGTATATGTATATATATATATATATATATATATATATATATATATATATATATATATATATATATATATATATATATATATATATATATAAAATATTATTTTTGTTGGTTAAATCAAAGAAATGTGACAGAAGAGGCCACATATTATCCCTGCTAATGTCATTGCTTGGAATCGTTTTACTGCACTATATAGTGACAAATAAGTCACTTTCTTATGGTCGTCTTTGTATAAAATTCCGGCTGCCCTCTAATTCACTTGAGCAGTGTATCTGCCGAGTCAGATATTTAAAAAGACATCTGCTGTACATTAATGCAGATCCATGTAATATAGAGATGAAGTGTGTCGTTTACAGGTGGCTATCCATCTGTTAATTCTACAGATATTTTCTTTCTACAAAACCTGAGTTTTTGAATGGATACATATAAACACTTATAAGGCAATTATATAATCATTCAGTGGAACATTAGTCAGATGTATTACAGTATGTCTCACTGGCTCGGGCTTCATCCTGTTAAGGTTGTGGTGCTTTTAAGCAGTGGTACCAGGGTCATACCAAGCACGAAGGTGAGCATACTGGAGTACAAAGCACGGGCATGCAGAATAGTGTGCGTGGCCTTAGGGTGAGGCTAGCCTGATACAGAATATATAGAAAATGTACTTTGTTAATTATAAACAGGAAGTGCTAATATAGTATTGTCCCACTTATTAGCATACAAAACAATAGAGATGGCACTATGCACTTGTCAATACACAGAGACTAGGGTCAGCTCAACAAAAATTTGGTAACCCTTTGTTCTACTAGAATGGTTCACCCTACCTGAGGAGCCAACCAAGTAGCCATGATTTGGCCATGCCCGATTGAAGTGGAGTTTTGGTCTATGTGCTATACAAAGTGTACAGTGTGTGTGTTTGTGTATGTATATATATATTGTATGAGTATATATATGTGTGTTATATATATATATATATATATATATATATATATATATATATATATATAATGTGTGTGTGTAATTATATATATATATATGTATGCATATGTGTATGTATATGTATGTATATTTATATATATATATATATATATATATATATATGCATGTACATATGTATGTCTGTGTGTGTGTGTAATATATATATATATATATATATATATATATGTATATATGTATAAAATATATTTTAGCGGTTTCCAGTGTGTATCCTGATTCATGCATTTTACAATACAAATTACTTCCTCACCTAGCAAAGCCACAGGTGACGCATAACATTCTCAGCTCCATTATAGGTTTATGTGACCCTACTGTCCTAATTGTATGTAGTTAGGCTGTTTGATTATTGTTATTAAGTTAATTTGGGTGTGGGGACAGGGAGGTGAAGGGCAACAATGTAAAAAGATCGACTCCTTTCAGCCATAAGAGAACAAAATCACTATTCAATGGCTCCTAAATTTAAATACAATTATCACGTGGTATGTGTATGAAACTAATGTAAATGACATAGGAATAAGTATTGATGGAATCATGTGTCCTGATACTCTTATATCTGGCAATGGCTATAGATAACATAACTCAAAGCGCTCCTAAAGGGGCTGCCTCAGATGAGTATACGGATTGTCACCTACAAACAACTTATGTACAAGAACAGCAGGTCCTTTCCACAGAGGGCCCACGTGCTGTGATGTGAAGTTCAGTAAAGGGCAGCAGTCAATCCCAGGATGGAGGTTTATGGCCTATGCGTTTCGACCTTCCTTAGGTCTTTATCAAGGCATGTCATGTCAATCCTAATGGTCACTTATTTATAGTGTCATAGTGCATTATGTGAGTCACTTGGACATGTGTCACATGATTTATAAACAAACATATTTAACACATAATCTCCATAAGTTCGGATGAAAATCCATATTGGAAATATTAGGGGAAGATACCAACTACATGTGGAGTTAATAGAGGACCTTTCACGAACTTACAATTGTGAAAACAGGTTAGGCTGAAGCCTACTTAGGCAATAGACTGTTTTTTCATGAACTGTAATAATCACTATGGTTGAATAAGTAGCGTCTAAGGATGTTTATCACCATCTTGCTACTCTTATATCTTAGTAATGCACCTGTGTGGATGAGGCCTTCAGGCAGGTTCTGTGCCAGTGCTGATTTATAAAGTCATGGTTCATGCTGGATTTCTGTAATTTGAAAACAGGAAAATGATATCCCTACACCAGTGGGAACCAAACTTTCTCAGTTTAAGGCACCCTTAGGGTCTCCATAATTTTTTCAAGCCACCCCTAAGACAAAATAATTACCAAATAGTCCCCTGCCTTGCTTATCACTGGCCCTGGTCGTGGCACCCCTATGAGATAGCCGCAGCACCCCAGAATGCCGTGGCGCACAGTTTGGGAACCCCTGCCCTACACTAAACACATACCTAATGCTAATCCTGGTCCTTGTTTTCGTTTATTGCCACACCCTGACAGATCAAAATCCAGTCCTCTTATATCAGACTGGATCTGTAAGCGTAGAAAATATTCCATAGACTCATGTGTGAGTCCAACAATTGACACAGATATTGCCAGCGGGGCGGCTGTTTGTACAGTGCAGTACGGTTGATCAGCCAAGTTCCAGCACAGCCAGATTTGTGCTATTTGGACACCAATATTTATAGCCAAATCAGAACTGGCTGTTTAGCTCATAGGACTCCAAGCATACTTTCACAATATTTAATTGTCACACACATTACTGGCTGATCTATGGTTATATGAGAAATGTTATCATTATCCACATATCCATAACACTGGTGAGGTTTAAGCTTTGATCCTATGTTCTGTTGTAAATGTGATTTATTTTTAGCTTTTATTTTCTTTACACTGAGTGATTGTGTCTGGTCAGTGTTGCACAGTTATCCCCTCAAGCTGTATTTCCCTTGTCAGCCCAGGAATTTATCCACAAGCAGTTGTGACATTGTAAACATAAACCGTGCTTCCTTCTACTCATCCTGCTCACCTGCACCCTGGAAATAGTTTGATACAGCAGTAACACAAATGATGTTACTCAGCCTCCCTCAGTGAGAGGAGGGGGTGGGGTATCCAAAGACTGGAAACTGGAGACTATGCAGATGAGATGTTTGGTGGACTAAAGACAGCCATAGCTTGTGTGCAATGAATGACAGGAACCCCTACACTTACCCTATTATTTACTGGGGTCCTCATGAATAGGTCAATAGGAAATTCAAGTTGCTGTTGGATATTTATACACTACGTCTATTCATTTAGGAAGCAGCTTAGTTACTTCAAACAGATGTGATGACATAATGCTAAGGATAGAATTGACTAAAGGTCTTAGTGTGTTATACAGATCTATTAGATTTTGTTCAGATTCAGTTTATTGTACCACTTGTCACATATAATTTAAGTCAAATCCTCTGTCACATCTGCTGTTTATCATATCAATAATACATAAATGACTTAGTCCTAACATCTTGCTATATGCTGTCAATATGATGTAATATATGATGCTTTATTAGGTGATTAGTGCTCCCAGGTTAGTGTTGCTAACAGTGGTACATTTTGCTGAAAGGGCAATGAAGATAAATGTTGTCTTTTATTGAATGTGACCATCCCGATACATCTTCTTATGTGTCGTATTGGAATGTATAGTATTCAGAAGCCCTGTGCTTTAGAAATGGTTTTGATGGGAGAAAACATTATTTGAAAAATATACTCCTGAAAACAAAAGTAGCACATGTATTTAAATATGATAAAGATAAAAAAACATTCATTTTTTTTGAAAAGTCAGTACAAACAAAAAGTACTTTAACATATTTAACTGTTGATATGATCATATCATAAATAATATGGTTTATTGGTGTGTATGCAGCACATGAACGATCTAAAACAATTTAATCTAGTCCAAGAGATCATTTAATAAAGGGGTTATTCAAATTTGATAATTTGATTTTGATTGCCTGTTACTTGAAAACAATTGCCAAAGATTGCTGATTGTTTTTTTGACAGATTGAATGGGGATGATTAATATAATCTCTGCACATGCTTAAAATTAGTACTATTCCTCAAACCTTACCAAGTAATTTCATGAATTAGATGTGTAATTAAAATTCATCAAGTTTTTCCATGCATAATTACTTATGTTATGGTATCAGTTCATTAATCATTATACTACCTGGGCCTGAGTCATTAAGGAGAGCAAAGCATAAAAAAGGAGTAACTTTGCACCTGGGCAAAACCATGTTGCATTGGAGGGGGAGGTCAATTTAAATTGTGGGGACAGATTTATAGTTGGGATAGGGCATGTCCTAGAGCAACTTTAAATTTCAGAGTAAAAATAAAGCTATCAAGTATGTGTGTGCTAGATAATAAAACAGCCAGTATTTAAGTTATGTGCAAACTATAAACTAATTTGCACCCCTTGCATTGTAACATGGTTTGTCCCGAAGATCATTTACTCCTTTTTTTTTGCTTTGCTCTCCTTAATGACTCAGGCCCGCTGTGCCTTATTCCATATATTACTTGATGAATAGATAAATGTTTTCTTTTTGTGCAGAATGTGACAAGCTCCGAAGGGATGGCTATCGCAGCTCACAGTACTATTCCCAAGGACCAACATTCTCTTCATCTCCAAACATGGTTTGCACAAGTTATCAAGAAGAAGATGACGATGGTCACAGTCAAAAGGTATGCCAAGTGTATTTTGTTTACAGGTACCTCCCTATCCACATCATAGAGAGAACATGCGTGTCACTATACCTTATTCAGTTGGCATGATTGCATGCAACAGTGGCACTCCTTTTTAACAGCAGAATTGCCACAATTAAAGACATAAGTAATAGTTGCAAAAGAAAAATATTGTAGTAAGTCAGTTGCAAACAAATACAGTGCACAGTAAAAATACAAAGAGTATGTGATGTAAACAGTGAGTGCAGTTTTAATGTTGCACCACTACCTATGAAATAAATAAATATATTTATTTTTACCATTGTACATGTAACATTGTAAGAGCACAGTGACAAGAAAAAATATCAGTAATTAAATAATTCATACAGCATAATGTATATTTGATAACGTCTCACTGTGTCCATAAGTGTCTGATATCTTAATGACTGTGTTTTTAAGATTTTGTTGCAGTTCGTAAACTCTACACCATTCTAACATGTATAATATTGTGTGGAAAATGTGCTTTTGTTGTTGTTGTTTTTGTTTCCTATAAAGCACTTCTTTGAAGTCCTTTGGTGATTTGTGTCTGAATTATTAGAACACCCGTATTGTCTCTGGATATCTCAAGTCACAACAGCTCTTATCTGTCCCCCACTATAAGGGAGGGGAGGAAGATGTCAGTGGGAACATAGGGGTATTAAGAAAGGAAGGCATAATAAGATGATGTACACTAACACAATTAAGATGAAAACTAACCAAGTTCAAAGCTGTATAACTCTAAATGCTTTGTATGTGATAGGCTGATGATATGAGTGATATCATAGTACTATAGTTTGCTTTAAGTTGAATTATGTGCCCTATTCAATGTAACTGAAACTATAGGCTGGGCAGCATTGCTCTTGTATTTATCTCCATTTTCCATTCTGTCAGATTCCAGCTTTCCACTGCAGATTGGTGACAGATGGAGTGTTATTTAGCATGTATAGTTATCACACTCACCAAAGCCTGGTTTCAGGCAGGATTTTCTCCATCACTAAAATTAACCACAGTGAGGATGAGCCATGTGCATTTATCCTTTATTTTATTTTATTTAATTCTCAAGAGGAAACACAAAACCGTACTCAAATTGTGTTTCAGCCTTCGTTTTAGTGTAGCACAATAAGAAGCGTCAGTCGTGCAGGTGCAGGCTAGCAGGTGTCCTGCTGGGGAATAAGGTGAGACATTGTTCCCTCCAACAAATCATCTTAGAGGACACCATCTGATAGAAGTATTCATTAAATGTTTGATGCTCCGCATGTTGATTTGCTGTCTCTGTCATCCTTTCACACATTCTCTTCCTTCTCTGTACAGTCTAATGTGTTAGGATGCATCTGTCAATCTTGCCATAGTGTCTGCTGTTGCTTGGTGCCCTGGAACATTAAGGTACACAGGCTGTAGCTCAGCTACCCTTCAGTAAGATGGGTGTTGTAACTGTAGAAATACAAGATCTGCAACCCCTTTCATTCTTCTCACCAGCGTTGACCCTCAGGATAAGGCCATGATTACATGGGATGCTGAAATTGATCCAATATTGAAAGGAATCTTCTAATATTCACAAGCTTATATGTAAACATTCTATTAGGATATTATAAGACGTTTGACATTATATGTAACCCTTAATAGGCATACTGATAGAAAGTCTCCTGTGCATAGGAAAACTACCTCCCCAGTGATCAGACCCTAATGTCAAATATCTTCATTTGTTCTACATATATACTTGTGAATGTTAAGTAGCACTTTTATGTAAAGAAACTATATGTTTTAGTTTTGGTGAACCTATAACCCTGAAAGGCAGTCACAATGAAATGATTGTCTGCAGGTCTTTCTGCACTCTGATCCTGCAATATAAATTTGTACTATGGATTTGTCAGATTATAATTACTCATGTACAGATCTATAAATGAAGCTACCAGCACTGGAAAGATCTATTTTACTAACCCCTCATGAATCATGTGAGTTTTTAGCAAAACACGCATGGAACGATTTTACGAATGTCAAAAGAACAATCTAGAATTCATGAAATGACTTTGTAAGTGTTTATGAATGCGTGCTACTTTATCAGACCTATGCTTCAGCAGGATCAGATTACAAAGACGAACCAGTGTTCCGTTTCAGCCACAGTAGCCATCGAATGATCTATAATAAAGACTTCTGGTTCAATCATGACCCTGTTCTGGAAACGCTGTCCTGCTTGTAATTGAATAGCATTACATATAGTTAGACTTTTGCTTACTAATTAACAGTAGTCTGGTTTACAATGTTGCTGAAGTCTGTTACAGTGTCATCTGAAATTAATGATTTTATGACATCCTTTACACTGACAGCCCGAGCTAGTGCGTAGCTTTTAAAGAGACACTATCTTGAAAATAATGAATGTTTATGTTCTGTTCCTATGTGCTTGGCCACTGTGACTTTACAAGACCCCTGCCCATCATTAAGGTCTCGCTGAGTGAAATGTCTAATTTCATCCACTCAACAAAGGTGCCCACACATGTTTCTCATTTGTTTAAACGGTGTGATTGGTTCAACCAATAGAGTGTATTCATTGGTCATACCTAAATAAAACAGAATTCCAATAGACTTGCAGACAATGGATTACTATTATAAATAAATGAATGAAATGATCATTTCCAGCATTGGCTTTGCGGGGTCAGCATTTTATTTCTCTGTGTCCAAATTGCTCAGGGATCAAGTTGTTTGCAATCAGATAACAACATAAAATAAATAAAATCATAAATCTGACTCAGGTTGCCTAGGCCAGTCATACCTTTACACACATTAAGAGGTACCGTATATACTCGAGTATAAGTCGACCCGAATATAAGCCGAGGCACCTAATTTTACCACCAAAAACAGGTAAAACTTATTGACTCGAGTATAAGCCTAGGGTGGAAAAAGCAGGAGCTACTGGTAATTTTTTTAGATTTATTCATTATTATGTTTTTTTTTATTTACATCTGTATATGCATTTTTGTTGTACACATTTTTATATCATGTGTGTTTTTCAGTTTAATGCTATGAATAGGCGTCAGCATTCTGTAGTAGTCTCATACGCAGTGAAGATATAATTTATGGCCAATAAGCACTCCTCAGGAGACTACAAATCGATAATGTCTCAAATGCTCAAGTGAGCGCTGATGGTGTTTGGAATGCAAACACCCTGAATTCTGTGAAGTGGGTGTAACTCTGAAAGTGGAAGTCCTCATACAATCATTGGGTCCAGGAAGTGCTTGAAAGAACTGAATGTATTGCTCAATCAAAAACCCGTGAATTCAAACTACTGGTTCTCTGTGCATAAGGATGGTATAACACTGTTCCGGTAATAATAGGGGGACAATCAAGTCTCAATTTGTTAAACCAAATGGTAATTCTCGTAGAGTAAGCAGATCAATTTCTGCACATTCCGGTATTGCAATACTTCGGTAATGTTGAACAAATACATAGACACAAACACGTTTCAATTGAGTGAACCGAATATGAAATACTCTGGAGATAGCAGATCAATCTCTACACAGGGAGATAGTGTGACACTTCATCCGGTAATAGATACATATGCAATACGATACCATGTCGTGATGAATCTCCGAGATCAGTCTTAATCCATTCGGCATATATTTCACCCCGCAGTGGAACGCATGTGCGTTCCACCAACAGGAAGTTCGGCATTTGGAACGCAAGTTTGCGTTCCAAATGCAAAACTTCCTGTCAGGGGAACTCGCATGCGTTCCACTGCGGAACTTAACAGCTGCGGGACCGGACACCAGGAAGTTCACCCGTATATAAGCCGAGGGGGCCTTTTTCAGCACACAAAAATGTGCTGAAAAACTCGGCTTATACACGAGTATATACGGTACTTAGTATAAACTAACAGACTTTGGTAAATAGGCTGAGAGGCTGATCTAGGCAACTGGATGCAATGTTAATCGATCAGTAATAATACATTTACCTTTGTGCAGCACCATGAAAAGGAGCAGAACATAGCTACAACGTTCAATGGTAAAAAGGCATAAATAAGCTATGTTTATTTATTAGCCATGTTCTATTTTGTAATAGTCTTTGCTATCATTCTCCTCTGATTGCACCATGATTGTATATAGCCTAAGTGGCCACTACTCCTGCCTCCCACTGGGCATTGAGGGCAGTAGTATTGGCATTAACCCAATCATTTAAAAGCAGGCTGTAGTGAATTTAAGAGTAGAGCTGACTTAGGTATCCTGAACTTTTGTCATACTATAAGCTCATTTGTAGGAACAAAGACAGCCTTGTTTCTTAAAAATTGAAATATTAGTTTCAGATATTCTTGGTTCTACTTGCATCATTATTTCTACACAGAAATAATAAAGTAAATGTTTGGAAATTCTATTTTCCAGCTGGTGGTTAGTGGCAAGATCATTTTAAGCCACATAGATGGCAGAAGACAGGCACTAGAGACAGCTCTGGTAGATCATATAGGGTAGCACTGATTATTCAGTCATGTTTCAGGGCTTTCCAGGATGCAGTGTCAGGTAGTCTCACTTCTCTAGGTCTGCTTAAGACATTCCAGATAAATAAAATCCATGATCCTTTAATATGTGCTGTTGTAGCATGTAAGAAGTTACATTCTAGACTATAATGAATTATACCTACTGTAAATATGTGCATGCTCTGTTGTCAGAGATATTATCAATCAGGGCTTGGCATTATGACTTTTATTGGCCCCAAACTTGTACCCCATAACTTTTCATATTTTATAATACAAATTGTATCACATAAATGAACAGCAAATCAGCACATTTGTAGCTGCTGCAGTAAATTTGTTAAACATCGCCTTAAATTCCACACATAAGAATGCATTGTGATATGAGTTAAAAAGGTGTTGCAGTTATTATTTAAATGTTAGACTATCTATAGCTAGCTCAGAGGAGTAATAATGGTGGTAATAACACACTATATATGTCATTCCTCAGACAATGAATGATTTTTTTATATTAATGAGAATAAAACATTTTTTTAATGTAATGATATACACGTTACTGTTTTCAGTACTTCATGGTATGGGCAATAAATACATAATGTGTTTCTTTCCTTCAGTATATAATTACAGACAAACATGAAAATGCTGTGGGGGGGAATATCCCAAGTAAAATGTGGTCCTAAAAGGTTATTTCAGTTTGAGGTGGAGTTATCCCATATGCTTCTGGTTTATCTGGAATGTACTGATGGATTTTACAGGCAACAATGTAAAATGAAAAAGGAACTAAAAAAATATAAATATAACAGTTGGTTGTAATAAATTATCTTTACTGTCTATTTTATTTTGTATATGGGATAGTTCTGTTTAACTAGGAAATATTTTCTGCATTTTCTTTTGTGTATGCTGCCCGATCTCTAATAAGTCTGCCCTACTATAGTGAATATTGATAACATTCAATTGTTGAACCATTCCATATAAGAATGTGCCAGTGGGATTATGACATCTTACTTGGGTCAACAACGACAGCTGTCATTCATGTCAATAAATGTGAATATGCAGACAAATAAGGTTTTGTGTATAGAATGACTTCACACCATAGATTGTGCTACAATATTTATAAATCTGATATATTATCCCGTGGGCCCAGAGACTGTATTCTTCTAAATAATAGATCAGCCCAGAAAATGTCAGACCCATTGTTAGTAGGCACCAGATGCACTTTAACCATTGCTTCATCTGACATAATCTTTCCTCACTCCTGGCCAGTAATCTATACTCTTATGTTGGTTAAGCTAATGTGACTGTCTTTGCTTCTAGTTTTCAGTCTCTTCAAATGAAGAGGAAAGGCTCCTGACTGGGAAAAGACCCAAAACCCCTGTGTCACATGAGTTCTCCGAAACACACACCAACTGGACCAAGTCACTCCCACTTCCTACTCCGGAGGAGAAAATGCGTCAAGAGGCTCAGGCCATACAGACTGATGTGATCCCCATAAACATAACCGGTATGATCAGAATCCACTCAATACTAGAGAGAAAGACAATGATCTAGATTTCCATAAAACATCATGTTAATGGGAAAATATACATGCTACTAAAAAAAATTGTCTGAAAAACACCTACTTAAATGGCCCACTTGTGCGAGGGATATATTATGTATTTAGGGTCTCATTTATAGTTAGGATTAGATCCCGTTAGAAGGTCCAATTTTGCACCTTAGCAAATTCATGTTGCTCTGCAGTGCATGAAAAAATTAAATGTGTGGACAGACTTAGGGCTAGATTTACTAAGCCGCGGGTTTAAAAAAGTGGGGATGTTGCCCATAGCAACCAATCAGATTCTAGCTGTCATTTTGTAGAATGCACTAAATAAATGAAAGCTAGAATCTGATTGGTTGCTATAGGCAACATCCCCACTTTTTCAAACCCGCAGCTTAGTAAATCTAGCCCTTAGAGTTGGGAAGGGTGTGTCCTAGCTCAACTCTAAAGCGCAGAGTAAAAAGAAAGCTGCCCAGTATTTGTGTGATGCATGCAAATTCGGCCAGTATTTTCCCTGCATGCAAAAAGATTTAAAAAACAAAACAAAACATTTGCACTCCTTGCATCGCAACATTGATTCTTCAAGTGCAAACTTACACCATTTAGTTAGATTTGGTCCTACCTCTAAATTAGTCCCCTAGGTGCAAATCACTCATATACATAGTTACATAGTAAGGTTGATAATAGACAGAAGTCTATTAGGTTCAAAATCCTTCCTGACCCCAATATGAACACATTCAATGTACCATAGGATGAAAAATTAAAATGTAGATTAGAATATTGTAAAATTGATTTAGGAGTGGATGAGTTATTACCTTGTGTGTGTAGACAAGTGCTGTGTATGGGTTGTCTTCCAGATCATCATTTATCAAGTGGTTCCAGTTTTCTTTTCTTTATTTCTTCTTCCAGTATTAAAGACAGTCACCCAACAACTGTATTTCACTAATGTCCCCACATCATAAGATGTATATATGGTAGGGATGAGCGCACTCGGATTTATGAAATCCGAGCCCACCCAAACGTTGCGGATCCGAGTCGGATCCGAGACAGATCCGGGTATTGGCGCCAAATTCAAAAGTGAAACTGAGGCTCTGACTCATAATCCCGTTGTCGGATCTCGCGATACTCGGATCCTATAAATTCCCCGCTAGTCGCCGCCATCTTCACTCGGGCATTGATCAGGGTAGAGGGAGGGTGTGTTAGCACAGAACTAAACAGCACAGAGGACCACCTGTTTAGTTCTGTGCTGTTTAGTTCTGTGCTGTTTAGTTATGTGCTGTTTAGTGCTGTGCTGTTTAGTGCTGTGCTGTGCTGTGCTGTGCTGTGCAGTGCTGTGCTGTGCTGTGTTCTGCAGTATCAGTCCA
This sequence comes from Mixophyes fleayi, assembly GCF_038048845.1. Taxonomy (NCBI): domain Eukaryota; kingdom Metazoa; phylum Chordata; class Amphibia; order Anura; family Limnodynastidae; genus Mixophyes; species Mixophyes fleayi. The sequence continues at coordinate 220,554,970 of NC_134404.1, forward strand.
GTGGTGCTGTGTGCTGTGCTCTGTCCTTCTGAGGTCAGTGGTGCTGCTGGGTCCTGTGCTGTGTCCTGTTCAGTCCAGTGGTGCTGTGTCCTGTGCTCTGTGCTTCTAAGGGCATAGTTATTTCCCCATTATTCCCAAGTTTTTAAAAAATAAAAAAAAAGTAAAAAAAAATAAAAAATTAGAAATTAAAAAAAAAATATATAATTATAACCAAATGTGCAAAACCAATCCAGCAGTATAAGTCCATTGGTACTGCAATATTACCAAGTTCACACATTCTGCAGTATCAGTCCAGTGGTGCTGTGTCCTGTGCTCTGTCCTGCTGAGTTCCGTAGTGCTGCTGGGTCCTGTGCCGTGTCCTGTTCAGTCCAGTGGTGCTGTGTCCTGTGCTCTGTGCTTCTAAGGGCATAGTTATTTCCCCATTATTCCCAAGTTTTTAAAAAATAAAAAAAAAGTAAAAAAAAATTAAAAAAAAAATATATAATAATTATAACCAAATTTGCAAAACCAATCCAGCAGTATAAGTCCATTGGTACTGCAATATTACCAAGTTCACACATTCTGCAGTATCAGTCCAGTGGTGCTGTGTCCTGTGCTCTGTCCTGCTGAGTTCCGTAGTGCTGCTGGGTCCTGTGCCGTGTCCTGTTCAGTCCAGTGGTGCTGTGTCCTGTGCTCTGTGCTTCTAAGGGCATAGTTTTTTCCCCACTATTCCCAAGTTTTTTAAAAATTAAAAAAAAGTAAAAAAAAATAAAAAATTTAAAAAAAAAAAAAAATATATAATAATTATAACCAAATTTGCAAAACCAATCCAGCAGTATAAGTCCATTGGTACTGCAATATTACCAAGTTCACACATTCTGCAGTATCTTGTGCTACATATAATGGAGACCAAAAATTTGGAGGATAAAGTAGGGAAAGATCAAGACCCACTTCCTCCTAATGCTGAAGCTGCTGCCACTAGTCATGACATAGACGATGAAATGCCATCAACGTCGTCTTCCAAGCCCGATGCCCAATCTCGTAGTACCGGGCATGTAAAATCCAAAAAGCCCAAGTTAAGAAAAAGTAGCAAAAAGAGAAACTTTAAATCATCTGAGGAGAAACGTAAAGTTGCCAATATGCCATTTACGACACGGAGTGGCAAGGAACGGCTTAGGCCCTGGCCCGTGTTCATGACTAGTGGTTCAGCTTCACCCACGGATCTTAGCCCTCCTCCTCCTCCCCCCCCCTACAAAAAATTGAAGAGAGTTATGCTGTCAGCAACAAAACAGCAAACAACTCTGCCTTCTAAAGAGAAATTATCACAAATCCCCAAGGCGAGTCCAAGGGTGTTGGTGGTTGTCAAGCCTGACCTTCCCATCACTGTACGGGAAGAGGTGGCTCGGGAGGAGGCTATTGATGATGTAGCTGGCGCTGTGGAGGAACTTGATGATGAGGATGGTGATGTGGTTATTGTAAATGAGGCACCAGGGGGGGAAAAAGCTGATGTCCATGGGATGAAAAAGCCCATCGTCATGCCTGGTCAGAAGACCAAAAAATGCACCTCTTCGGTCTGGAGTTATTTTTATCCAAATCCAGACAACCAATGTATGGCCATATGTAGCTTATGTAAAGCTCAAATAAGCAGGGGTAAGGATCTTGCCCACCTAGGAACATCCTCCCTTATACGTCACCTGAATAACCTTCATAGTTCAGTGGTTAGTTCAGGAACTGGGGCTAGGACCCTCATCGGTACAGGGACACCTAAATCCCGTGGTCCAGTTGGATACACACCAGCAACACCCTCCTCGTCAACTTCCTCCACAATCTCCATCAGATTCAGTCCTGCAGCCCAAGTCAGCAGCCAGACTGAGTCCTCCTCAATACGGGATTCATCCGAGGAATCCTGCAGCGGTACGCCTACTACTGCCACTGCTGCTGTTGCTGCTGTTAGTCGGTCATCTTCCCAGAGGGGAAGTCGTAAGACCGCTAAGTCTTTCACAAAACAATTGACCGTCCAACAGTCGTTTGCCATGACCACAAAATACGATAGTAGTCACCCTATTGCAAAGCGTATAACTGCGGCTGTAACTGCAATGTTGGTGTTAGACGTGCGCCCGGTGTCCGCCATCAGTGGAGTGGGATTTAGAGGGTTGATGGAGGTATTGTAATCCCCTCGAGATTCCACTTCACTAGGCAGGCGATACCAAAAATGTACAGAGAAGTACGATCAAGTGTCCTCAGTGCTCTTAAAAATGCGGTTGTACCCACTGTCCACTTAACCACGGACATGTGGACAAGTGGTTCTGGGCAAACGAAGGACTATATGACTGTGACAGCCCACTGGGTAGATGCATCCCCTTCCGCAGCAACAGCAACAGCTGCATCAGTAGCAGCATCTACAAAATGGCTGCTCATGCAAAGGCAGGCAACATTGTGCATTACAGGCTTTAATAAGAGGCACAACGCTGACAACATATTAGAGAAAATGAGGGAAATTATCTCCCAGTGGCTTACCCCACTTAGACTCTCATGGGGATTTGTGGTGTCAGACAATGCCAGTAACATTGTGCGGGCATTAAATATGGGCAATTTCCAGCACGTCCCATGTTTTGCCCACACCATTAATTTGGTGGTGCAGCATTACCTCAAGAGTGACAGGGGTGTGCAGGAGATGCTTGCGGTGGCGCGCAAAATTGCTGGACACTTTCGGCATTCAGCCAGTGCCTACCGCAGACTAGAGGCACATCAAAAAAGCATGAACCTGCCCTGCCATCACCTCAAACAAGAGGTTGTGACGCGCTGGAACTCCACCCTCTATATGCTGCAGAGGATGGAGGAGCAGCAAAAGGCCATTCAGGCCTACACAGCCACCTACGACATAGGCAAAGGAGTGGGGATGCGCCTCAGTCAAGCGCAGTGGAGACTGATTTCCGTGTTGTGCAAGGTTCTGCAGCCATTTGAACTTGGCACACGAGAAGTCAGTTCCGACACTGCCAGCTTGAGTCAGGTCATTCCCCTGATCAGGCTGTTGCAGAAGCAGCTGGAGAAAGTGAGGGAGGAGCTGGTAAGCCATTGCGATTACACCAAGCATGTAGCTCTTGTGGATGTAGCCCTTCGTACGCTTTGCCAGGATCCGAGGGTGGTCACTCTTTTAAAGTCAGAGGAATACATTCTGGCCACCGTGCTCGATCCTCGGTTTAAAGCGTATGTTGTGTCTCTGTTTCCGGCGGACACAAGTCTACAGCGGTGCAAAGACCTGCTGGTCAGGAGATTGTCCTCTGAAGAGGACCGTGACATGCCAACAGCTCCACCCTCATTTTCTTCCACATCTATGGCTGCGAGGAAAAAGCTCAGTTTTCCCAAAAGAGGCACTGGCGGGGATGCTGATAACATCTGGTCCGGACTGAAGGACCTGCCAACCATTGCAGACATGTCTACTCTCGCTGCATTGGATGCTGTCACAATAGAAAAAATTGTGGATGATTACTTTGCTGACACCATCCAAGTAGACATGTCAGACAGTCCATATTGTTACTGGCAGGAAAAAAAGGCAGTTTGGAAGCCCCTGTACAAACTGGCTCTATTTTACCTGAGTTGTCCCCCCTCCAGTGTGTACTCGGAAAGAGTTTTTAGTGCAGCGGGGAACCTGGTCAGTGAGCGGCGAAGGAGGTTGCTTCCTCATAACGTTGAAAAAATGATGTTTATAAAAATGAATAATCAATTCCTCAATGAAGTACAGCACTGCCCTCCAGATACTACAGAGGGACCTGTGGTTGTGGAGTCCAGCGGGGACGAATTGATAATGTGTGATGAGGAGGAAGTACACACTGTAGGGGGAGAGGAATCAGAGGTTGAGGATGAGGACGACATCTTGCCTCAGTAGAGCCTGTTTAGTCTGTACAGGGAGAGATGAATAGCTTTTTTGGTGTGGGGGCCCAAACAAACCAATCATTTCAGCCAAAGTTGTTTGGTAGGCCCTGTCGCTGAAATGATTGGTTTGTTAAAGTGTGCATGTCCTATTTAAACAACATAAGGGTGGGTGTGAGGGCCCAAGGACAATTCCATCTTGGACCTTTTTTTTTTGCATTATATGACCAATCAACAGTCGTTTGCCATGTTCAAAAAGTAAAACCAAATTTAAAAAAATACAAGAAATTAAACCAAAAGTAAAATGCCGTGTCATAATTTAAAACAAGAGGTATTGACGTTCTCTAAAACTACTGTATTGTTGTTTATATTTTATAAACACTACACTTGACAGCTTGAGTCTTTCAATAAAAAAGTAACTGTCCATTGCACGAATATTTGCAACAGGGACAATTTTAGGGTTAAGAAAGTCAACTAATAACACTTCGACGCTGTCTGTCTTTATAAACACTACACTTGGAAGTTGGAGGAGGTATTGTGGCCCCGGCACCAAATTTACTACCGGGGCCACTCCACTGTGCAGTCCATATTTAGGTGTATCAGATATTAAACAACGGTGACAGTTGATGCCCAATTTTTTAATTATATTGTGGCCTCGGTACCAAATTGTGTACCGGGGCCACCACACTACGCAGTCCAGATACTTGTTTGGTGGAATTCTGACACGTGGAGGGTTTTATTATTATTATATTGTGTGGACCACTCTATCTATACCACACTACAACTCTATATACCACTCTATTTCATACTTTAATTCTATTTCATACTTTAATTCTATTTCATACTTTAATTCTATTACTAATTACCATAAAGAGGAACAAAATAAACCAATTTTACCAAAAGTATAATATGACTTAGACTTACAAACACTACACTTGAAAGATCGTGCCTTTAAATGAAAAAGTCAGTCTTCATTGCACGACTATGTGCAACAGGGACAGTTTTTTGGGTTTACAAAGTCAAACAATAACACTTTGACCCTGTCTGTCTGGGATCTCAATGACGAATTGTCTGTACCATGTTTGGAGGAGGTATTGTGGCCCCGGTATCAAATTGGGTACCGGGGCCACCCCACTATGCAGTCCAGATACTTGTTTGGTGGAATTCTGACACGTGGAGGGTTTTTTAATTATATTGTGGCCTCGGTACCAAATTGTGTACCGGGGCCACCACACTACGCAGTCAAGATAGATAGATGCGTATTGCGTATCATAGATAAAGTACATTCAGTGGTGTGGGGCAAATTGAAAAATATTCAAAATGCACTGACATTATCAAAAACAAGAGGTTGTCACACGCTAAAACTCCAACATGTATATGATGGAGAGGATGGAGGAGCAGCCGTATGTGTAGTGTAATGCAGATCTGTTGAAGGTTTTTTATATATTTTATTGTGGTGCCCAGTGCCCACTCCTCTACGCAGTCCAGGTACATTTATTGGTGCGAATCATAAAAGTTCAGGGTTTTTAATATATATTGTGGTGACCCACTCCTCTACGCAGTCCAGGTACAATTATTGGTGCGAATCATAAAAGTTCAGGGTTTTTAATATATTGTGGTGACCCACTCCTCTACGCAGTCCAGGTACAATTATTGGTGCGAATCATAAAAGTTCAGGGTTTTTAAGATATTGTGGTGACCCACTCCTCTACGCAGTCCAGGTACATTTATTGGTGCGAATCATAAAAGTTCAGGGTTTTTAATATATTGTGGTGACCCACTCCTCTACGCAGTCCAGGTACAATTATTGGTGCGAATCATAAAAGTTCAGGGTTTTTAATATATATTGTGGTGACCCACTCCTCTACGCAGTCCAGGTACATTTATTGGTGCGAATCATAAAAGTTCAGGGTTTTTAAGATATTGTGGTGACCCACTCCTCTACGCAGTCCAGGTACATTTATTGGTGCGAATCATAAAAGTTCAGGGTTTTTAATATATTGTGGTGACCCACTCCTCTACGCAGTCCAGGTACAATTATTGGTGCGAATCATAAAAGTTCAGGGTTTTTAATATATTGTGGTGACCCACTCCTCTACGCAGTCCAGGTACATTTATTGGTGCGAATCATAAAAGTTCAGGGTTTTTAATATATATTGTGGTGACCCACTCCTCTACGCAGTCCAGGTACATTTATTGGTGCGAATCATAAAAGTTCAGGGTTTTTAATATATATTGTGGTGACCCACTCCTCTACGCAGTCCAGAAAGATACCTTGTTGCAACGTTTTGGACTAATAACTATATTGTGAGGTGTTCAGAATACACTGTAAATTAGTGGAAATGCTTGTTATTGAATGTTATTGAGGTTAATAATAGCCTAGGAGTGAAAATAAGCCCAAAAACTTGATTTTTAAACTTTTTATGTTTTTTTCAAAAAAAATCCGAATCCAAAACCTTAAATCCGAACCGAGACCTTTCGTCAAGTGTTTTGCGAGACAAATCCGAACCTCAAAAATAACGAAAATCCGGATCCAAAACACAAAACACGAGACCTCAAAAGTCGCCGGTGCACATCCCTAATATATGGATCATTTATTTATATAGCTTCATCAGTGTTCTTAACACTTTACAAAACTTATAGTAGGGTGAGCAGAAAAATCAATGACAATGCAAATCAACTTGGCGATTGGGGTATATGAATAAAACATGTTAGCGGAGTTCCCCTTTATAGGAGGATCATTATAATTGCCTTATCTGGAAAATGTGTAGCATTGCTAGCCTAGAAATGTTTACTAGGGGCTCAGTTGTTTTTACTGCCCATGTTGCTATATTCAAAGTATACAAAAAAAGTTCTAAATATATTTCTATATTCATAGGTTTTATTTTCCATACAGGTGTGTAGCTAGATTTGTTTAAATTGCAAAATCATGCTTATCAGTGTTTGGATACTAAGGGGTATATTTACTAAACTGCGGGTTTTAAAAAGTGGAGATGTTGCCTATAGCAACCAATCAGACTCTAGCTATCATTTTGTAGAATGTGTTAAACAAATGATAGCTAGTATCTGGTTGGTTGCTATAGGCAACATCTCCACTTTTTCAAACCCACAGTTTAGTAAATATAACCTAAGGGTTATATCACTATTGTGTGACAGAAAAGCTTGGTTCCCCAGAGTATTAGCGCTCAGGCAGTAATATGCAGTGTTTGTCGAAGTAAAAAATACAGCATTCTGAAATACTTGTTTGACATCACCCTCAGAGTTCATTCACACCACAGTTTTTGCAAAAGTTGGTCATACTATTTATATAAACAAACCGCTCTAAAAACAATACAAGCATCTGGAACAGAGTAGTTTGCTCACGTTGCATTTTGAGGCACAAATTTTGCTGAAAGGCTAAACGAGTGCTCACATTATACGCTGTACTGCTATTCCACTGCAATCTCAGTTACTGAATGACTCATTAACCTATCTGTGTTTAAGCAGTCCTATTCTTAGTAACTGAGCTGGCTACACTTTTTTGTATTGTAATAAATCACATATGGCAGTTCACATCATCTGACAACAATTGTGGCGATCTGCTACCTGTAACTGTCGATCATACAGTTGTGCAGCTGTTAAATAAGAAAATTGCATTGGTACAGTCGCATACAATCCGCTTATATTTGCATGGATGGGGTATGTAGTTTGTCTCAAGAAGCACATGCAGGTTCATTCATTTTCCCTTACAAAGCAATACAATGAGCTGAGCACTGAGGAGTGGCTTAGGTATTGGGGGAGGGTGGGAGCTGTTGTGCATGATCTGTATGGTGCAGTGAGCATGTTCATTTGGAAGATCTAAGGCCAGCTGACACAAAGCCTGAATGTAGAGAAGAATGTGTTCTTAGCATGCAGTTGCATAGCTTGTCTGCCCCTGCCTCCCCTCTGTTCTGCCTGTGGCACCATAGTCTTAAGTATAACCTTTGTAGAGAAAGTGCAGCCCTATGGAACAGGTAAAAAGGATCAGTTATATAACATAGCATCTGCAACACAAGAGCTCTCTCTCCATTCTTTATCATTCAATGGCATGAACATAACTTGCAGCATAAACTGTTTCATAGAAAGGTGGGAGATTTCAAACCATGCAGACTGCTTCAAGATGTGAATATATTTTAGATCATACCAAAATTTAAACTGTTAGTAAAGATTTAAAGCATCATTACTATACAGATATAAGTACTAAGGCATTATTTGCATAATAAAAGATTCAATTTCAGTAATGTGGTCTAATATTGTTATTTATAGTTATTGCAACATGAAACACTGTACTATTACGCTCCATACGGAGTTGTTTAGCAGTGTGCATTAATCTAGTACATGCAGAATCGGATTTATTTATCTACAAAATATATATGGATATTATTAGATCAGCATAGACGAAAGAGAAATGCTTATTCAAAACCATGCATATTGCAGAGCAGTACAGATCCAATGCATTTCAAGTGATCTTCTCTATTTATTCCATAAACATAACACATCCAACATAAATTGGATACTTATTGTTTTGGTACTCTTCATTATGGTTGTACTTTGTTACAGTATTTGGGGGAAGTGTTGCTATTGCTGTGAAAGCTTTCCAGAGGTAGCAAATTGGTAGAATATGGAATAACTGAATACAACTAGAAATTTAATACCTTCTAATAAGATAAATGGAGCAGCTCAATTATTTCTCAATCTATAAATATACAGTGTATATATGTGTGTTTGTATATATATATATATATATATATATATATATATTATTGTTTTCATTTCCTTTAATAAGGTCAGGTGTAAGTTTTAAATTGACATTGTAGCACAGTGATGGATAAAGGACAGATTAGTGTTTTGGATGCATGCCGCTTAATTGGTGCTTGATGTAACTGCATGTTTTGCTCTGTATACCCAGGTAAATGTAGTGGTCAGGTCTATGTGTAAATGCAGGGTGCTTAAGAAAATGCATGCTATGTGTGGATTCTAAGCTGCAGTATGCATTGCCACAATGTACATCACTGGGCACAGCCTGACAGTTCTGTTTATTTATTTATTTAGTACAAACCATGTGGTCACAATAAGGTTCTGTTATGACTGTATATAATTTTTCAGATAAATGACATAGTATTCTATTATCCAGCAAACTATATCACATTGCATCACTTACCAGGCCTAAGTCAGATATATATGGCTTACATAAAATGTAAGTCTACCTATGCAAATGATCACAATCAAAGCTAATGCAAAGTGCAGCTAAGGGAAATCATCCTCCCAATGTCCTGTGTGATCTAGGCCTGGAAAATAAACAGCACCAAATCTTCCTAATTTCATTCTTCACAAACTTAGTTTATAAGTAATATATATAGTTAATTCCCAGAATACTAATAGTCTTATTTTGTTAAGTACTATATTTATATGATTTTTTTTTACAAAAGAGTAGTACATTTTTCTATATACCAGTACCTGCTTTTTTTTTCTTAATCAGCAGTTTGTGAGTTTTCTTTTCACATCTTTTTTTTTTGGACAGTGGTCCATTATAATGAACTTTATAATATTGAACTGAATTTTATGTCTGCCCTTTAACCTTCAATAAGGTTTTTAGTGTCAGTAATGAATCGAAACAATGCATTTATACAAAGAAAATAGATTCTTATCTGTAATAACATGCCTGTAGACAGTTTAATATAAGATAAATAAGTGTTACAAGCTATACCAAACAAATCTGACAAAAAGCAGGTAGGAGCTGGGGCACAGGTGAAGTCTTGGAGGGCTGCCCAACACTGGATTAAATCCTTAATGGTATTACTACCGTAGATAGCGTTCTGCATTTCTTCAAATACCCATGCATTGCAGTTTGGAAACCTTATTGTGACAACGTGGTCTTTCATGTTCGCCTCTGCTCTAGGACTATTACTAACATCATCCATTAATACCTTCTCTGTTATTTTCCCAATAATTGTGAGGTAACCGATGCATGATGTTGGCGTGCTTGGAATTAATGTTGCCTTGCTTGTTCTACTACTCTGTATCAGGGGAGAATTTCGACCGCCAGGCCGGCATCCGGCGGTCTCTTATTCACACTGACACTGTGGTAAGACGTCCGAAGAAAGTCAAAAGGAGAAAGACTATTACAGGCGTCCCAGACAACATACAAAAGGAGCTAGGTACGGGCTCATCAGAACTGTATTCCACCAGCAACAATCATCCTCATTGCTCACCACTCTCAGCCTAATTACATCTGCCGCCACCCATCAAACAATACAGTCTGATAGCCTTTAAAAGAAAAACAATAAATAATAATTTTGGTTATGTTGCGACCGTTCACCTTCATGATAAAGGGAAAAATCTACTAACCACTTAAACTCAACTACTACAAATTCTGAGGTGCTGTACTTACAACTATTCCTTTCCCATGGTACAAATTTTGACCCACCATCTTTCTGTTCTAACTAACAGCAAGCATACTGAATGCCACTAGAACTGTCAGGTGATGTGCTGAGTCAACTCCACTGTAAAGTCTAAGGAGTACATCTGAATGTAGCACATACCGCACTTTTGTTATGAGAAGCACTGGTGTCTGTGTGGGCTTTACTTTATCAAAGTACTCTCAAAGTGGCGCGATTCTGTAATTATCTGTATGTGCTGAGCATGAGGTGGTAGTCACTGTTATGTGTGTACAGATAATTGACGGTCAAGCACAGCAGGGGATTCTGGGTACCGGTATCACCTCCCTTTTAAATCAGAATTATTACATTTGAAGATAATCTTTTACACTGATTTTTCTAGAATGTATGATCACTCGCACTAAGTCATTTTTGCTGGGCAGGGTATATGTAGGTTGAGTGCAATATATATATATAATATATATTTATTATATATCCAGCAATCAGTATTTGTGGAGCACGTGGAGTACTTTCTGTTAGAGTCCAAATAGTTTGTATAAGGATATTTGTTTAATAAGCCCCCTAGTATTTGAGTTGCCATGCAATGGTACAGGTGATATAGTGCATAATTTTCGATGGCTTGTTGAAAAAAAAACTTGTGACCTCTAAAAGTTGAGATTTACAATCTGTTGCCCAGTCTTTTAATATGAATATCAAAAATAATTTTCTTGCATGCTGTGGTGCTGCCATTAACGCTTTAATTATTAACATTTGTAATTGTTAAAGTTTGCTATGCCAGGTGCTTTCAGCAGCATTGCTTTAATTTTCTCAGATATCAGATGTTTGTGTTTTTACTTTGATCAAAATTACATTAAGTGACTAAATAGTGACTAAATGTTCTCTTACAGTTTTCCTAATTATTTTTATTCTAATCCAACAGCTAGTACGGGGCAGACAGGTTTCAGAGGACATTCAATGCACATACCAGATAACTACAATGCAATGGACAATCTAGATCCATTCCGCTCTCCCACACAGCGGTCAGATACTAGGGACTTCAGCTGCCAGACTGACGAGATAAAGATAGTGCCTCCCTCTGTCCGAAGAATACGAGCCCAGAAGGGACAAGGCATAGCGGCTCTAATGTCTAGTTCATCTGGAAACATGTCCTCCCTGAGTGACCCTGTAGGATGTACTCTACGTCAAAATGGCGAATTGAATTTTCGCAGCTTGCCGAGGCCAGGAGCACGAGTCTGTCTACAATCAATGGAGCATAAGCCAGAGGGGTCCAGCCCGATGGAAGACTCTTACATCTCTTTACCACGTCAATTAAGTAAATTACAAGTGGATGATAGTGTAGTTCATCTGAGGAATAACCCCAGAGCTAGCACACTTCAAAGGCCAAAGTCCCAAGAGGTCCGGGGCTCAGAAAGAGTTGTTTCGAATCCAGCATGTGTGGTCTCTCCTCATGCAGCTTATTCAACAAGTGTCATCCCAAATGCTATGCTGTCTTGCTCCTCTGAGGTTATTGCTATTCATACCTCACAGAGCACTGGGCAACTGGACAATAAAGCAACATCTCACTGCACATCGTCCCATACTAAACATGTATGCAGGGAGCGGAATGTCAGCATTAAAGATGATCACCACTCCTCTAGTGGTAACTGGAGTGAAAGCAGTTCAGCCAGACACTCTCAGAGTTCGGATAGAATCTCTCCTAGCGCCATAACAATCATTTCCCTGAGTGATCCAGCAGTGTCTCTAAACAATACTGCCAACAGTCCTCAAGCCATGTCTTACAAAAGAAATGCTGCCTTCAATAGCCACTCACAGGATAGTGACACACTCAGTGAATCAAGCTACTCCGATGGCCGACAAAGAAATGGTAGCATAACCAGCAGCATTAATAGCACAGACCACTGGCCTTCTGAAACTCAGGAAAATTACAGTAGTGTTCCTTTAAGGAAACCATCATCTGCAGTCTCTGGCTCTCCTGTGAGTAATATGAGCACTTGTAGTTCAGACAGGAAAGCAGACTCCAGCTCACTGTACTCTGTAGACCATGATGGCTATTACACTTCAATGAACCTGGATTCTGGAATAGTTTCAAGTAATCAGAGCCATCACAATGGCACTCAGAATCCACGGCACAGTGTCATTAATATCTTTGATAAGAAAGATACTCCAAACATGGATGAAAGGTCAAATTATAGTGACAAATCTCTAACACGCAGCATATCTTTGAAGAAGCCCAAAAAGCCCCCTTTGCCTCCTTCTAGAACAGACTCTCTTAGACGCCCACCTAAGAAAAATCTCCAATCCAATGGGCAGGTACTGAATGAAAAGCTGATTGCTACTCTGCAACAGTCATTGCAGCTAAACTTGAAGAGTAAAAGTAGTAGCTCACCATCACAGAGCCCATGCAGTGACTATGAGGATCCCTGGGTGCTGCGCTCTCGTAGTCAGAGTACAGTCAGTGCAAGCAGTAGTGGTATGTCTGCCACAGCTCCCAACATGTACTCTATTTGCCCAGTTACCCCGTACCAGAGCGAGACTAGTAGCATAAAGTCTGAGTATGCTGATCAGTGGAACTACTTCATGGACGAACAGCCAAAATCTACAGTACACATTCCTAACAAATCAGTTATTGATTATAGTGCAAGGACTTCTGTGCAAGAGAAACATAGTGGAATTGCCAAGAAAGGCAGTTCATCACCAGAAAAGCCTTGTAGAGTCACATCACCATCTAGTGGGTATTCAAGCCAATCAAATACTCCAACCAATCTGACACCTGTACCCCTTCTTTTAAGAAACATGTCTCCAGGAAATGGAAAAACCAAAATGAAGCCCAAAGTGCCTGAAAGAAGATCCTCTTTGATCTCATCAGTTTCCATGTCATCGTCATCCACATCCCTTTCTTCAAACACGTCAGACTCTGTACAGCAGACCGTTAAAATACCTGCGATAGTCTTGCCATGTACTCCAACACCTCCCCTTACACCAGACCTACCACCTCCACCTGTAATGGATGTGGTTGACTTTGGTACTTTGCCACCATCTCCAAATTTTCCACCTCCCCCTTCAGATTTTGCAGCATTCCTGTCATCTGAGAGCAGTCTGTGGCTTTCAAGTTCTGAGAATGCTGATAAATGTGCACATGTGACCTGTACACCAGCCCCTCCTCCTCTACCCATTCTGCACTCCATGGTTCCTCCTATTGCTCTCCCACTGAACACAAAAGCACTAAAAATTAAAACGAAGCCATTACCACAAGCAAATGAGGACATCAGGAATTTTAATTCACTAAATAAACCCCACAACAAACAGGACCAGATATGGCCAAACACTCCTCTTATTACTACTCATGCCCTGCAAATGGTGCAGTTAAGATCTGTTAAAAAAGCATCACAACTGGAGACTGAAAGAATAGCTGAGCAGGTGGTACAGGCCAAACTTCACGATGAAACGTCACCCTTATTTTCACAGCCATCTTTAGAGCCATCTGCCCCTTTAGATCCTAAATACGTAAGCATCAGAGAAAATAAAAATTTCAACTTGCCATATGAGCAGTTACATTGTCAGAGAAATTCAGCTTCATTTACTACTGGTGAGACAACGAACGCAGACAGCAGAGAAGAGGTATATCAGAATTCAGCACACAATGGAAACAAAACTATTTTGTCCGAAATGTCATCGTCACAAGAGAAACCAAGGACTTCCCAAAGTACACCAAATGCATCTCCCAACAAGAAGCCTCCTCCTGTTTCAAAGAAGCCCAAATTGTTCCTTATCGTTCCACCTCCGCAGCTTGACTTGGCAGCAGAAAAAATAGCTCAAATCCATGAAAATGTGAGAAGTGTGCCAGAAGCCTCCGAGAGGGAGTCTGTAAGCGAACATTGTGAGGAGGTAAATGGTCGTATAGCTGTGGAGAACAATTCAGATGAGACTGTTGATTTGCCTTGCCAAGCAAGAGAAGCTAGTTTGTCCTCTTACGAAGTTGTGAAGGGCAACACGTTTTTCACACTGCCCCCGGTTCTGGAAACCCCAAATCACCAGGAACGGGAGGATCAGTCCACAATGTCTGATGAGGTCAATATTTCAGATAGCAAAACAGGGAATGCTACCTGTGACCAAAAAGCATCTCAGGAAGACGATAATGGTAAGAAAAGTCTCTTTTTAATGTGCTGCCTCTCAGAATGAACTTCTAATTTATATGGTAATTTAATTCACATTGAATCTAGGTGTCTGCAGCATCAGCGGTTATCTATCTTAGTATACATGTAGATATATAATAATATATAATTCTTATGTAGCCCTTCAGTGCAGTGCAATGCATTTTTGTGAAGCAAATTACAGTTTGACTCTCTTGAAGATGTCAATTGAATGGTAGAACTACACAATATTCTAATCATCACTTTGTAACAATGACAAATTATATTATTGCGAGCTGCATATGTATTGACAGTAACGTTTTACTGTGTGCTTCCCCCATGAAGGTGATGTTTTTGAGACACAAGCTGCAAATTCACCACTTCTTCACACCAACAACTGCATAGATGACAGTGACGAATTATTAACTCCAACAAGACCTAGGACCACTGAGGATCTGTTTGCAGTTATTCATAGGTAAATTTCCTCTTGTTGTACTTTATTGAATAGTTGTTCCCCTTTTTCATTAAAATATGTTTTAACTGTCACTATCAAAGCTACAAAAACAACACTGTTTGTGTTTTGCGGTGACAGGTAAGAAGTTGTAACGCTGTATCTCTGCTTTAAGGAATGTTTAATACTGTGCTAATTTTTACTATATGTTTATATAAAATGAACATGTCTGTCTTGCATAAATGCATGGAAAAATCCGAAGATGTGAATTTGTACTAAATCTTTACACAAAATGCTCACTTATAGAAATAATGAATTTACTCTGTTATCTGTGAAAAGGTCACTTGTTCCTTCTTCTTCCATGAGTGAGCTAGTGCTTTTGCTTTGGGTGATCACGTTTTGGGGATCCCTGACATCCATAAAATATTGTAGATTAGTATTCAAACTTTCCGTTGAATCTAGTAGTGATTGGCACCTTCCTTGGTAAAAAATAAATAAATATTAGATTAAAAAAATTAATAAACATTTTGCCGGATGAATATCCTACATTTTATTTTGAAGCACATTTTTGTCTTACCGCTTGTACTGGTAGTAAGACCTGGGTGCAATTTATGAATAGTGGGCAACTTGATTTTGTTACCTCTACTCCAGATGCTTTTATTCATCAGCATATTCTAAGTATTGCTACAATTGTTCATGTTTGTAACTAACATAAAATGTGACATAAGTGTCTTTGCATAATAATGAATGAACACACAAGCAGCAGCACAATGTAGTCTAATGTAATGTGTACGAAGCCATAATTTGGCAGCAGTTGCTAAGGACAGTCATTTGTGTGGGTAGTCACAGTCGGTTTGTCTGTCTGCTGTGTTTCTCACACTCTAAAAGAGTTTATCAGCAATTATTTTAGCCATATCTATTTCCACCCAGTATCATAAAATATTATGTAACATTTAATTTCTGTACATCTTTTCTAGTAGTTATCACATATATGATGATCCATTCTGCAAAGACAATGCACTAACCATACCTAATGTTTACTATACATCTCTCTCTCTTATTTTTCTTTTTATCTACTAAAATTCCCCTCTGTCAATACCCCCTCCACTCTCTGCTGATTCTATAACGCAGTTTGGGACAGAGCCTCAACGCCAATGCCTCATGGCAAGCATGGCTGAACCTGGCAAGTAGAACTATACACAGGACCCAAACACCTCTGTGTATAAACAGTGTTGGATTATTGTATGTCTTAACTCATTCCAATATCATGCAAAATCCCTTTTGTTATGACATCGTGGATTCGGTTGTATTCCCCAAGTAGCTATGCATTTTGGAACATTTCCTCTCATTAACCATCATGCTTTGGCTGTAAAATGATTATAGATGTGAATTCAGGGGACTGCATATCTCTTATCAGCAATGGTGATGTACACTTTCTCCGCCATGCCCCACTGTAAAGTGTGGTCTCATGCATAAGCTTCCATGTTAATTGTGCAGTTCCATTTAGGTGAATATTGGATGTATTTAAGGGAAAGCACATTGTGCTGTACTGCATGCATGTATGCATAAGTGACTTATTTACTTATGGGTAGTTGTGCTTATTTCTTTTACATATTCAGTATTAATGTGTATATAACACCAGCTAGACCCAAAATGATTGCATAATGCCTGTCTATAATATCATTTGTGTCAGAAGGACCACATGGACTGGTGATTGGAGGCTAAACATTGTGACTAAAATACAAATACTAAGCACATAGTATTGGGAGGCATTTATGGAAACTACTGTGGGAATAAGTCCTAACAATACATAGCAGACAACCAGATTCTAAAATGTCATTTTTCTAGTAGAGTTTACAAAACAATATCGATTGTATGGTTGCTATGGGTTACAGAAACATTTTTATACTGTTACCCATTCCCCAATTTTCATAAGTGTCCTCTACTGTATTATACAATTCTGTCATGTCCATCAGCTAGGCAGATGGTCATGGAGACAGGTGCATGCTATTTGCATGTAAGTTCTTATTTACCATGGAAGGCAAATATTTACTGTTGATAAGTAAAGTCAGTAACCATAATTGTATTTTAGTAAAATAAAAATAAACTGTTCAGAGCGCTCCAAGATTCAGAAAAAGCAGCCTTCACATACCAAGTGCCAAACTCACTCAGAACTCAAACTTTCAATAGTTAAACAGGCAGAAAAAGGCGCTACAACCTATCTCATAGGTATTTACACACAATAAAATTTGGTTTATGGAATGTCTGAAAAAGTCTAACTTTTTTGGGGGTTGATGTTCCACGAGAATTCTAAATGTTCATCTGTTAGCTGATTTCTATCTTCGCGGAAGTTCACCTTATATAAGAACCCCGCATAAAAAGAATGATAAATTCTTATAGTGACGTAAAGTTGGGTACATACCTGTGCAATCTTACTTAGCATGCGATTTCTGTAACGAATAACAACTGAAAGTCCCGATGAGCATGCCAATTCATGCGCACACACCTACAAGATTTACCATCAGAGCTGAGATCTGCCTCTCTCATAAGCATCTGCTGACTGGATTGTGACTCGTACATACTCTACAAATATACAGCGGAACTAGCAGCAAAAGTGTTGGACAGACGGTTGTGAGTGCATACGCACTTCCAAATTTGCCAGACATTGTTTCATCGTTAACCGTGATTTTTAGGAAGTTTATGAAACCAAATCAAACAACGCAACGAAATGTGCTTTAAAACTATAAAACACGATCATTGGAGCATACACACTATTGCAATATCGCACCAAGCCCCAGTTTATCACGTGATGTGCATGATAACTGCATCGGTGTGTACCCAGCTTAAGTCACAAACAATGAGCCAAACCCAAAACCACGTGCTCCAACTATTTTCCTTTTCCAAAAGTGTACATTCACCAGAAACCCAGTGGGGTGAATATAAACAGATTTTTGTTACTCCATGTTTGTGTGTGTGCTTACGTTAATTATATGTTGAAATCGCCTTAAATTTTATCTTATGAGACAAACAGCTACAGTGTTTTTTCAGTTGAGTCCAAATGCAATATGGTTTTTTAAAAGTAATACACTAGTGCCTCTCAGTGGCCAACTTCAAATAAAAGGCTACAGTGCTTCTTGGCATTGTCAATCAAAAAGGTATGAAACAAGTATGTTTTCGACAAGAGGTAAACCTTTGTTTTATTCAGCAAGAAGGGGCATGATCCTTTTGGTGGACATTTATTTATATTATTGAGCACCAGATGATTACTATGATAACATTTTCTTGAATCTTGCTTAGATGTTAGCTGTTCAGGGCATTTTACATTTAAATTGGTGATGTTGCTAGTGTAGGCTTTTACGATGTCGCCAACTTCAGTATCGGCAAAATTTGTGGCAGGTTCCTGCATCTGATCCATTTTGTATTTCATTGTCAAAATAACTGGCATTACGAATGTAACAAAATAGAGTAGCAGGTGGTGGAGAACGAGTGGAGCTGGCAAAAAATAAAGGGATCTTCAATTTTTTTTTTGTTTTGGATCATAATTGGGAATGTCTTTTACATAAATACAAATTCAATTTAAAAATGTAATTATTTGAGGGTAAATTATGAGGGGCAAAGTTGCTGCTCCACTGTACACATACAGCTTTGGACCCACTGTGGTCCTCTGCCTTTGCCCATGTAGAGGTGAGGAGTTGAGAGTAAAGAAGACATATAGGACCTCATTTAGAGTAGGACGCAAAGTCCCTTTTAGGTGCAGCCAACAAAAAAACACTACCACGCATGTGCAGAAAGCACCAAATCCGCCTGCATCATGGACGCAATTAACACTTGCGACAGCTTGCGACTCACTGCGAGAGAATGGGAGGAACACGGAATTGTGAAGGCGTGACCATGTACATACATCTTAGTCGCCGTGAGGCACAGACGCAACACAACATCAAAACAGGGCTAAAACTGTGCGTCAGGAATTAGGTGGCGCAAGCTTTAACTAGCCGCAGGAACTGCTCGCAGCTCGATAGTGTATTACGAGTGGGACGCAACTGGGGTTGCTTGCCACTCGTAATATTCTACCAAGCTGCGCGACACTCCCACTCTTACACTTCTTAAACGGACTTTGCGTCCGACTCTAAATGAGGTCCATGAAGTACAGAAGAGGAGCGCTGTAATACCTTATGCAGAGCAGTTCAGGAATTAGATTTCATTTTGCAGAGCGAGATTATTGTAATTATATAAGGAAGTGGGCACATTTTCCTGGGTGTTCATTCTCATTCCTGGACATTCCTCCTCTGCAAATGGACATGTTTTAGGATAAAAACAGAGAAGTTTATTTAATGGTAAGGGCTGGTAGTAAATGAGTATACGATTCGATGTTGATGTAACGTTTACATTGCACCTCACTTAGTTTGTTTTTCCCCACTTCTCCGCATATTGAGGCACACCTTTAGTTGTGTCAGGAGGCATGGATCTTAATGTGTGCTGGAAGAACCATCGATGAGCAATGGTGCAAAACCAATGAGATTTGTGGTGAACACCACATTGTGGACTTCATAACGTCAAAATGACATTTTGTTGCTTGGTTTTGCACCACTGCTCATCAATGGTCCTCCCAGCACATATTAAGCTCCATTACATTTAATGGGGTTACATGCGGTTTGAAGTGTACCAAAAGTTAATTCCCAATTACTAATCAATATTTATGAGCTAAAATATCATATATGTTGTTTAAGTTGCTTTTGTTTGGCAGGAAGCATTCATATTCTAAATCACCTAAAAGTAAATATATGGATAAATATAAGTATTCTGTTTAAGTTAGTTGTGTTCCACTCCATTTGGAACTGTCTAAGCATAGTCTACAGCCATCTTGTGGTAGAGATTTCTTACACATTTGCAACACTTTTTGGACCAATTCTTGCGCCTCCATGCCATGAAATAATGAGGATAATAATACATTATAAGAATAGCTCTTAACACAGATCATGTAAAACACTAAAGGGTTAAATAATTTATAGACCTGATCATTATCACCCTGAATATTAGTAAAGACTGCTCTTAAAGAACAGATGTGACATAGATATATTGTTGCTAATCAAATGTAATCAAGATACCAGGATAAGCTTAATAGGAGCTGAAATATAATTGGACTTGACTGGAAAAATTCTAAAAATAGTAAAAAATGTGTATTTTTCCAGTGATAATTATGCACTGAGTAACTACAAGGAGCTCCTTGTTAATGATAATTTTCCACAAGATAAAGTGACTTTTAAGAGCTTTTTCATGGATTCCCATTCATTCCCATCCCATTATATGGGGTTTTATATGCAATTTTTATATTTGCAAAGAAGCCACGGTAATGCTTGAACTTGGTTTGGGTGTGACTTTGAAAATGCAGATAAGAGAGGGGATGGGGAGCTATTGACATCACATACCTCTAATTTGACTGCATTGATACTAATGTAATTTGCATATCACTACCTTGTCAGTACTACCCAGTGTGACTTACTTTTCTGTCATTGTTAATGGAAGGTCCAGGCTTTGATGTTTGAAACTCAAGATGCGTCTCGCTAAGTGGAACTGCACTATCAACATATAAATTTAAACAGTGTCTACTACATGTTGGATTATAGTTATTATAATGCACTCTAAAAAGCTATTTATATATATATATATATATTTATTGATATTCATTTAAATTGATGTTTTCTCTTTTTAATAAATAGATCCAAAAGAAAGATTCTTGGCCGCAAGGATTCTGATGATGATCACTCTATAAATCACTCTCCTTCACCACCAGTCACTCCAACTGGTGGAATCCCAAATGTAAGCTCTTTTAAGCAACCTGGAGCAATCCAAAGAAATGTCCGAAAGTCCAGTACCAGCAGTGACAACTTCAAAGCTCTCTTATTGAAAAAAGGAAGCCGATCCGAGAGTGGATCACGTATGTCTGCTGCTGAAATGCTGAAGTACACTGACCCAAGATTTCAAAGATCAAGATCTGATTCATCCTTGGATCTGCCAGATAGCCCAACGTTAACCTCCACAAGCAAAAACAAAAGGGCACAGGAGGAATGGGCAAAGAGTGAGGGACTGATGCCAAGGAGCATGTCGGTTGGAACGAGGTACAGCCGCTCCAGAACACCACCCTCTGCATCTAGTAGCAAATACAATGTCCGGAGCCGCCTCCAGAGCAGCCCCATGACAGTTATTTGTGAAGGGGAAGGAGAGACTGCTGATCTTGCAGAAAACCGCTTTCCTAAGGCACCACTAATGAGCACAATGAGCCTAGACAGGTTCCATAGAACTGAATCTGAACTGAATGACTCTTTAGGTGCTGAAGGTTCCAATTCCAGAGTCCACATAGACTTAATGAGTAGATTTTTAGAAGGAAGTCCAGGCAAAGACAATGGCTCTTCGGGAGAAAATAGCTAAGAGACACTGAGGGAAGGTGTTCAATGAAATATATCAAACCAATCCCAATGAAGCAGTCCGAATGCTATGATCACAAAAGCAATGTTGCTCATTGCCAGGCACTTGATAATTGTAAAGTAAATGCTTTAGCACTGTGATCTGTGTGAGGTAGCATTTAGCGGGATTGACCTAGTATGCAGCACCTGCAAGACAGAGAGTGTTGGAACCAAAGTTGGGAAAGTTATAGAGCCTGGGTGCCGGCATTGGTGCTCAACTTTTAAACGCAATTTGAGAAAACAGCAGCCAGTAGCCTACATTCAGACACGCGGCAGTGGGTTGGATATGCTGTATAGTATAGGGCATAGAAAGCTTAGTGTGACAGCTACTAAACAGGGTATCAGTGGTCATAGATGCACTGCTGGCATAACTTGCTCTGGACTAACTACAGCTTTTTAAAATAGGTGGGCTGGTAGAGGGCATGTCAGACTAACCCACCTGTTGCTGGTTTGTGATTCCTTTGGTACTGTTTTTCTTTTCTATTAATATTGCAGTTGAGCCACCTCTCTTGTGTATTTTCAGCTGCTGTGCAGCGGTACAAGCCCAGGTTTTTCTTATCTAGACTTTCATACAACACTAAAACACACTGAAGTTTTCATTACTTGCTCATTGAAGTATATTGTCTCTTTAAAATAGATGCAAATCTCAGCGAATACTGTTATTTTTATTGCATATATACATAGCCCAAGAGTTGCAGTGAAACACAGAACTGACAGTGTATTGATATCAACTACATGCAGCAAAGGACTTGCATCCTTTATATGACTGATATCACCTGCAGTGCATTGTGTTATAGTTATTGACATTGCTATTCGATAAAACAAACTCTGTAACAAACACTACATTTTTTATAATTATTATTATTATTATTATTATTATTTCTCAGACTGAGAACTTGCACTACAGAGCTGTTTGTGTAACCTTTATATTGAAATGCTTCACTATCATTTTACCAAGTTAAAAAAAAAAGTCTAAAAAATGAATTCCACTGTTTTTTCTTACCTAAAAATGCTAAATTTTGGTTACCAAAGAATAGTTTTTATTTCTTAAATGCAGTTTGCCTGTACAATTTCTTAACAGTTTTTATTTGTTAAAAGGCATTTTACAATTTGGACAGACTGGGTTTGTTTTTTACTGTTTTATAGCATCAATTTGATGTCTTGTGTAGTTTTTTATTATTTGTATATATTAGAACTTCCGACTCTTCACTGTTTAAACTGCATTTACAATTTGTACATTTTTGAGCATTTTAGAAAGAAAAATGTGTAGTTAACCCATCTGCTGCTGGAGGAGGTTACATCAGTATGTGACAAACTATGTTGCAGCCTCCCACAGCAATCAAATGAGTTAATTTATTTTAGTACTTCTGTGAAATGCGACTGACTCCCATTATTGGTAACACAGTAAGCATTCAGGGGCCTTCAATTTATTAGGACAATGATAATTGCTGTGACTATGCTTCAAATAAAGCATGGCTGAAATTATATTGACTCTGTCTTTGTTGTATTGGTATCAGTAAATATGTATATCTCCCAAGTAATACTCCTTTTGCCATTGCAGCAAAGGTTCCCAGAATGTTCTGGAGGAAGACCTAGCTTCCATGGCTTTTAAACATGGAGCAGTTAAACATGTAAAAAATGTAAATTTTTTTTCACAGAGAGATTGTAATTGTAATGTCGTGGCTTTCCCTGCACATCCAAACTGGTCTGTTTATTCAGAAGTTGCTGGTTTGACAATGCCATCATTTTGAGAAACTGTACCACATAAAGTCACTGACTTGTTCAATCTATAAACTACCCCATTAGCTGCACGTTATGCTTCGGTAAAATGAAACCTATTTTAACTCATTTACTTGTTTACATAGCACCTTTACTACATATAAACAATCGGAGAACGGATCGCTGTGATACCACACTGCAGGCATCCTTGCTTTCATTTTTTGTCAGGATAGTACCGGTTTTTGAGATGAAAAATGTTTACCTGTCATACAACTGGATAATTAGTGGCAATTACTAGATTCCGATAAGTGATTTACTGCGTCTAGCACATAAAAGCATTAAAAAATGGATTGAAATTTACCAGTATTTGCCTACTCCCCTGGAATGCCAGGAGACTCATGATTTTTGGGAAGTCATCCTGGACTTCCAGGAGAGTAGGTCACCCTCCCTGATTCCACTTCTTTCTTGTGGGCAGATCCTTGATGATGCCCATCATCAGGTCTAAAAAGTAGGCAAGTATGAATTTATCCCACTACCACACCCTATTTGACCTTCCAAAGATGGTACTGTCATGCCACAAAAAAGACCACTGTGGGCGGGGAGGGCTGGCAAGTTTTAGCTCGGGGGGCCAGTTTCAACTCAGCAGCCTATTTTAAAGGAAAGAAAATGCAGAAGACCAACTGACCCAGCCCGGGGACAGATGACCCCTGCCGCCCAGCCCAGCCTGCCCCTGACTGTGGGTTAATGCAAAATACATTATGGTGCTGCTTTTATGTGCTGACAAATTATCATATCACAGAGCTGTCCTGACTTGCTGATTCACAATTATGAGGATTCTTACATATTGCTGAAAGATCCTACCGTATTCATTTGCTTGGCCTGACTGCTTGTGAGGATACCGGGTTTATCTGATCAAATTCTACCCACTTCACGCTGGCTGGCCACCCAGGGGTGCCTTACTGTGCCAGGAAAGCCTACCCAGAACCTTCTAAGGTTCCTATAGTTACTCAGGCAAATTCAGTTAGAAAAGTACGACAGTACATTTATTGTAATTAAACATAAATTAAACATAGATTCCCTCTACAATCACACCCTCACCTCCGCTCTGGACGCGGTCGCCCTTGCCCACTCCGTCCACCCTCGCTGCTCCAAACCCCAACCCTGGCACTCCAAATTTACCCGCTTCCTCCAAAAATGCTCCCGTTCCGCCGAACGTCACTGGAGAAAATCCCGCTCCCTGGCTGACTTCCTCCACTTTAAATTCATCCTTTCATCCTACAGCTCTGCCCTCTCACTCGCTAAACAATCTTTCTTTAAATCCCTCATCTCTTCCCAGTCCTCTAACCCCCGCCGCCTCTTTGCCACCTTCAGCACTCTCTTGGCCCCCTCCCCTCCCCCCCTCCCTCCTCCCTGACTGCCTCCGATTTCGCCTCCTTCTTCTCCTCTAAAATCGAGGCCATCCGACTTGAAATCTCCTCCTCCACTCTCTTTTCTACCCCTCCCACTCTTCTGTCCTCCCCCCCAACCACCTTCCCCTCCACTCCTTCCGTCCCACCACCGGCGAGGAAGTCCACTCTCTCATTTCATCCTCCCCCCCCACTACCTGTCCCCTGGATCCCATCCCCTCCCACCTTCTTCGCTCCCTTTCCCCCGCCACCTGCTCCCACATCGCTCACCTCTTTAATCTCTCCCTCTCCACTGGCATCTTCCCCTCCTCCTTCAAACATGCTCTCGTATCCCCCATTCTTAAGAAACCTAATCTCGACCCCACTTCTCTCTCTAACTATCGCCCCATATCTCTTCTCCCTTTTGCCTCCAAAATTCTCGGGAGGCTCGTCTGCAGCCGCCTCACCTCCTACCTTTCTGAATACTCCCTCCTTGATCCTCTCCAGTCTGGTTTCCGCCCCCTCCACTCCACTGAAACTGCCCTGGCTAAAGTCACCAATGACCTCCTCTCTGCTAAAGCCAGGGGCCACTTCTCCCTTCTCATCCTCCTTGACCTCTCTGCAGCCTTTGACACTGTTGACCACCCCCTCCTCCTTCACACCCTCCAGTCTTTCGGCCTCTCCGGCCCAGTCCTGTCCTGGTTCACCACTTACCTTACTCACCGTTCCTTCTCTGTCACCACCTCTGGGTCTCTCTCCCCCCCATCCACCCTTCCAGTCGGGGTCCCTCAGGGCTCTGTTCTGGGACCCTTACTCTTCTCTCTATACACCTCCTCCCTGGGTGAACTCATCAGCTCCTTCGGCTTCAGCTACCACCTTTACGCTGACGACACTCAACTATACCTCTCCTCTCCTGATCTCTCTCCCTCCCTCCTCTCTAGGGTGTCCGCCTGCCTCTCTGCCATCTTCTCCTGGATGTCCTCTCGATTCCTCAAACTTAACCTTGCCAAAACTGAGCTCATAGTTTTTCCTCCCTCTCATACCCCATCCTCTTCTGACCTCTCCATCACTGTCGACAACACCTCTATCTCCCCTGTCCCCCAACTTCGCTGCCTTGGTGTCATCCTCGACTCCTCTCTCTCCTTTGGCCCCCACATCCTCTCTATTGCTAAATCCTGCCGCTTCCAGCTGCGCAACATCGCTCGCATCCGGCCCTTCCTCTCCCAAGATGCCACCAAATGCCTTATCCACTCTCTGATCATCTCCCGCCTGGACTACTGCAACCTCCTCCTCACTGGCCTCCCCCACTCTCATCTCGATCCCCTTCGTTCCGTCCTTAACGCTGCAGCTAGGCTTATTTTCCTCTCTCGTCGCTCCTCTTTTGTCTCCCCCCTCTACCTAGCCCTTCACTGGCTCCCATTCCCCTTCAGAATCCTGTTTAAGCTCCTCACACTCACCTACAAGGCCCTCGCCAACTCCACTGCGCCCTACATCTCCACCCTCCTCTCTATTCATGCTCCATCCCGCCCTCTCCGTTCTGCCTCTGACCGTCGCCTCTCTTCCCCCCTTATAACCTCCTCCCACGCGCGTATCCAAGACTTCGCCCGCGCTGCCCCCCTCCACTGGAACAAGCTCCCTCCCTCCATCAGAACTTCCCCTAATCTGTCCAGTTTCAAACGGGCCCTAAAAACCCACCTTTTTCTTAAAGCCTTTCTGTCTCCCACTTAACTTCCTACCTTATCTTCTACCTCCGTCCCCCTACTCTCCCTCTCTCCCCTGCGTCTCTCTGTCTGTCCACCCCTCCCCTTAGATTGTACGCTCCTCTGAGCAGGGCCATCTCTCCTCCTGTTTCCACCACTTCTAACTCTGCTCTCCGGCTACTTAGCCCTCCTCCTCGAGGAGGACTCCTCACGTCCACTCTCGCTCCCTCCTCCCCCCTGGGGGTCTCCCTGTCTTCCGCGCCCTCCTTCTTGGGCCCCGTCGTTTGCGGATCCTCCCTCCCCCTTCCCCGCCCTCTCTAGCTGTGCATTGAGCTTACTGAGTTGCTGTGTTTACTGTACTGTCCTGTCTCCCATTGTATTGTAATTTTGTTTGTCTCTGTACGGCGCTGCGGATGCCTTGTGGCGCCTTATAAATAAATATTAATAATAATAATAAAAACATTAGAATATTATATACAAACAGTAAATGAATGCCAGACAGGTTTACCACATCATCTGTCCCTTACCGCACTAGCTTAAGGAGTTAGTCACCTTGCTATCCTGATTTGCAGAATCCAAAACCCATGAACTTCTCTCGGCTGCAGATGTAGTCCATTGGTAGAGAACGAAAACTCAACACCAGCTACCCTGCACCTTCCAGCAAAATCCTCAGAATGAATCTCCCTCCTCCCCTTGAGTGTCTCCTTATATCCAGGGTCAAATTTCCATACTGCTTTACCCTCCCTGGGCAAACCCCTGGCTCTTTCCCTCTTAAACGGTGGTGGTGTTGAATCCGTCCGTTCACCTGTAAGCGTCAGTTTACCAATTTATGAGCTTATCAGCAGGAGAGAATTAAAGACACTGCAAGTTCTGTGTGTGCAATTAGCTCTACTTTATTGTTTACAAAATTAACATACTTATAGCACTCTGGTTACACAAAATCATGTACTTCAGCAAACTACGCCCCTAACTGTCTTATCTTCGTCTTAACCACTCATTTGTGCATGATTTCATTACACAGACCTTGCTACATTCTCACAGGAATTATCCTATGGAGACTGGTGGTTATCGCCTGTCTGCCATATCCAAGGACATGGACGCAGCTCCTTGTAAACAAGATAATAATGAATAACTTCTACAAACTAGCTGTATCTAAGCTGTCTTTAAGCTGTACAAGGAACAAAATGGCCGACAGGTAACAAGATGGGGTCAGCTCAGCAAAATCACTTTTCTCATTTCCCATCTTTTTATTCATTATTTACCTTATACTACCTCTCACAGATCACATTCTCGCCTTTCGCTTTTAAATGGGTACTTATACACATGCACCCTTCTAACAGAACATATGCATAGGGATGCCTAAAACTGGATCCATAGAACAACCCATCCCCCACCAATAGCAAGTCCATGATCCCTTTCCTAGCTGATATTAATAGATGGTCAATGAGTCGACAATCGTCTGGTGCCCGCTGCATGCCCTGATGTCAGATCTTCACATATATCAGTGAACATGATAGGCTCTGGGGCCTCTTGTGCTTCCTTTTTGTCTCCTAACTATGGATTTCATATGGAAGGAAAGGGAGAGGGAAAAATACACAGTGTGCTCGCCAAGTGTTATATGTCACTTATTTCACAATAGAAGGGATTGTCCGTTGTGCTGTATATCTTAATAAGGATAGGCTTCAGTAACAAGCATGTGGATTCCAAGGAAAAGGTTGTTGGTTTCTGCACTGATCACAACTGACAGTAATACTGAGAGTTCCACAAGGTTCACACTCATTAGATGAGGTGTACAGTACAGCGGTTAAGACAGGTGTGGTAACTTTCATTTTTGTGGAAGAGAAACCCTTAGCTTTAATACACATGTTAATAAGCCACATCATCAGTTTCATTAACACACACACACATATATATATATATATATATATATATATATATATATATATATATATATATATAATAAGGATTAGTAACAGTCCTTGAAGTACAACATGTATAAGATCTGATACCCATCCTCCTATACCCTTAAACCAATCGGCCAGGTGCAGCCATGAAAACTATCCTAGATAAACATCTCCAGCATGCTCCTTTAAAAATGTATATTTCATGTCTTTTTTTTTGTAAGTGTTCAGCAATTATTTTCTCTGGATCACCTGTGTCATTAATGAAAAGGGTGCAACCCTGGGCTCCAAATTGAGTATTTAGGGTCAGGTAGTACTCTCCAGACTAAGCTGTCAGGTAGTCCAATATTAACCTATTGTCTTGTGTAAATGTAATAATGTGTTGGGCCAGAATACTCACAAATACATTTCTGTATTGGGTGTAAACCCCCTACAGTCATAGGTTTCTCTTTTCTTTGTTTGGTTGGGTTGAACATTCATATTGGATTTTTTTTTTATGTATAATGATCTCTATATTACTATTGGCATGACGACTATGTTTCTTGGCCTGGCTTTCCTTTCTAGACTGGTACACATCTACAGCCTACAGCAAAATAAAATAGCGTGCAATCAATATTCCTCCTGCTAATATCTTTGAACACCACTCTCTGGTGTTCCTTGGACCTTTAAGTAACTTGTAAAATACATTTTACTCAGACTCCCCTTGTCTGAATATCTTGCAGTGGGATGCATGTATCCAGGTGTCATTTTCCTGTACTTGCACTGCCTTGGGAGTCGTCAATAAGACCTGGAAAGTACTCTCGTATCTGGGTTCAAGATTCTTCCTGACGTGCTTTTTCACGGCCACTCAGTCCCCAGGTTGCAGTTTATCGGTACCTGCATCAAAATTAAGGTTTGGAATGGAAGAGAACACCTGACCATGTATCTCAGTTAGTTGTTTCTGTAATAAGGCAACATAGTTCACCAAATCGCCATGTACATGCTGTAGTTGCTGTGGAAAATAATAGCCTGTTCTGTTTGCTATGCCAAACAGAATATCATATGCTGTTAAACATGTGTCTCTCCTAGGAGTGTTTCTTACTGAGTGCAGGGCCATAGGTAAACATGAGATCCATGGCAGGCCAGTTTCAGCCATTATTTTCTACATTTTCAATTTCAGAGTACCATTAAGGCGCTCCACACAACTTTGGGGTCTGTAAGGGGTGTGAAGGACAAATATGATTCCCATGTCTTTTACCAGTTCCTGGAATCTTTGCCCCGTAAAGTGTGTCCCTCTGTCATTTTCAATGACCTCTGGTACCCCATATCTACAAATTATCTCACTCATAATTTTCTTTTCTACTGTTTCAGTATTTGCTGTTCTGCATGCCACACCTCCATCCAGCGGCGGAAAAGGTCAACACAGACTAGCACATTCTCAAAACCGAGCATTTGGGAATTGGTATAAAGTTTATGTGTCCTCTTATAGGGATACTGTGTCTGGGGTGTGCTTTTCTGTGGAGTTGGGACGGACTTACCCGGGTTATTCTGTACACAGATTAGGCATCCTGCCACTGACGCCTGTGCTGCTTTGGTGAACCCTGGCGCTATCCATAACCTACTAGTGAGTGCAACCTTTCCCGTGTGCTATATTGGCCATAATGGTATAAAGTGCTTTTGGCAGACACACGCTGACCTTTACCCCACTCTCCTTGCACTTATAGTGCTCCATGTTTTGCCCAAGCCTTTATCTCATTCTCTGTTGCTTGTCTCTGCATAAGTTGGAGTGTGGTACTGTCAAACTATTTGGGTCAGGAGTCACCATGTAAATAGACTCCCCTTGGGGTACTGGGGCTATGACGGCTTCTCGTGCGGCCTGATCTACCAGTCTATTTCCCTTAGCTTTGGGGGTAGTGTCTCTGTGTGTGCCTTCACTTTCATCACTGACAGTTTGGAGGGCAGCTGGAATGAGGTGAACAGGCCCTGGTATGTTCAGCATGTTGACTGGTTTGCTTGCTGAACCCATAAAGTCCCTACTCTTCTATATAGCCCATAATGATGCGCAATTCCAAATGCATATCTTGAATCAGTGTAAATGTTTACTCTTTATCCTTCTGCATATATGCATGCAAGTGGCAGTCCCTTTAGTTCAGCTTCTTGTGCTGACATGTGACTTTGTAGAGTCTGTTGAATCACTATTTCTCTGTGTGTGGTTACAGCCCACCCTGTATGAGGAACATCATCTACGTAATAGAGTGAACATCTACAAAAAGAGTGATGTGTATGTTTAATGTCAGATAAAACTAGAGACTCTTGTCTCATTAGTTCTACACAATCATATTCACAAAAATGTTGTGTGTATATTTTTGTCTTCTTTTTCAAACTGGGATTACCCCGCTAGGGGAACCCTGACGTGTCCTCCCATCTTTTGAAACATGCAAAAATAATACTACTTCATATCTTTAGTAAGTCTGGCCGATGACAAATGTTTTATGCAATTTGGTTGTGCTTGGTTTAATATTTCTGTCAAAGCGTGCAGTACCATTAAGGTAACTGGTTGTCCTAGCACAATATATATACTCTTTTCAAGCACTACAGCAGCTGGAGCTATTGCTTCTACACAGGTGGGTGCTGCTCGTATGATTGGGTCTAATTGTGCAGAGTAGTATGCAAGCGACCTCTGTTTGCGACCATGTATCTGTGTCAGTACCCCTTGTGCATGTACACTGACTTTATGACAAAATAATGTGAAAAGCTTGTCATAATCTGGCAAAGCCAGTGCTGGTGCTGAAGTTACTTCAGCTTAAAATTGGTTAAACATTTGGTTCGGCTTGCTATCATCCAGAAATGCTAATGCAGGAGCATGGATAAAATCATCATACAATCTTAAATCTTTTTTCATTGATGTACAATTTCATTTATGTACAAACATTGAATTCCCATCAATGCATTACCATACCCACGATACAAAGAAGTATTTGTACATGAGTTTATAGTACAGTAAATAAGCATTGAATGTTTTTACAACACTGATTGACTCAAAACTATTATGAGGATAAAAATAAGAACTTTTTGTTATCTACCATAATTTGACATTACATTACTTTCTTTTAAACCATCTAATATAAAATTTGGTTAAAAAAAACAAACAAACAAACCCAAACACTATTTCATATTCAACTATGTTAGTCCATTTTCCTTCTCTCTTCAAAAATATACCTTCTGACCTTCTATGACATACAGAATAGACTTTTTGACAGTGTCTGGTGCAAAGGTCTGCAAAATTCATCTAAACTACTAGTTCATGCATTTTCTATGCAAATAGCCCATAAAGTCTAATATCTCTTTCCAAAACACAGTAATCATTACTCAGCAGAGTCTACGTTATTTAAATCCTTCATTAGTTTCTACTTATGTTTGTTGTGGCTGTGGACCAAAACATATTGCAAACTTCTATTCATTGGAAGGTGGATAAATTCAATCTGGATTGCCTATAGGTTCTTTCTCTGTAGCTAGAGATCTTCTGTGAAGAGAAAAAACTTTTGCATAGAGATTAGCATTTATTCATTAGGGATTACAGTAACTGTAATTAATTCACATTTCCCAATCAGTGTGTGTTACTGCATGTAACATGCTTGTCAATTTCAGTACACCATTATCAGGTAACCAATGAACATTTTTGTGCAGTGAACAGCTGCTAAAAATACGCTTGCTTATGTGTTTCTCTGTGTAGCTTAACTGGGAGACAATGCGTTCCATGTTATGAAAATATAATTTCCACAAAGGGGCAGTCCCTAATCTCAGAAACTGGGAATATCAAAGTGAAGTGACCTGGGCAAGTGTTCAAAGCCACTCTTTTCTCATCACCTAGTACAGCCCCCTTGAATGACTCTGATGTGTCTTCCTGGTTTTCAAACATTCAATCAACCAGTTCTTAAAAGGTCTCATAAATCAGAGTACTCTCGTTAGACACCTCGCATTGTGTCTGCAAATCACTCAACATTTTATCAACAAAATCTCCCATCACCAAATATTCACACATATTTCCAGATTCTGTGATTTCTGTGTCGAATGTACAAGTATATTCACTTAAACAAGTCTCGCTTACAGACGGCATTTTATCTCTTAACATTTCTTTATGGACATAACAAATTTCCCCTGATTCCTGAAGACATTCATCAGCGCCATTTTCACACAGATTAAAACTGCTTGTAATATCTGCATGTAAAAGCGCACTACCACCTTTCTCTTTTAACTTAAAGTGAAAGCTATTTTTCATCAAATTCACAGACAAAATTATTTTGTTAAACTACAGAAACAGCTTGTTGGACCCCAGCCAGCTGGTGGTCAGTGTTTTCTCCTGACACTATCTGTACATTATTTACAGTTTTGCCCGTCTACTGATTCGTGCAGTGACAGACCAAAGATTTTAAAACTTCTTTTGCATCTCTTCAAAAGCTTACAATTAAGCAATGTAGGCATTACATTTACAAATATACAACTTTTCCAACCTTGAAACATGTCTCTTGTAAAACAGTTAAGACAGACAAACACGGATCTCCCTCACACGCAGTAATCTGGAGACAAAACTCACATACAGAGGAAGAAAAATTAACTGATATCTTCCAGACTACTACTGTGAATCTACAAGTCCCAGCATTAAACTAAATACAAGTCAGCTTCAATATATTATTACCACACACCACTCCAGACACATTTTAGTTACTCTTGACAAACAGCGTGAACTTATCAATTTTACATACATTGTCAGATAACAAAAAACAAGATTTATTTCACACTAGACGGATAGGGGGAGAGAGATATGCAGCTTCTCCGCTGTTCATAGCCCACCTTCTTATCTCAACACACTGAAATCTTTTACACACTATAAGGGGGGGGAGAGCATTTCACTCTTTCAGCTGCGCAGCATCAAACATACAATTCTAGTACACAACCTACTGGATTCATTATATCATTCAGCTTCTGATGCATTTAGCATATCCACTCAACACATATCAACACATATATTCTTTGGCTATCCCCGCTTTCTTGAAAAATTACTTGCAGACCTTCTACTCCCCTTTTTATTATAATCTTTGCGCATCATGTCTATGGGGGAGTTGCTGTCTTCTATCTGCTTACTGTCTATATTTCCCATATTGACAGTATTCTGTTGAGTCCCAATAGATACTGTAATCTAATTTCTGTGGGTTGTCCTATTAGTGGATGCCCCGTTCTGTGGGCTCCTTACAGTGAATGCCCAGTTCTGTTGGGCTCCTTACAGTGGATGCCCAGTTCTGTTAGACTCCTTACAGTGGATGCCCGGTTCTGTGGACTCCTTATACTGGATGTCTGTGCAGAATAGACTTTTTGACAGTGTCTGGGGCAAAGGTCTGCAAAATTCATCTAAACTACTTTGATAAATTTCTGGGGATGGTGTGGGTGTGTCACACATGCACTCAAAATTCACTCATCTTTCTGAAATCTAATTACCAATACAATTACAGTAAACAAATTGAGTTAGTAATTAATGTATAAATCTGAGACTTGCAGATCTGCGTGTCTGATAACTTAGACAAGGCTTGGCTAACCTGTGGCACTCCAGGTGTTGTGAAACTACAAGTCCCAGCATACCCTTCCAGAAATAAGTGGCTATATATTGGCAAAGCATGCTGGGGCTTGTAGTCTCACAACACTTGGAGTGCCACAGGTTAGCCAAGCCTGCCATAGACGGACATGAGGAAGCTCTAAGCAGAGGAGCCTGACGAGTAGAAAACTCTTCTCACACGGGTTATAGTCAGAGTTCTGTGTCTAGGGCCACCTCCAATGTTGCCTGTCCTTGGCTCAGGTCAGCAGTCTCAGTGTGGACCTCCACTGCTGTTGGATCTAACCAGTCAGTTCACATGTAAGCGTCAGTTTACCAGTTTATGAGCTCTTCAGCCGGAGAGAATAAAAGACACTGCAAGTTCTGTGTGTGCAATTAGCTCTACTTTATTGTTTACAAAATGCACATACTTATGGCACTCTGGTTACACAAAATCACATACTTCAGCAAATTACGCCCCTAACTGTCTTATCTTCGTCTTAACCACTCATTCTGCATGATTTCGTTACACAGACCTTGCTTCATTCTCACAGGAATTCTCCCAAGGGGACTTTTGGTTATCTCCTGTCTGCCATATCCAAGGTCATGGACGCAGCTCCTCATAAGCAACAAGATTATAATGAATAACTTCTACAAACTAGCTGTATCTAAGCTGTCTTTAAACTGTACAAGGACAAAATGGCTGACAGGTAACAAGATGGCATCAGCTCAGCAAAATCACATTTCTCAGTGGGTGTTGGACTAGGGGGTTGGATGGTGGAGTGGAGATGAGCTGTAATTCCACAGGGATCCCCTTCTGGGTTCCAGATAAATGTATGCACTAGTCCTGTGGAGGACAATGGATATTAATTGGGCTTCCCCACTTCTAGAGATAGGATAGCAGTCATCCCCTCCTGAAATTAACCCCTTACACTACTTTTTGAAGTCACAGGGTCCCCAGCTGTTCCATGCTTCTTGTAGGGAAAAGGAGGGGGAGGATATCCTGGAACCTGATCCTTACCCATAACCCACCTGGCTTTACTTTGAGAACAATGAATAACAGTTTCACTGTAATATCAACAATATACAATAAACAATACATATTTACAATGAACTACAATGTTCCCTTATCCACATGTAATTAGACACTGCAGTTGTACTCTGGTGAGTTGGGGAACAAAAACAGGGCTATAAAAAGTATACTTGTTATATCAACATTTTGTGAGAAACAAGGGACAGATTGGTTAAAGTGGTATCAAACTTGTTTCACACACCACTGATTACTGAACGCTTTTATCTGTCCAATTTGGCCATCCATGTGTATATCCAAAATGTTAAGCTAGCTTCTTAATTGCTTCAGTTACTTCTGATATGCAAATAAAACCAGGATCAGCTTATTTTTATAAGATATAATAGCTTTTCTGATGCAAAGATGGAATTTTTGACACACTTGCAGATATATTCTGCCAGTTGGAATTTATGGCTATCCATAATGGCTATCCACTGAACTGTATGCCCTTCTACAAACAGTTGTGCTAAATCTGTTCCCAACTTTCTGTGACATTCCTGTTACATGGTTATTTTTTTGTGATATAAGACCATATTTCTGAACAAATTGGTATGTCTTTTAAGACATTTCTTCTAAATTCATGTGATACCACCAGGATCCTTGATGAAGTGCGCCCTGACGTACCTTTTTTTGTAATCACTGTAAATAATCAAAATCTGATCCAATTGATCCATCACAATGGTTGAGCAGTGACCTGAATTTGTGGATTTGTGAGGTCATTGAGAGAGCCACAAAGAAGTTGGAAAATAAGTGGTATAATGCAGAGGGGATTGTCCTGGTTGGCTTACTGGAAATAGATCCCCAGGTTCTGCTGAATATTGCTAGGCCCACCCATGGGCACGGAGTCTAACAGGTAGGTGGTTTTCACCAGGAACCCCCGTAATGAAGTATGGTCTTACTGGCACCAAACCTGCAGGTTGCGGTCCCGCGAGTGAGTGAACAGCATAATGATGTGGAGGAGCCAGGTGATGCAGGAAGCAACGATGGAACCCACAGGTAAGTGGTATAGATACAGGAACAACAGCAATATTTGCTGATGGTCAGCAGCTGATGAGTCACTAGAATAATAGGTTCTCTGCAGAGTAGCAGTGAGAGAACAGGAGCTGTCACAATGGTGTACTCAGGAATAGATAGTAGAGGTACTGGAACAGCGGTAGTTTAACACTGGGCATGAGCTGAGAGCAAACTGAAATAACGGAGGTAACTCAGGACAACAGATGATGAGTCACAGGTGTAGTAGTGTCTCAGAGAGGCAGCAGTGAGACAGCCGAGGCTGTCACGATGAAGTACTCTGGAGATGGTAAGAGAGGTACTGGAGCAGCGATAGTTCAACACAGGCCACGAACTGAGAGCAGACTGGAATAGCGGAGGTAACTCGGAATAACAGCTGATGAGTCACAGGTGTAGTAGCAGCTCTGAGTGGTAGCGATGAGAGAACCGGAGCTGTCACGATGAAGTACTCTGGAGATGGTAAGAGAGGTACTGGAGCAGCGATAGTTCAACACAGGCCACGAACTGAGAGCAGACTGGAATAGCGGAGGTAACTCGGAATAACAGCTGATGAGTCACAGGTGTAGTAGCAGCTCTGAGTGGTAGCGATGAGAGAACCGGAGCTGTCACGATGAAGTACACTGGAGATGGTAAAAGAGATACTGGAGCAGCGATAGTTCAACACAGGCCACGAAATGAGAGCAGGCTGGAAAACACGCAAACCACAAGGAGAACAGGAACCAGAACCACAGGCTGCAGTAAGTGAACTTGAAGAACAGGCATCAGACAGGTGAATCCAGGAGGTTTAAATAGTGCTGCAATAACACTTAGCCAATGAAAAGAGGGAGGCCCTGAAGTGCAATAGACTTGCACCTGCGCCGATCTGATAGTAGCTGAATGAATGAATGAATAGAGTCTGACGCTGAAACAGGGCAGTTTCCAGATCAATGAGATGCAGGTAACGAGACAGGTGCCCATTTGCGGGACCGGAGCGTTACAGGGCTATCATCCATAGCAATTTTCCCCTACCACATATTTTGCCTTTATCCTTCTCTCTTCTGTGTTGTCCCATCCACTCTTGTGTCTTTTCAGTGCTACTCTCCCCACGTGTTGCGCCCCCCCTTCCTGTGCCATGTTTGGCTGCCAGGTCCAAGATTGCGATTGGTGGCTCTTACATGTGAGGAAATGGGAGGCTCTCGTGTAGCTTAGTGATCTAAGTCGTATGACTGCCTCTCTTACGCCTGTGAGACATCAGGCTGACTGCAGTAGTAACAAAGTGGTACTGTATATCTACGTTATGGATGGAAAAATGCAGGAACTTATTTTACTGTGCCAGCATTTGTCACTAACGGAACTTACCATTTAATATCTACGTTTCCCTCCAATTATATTTTATGTAGGCTCTTGGTTTTTGTCACGCAAGCTTTTAACAGCTACAAATAGACAAAAATTAGACAGTGAAAGTTAGAGATTTAAGTACCTGCAAATTGCTAGTATTGTGTAGCCCTGTGTGACATCACCCTCTAAGAACAGGCAGGGTGAATATATTACCTGGCAACTAAACTGGAAAAACCTGTTTGTAGAAAAAATGTTTAGAAAGAGGTGGGGAAGGGGATGGAAATCTGATACATCTCTTTTGATAGAACAGGTACTTTTTGTACTAGTGAATCTTGTGATAGTAATAGCAAACAGTTCAGACACAGTAAAATGTTGCTTTTTATTCACTATTTAAAATGTTCAGGGCCTTAGGGATCACAGCCCCTGTATCAGTCCCAACTCTGCAGCTAAAATATTACTTTAAATTACATGGGCCCTCAGCAGGGCCGCCGAGAGGAGGGGGGGAGCGGGGGGGGGGGGGGGCGGGTCCGCGTCTGCCTCGTTCGTTGGTGGGGGGAGCTGTAAGAAAAAAAAAAATACATACTCACGTGACAGCTGCGCTCCTCCTCTCTGCTTCATTCACACTGACTGCCGGGCGTGAGTTCATCAAGTCACGCCCGTCAGTCAGTGAGGAGCGCCGCAGCCAGGAGGACCAAGCATGAAGAAAGAAGAGAGAAGAGAAGACAGAAGAGAAAAGGAAAGAAAGAAGCTGACATAAGGTGAGCAAAGAAACGGAGAGGCAAGGGGGAAAACAGAAAGGGACAGTGCTATAAAGAAGGGAGAGAGGCACAGAGGAAAGGTAATGGGGGAGAGAGTCACAGAGGAAAGATAATGGAGGAGAGAGGCACAGAGGAAAGATAATGGGGGAGAGAGGCACAGAGAAAAGATAATGGGGGAGAGAGGCACAGAGGAAAGATAATGGGGGAGAGAGGCACAGAGGAAAGATAATGGGGGAGAGAGGCACAGAGGAAAGATAATGGGGGAGAGAGGCACAGAGGAAAGATAATGGGGGAGAGAGGCACAGAGGAAAGATAATGGGGGAGAGAGTCACAGAGGAAAGATAATGGGGGAGAGAGTCACAGAGACAAAAAAGGGGAGAGAGGCACAAAGTAAAAAAGAAGGGGGAAAAGCAGCATGGAGGGCGCAGTGTGATCATAAGGGGGCACAGTATTGTGTGTGTGTGATGGCACAGGGGGCTTGTTGCAATGTAGTGTGTGTGAGGTAGGTGGCGGCTAATTAATGGGCGCTATTTTGTTTGTAGGGTGATGATGAGGCAATTTAATAGTGGGGATTATTAATTTAAGATGGGGTGGTTTGGGGGCTATTGAATATGGGGGTGAGTTTGGGGAGAATGAGGTCCATTTATTAAATGTGACTATGAATTATTTAATGGCAGTGATGGTTGCGGGAAATAGGTATTGCTGTTTGCAGGAAGGGAATAGGTTTATTTATTAAATGTGAATACTATTATTTTAATGTTGGGGCTGGAGGAAGGCCTTATTATTAATCGTGGGTGCTATTGATTTAACGCCGGGGCTGGCTGTAATTTTCTAAATGTAGCCATTTTTTTTTCAAATAGGCCCTTCAACATTCCAGGATACAGACAAGCCGCAACTAAAGAAACCAGCAGCCACAGGTGGAGAAAGTGAGAAGAACAGGTAGGAGAGAGCAGCAGAGTGTGTGAAATGTTGTGATTCTAGTAGGGACAATGGCAATTTTTGGTGAGTGTTGTGCCCAAAGTAAGGTGCAGGCCATGACTGAACTCTTTGTGTACACACTGCATTCTTTGTATACTACATTGTGGTGCTAGATGTCTTAAAAGTCAGGAGTGCTGGGACATATGTGACGCTCTGGTGAATTCAGGACCTAGTGATTTTGATGTGCTAGCCACGCCCCAACAGCGGTTTTCCACTCCCCCAAATGCATGACCACGCCCCCGAATTTTTTAGGGCTTACTCGACTATGAGGGGGGGCCCCATGAATTTGTTGTACCCGGGCCCTGAATTCCTCTTGGCCGCCCTGACCCTCAGCATGGTCTGCTACATATGCACAGAGCACAGCTATGGGGAACAGTTGTCAGAAGCTCCCTTTGCTGAATGAACAATTATTGCCGATTGACTTTTTTGCTGTTGTTTCCCCTTTATCTCAAGGAGACAACTACTATCAACCTGATTGTGTGGGTGCAGTTAGTTTCTCTTTGACCTGACTTAGTATTTCCCTGGTACCAGTTATACAATCCCCACGGTCTCTGAGCTTCCTGTCATGAACATACAGTAATTCTCAGAGCCTAGCCAAATTAGTAGCATCCGTGCTCTTTTGACTTAAAACAATGACCCCAGACTGCATCTTTAGTATTGTAGACTCAAGTTCCTCTCTTGGAGCTGAGGGTCTACTGTGCTGGAGGTGCGTTCATGTTGGACATTTGTCCCGGGTGATTTTCCACTAACCCTTGTTCAAATAAATAATTTGGAAATTGCACTCTATATGTGATCAGCCAGATGGGGCCCGCGTGTTTCTAGAAACGCTGACTTAAAATGTTGCGTTGGTTGCATCTAATATCTGGTAAGCAAAGATATATTGTTTTTTATTAATTATTTATTATTGCTACTAAGGCATCAAACTAAACCGCACCATGGGTGAAGCTCAAACAGTGAAGGTCAATAACAGGAACCAATGCAGCCTGTCATTTCCCTGAGCTAATATTCACCTGAAACATATAAGGATAATATGGTTTGAATGTCAAAATGAGTTACAACTGCATCAAATAGATTAACTTCCAGCATAATGTGTACATCCAGCACATGGCTGTTACGAAGAGCAGCCACTAAATGTGTCTAGAGATTTTTAAAATATTTTTATAAGCTCAAACAATTTTCCTGGAAATAAATTATTTTTAATTTTTATTTTCAGGCCTCATTTACTAACATTGCATTGTGTTCCAAAATTTGCATTGAAGCACAGCAACCAATCAGAAATGATTTTTTCCATGTTTGGTACAAGGTATACAATAAAAGCAAATATCTGATTGTGCATGCATTGAATAATAAATTTAAATGATACAAAAAGAGTTTGGCATCAGCAGTCATTTGACACATTGGCTACAGGGATATTTCCAAACCTGAAGTTCCTCTACCACCAATGTAGGCATATTGTGGATTTTCATCTGCTGTCTAAGTCCAAACATGCTGTACCATGACTGCTTTGCAGTTCAATAATAACTAGGGTACCATAGTGTACTAATCTAATTTTTCACTTCAGATGCCCCTCTTTGTCCATTTTGTTTTCTTTGTAGCAATCCCCCTTTTTTTCTGAGTGCCTATTTATCCTTATCTATCAATATAAAATTTTATCAACATTTCTCAAAATGGTGGTTGCATCCTTGACACTCCAATTTTTAAGCTGTCTCTCCCATCACACTTTACCTCTTTCTTATCCCCCTGCACCATCTTTTCCTCTATCCCTCTCACCTAACCCTCTGCACCATCTTCTCCCCTGTCCCTCTCACATGTCCCCCTGTAATAACAGTCCCTTGTCCCTCTTACCGATCTCCTGGCACCATCTTCTCCTCTGTCCCTCTTACCCATTTCCCAGCGACATCTTCTACCCTGTCTGTTTCACCTAACTCTCTACACCATCTTCTCCCCTGTCCCTCTCACCTATTCCCCACTGACATGTTCTCCTCTGTCCCTCTCACATATTCCCCTGCAACAACATTCCCCTGTCCCTCTTACCTATCTCTCGGCACCATCTTCTCCCTGATTTCTCTTACTTATCCTCTTCCACTATCTTCTCCCCTGTCCCTCTTACCTATCCTCTTGAAGCTTTTTTCTTTCTCACTCATTTATTTCCCTTTTTATGCTACTCCACTGTTCTCACTTAGAACATTCCCAATCATAATTTCTTCAATGCTTACTTGTGCCTCACTCAAGAGTGAATGACCCTGAAGAAAGTTAGAGACACTGAAACGATCATTGGGCGTGGCTATGGAATGTATTTTTTTATCTTTTTCATTAAATGTTAACTTTTTTTATGCTTGTGCTGGTGTGTTCAATTTGTTGAACACTGTGGATATATTACTATTTCTTATGGACCCTGCACATTAATTCTGATTGAGTATTTTTGTACTGAGTGCATTCTTTCTTCTTTTTTACATACACACACACACCCACATATACACAAATGTGTCATAATGAAGAGCTTAGCATCTTTCAATGTGGCACTGTCATAGGATGCCACCTTCAGCTCATCAAATTTCTGCCCTGCTAAAGCTGCCCGGTCAACTGTAAGTGCTGCTATTGTGAAGTGGAAATGTCTAGGAGCAACAGCAACTCACAGAACGGGAACCTTGAGTGCTGTAGCGCGTAACAATTGTCTGTCCTTGGCTGCAGCACTTACTACCAAGTTCCAAACTGCCTCTGGAAGCATCATTAGCACAAGAACTGAGTGGGAGCTTCATTAATTGGGTTTCTCACAAAACCAGGCAAAACTACATGGATTCTTTGCAGTCTGTGGGGTTTGACTCCATCCACTTCTGAGATGCAAAGTCTAATGAGGTAAAGGTGTTCACCAGGGACTACCAAAAAAGGTTTGGGCTTCATTGCTTCACCCTGCAGATCACGGTTCTCCGGATGTATACCAGACAAAACCGACAGGAGAGGATGAATTGCTAACAAGGAGAGTTCTGAATATAAAGGGACCCGAGATACAAAGAACAGCTGTATAGAAGAGGTGGCTTGATACCAGGATTAGCTGAGAAGCTGGACGCCGGATACCTGGAACAATAGAACATATACGTATACAGGATACCAGGCTTAGCTTAGAAGCATAGGATGTTGAATACCAGGATCAATAGAAGAGATTCTCAACTGGTTACACAAGGAAATCAATTTGTCAAGAGAGGAGGGAAGTTCCCGGTATGCTAATATGTCCTTGATGTGATCAGACAGCCCCTGTCGAAAATTCGAGAAAAGGTGGCCCAGTCTTGGAATATTGGGTCATTTCATTCCCATAGTAGAGATGCCCAGGCTAGAGCTTGACCTGAGAGCAGAGAGATAATAAATGCCACCTTTGCTCTTTCAGTAGGGAAATTCTAAGGAAGTAGTTCAAATTGAATGTAGCACTGGTTCAAATAACTATAGCAGGTTTAGGGTTTCCGTCATACTTGGCGGGAGCAGATAGCTGCAAAGTTTAAGCAGAACCATTGCAGCACAAGGTTCGGCTACTACCGTGAAAGAAGAGGAATCTGACATGGACATTTCAAGACACAACGTATCTCATAATGAGAGCATCCCAAATGACATGCCCATGAAGGATTCTGTGATTACCTGCCCCACAGACCTGAGCGCAAATGTTTCCATGAGAGCTACAATATCAATTCTTTAGGACACCTTACCGGGAAAAATGACAGGCATTTTTCAATTTTTAGTTGTCCATTATTCCATAATCTGTATGCAGATGATTGCAAGAATTGTGATGATTTTCAGGTAAGAGTACAGAGTTGTGTCAAACAATGTGGAAGACCGAATGTTGTCTCACAGGCAGTATGAAAACAACAGGTATGCCACATGGCATCCCACAGAATGTCAGCTGAGGTATAAAGAGAAAGTCACTAAACTGAAAAAGAGACTCAAGCTTAACCAAAGAACAGAAAGAGAAGTATATGGAAAGTAGGCAAACCTATGGCAGTACAAGAGAGCCACTCTTAGAAAACCCGACTAGTGAATATGACCTGAAGCTTTTCCGAAGAGCCTAGGCTAGAGCCTCAGAGGACTTAGAGAAACTCCGGTTGCAGAGCCAGATCTTACTGTCACAAAACTAGGCAGAACTATTTGGATTCTTTGCAGTCTGCATGGTTGGACTTAAACCACCTTAGAGGGACAGAGGTGAAGGCGTTCACCAGGGACCCCCGCATGGTGGTTTGCGCTTCACTGCTTGACCCTGCAGGTCTCCAGATGGGTACTAGACGAGAACGTCAGGAGAGGATGAATTGCCAACAAGGAGAGTTCCAAATATAAAGGACCCCGGATACAAGGAACAGCTGTATAAAAGAGGTTGTTGATACCAAGATTAACTGAGAAGCAGATAAAGCTGGATACCAGCAACGACAAAACATATACGTATACAGGATACCAGGATAGATGTATAAAAATAGGGATAAGCACTCCAATCCAATCAATACATTTAACCTGTTACAAGCAGCATATAGGGAGATTCTCCCAAGGTCTCAATGCTGTATAGTTAATTTAATCCTACAGCGCTCAGTATCAGGACATAACACACACAAACAATCATATAAGAAAAAATGTGTAAAAATAAATATAAAATATGCACTCATGCACACATTTGAGGTATATGAGCAATAATGAATTCTAATTACATCTACTCATATATCGGTGGTTGTAGAGTGTGGTGTGAGAATAACAAATAAAGTGTTATAACATGTATCAATTTTAAACAGTCAGATTGCTGTTGAAGGGACTCTGTTACTGTATATGTACAGTCAAGTCCATAAATATTAGGACATCGACACAAATCTCATATTTTGGGCTCTATACACCACCACAATGGATTTGAAATGAAACAAACAAGATGTGCTTTAACGGCAGACTTTCAG
Source organism: Mixophyes fleayi (assembly GCF_038048845.1). Taxonomy (NCBI): domain Eukaryota; kingdom Metazoa; phylum Chordata; class Amphibia; order Anura; family Limnodynastidae; genus Mixophyes; species Mixophyes fleayi. The sequence continues at coordinate 220,598,594 of NC_134404.1, forward strand.
CTTTAATTTGAGGGAATTTACATCCAAATCAGATGAACAGTGTAGGAATTACAACGGTTTCTATATGTGCTTCCCACTTTTTAAGGGACCAAAAGTAATGGGACAAACTAAACAATCTTACATCAAACTTTCACTTTTTAATACTTTGTTGCAAATCCTTTGCAGGCAATTACAGCCTGAAGTCTGGAATGCATAGACATCACCAGACGCTGGGTTTCATCCCTGGTGATGTTCTGCCAGGCCTCTACTGCAAATGTCTTCAGTTCCTGTTTGTTCTTGGGGCATTTTCCCTTCAGTTTTGTCTTCATCAAGTGAAATCCATGCTCAATCGGATTCAGGTCAGGAGATTGACTTGGCCATTGCATAACATTCCACTTGTTAGCCTTAAAAAAGTCTTTGGTTGCTTTTGCAGTATGCTTCGGGTCATTGTCCATCTGTACTGTGAAGCGCCGTCCAATTCGTTCTGAATATGAGCAGATAATATTGCCTGAAACACTTCAGAATTCATCCTGCTGCTTCTGTCAGCAGTCACATCATCAATAAATACAAGGGAACTAGATCCATTGGCAGCCATACATGCCCACGCCATGACACTACCACCACCATGCATCACTGATGAGGCGGTATGTTTTGGATCATGAGCAGTTCCTTTCCTTCTCCATACTCCTCTCTTCAAATCACTCTGGTACAAGTTGATCTTTGTCTCATCTGTCCATAGTATGTTGTTCCAGAACTGTAATGGCTTTTTTAGATGTTGTTTGCCAAACTCTAATCTGGACTTCCTGTTTTTGTCGCTCACAAATGGTTTACATCTTGTGGTGAACCCTCTTTATTCACTCTTGTGAAGTCTTCTCTTGATTGTTGACTTTGACACATATACACCTACCTCCTGGAGAGTATTCTTGATTTGGCCAACTGTTGTGAAGGGGTTTTTCTTCACCAGGGAATAAATTCTTCTGTCATCCACCACAGTTGTTTTCCGTGGTCTTCCAGGTCCTTTGGTGTTGCTGAGCTTTCCTGTGCGTTCTTTCTTTTTAAGCATGTTCCAAACAGTTGATTTGGCCACACCTAGGGGTAAATGTATGAACGTGCGGGTTCTTCAACACCCGCGTGTTCGGTGATTAAATTTCAAGCAGCGCTGCATTGTAAAGGGAAACTTCCCTTTACAATGCCGCGCCGCTTGAAATTTAATCGCCAAACACGCTGAACACGCGGGTGTTGAAGAACCCGCACGTTCATACATTTACCCCCTAATGTTTTTGATATCTCTCTGATGGGTTTGTTTTGATTTTTCAGCCTAATGATGGCTTGCATCACTGATAGTGACAGCTCTTTGGATCTCATATTGAGAGTCGACAGCAACAGATTCCAAATGCAAATGTCACACCTAGAATCAACTCCAGACCTTTTACCTGCTTAATTGATGATGAAATAACGAGGGAATAGCCCACACATGTCCATGAAATAGCTTTTGAGTTGATTGTCCCATTACTTTTGATCCCTTAAAAAGTGGGAGGCACATACAGAAACCGTTGTAATTCCTACACTGTTCACCTGATTTGGATGTAAATACCCTCAAATTAAAACTGAAAGTCTGCAGTTAAAGCGCATCTTGATTGTTTCATTTCAAATCCATTGTGGTGGTGTATAGAGCCCAAAATATGAGAATTGTGTCGATGTCCCAATATTTATGGACTTGACTCTAAGGGTCTTATTCAATTCTCCGAAAGTCCCACGGTGTTAAAACTATTACCGTTAATACGGTAATAGTAAGCTGGATTTCAGCTTCCTATTTATAACATCATCCTGGATATATATCGTTTCCTAATCACGCCAGAGAACGGAATTTGAACTTGAGACATCGGTCGGTATCGCGGATCATCAATTGACAATCAACTTCACGGTATATTTCAGTGACTATTATTGAAAAGGACATTGAGTATATTAATCCCTTTTATTGAGTATATGTGTATATACATATACACTAACAGAGTCCCTTCAACAGCAATCTGAATGTTTAAAATTGATACATGTTATAATAATTTATTTGTTATTCTCACACCACACTCTACAACCACCGATATATAAATAGATGTAATTAGGATTCATTATTGTTCATATACCTCAAATGTGTGCGTGAGTGCATATTTTATATTTATTTTTTATTTTTACACATTTTTTTCTTATATGATTATTTGTGGGAGTGACAGTCGAGTGGGCATGGTTAACCTACTGTGGGGGTGGGGCTAGATCTCTACACAAGTTCTAGACCGCACTGAAACCTCCTCCCTCCCCATTCTTCACGTTCTGGCTTTGTAAGTATCTTTATGTAATGAGCCTCCATAGAATCAAAGTACTTTAAATGCAGCTATGACATGCTAGCTGTATAAAAAAATAAATTGGTTAATGAAATAAAACTCACTGAAACAAATTGAATTGCCCAGAGTGTCTGTCCCTGTATGTGTGTGTCCAGTGTATGTACCAGTGCATGTATGCCCAGTATCTGTATCTGTGTGTGCGTGCTCAATGTGTGTAGCTGTATTTTCTGAAAAATGACTTACCATAAGATGTCCAGGGACAGCACAGCATAGCTTCAGTGCATAGGAATTATCTGGATCCTGGAATGTTAGGGGCCCTATTTTGAAAAAAGAATTGGTGCATGAAATTTAGAAAACTTATAATTAGCGGCAACATTAAAATAATAGTATTCCTATATAATAAATAAATCTATTTCCATCCCTCCAAACAGCACTAGCAATAAATTAAATAGCATTTACGTTTAATAAATATAACCATTTTCCACAACTATCCCCGGAATTAAATAATTCATATTCACATTTAATAAATAGCCCTCCTCGCCAAACTCAGTCCCACAGTTAATTAATAGCCCCAAACCACCCCAGCGTTAAATTAAAGGTGCCGTCACCTCACCTTAAATTAATAGACCCCACTATTAAATTAAAAAGCCCCATCAATAAATTAAATTGGACCACCAGCACCCCACAAATAAAATAGTACCCATTAAATAATTATCCCCCACCTAAACGTCACCATTAAATTGTCAAAGTCAGCAAATTGGATAAAGTCATTTCAATTAATATCGAGCAAACTTGGTTGTCTTTGTCTGAAATTATGTGTAGAGCACGCTACGGCGTGGAGGGGCGTATCCTGCCGCAACACGTGGCAATAACAGTTTTAACACTCTTACACACATTCACACGAACATACACATTTGTAATTAGTACACATTAATTGTAGTTGCAACACATAGTTATTAATGTCGAAATATAGCCGTATTTATGTTTGGTATTATAAGTTATATACATGTTAGTGAAACCAAAGGTTCAGGTCGCAGGAACGATGTCATGCTTAGTATCATTTTAATCCTCTATTCATCAGCAGTTGTCCGGTTCATTCGCAGAAGAGATCGCTCATTGCATACTCTAGTTAGCGATGTTAGGGAATAAATGTTTAAAGTGATACTGACTGTATAATGCAAATAGACTAGTTGAAACTGGATACTTGGCGAGAAAATCGGAGTGCATCCCCGGTAGAGTTGACCCCCACCTTTGGATATTTTGGTTTGAACTGGCCTATGACCTGCAGTACACTGGACCTTCCTGAAGCCTGTACCAATAGAAGCAAGCTACACCATCTGCATTGTTTTACTGTATTCACTGACTGTACATAAGCAGGGGCTCTGGACCTAGTGACCAGTCGTCTTGACCACAGCCTTCAGACCTGAATGACTGTACACTGGATCCAGAGCGCCTGCGATAAGTAACGGCTGTACTTATTTTATTCTGACTTGTTATTCTGCTACTTTTGGCTATTAAATTACTTTGTGCTTTGAAACCACACATCGGGATTCGACAATCGTTATTGGATAGCAACTAGACGTGCATAACAAATTAATAGCCTCCCACCCAACCTCATTAATAATCTCCCACCCATGTACTAACACACCCAACCTCCCTACCCTCCTATCACACATTATATTAATACACCCACCCTTCCCTCACACATTATGGCAGCATACACCCCCTTTTCTCATAAAGCCTATCAGCATGCAGCACACGCCCCCTCCATAATAAGCAGCATGCAGCACACATCCCCCTCCATAATAGCAGCATGCAGCACACATCCCCCCCTCCATAATAGCAGCATGCAGAACACATCCCCCCTCCATAATAGCAGCATGCAGCACACATCTCCCCCCTCCATAATGGCAGCCTACATTCCCCCCTCTCCATAATAGCAGCACACATCCCCCGTCCCTTCCTCCCTCCCTCCATAATAGCAGCACACCCCCCCCCCCTTTGAAGCTTTTGCTTGAAGTCCTATCTTTTTCTTCTTCCTGTCCAGCCATCGCTGCCTGGCTCTTCTCTACTCCTCTGCTGCCTAGCAACGTCATGGCATCGGACACTGAGGTGCAGAGGGCAGAGTTCATAAGGAGGATGCGCGGGGCGGCCGGCAGTCTGATTCTGAGGTTTGTTAGCTGTCAATAAAAAGGCAGGTAGCGGGCGGCAGCTGAGCCCCCTTGGGCTTGCGCCCTGCCCGCACCTGCCTACTTACGGCTCTGGAGGGGTGTTGTAACATTTTGGCCGAGTACAGTAAGGGCGTGTTTGCAGAATTGCGTACCAATGCAGACCTGAACAGAGATGCAGATATTCATATTACAGATAAAATTTTTGTACCAGCCTGACAAATTATGCTACAGATGCAGAGCTGATTGCATCTTGAAATCTGTGTGGCTCAACATATGTAGAATAAGTGAAATATGCTATTTTTGCGTGCGCATTTTTGGGCCAGAAATTAAGACGAAGTTGCGTTCTACTCTGCATTGGACCCAGAAGTATGAATTTGCTTCTAGATTTACAGTGCTTGCAGCACATACATACACTATCGCGCAATTGCCAAGCAGATTGTTGCATTTTGTTCAATGATTGTCTACTGTTCTCACCATAATGAGATAGTGATAACATGACAAGTATTGCAGTGCTATTTGTTTCACCGCAACACTTCCTAAATAGGCTTCCCCATGCATGATGAAGTTATCGTCGGCAGTGCTAACACCGACAGTAGCACTTTGATGTATAAAGGAATACAAAAAAGAGCACAATTGCCAGCGAAAACATGTTTACACCAGTAACACACTGTTCGATGTTGGGAAAAAAAGCCACTAAGGGGTATATTTACTACAATGCATAAAAACAAAAAACAAAACCGGGCGCTAGTTTTGATATAGGTATTGTATATTAAATACTCATATATGTATATATCCGCTGCACCATATAGGTATCCAACCTATGTTAGAGACAAAAGTATGTAACAAAAGTAATGGGCGCTTGATATTACATATATAATTTATTAACTAGTAAATAAGTATTAAAATTCATAACATTGTACATACAGAGATCATATAAAAATACACAGAGTTGTGGACTTCAACTTCATCAGATTTCATTGGTATTACTACTTTGGGTCATACTGTTGTAATAAATAACCTCAGTCACAATCTTCAATTGCGTTGGTATAGTAGAATGTTTTTGTTATACATCAGAACAGTCACTGTCCTAGGAAATGTTAATTCCAAATAGAGATGGGCGGGCTCGGTTCCCCGAGAACCGAACCCACCCGAACTTTGGGTATCCGAGTACCGTGACGTCATCGGATCTCGGGGCTCGGTTCTCGCGATACTTGAAGATTATAAATACACGCCTCCACAGCAATCCATCGCCATTTGACAGAGGGAGAGAGCAGGGTGTAGTCACAGGCTGATTAGAGCAGGGAAAGAGAATACAATATTCTGAATCCAATTGTGCTAACAAAAACCGCTATAGAAGAGAGGAGGATAGAGGAGTTTTTTGTTTTTTTTTCAATATTTGGCACTCAAAGTGCTTTTTGGGTGTCCCACATAATTTTGCCTAAATATTTCTGGCTGTCAAAATTACTATCTGTCAGCAGTATCTTACCAAATAATTTTTAGCACTCCCTAGTGCTTTTGGGGTGTCCCCCATAATTGTGCATACATATTTCTGGCTGTCAAAATTACTATCTGTCAGCAGTATCTTACCAAATAATTTTTACCACTACAAGTGCTTTGGGCTCAGAATGGATTCAAAGCAGTCCACATATGATCAGAATGAGCAACCAGGTTCTGTCACCAGTCCTGATGTTAGTGTTCCCAGTACGTCATCTGGGCAAGGCAAGGTCAAACTACACAGTGTTTCGAAATCAGTCCAAAAAAAACAAAAGAAAAAAAAAATTACTGTGTTGAAGCGAAAAAGAAGTGTTGCTGAGCAAAAGTTAAGTGCCGATAAAAAAAAATAAAAAATTGCCAACATGCCATTCTACACATGCAGTGGCAAAGAGAGAATGAGGCCTTCACCTTTGGCTATTAGTGGCAGATCCCAAAAAGTTACCTGGCCTACAATTGGTGCACAACTACTGTTACGCGTCAAAGCCTAGCTACAAGATAACAGTAAGGCATTAGAGGATAATGTTTGCTCTGATTCAGAAATGACACCAATCCCTGTGGAGAGTCCATCCAACAGTGGGATGTCTAATCGTGAGCATTCTGCTGATGTGTGCCTTAATAGCCCGAGTGTAGCCGGTGATACCCAAATTGAGGATGCCACTTTGGAATTAGAAGAGGATGAGGGGGAGATTTGTGTAGGCGACGAGGGCGCTAATGAGGATGTTGATGAGGATGAGGTTGTTTGTGTAAGTCCTGCACCAGTGGCAGCAGTTCTGGCACGTGACAAGAAAAAGGCCATTGTCATGCCTGGGCATAAAACAAAAAAATCCACTTCTTATGTGTGGAATTAGTTCTACCCAAATCCAGACAACAATTGTATAGCCATTTGTAGTGTATGTCAAGCCACATTTAGTCGAGGGAGGGACCTTAACCATCTTGGAACCTCGTCTATGTTACGCCATTTAACGAGAGTTCATGGCAAAGTGTTGGGAAAAGCTGAAAGTTCTTTCAAAAAAATTACAAGCACTCCATCATCAGCTAAAACCCTCCGCTCACCGACATCCCGACGGCTACAAAATACACCCACCACACCATCCTCATCAATATCCTCAGTAGCGCTCGGAGTTAGCCCGGCATCCCACTTATTAAGGTTGGATGACTCCTGCACTATTATTGATTCCTCTGAAGAAAGCGTTAGTCCCACTGCTGCTGCTGCTGTTGCTGGGGGTGAAAATGAGCAGTCCTACATTTCAGCAATTAACTGTGAAACAATCATTTGCTAGGGGAAGCAAATATGACAAATATGCCAAGCGAATCACAGACACCATAGCTGCAATGTTAGTGAGTGTTAGATCTGCGTCCAATCTCCACAATAAACGCAGCTGGTTTTTCACAGTTAATTGAGGTTTTGTGTCCACGTTACAGAATTCCATCGCGACACCAATTCTCCCGTAAAGCAATTCCACAACTATATAAAAAAGTGTGTAAAAATGTAGAGATTGCGCTGAAAAATGCCATTCAGTAAAATTTCAGGGCATTTCAGGCATTCAGCCACAGCATGTAGGAGATTACAGCAGCTCCAAGAGCAGTTTAACTTGCCCTGCCACCAACTTAAGCAAGAGGTGGTAACTAGGTGGAATTCCACCCTGTACATGCTTCAGAGGATGGAGGAACAGCGCAAAGCCATCCAAGCATATTGCACAAGCCATGACATTGGGAAAGGAGGGGGGATTATTATTATTATTAATATTTATTTATAAGGCGCCACAAGGCATCCGCAGCGCCGTACAGAGACAAACAAAATCACAATACAATGGGAGACAGCACAGTACAGTAAACACAGCAACTCAGTACGCTCAATGCACAGCTAGAGAGGGCGGGGAAGGGGGAGGGAGGATCCGCAAACGACGGGGCCCAAGAAGGAGGGCGCGGAAGACAGGGAGACCCCCAGGGGGGAGGAGGGAGCGAGAGTGGACGTGGGGTGGAGGACCCTCGAGGAGGAGGGCTTAGTAGCTGGAGAGCAGAGTTAGAAGTGGTGGAAACAGGAGGAGAGATGGCCCTGCTCAGAGGAGCGTACAATCTAAGGGGAGGGGTGGACAGACAGAGAGACGCAGGGGAGAGAGGGAGAGTAGGGGGACAGAGGCAGAAGATAAGGTAGGAAGTTAAGTGGGAGACAGGCTTTAAGAAAAAGGTGGGTTTTTAGGGCCCGTTTGAAGCTGGACAGATTAGGGGAAGTTCTGATGGAGGGAGGGAGCTTGTTCCAGTGGAGGGGGGCAGCGCGGGCGAAGTTTTGGATACACGCGTGGGAGGAGGTTATAAGGGGGAAAGAGAGGCGACGGTCAGAGGCAGAACGGAGAGGGCGGGATGGAGCATGAATAGAGAGGAGGGTGGAGATGTAGGGCGCAGTGGAGTTGGCGAGGGCCTTGTAGGTGAGTGTGAGGAGCTTAAAGAGGATTCTGAAGGGGAATGGGAGCCAGTGAAGGGCTAGGTAGAGGGGGGAGACAAAAGAGGAGCGGCGAGAGAGGAAAATAAGCCTAGCTGCAGCGTTAAGGACGGATCGAAGGGGATCGAGATGAGAGTGGGGGAGGCCAGTGAGGAGGAGGTTGCAGTAGTCCAGGCAGGAGATGATCAGAGAGTGGATAAGGCATTTGGTGGCATCTTGGGAGAGGAAGGGCCGGATGCGAGCGATGTTGCGCAGCTGGAAGCGGCAGGATTTAGCAAGAGAGAGGATGTGGGGGCCAAAGGAGAGAGAGGAGTCGAGGATGACACCAAGGCAGCGAAGTTGGGGGACAGGGGAGATAGAGGTGTTGTCGACAGTGATGGAGAGGTCAGAAGGGGATGGGGTATGAGAGGGAGGAAAAACTATGAGCTCAGTTTTGGCAAGGTTAAGTTTGAGGAATCGAGAGGACATCCAGGAGGAGATGGCAGAGAGGCAGGCGGACACCCTAGAGAGGAGGGAGGGAGAAAGATCAGGAGAGGAGAGGTATAGTTGAGTGTCGTCAGCGTAAAGGTGGTAGCTGAAGCCGAAGGAGCTGATGAGTTCACCCAGGGAGGAGGTGTATAGAGAGAAGAGTAAGGGTCCCAGAACAGAGCCCTGAGGGACCCCGACTGGAAGGGTGGATGGGGGGGAGAGAGACCCAGAGGTGGTGACAGAGAAGGAACGGTGAGTAAGGTAAGAGGTGAACCAGGACAGAACTGGGCCGGAGAGGCCGAAAGACTGGAGGGTGTGAAGGAGGAGGGGGTGGTCAACAGTGTCAAAGGCTGCAGAGAGGTCAAGGAGGATGAGAAGGGAGAAGTGGCCCCTGGCTTTTGCAGAGAGGAGGTCATTGGTGACTTTAGCCAGGCCAGTTTCAGTGGAGTGGAGAGGGCGGAAACCAGACTGGAGAGGATCAAGGAGGGAGTATTCAGAAAGGTAGGAGGTGAGACGGCTGCAGACGAGCCTCTCGAGAATTTTGGAGGCAAAAGGGAGAAGAGATATGGCGCGATAGTTCGAGAGAGAAGTGGGGCCGAGATTAGGTTTCTTAAGAATGGGGGATACGAGAGCATGTTTGAAGGAGGAAGGGAAGATGCCAGTGGAGAGGGAAAGATTAAAGAGGTGAGCGAGGTGGGAGCAGGTGGTGGGGGAAAGGGAGTGAAGAAGGTGGGAGGGGATGGGATCCAGGGGGCAGGTAGTGGGGGGGGAGGATAAAATGAGAGAGTGGACTTCCTCGCCGGTGGTGGGACGGAAGGAGTGGAGGGGAAGGTGGTTGGGGGGGGGAGGACAGAAGAGTGGGAGGGGTGGAAGAGAGAGTGGAGGAGGAGATTTCAAGTCGGATGGCCTCGATTTTAGAGGAGAAGAAGGAGGCGAAATCAGAGGCAGTCAGGGAGGAGGGGGTGGGGAGGGGGCCAGGAGAGTGCTGAAGGTGGCAAAGAGGCGGCGGGGGTTAGAGGACTGGGAAGAGATGAGGGATTTAAAGAAAGATTGTTTAGCGAGTGAGAGGGCAGAGCTGTAGGATGAAAGGATGAATTTAAAGTGGAGGAAGTCAGCCAGGGAGCGGGATTTTCTCCAGTGACGTTCGGCGGAACGGGAGCATTTTTGGAGGAAGCGGGTAAATTTGGAGTGCCAGGGTTGGGGTTTGGAGCAGCGGGGGTGGACGGAGTGGGCAGCGGCGACCGCGTCCAGAGCGGAGGTGAGGGTGTGATTGTAGAGGGAGACCGCCTGGTTGGGGCAGGCCTGGGAGGAAAGGGGAGAAAGGAGGGTATCGAGAGAGGAGGACAGAGAGGCAGTGTCAAGAGCATCGAGATTGCGTATGGACAGAGTAGGTTTGGGCAGGGGGAGGGGAGCAGGAGAAGAGGAGAGAGAGAAGGAGAAGATGGTGGTCGGATAGAGGAAAGGGAGAGATGGAGAAGTCGGAGAGATTACATAGGTAGGAGAAGACATGATCAAGAGAGTGACCAAGGCAGTGGGTAGAGGAGGAGGTCCATTGGGTGAGACCAAGGGAGGAAGAGAGGGTGAGCAGTTTGCTGGAAGCAGGGTAGGTGGGGTTGTCGATGGGGATATTAAAGTCACCGAGAATGATCGAGGGGAGATCGGAGGAGAGGTAGTGAGGAAGCCAGCTAGCAAAGTTGTCAAGGAAGAGGGAGGTGGGGCCAGGGGGGCGGTAGATGACAGTGACGCGGAGATGGATGGGGTAGAAGAGGCGGATGGAGTGAGCTTCAAAACAGGAGAAGGAGAGGGAGGGTTCAGGGGGAATGACACGAAAAGTACAGGTGGAGGAGAGGAGGAGGCCAACTCCACCGCCAGGGCGGGCACCAGGCCTGGCGGAGTGGGTGAAGGAGAGGCCACCATAGGAGAGGGCAGCGGGGGAAGTAGTATCAGAATCGGAGAGCCAGGTTTCAGTAACGGCAAGAAGGTTAAAGGAGTTGGATAGAAAGAGGTCGTGGATAGCAGTCAGCTTGTTGCGGACGGATCTGGCATTCCAGAGGGCACAGAAGAAAGGGGGAGAGGAGAGGGGGGAAATGGGGATGAGGTTAGCAAGATGAGCAGCGCGCGGGGGATGGCGGGGAGGAACGGGAGAGGTAGGGCGGGGGGAGAGTATGGGTATGGAGTGAGAGCGGGGAGGCATAGTAGGGAGAGAGAGTAACAGAACAGTGAGATAGTGGGGACAGTGAAAAACAGGTAAGAACAAAGGCAGGAAGACAATGAAAAGGTGGAAGATAATAACGAATTAGGGCGTGGAGGGCATGGAACAACAGTACAGTGAGATAATAAGGACAATGAAGACAGGTAAGAATGATAGCAGAACAGTAAGATAGTAAGGACAGCGGATAACAGGTAAGAATAAGCAGGGAGACAATAGCAAGATGGAGGACAATAACCAATTAGGGCATGGAAGGCAAAGAATAATAGAAGGAGAGGTAATAAGGACAATGGAAATAGGCAAGAATAATAACAGGTAAAACTAGTTGCTGGTAAATATAAAATCAGGAAAAACAAGATAAAGGCATATAAATAGTAGAATAATAACAGGTAAAAAGTAGAAACTTTTAAATGTACAATCAGGAAAAACAAAATAATGGCATATAAAATAATGTTTTATATGCAGTTGATGCAGTTAAGCCAGGGATTCAGCAGGAGAAGGGTTAACTGACAAGTCGGGTCGATACACAGTAGATCAGTTGATGCAGGTAAGCCAGGGATTCAGCAGGAGAAGGGTTAATTGACAAGCCGGGTCGGTACACAGTAGATCAGTTGATGCAGATAAGCCAGAGATTCAGCAGGAGAAGGGTTAATTGACAAGCCGGGTCGGTACACAGTAGATCAGTTGATGCAGATAAGCCAGGGATTCAGCAGGAGAAGGGTTAATTGACAAGCCGGGTCGGTACACAGTAGATCAGTTGGTGCACATAAGCCAGGGATTCAGCAGGAGAAGGGTTAATTGACAAGCCGGGTCGGTACACAGTAGATCAGTTGATACAGATAAGCCAGGGACTCAGCAGGAGAAGGGTTAATTGACAAGCCGGGTCGGTACACAGTAGATCAGTTGATGTAGATAAGCCAGGGATTCAGCAGGAGAAGGGTTAACTGACAAGCCGGGTCGGTACACAATAGATCAGTTGGTGCAGATAAGCCAGGGATTCAGCAGGAGAAGGGTTAATTGACAAGCCGGGTCGGTACACAGTAGATCAGTTGATACAGATAAGCCAGGGACTCAGCAGGAGAAGGGTTAATTGACAAGCCGGGTCGGTACACAGTAGATCAGTTGATGTAGATAAGCCAGGGATTCAGCAGGAGAAGGGTTAACTGAAAAGCCGGGTTGGTACACAGTAGATCAGTTGATGCAGATAAGCCAGGGATTCAGCAGGAGAAGGGTTAATTGACAAGCCGGGTCGGTACACAGTAGGTCAGTTGATGCAGATAAGCCAGGGATAGATGGTATGGCCTTGTCTTTGGAGTGATGATGACACTCCTTTGTACCCCCACAATAATTTCCCACTGTCTTCACAAGTTTTTAGATGTTTTATAATTGTGGACAGATAATTGTGTGGGAGGAAAGACACAGAGCTGATCTAACGTGCAGCCTTCTCCAACTGCCGCCCGCATGCAACGCACGTATTGTATTTCACGGGATGTATTTCACTCTTGCACAGTGGGGAATCCTTTCAGTGCTGTGCAAGGTGCTGAAACCATTTGAAGTTGTGACGTGTGAGGTGAGTGCAGACTCTGCTAGTTTGAGCCAAGTCATTCCTTTAATTAGACTATTGGAAAAGCAGCTTGAGAAAATGAAGGAGGAGCTGAAAGCAAGCAATTCAGCAAAGTATGTTGGCCTTGTCGATCAAGTACTTCATTCGCTTCACAATGATCCTCGAGTTATTAAGATCTTGAACTCGGATCAGTACGTTTTGGCCACTGTGCTTGATCCAAGGTTTAAGACCTACATTGAGTCTTTACTTGTAAATGAACGGGATGTGAACTTTTGCAAGGAGCTATTGCTCAGCAAGTTGGCCTCGGCTTGACGACGTGTCCTCCTTCACTTTCTCAAGCTGCTGCTGCTCGTAAAATATTAAATTTCCCAAAAAGAAGCAGGGAAGACGCAGGGGGCAGACCAGAACAATTTAACATCTGGGCTGGTTTGAAGGATTTTTCAAAAAAATGTGTTACTTTGCCCATAACTCTATCCAATACGAGTATAAACATGCAAAGGATGGTGGAGGATTACTTTCAAGAGGTAGTTGATATGGAAATGTCAGAAAGTCCCTTTCCTTATTGTGAAGAAAAGCAGGCCATTTGGAAACCCATGTACAAACTTGCTTTGCAATACTTAAGCTGCCCACCCTCCAGTGTGTACTCTGAACGAGTGTTCAGCACAGCAGGGAACTTAGTCAGTGATTGCCGTAGAAGGTTACTTCCCAAAAATGTGGAGAAAATGATGTTTATAAAAAGGAACTACATCTTCCACGAGGAAGGCCTTCACCATCCAAGACATCCAAGCACTGACTGTTCTCTAATGGCGGATTCAAGCGGCGATGAATTGATAGTCTGTGATGATGACGTACACACTGATGAGGGTGAGGATGATGCTGAAGATGATGATGATAACATCTTTTTAAAACTTTCTATATAAGTGTAGGGTGCAATCTACCCCCAAAGAGGAAAGGGACTTGTGGCATTTCCATATCACGTACCGGCTTGAAAGGTTGCTGCTTGGGCAATTTCACCTTAAGGGTAGGGTGTCATAGACAGAGTGACCCCAAACTGGCTTTGTCCATTTCTCTTAATATTGTACAGTCTATTACGGCTGACTTTTTTTTCTATTTTATACAAGTGGAGGGGGGCCTAGAGATCCAGAAATCAAACTGGCTTTGTCCATTTCAATTAATATTGTACAGTCTATAACGGCTGACTTTTTTTTCTATTTTATACAAGTGGAGGGGGGCCTAGAGATCCAGAAATCAAACTGGCTTTGTCCATTTCAATTAATATTGTACAGTCTATAACGGCTGAATTTTTTTGTTTTTTCAACAAGTGGAGGGGGGCCTAAAGAGACAGAAACCAAATTGCCTTTTTCCATTTCTTTACATATTTAACTATAAGTGTAGGGTGTAATATACATCCAAATACGATGGCTGCATTGCCAATATGCATAGATGGAGAGGAAGACAATCTGTTTTGTGTGTAGAATTAATGAAGGCCTACCTACTAGGAATTAAACTGTTTTTTTGATAATTTATTAGCTTTACAATTAGATTACTTATCCATGAAACAGATGGAGCACTAAATTTGGTTATTTTAGGCCCAAAAACATTGATTTTCCAACAAAATAGCAAAACAAAACCAAACAAAACCAAAACCAAAACACGCAATGGCGGTTTTGCAAAACCAAAACCAAAACACAACGGTAATCCAGATCCAAAACCGAATACAAAACCAAAACACGGGGGTCAGTGACAATCTCTAGTTCCAAATGAACCCAATGATGTCTCCAACCCGTGGAGCAATAGATATTGAGCAAGATCTCACTGATTAAAGTCTATCCAGGCTATTTGCATTGATAATATAACTTGTCCGTTTTTAACACACTGCAGTGTGAACTTGTATTTATTCAAAGTATAGTAACCAAACAATGCATAATTATCACCTGTGAGGCACTACAGCCTCCACTTTGTCCCAGTATCAGGTCGTCTCCCGGGCGCTCCGCCCGTCCTGTCGTGAATCAATCACGCTGGGTATTAGTGTATCACAGTGATGTTTGACAGCCCGTTTGAAATGAATTATCTTGCAGCAATATCCGAACTGATGGTAAATGGGTCCTCAAGCTCTGGTAAAAGACAGCGCTATTGTGCTGTAATAGTTCAAATGCTTGACGCGTTTCTCGGCTAATTTGCCGTTTCCTCAGAAGCAGAGTATATTTTCTAAATTGTGGGTTTGAAAAAGTGGAGATGTTGCCTATAGCAACCAATCAGATTCTAGTTATCATTTATTTAATACATGCTATAAAATGACAGCTAGAATCTGATTGGTTGCTGTAGGCAACATCTCCACTTTTTCAAACCAGCAGTTTAGTAAATATACCCCCTAAGTCTTCTAAACTGTGATCAATATAACAAATGCCTGGGAAACACACTAAAGAGCACTATATAAATAGGTATCATAAGTTATTGCAACTACAGCTCAATAAGAGAGGAAGGCATGCCTGTGCTGCATGCCTGCATGCTATATCCGCGCTGGCATAGAATGCAGGCACTTGTAGTTCCACATTAGCTGGAGAAGCACAAGTTTTCTAACCTGCATTACAGGACTTGATAGCTACATTTTGGAGCCATATTTTGTTTTTGTTGGAGAGAACTTAGTTTTCCAACTTGCTAATATTGCCAATAATTCAATGTACATTTTCCATACAGACTGACATGCTGCCTTCACAATATGACTGACATACGCATTGTATCTAGTGACTGATGTAAACAGCCCGCCTTCTGCTGCAGAAATTCATGTTATGAAAGCAGCGCTCACCAGTGTGGAGAGTGGGAGAGGCATGCAATTAAATAACAGTTACAAAACCACTTGTTACCTAACCAGCGACAAACACTGCACATGTCAGGCACAGAAGCTTCCAGTGTACGTACAGACAGTGGCAGGGAGAATCTGCAGGAAGCCTGGGAAAGGTTCGTATGTGTATCTCTTTCTTTACACAGTTTGTCATGCAGTGTGGTTTTTCTGTATGTAAGACTATTCTCATTCCATATTACTAGGAAGGCAACTAAATGTTATAGTTTTTTTTAAAATAGAAATTAATTTGCATCTAGAATAAGATCATCCAAATCCGTTATAACACCAATGTAACATTATTTACGGATATAAACTGGGTTAATAGGCGTTTGTAGACTATGGGCATGCATTTATAAAATGTTAGCTCAGTACATGTCTCCTAAATATTCCAGGATCACTTGCACTATATTTTGTTTGTATATATTTATAATGTATCTGATCAATATTAACACAAACTGTTAACAGCAAACCTAAAAAGTGTATGGTTCAGTTTGATTAAAAAAAATATATACATATGAAAATAAAATATAATGCATTACCCTCTCCTAATTACATTGCATAGCAATGTTCCTCACAATAACTATAGGAGAAAATGCTCAGTAATAATGACTGTGTGTATGACATCATTACTGAACAGCGGCAATGACTTACTTTGTTTTCACATAAAAAATAGATCATATTAGAGTTTGTGGCGCAGCTCCTGCCACTACATTATAAAATGTTAACGTTGCATTTAAAAGTATACAATGTTATCACTTAAGCTGCAAGAGGGAATAAGTTGCTATAGGGAGGGGGATATGTTACAACAAAAATGAGGGAGGCCACTGCATTGTACACACTTCTGTCCCAATGGAGATCTTTTAAAAGTGTTGAAAAATAAGGCATAACTGCAAAGAGGTTCCTTTTTTCTTGTAAATTGTTTGTAGTTTACATGTTAAAGCAACTATGTTTTATTGTGGCCCCTTCAACTGAGTACTATCACACATACAGCATTCAGACCAAATAAAGATGATGTAAGATGTATATTATGTGCAGGGAATATTCAAGCTGAGGACATCCCTCTTAGAGTATTGCGTGGCCTGCAGAATTCTCATGAGCATGCACAGCTCTTTTCAGCAATAGCTGGTGATTGCAAACAGATAAACAAATGAGTATCTGTCATTGGTTATTTAAGGCATTTGTTTAAATTCAATTTTTACAAATTGTTTTAGAGTATTGTATCTCATTATTGTAATTGGTGTACAAATGCTATATATAAATTAATACACTATGGGCTAGATTTACTAAGCTGCGGGTTTGAGAAAGTGGGGATGTTGCCTATAGCAACCAATCAGATTCTAGCTTTCATTTATTTAGTACCGTCTACAAAATGATAGCTAGAATCTGATTGGTTGCTATAGGCAACATCCCCACTTTTTCAAACCCGCAGCTTAGTAAATCTAGCCCATAGTATTAACCCTACATGCTTATCTTACAGGTATGTGAGAACAAAGACTTAAAACATTTACCTACCATACGGGTAGTTTATGCGCACAGGACGATTTTTAGAGTAGGACACAAGTCCATTTGCATTGTGTTAAATATGAATTTCACTACTGCACGTGTCCACAAAAAATTACTTACGCTTTCACCTGTGTGCAGAATCAGTCGCATCTTGCATATACGATAACTTACGCTTATAGAGGCAGATCGGGGGAGGCAAGGGGCGTGCATGCAGAGGCCAAGTGCAATAAGGACATATTCAAGTATATATGACCGATTTACACATGGACACATATAAGCCTATCAGGAAACGTATCTGTTGTGGGTGCTCTACCTCTGGTATAAGTTCCATACTGATAATGATGATGATTAGCTGAGATGTGTATGACTCAGACGTAATTTACATCTGCATTTTGTACGGAAATTTCGTCCAACTCTATAAAAGGCTCTCAGTGTTTCGTACTGATGGGAGTTGTGGCAGACGCGGGCTGGCAGGTTTCAGCCCGGGGGGCGCACAGGCGGCCGCATCACGTGACACGCGATGCGGCCGCTTCATTATGACGCGAACGCATCATGTGTCACGTGATGCGGCCGCCGGTTAAATTAAGATATTACTCCATCCACGGGGGGGGTCGGGGGGACGGACGGACGGCCCGAACAGCCGTTAGACTGAGCAGCCCGGGGGCCCGCTGCCCCCCGGTCTAGCCCGCCCCTGAGTTGTGGTGACCTGAATTCTCTAGTTATGTTACACGTCATAAAGATGGAAAGTTTAATATGTATGCAGGTGGTGATGAAAAGACCAAATATCTTTTCCCAAAACAAACTGTTTTTTAATAAGCGGTATTACTTTGAGTGATGTTCAGTGTTGTCAAAGTCTGGTTCATTTATCTGTCACCCATGCTAGTATTCTATAGGACTTGTACAACAATAAAGGTTACTGAATTCTGCAAAGACTTTCACAAAATAGGAAATAAAATTATAAGATGTACTAATTTGATAAGAAGGTGGCTATTCTGTTGAGTTATTCATTAATTTATTCCTTTTTTTTAGTTTAAAATGCTGAAGACAGTGAGACAAGTTTTATTTTCATCCGGCCTTCAGTCACCAAAGTGGACAGCTATGGAAACTCAGGTGCAGTACAGTATATTTATTTTCTGTTCACATTTTCAAGCAATTAAAATGGTTTTCCATATTCAGATTAATGCAAAGGAGGTGTCCACGCATGCCTCAAATTTTACTAGCAAATCCACTGGGTGTTATATTTGGGCCATGTGGGATGCTCACCCCCCTGGAGCCTCAGCAACAGTCTATCTGCCTGCCACCATCACCCAAACCACTGCAACTGACACATGGGTGTTAGTGCTAAGATTCAGAGTCATCCTCCTTGCAGTAGAAAGGGGATCACTGTAAAACAGTAAGCCTGGATGGATATATTTATTCCTTTACTGTTTGGTATATACCTTCATGCAACTTTTACTAAATACTAATGTTCATTTTCTTTCTGTATTCTTTCTGTATTCTTTCTTTGCTTTTCACCAAGACTATTAGAATACCTATTAGCTATTCGCTATCCAGATAGAATAGTTTATTTTGCTACCACTGGATACAGTACAGTTTTACTCTGGACACATTTGTTTAAAATGTAAGGAAACTTATTTTTTATCAAACCGTTTATTTTTGCTGTTCTATAAATTAAATGATTACAATGAAACTCATTGTGCTATATAATTGTAATACTGCACAATGGCAATAGGAATTTGTGCAACATACACTGATCAAGTGTGTCTAGGAAATATTGTTATATAAATCCCTGCTTCTTCATGACTTCATCAGCTCACCATACATTACAAAACAATTGCTTTCAAGTGCAAGTCATTTTCATACAGGTTGCCAAAACTGGGCGCAATAGTTCCTACTGAGGGGTATTCCTAACCCACGGATAGTATGGTTAGCTCTATACAAGAGCAAGATCACCCTCTAACCCCCTCCCCAGACCCGTCCATTGTGGCTTCTTATAAATTGTTGTGGAAGGAGCCCCCAGGGAATCACACCTCTCTCAATGGAGCCCCTGACTAACTGAGTTACAGAGTCACTCTAACCTTGTGAGTGGACAGTGAGGCTGAGCAGGCTACCCCAGTAGTATAAACATAATATAAATTATAATTATGCTAATTTATAAAAAAAAATATTAATTAATCTCAACATAGGAGCCCTTTGTTCAAAATGATTGGATGTGTTCAGATGGGTTGGGTACGGATCCACAATGAGGAGAAATCCAAAACAGAGAAGACCTACAAGAAAATAACGATTTCATGAAAAAACAACAGCAATATTGACAGACTTGCCTGCAAAACGACTCTGCAGATATCCGATGGTAGCAGACGGCTGACAGGACCTCTTTCCAAATGGACAGCTCTCGGGTAGTAGTGTGTGACGTCAGTGCGACCTTCATGAAATGAAATTTAAAGCTGCAATGTAGGGACCCCGCAGGTTAATTGTTTAAACAGTTAACCTGCATGTTCCTAACATTGCAGAGTTATTTTTCTGTCTGTCAATATTGCTGTCGTTTTTTCAGGAAATCGTTTTTTCTTGTAGGTCTTCTCTGTGTCGGATTTCTCATAATCGTTGAAGTGATTACTACCGGTTCAGACAACCATCCCTCCTCCTTATGACACCCCACTAGCTTTTTGAATATTGGCTCAAAAGTTGATCATTGCAATTAATTTTGCTCAGAATAAAAATGTTAAAAAAATGTTTAAAAGTAATAAATTAATATATTTTAAAAATGCTCCCCAAATTCTTCAATCAGCCGCAGCAATAAACAGCTTAAACTGATTTAACTATAAAAGGGAAACCACAAAGAGGGTTCTTGCAGCCATAGTGAAAACCAGCTCTAGGCTGGTCAGCACACAGGTGATGCCTCTATGGTGGGGGCTACAAAACAAATTGTGTCCCCACATCTCAGAGGCTTCAAGCCCTGTGCTGAAAATGGTTTGGGCTCTTAATGATCCCCTGGGCTGTATAGGAGGGTGTAATAAGCAAGTTTGGGACTCCAGTGGTCCCAGTATGTATTGGTCAAAGGTGGCGGTTCCCAAACTGTACGCCGCGGCTCCCAGGGGTGCCGCGGCGCTGTCACTGCCGCGGGCCAAGCATTGAAAAAAAGAAAGAGCACAAAAACTTACCAATCCGCCAGGCGCCGGGACCCAGCAGCCTCCTCTCTCCCGCAGCTGTCACTGAATATCTACGTCAGTAACAAGCTGCTGCAGGAGAGAGGAGGCTGCTGGGTCCCGGCGCCCGGCGGATTGGTAAGTTTCTGTGCTCTTTCTTTTTTTTCTATGGCTGGCGCGCGGCAGAGGAGTGAGAGGGAGCGTGACAGCGGGGCAGAGAGGGTGACAGCGGGGCAGAGAGGGTGACAGCTGGGGCAGAGAGGGTGACAGCTGGGGCAGAGAGGGTGACAGCTGGGGCAGAGAGGGTGACAGCTGGGGCAGAAAGGGTGACAGCGGGGCAGAGAGGGTGACAGCTGGGGCACAACGTGGCAGAGGAGTGTAACAGGGGCAGAGAGAGTGACAGCTGGGGCAGAGAGGGTGACAGCTGGGGCAGAGAGGGTGACAGCTGGGACAGAGAGGGTGACAGTGGGGCAGAGAGGGCGACAGCTGGGGCAGAGAGGGCGACAGCTGGGGCAGAGGGGGTGACAGCTGGGGCAGAGAGGGTGACAGCGGGGCAGAGAGGGTGACAGCTGGGGCACAACGTGGCAGAGGAGTGTAACAGGGGCAGAGAGGGTGACAGCTGGGACAGAGAGGGTGACAGCTGGGGCAGAGAGGGTGACAGCTGGGGCAGAGAGGGTGACAGCGGGGCAGAGAAGGTGACAGTGGGGCAGAGAGGGCGACAGCTGGGGCAGAGAGGGCGACAGCTGGGGCAGAGGGGGCGACAGCTGGGGCAGAGATGGTAACAGCGGGGCAGAGAGGGTGACAGCTGGGGCAGAGAGGGTGACAGCTGGGGCAGAGAGAGTGACAGCTGGGGCAGAGAGGGTGACAGCTGGGGCAGAGAGGGTGACAGCGGGGCAGAGAGGGTGACAGCTGGGGCAGAGAGGGTGACAGCTGGGGCACAACGTGGCAGAGGAGTGTAACAGGGGCAGAGAGGGTGACAGCTGGGGCAGAGAGGGTGACAGCTGGGGCAGAGATGGTGACAGCGGGGCAGAGAGGGTGACAGCTGGGGCAGAGAGGGTGACAGTGGGGCAGAAAGGGCGACAGCTGGGGCAGAGAGGGCGACAGCTGGGGCAGAGGGGGTGACAGCTGGGGCAGAGAGGGTAACAGCGGGGCACAATGGGGCAGAGGAGTGTAACAGGGGCAGAGAGGGTGACAGCTGGGGCACAACTAGGCAGAGGAGTGTAACAGGGGCAGAGAGGGTGACAGCTGGGGCACAACGGGGCAGAGGAGTGTAACAGGGGCAGAGAGAGTGACAGCTGGGGCACAACGGGGCAGAGGAGTGTAACGGGCAGAGAGGGTGACAGCTGGGGCACAACGGGGCAGAGGAGTGTAACGGGCAGAGAGGGTGACAGCTGGGGCACAACGGGGCAGAGGAGTGTAACAGGGGAAGAGGAGGGTGACAGCTGGGGCACAACGGGGCAGAGGAGTGTAACAGGGGCAGAGGAGGGTGACAGCTGGGGCACAACAGGGCAGAGGAGTGTAACAGGGGCAGAGGAGGGTGACAGGGGCAGAGGAGGGTGACAGCTGGGGCAGAGATGGTGACAGCTGGGGTAGAGAGGGTGACAGCTGGGGCAGAGAGGGTGACAGCGGGGCAGAGAGGGTGACAGCTGGGGCAGAGAGGGTGACAGTGGGGCAGAGAGGGCGACAGCTGGGGCAGAGAGGGCGACAGCTGGGGCAGAGGGGGTGACAGCTGGGGCAGAGAGGGTGACAGCTGGGGCACAACGTGGCAGAGGAGTGTAACAGGGGCAGAGAGGGTGACAGCTGGGGCAGAGAGGGTGACAGCCGGGGCAGAGATGGTGACAGCGGGGAAGAGAGGGTGACAGCTGGGGCAGAGAGGGTGACAGTGGGGCAGAGAGGGCGACAGCTGGGGCAGAGAGGGCGACAGCTGGGGCAGAGGGGGCGACAGCTGGGGCAGAGAGGGTAACAGCGGGGCAGAGAGGGTGACAGCTGGGGCAGAGAGGGTGACAGCTGGGGCAGAGAGTGTGACAGCGGGGCAAAGAGAGTGACAGCTGGGGCAGAGAGAGTGACAGCTGGGGCAGAGAGGGTGACAGCTGGGGCAGAGAGGGTGACAGCGGGGCAGAGAGGGTGACAGCTGGGGCAGAGAGGGTGACAGCGGGGCAGAGAGGGTGACAGCTGGGGCAGAGAGGGTGACAGCGGGGCAGAGAGGGTGACAGCTGGGGCACAACGTGGCAGAGGAGTGTAACAGGGGCAGAGAGGGTGACAGCGGGGCAGAGAGGGTGACAGCTGGGGCACAACGGGGCAGAGGAGTGTAACAGGGGCAGAGAGGGTGACAGCTGGGGCACAACGGGGCAGAGGAGTGTAACAGGGGCAGAGAGGGTGACAGCTGGGGCACAATGGGGCAGAGGAGTGTAACGGGCAGAGAGGGTGACAGCTGGGGCACAACGGGGCAGAGGAGTGTAACGGGCAGAGAGGGTGACAGCTGGGGCACAACGGGGCAGAGGAGTGTAACAGGGGAAGAGGAGGGTGACAGCTGGGGCACAACGGGGCAGAGGAGTGTAACAGGGGCAGAGGAGGGTGACAGCTGGGGCACAACGGGGCAGAGGAGTTTAACAGG
This sequence comes from Mixophyes fleayi, assembly GCF_038048845.1. NCBI lineage: Eukaryota > Metazoa > Chordata > Amphibia > Anura > Limnodynastidae > Mixophyes > Mixophyes fleayi. Next base: position 220,621,363 of record NC_134404.1, read on the forward strand.
GGCAGAGGAGGGTGACAGCTGGGGTACAATGGGACAGAGGAGTGTAACAGGGGGCAGAGGAGTGTAACAGGGGGCAGAGGAGTGTAACAGGGGGCAGAGGAGGGGGGACATTGTGAGAGAGGGCAGAGGAGGGGGGACATTGTGAGAGAGGGCAGAGGAGGGGGGACATTGTGAGAGAGGGCAGAGGAGGGGGGACATTGTGAGAGAGGGCAGAGGAGGGGGGACATTGTGAGAGAGGGCAGAGGAGGGGGGACATTGTGAGAGAGGGCAGAGGAGGGGGGACATCGTGAGAGAGGGCAGAGGAGGGGGGACATCATGAGAGAGGGCAGAGGAGGGGGACAGCGTGGGAGAGGGGGCAGTGTGAGAGAGGACAGTGTGTCTGGATGCAGAGGGGACAGAGTGCCTGAGGGCAGAGTGCCTGGATGCAGAGGGGGCATTTTTGCATACAACTAAATAAGTATTTCTGTCCTGACATAAATACTTATTACAATTTTTTGACCCAACTACTTCTAAAACAGGACTGCTCAATAATTATTTTGGAGAGGTGCCTTGAAAAAATTTGGAGACTCTAAGGGTGCCGCGAACTGCAAAAGTTTGGGAACCACTGGTCAAAGGTCTCTTAGTCCATTACCCTTTATAACAAAAGAAAAGTAAACACACAATGTTTGTGTTTCCTCCCTTGTTAAATATAAAATAAAATATTATTATCTTCCTTCTTGATGTGTCACAATCTAAGACAGAAAAATAAACAAAACAAGCCCAAACAATTCCCATAGAAAAGATCCACCTGCACACTAGCTCTGACCGCCTATAAATGATCAGCGCCTGGTGTCCCTGTGACGCCTTATTCTCTGACAGCCAATCACAAGTTTTTTACACTGGTCTTTGTAATTGACTAGCAGTGATGGGGGGTCCTGGAGACTTCCAGGTTTATTATTTTACACCAGTGATTGTCCATCTCTAGTAAGGACACTTACCCAGCAGCCAGGGCCTGATTAAGGGTTCCAGCCGCCCTAGGCTAATACACCCTCTGCCCCCCCACCCCGCCCACTAAGGTGTGTGTGTGTGTGTGTGTGTGTATATGTTTGTGCATATATATATATATATATATATATATATATATATATATATATATATATATATATATATATATTGTATATGGAAATTTAGAATAGTTTTACAATGATGACAGTAGAAGCGGCAGTATGGCATACCACGTCTACCGGCCCGCTTTGGCCACTGCATAGATATAATTATTTAAATAAACGCAAATCCTTCAAGTATATATACACAAAATTGTAAAATATTAATTAATACATAAAACACACTTCATTCTGCAAACATTTTAAAATATCATTACAGTCAAATTCTGCATTCAGTGCTATACAAATTGTGTCATTCTCTCTTACCTAATCTTGCAGCATAGACTACCTGATGTTCTTTCTTACTTGTTCTTGAAGCATTGTTGTCAGTTGGCTGACTTCTTGAAACTGTATTGAAAATGTGCAAATATTGTATTAAAATGCAAAATGTTAACAAACTCTGAATGATTCACATACAAACACAACACTCTATTACAATTAAATAAAACAACCCCCTAGTACAGGTATATATAGACAATAAAATATTATTTATAATCGTATACTAACATTTACCAGCCCTGTCTATCTAGTATTTTGTATTCTAGTGACCACTGAAACCACAGAGAGCATCCACATCACCGCCAACACAATACAGAGTTCCTGCCCTCCACAAGCTATTTCGTCGCCTCCCCCACCAGCCAATTCATCCCCCCTGTCATTTTTATCAACCCGCACCAGACAGTTTATGATCACCCCTATCCAATTCATTAACACCCCTCTAGCCAGTTTATTACCTCTTCATTGCCATTTCATTAATCTCCCCTATCCAATTCTTTAACCCCCCCTCTCTAGCCAGTTCATTACCTCCCCATTGCCATTTTATTAATCCCCCCTATCCAATTCATAAGCTCCCCCCCTCTAGCCAGTTCATTACCTCCCCATTGCCACTTCAATAATCCCCTCCCTCTAGCCATGTCATTAATCCTCCCCACTCATCTCTTTTCCTCCACATCCAATGTGCCCCCCCCTCCGATATTTAACAAACTGCATTACCCTGCTGTCTTCTGCTCCTCTTCTCTCCAGACGCTGGCGCTTCTATCTTCTTCACATGATGCTGTTAGCTGCCCTGTCACTGCGGGCACGCTCTGTGTGATTAGTGTGGTCACGTGAGATGCAAGATCTCATGTGACCACACTAAGCAGTACACCACAACCACTCTGACAGGGCAGTTAACAGCATTGGATATGCTGTTAGCTGCCTGCCTCAGCCTGATTGGGTACAGGGACATGCGGGACTGCCATCTTGATGCCAGGGGAGGCCCCATTAGAAGAGGAAGAAGCCAATCGCTGGCATGTTTAGAAAGAGCAACAACAAAAGAAACCCAGGTTGTTAGTGTGCCGCGCTGCGCCTCCCCCCAGGTCCCAGCGCCCCAGGAAGCAGCTGGATCAGCCTAATGGTTGATCAGGCCCTGCCAGCAGCACAAGTATTGGGGGTGTCCAAACTGGAGCCAATGAATCCCATGCTGGTGCCTCCCTCAGTTATGAACCCTGGGTGCATTTTATTGTCTTAATGCACCTGGAGTCAAGGTCACCTCTTCCAGAAGAAGTTACCAGTGAATGTCCTCCAGCATCCTAGACAGTCTATTATATGACATATTTTTATAGCATATATCTCAGAAACATCTATTTTTTACATATGTACAGACTACAGCATAAAAGCTTCAATCTTTACACTGTCCTAGGTATTTTTAGCAAGTATCCCCCAAAATGAATTGTACGCTGCATTTGCTTAATCTCTAACCAATACTACATCCTCTATTTGTTTTACTAGCAAAATATGTGGCCGCTAAAGACCTATTAGCAATGAAAATAAATGAGGAGTGCATTTGTCTAATCTGTGTTAAACACCTCCCTACAATTGCATAGTTAAGTTTGTGACCATCATATTTATATTTATTTGCTGGTGAGGGGGTGGACTTTCCATACCATTTTTCAGAGGCACTCATCAAAAATTTCCCATAGACAGCACTGCTACAAGGTAGAAAGCAAAATTGGCCTCAATAATGGGTTATAAATTGGCATAAGATTTAAACTATTAAAGCTATACATTGTATGTTATTGGTATAATATGATTGTTCACATGTCACAAAGTATGTTTGTGCATCTCTGTTGCTTCTTATAGTCTTCTGATTATGAAATGCGACAATATGAGCCTGCAAAGTGGGTGAGCACTGAAGTGACGTCCATGAAAGACTGGGACAGTGCTGTCAGTACAGGCTTCATGCGTCTCTTCAACTATATTCAGGGAAACAATGCAAAAAGTAAGTCTTTCAAACTAAAAGTTTACCAAAATGTAGCTTATGTAAATTCCTGCATAGAAATCAATGATACACACTTTTGGCAGCTACACCATAGCTTGTGTGGTGAGTGACTCATAAACATCATTACATGCATTCTAATGGCTTGATATGTAGACAATGGGTAATGGGCCTAGCATCAATGTAGTAACAATTGTGATGGCCCCGCACAGCTTCTGTATTGGCATATATTTTTTTGCAATATTATCAAATAAATCTTGCTTTGCTTTGTAATTGTGCATTATTCATATTTCCTTCTTACATATTCTGGGTAATTTAGCTGGTACAAAGAGAAAGTCCTTTTAAGTACATGCTGTCCTCAGAGTGGTGTGAATGTCCAGGACCACTCATTCTGTCAATTACCTGGACAGCAGACACAATTTTCATTTAATGCCAAGCCGGTGATGTAAATAAAGGTGCATGTGAATTGTTGACAGTCTGGAGCATATTCCATTAGCTTCCGGGATTGCGGCATCGCACGTAAAGTGCAATTACGTTACCGCTACATTGCAGATTTCCCTTTGCAGCCCTTTGGGGTGCGAAGGGAAATCTGCGGTGTAGTGGTATTGGGAAGAGTTGGCCGCACACAGCCGCGATACCAGAAGCTAATTGAATATACCTCTCTGAGTGAATGAGTATAGTCGGCCTTGGGAATGTGTTGCCAGACAGACGGCCTTGGGAATGTCTTGCCAGACAGACAACCTTGGGAATGTCTTGCCAGACAGACAACCTTGGGAATGTCTTGCCAGACAGACAACCTTGGGAATGTCTTGCCAGACAGACGACCTTGGGAATGTCTTGCCAGACAGACGGCCTTGGGAATGTGTTGCCAGACAGACGGCCTTGGGAATGTGTTGCCAGACAGACGACCTTGGGAATGTGTTGGCAGACAGACGACCTGGGGAATGTGTTGCCAGACAGACGACCTTGGGAATGTCTTGCCAGACAGACGGCCTTGGGAATGTGTTGCCAGACAGACGACCTTGGGAATGTGTTGGCAGACAGACGACCTGGGGAATGTGTTGCCAGACAGACGACCTTGGGAATGTGTTACCAAGCAGAATACTAGTTCCTGGCAACTAAAGAAAATGGTAAGGGAAGTACTTCAGTTCTGGAAACCATATCTCCAGAAGGACATGAGTAAATTAGAGATTATGCAAAGAAGGCCATGGTGTACATTGCAAAAAAACAAGGAAAGGACCTCAATATGTATAGTTTGGAGCAGAGAAATGAGAGGGGATATGATAGAGGCTTTTGGATATATAAATGGTTTTCACATGGTTCAGGAGGCAATAGAGGAGGCAAAGTATAACGCCAAGAGGAAATGCATTAACATTGTAGGGTAGCAGGTTTAGAGGATAAAAAGTTCACTGAAAGGCTAGGGGATAGGTGAAATAGCCTCCCAACAGATGTGGTATAGACTAATACAGTATGGAATGTAACCATGCTTGGGAAAGACATAAGGCAAAGCTAAATGTGGAAAAAGCTAAGGATCAAAAAAGGCCTTAGGAATAAAAATGGGCCAGGTCATTCTTATTTGCCTTCAAATTTTTAATTTTTATGTAATACAGCCTTAATGCAGTGTTGAAGATAACATTGTTGACTGAATTTTTTGCCTGGATTGTTAAAAAAAAAATATATATAAAAGGTGTAGTAAAACATTTAAGGAAAAGAGAAATAAAGCAAAGTAAAAAAACACACTGAAAGTATGTCGGAAATGAAAAAAAATTGTATATATATTTACATGATAATATATGATTTTGTATGTTTAAGTGGTAATATAAAGAAAGTAGTAGAGACTGTATTAACACTGTCCTTCAATAATGTAGCCATGTTTCTTTTTGCTGTCAGCTCCAGTAAATAATAGAGGCTGTCTTGACAGGATAAATAAGAAATGTTTTTAATGCTTCTCTAAACCTCGCCCCTCATTACATACAGTATCTATAAGAGCTTAGGGCCTGCAGTAGAGTCTGACGCAAGTTCAACTCGTAAATGGAAAAAATGCTTCAGTAGCCAAGGATCTGCCTCAGTTTGCATTCTGAATGAGACGGATCTCCCCCTTGCACTTCTCTATGCTTAGAAAGGCGGAACTGGGGAGGTAGTGGCTGAGCCTAGCAATGTAAAGGCGTGTTCACGCTCTTTACATGCTGTGCTGAGCTAGACGCAGTCACAGATAGATCTCTAATGTATCTGTTACGGGTACTTTCTGCTGGTGCAACTTATTTATTTAATGATTATTCTGCCTTACGGGGCCACTGCAACTGATACACTTCATCACTATGGCACGGTATTGCAGCCTCACAGAACAGGTATAAGCTGTGGATGAACCTAACACATACTAGTTGGCCTATGGGAGATCCAGAAGGAGGTGGGAGTGTGGTGCTTGATGAATTGCATCATTTGGCACCACCCCCCAAAACTGACATAACAATTTACAGCCTATTAAAGCAGGGGGCAGGTCCACTCTGATGCATGAATCACGTCCTAAGCCCCGCCACTTAATTAATTAAGTGGCCAGGAATCGGGAGATTGTCTGGCTCTCCGGGATGTCTTGGAGGACTTCCAGAAATTCGGGAGTCTCCCAGACATTCCAGGAGAGTATGCAACTATGATCTAAGTCTACATTAGGTCCTTAGGCTTTCAGAATACAATACATACTTTCTGATATCCAACTACATTGGCATTTTCCCAGTGTGGTCAGAAAATGTGGTATATCTGATAGAGAGCACCCATCCATTTTGATGGTTAACTAGTGTGTTTTAAATACTGATAACACAAACCACACAATAACAGATTGTATGAGTGGTGCTTAGGTACTAATTTGTTTTATATATATTTAACTCTTTAGTGCAGTGGCTGAAGAGGATTATTCTTTAATGTGCATTTGAATAGAGTCTGAGCATCCTATTGTATTCACTATTCAACTGCTGCATGTCTTTCTTATTCAATACAAGTAAAATAAGTTAGACTTTATACGTCCATTGATAGGCAGCTTATTGTTTATTCATACACACAAATGAAATATCAAGTGTTGATACAATGTCAGTTAACACAAATGTCTATTCTGATCAACAGAAGAGCTAGGTATATTTTAATATATATTATTTTGGACGGTCAGATTTTTAGTTGCTTTGAATACTGTATTGGCTTTTGAATGTTGTGACACTTACTATCACTTACCTTGTTTTATGCAGATGTTAAGGTTGAGATGACTGCGCCAGTGACCACTTACATAGAACCTGGTGCAGGGCCATCTTGTGAATCCACAATGACCATTTCATTTTACATTCCACCTGAACACCAGGATGATCCACCCCAACCTTCTGAAAGCAGCGTATTTGTTACAGAAAGACCACAAACAACTGTTTACGTCAGGTAGACCTTTCATTTTAGTATATTCTATACATGACTTCATTTGTTCGCTCTCACAATGGGGATTTTCCTCCAGTTTCATGGATCAGTGTTCGTATCCAACAGCCAACTAAGAAAAACACAGTAGGGTCCTCTCAGGTTACTGGAACAGCCCTGGAAGGCTGTCATCTTTAAATATTACATCTTTTATATCAACTGTAATACAACTGTTATACAATTAACTCTCCACTCATCCTGTTGATATTAATGCATAGATAGCCTGAATTATCAGAAAATATTCAGACAGACATTTATAACCCAGCGCCCAGTGATCACCAGATTTTTAAAAATGTTACACTAATTTGCATTCCTTGATACTGGAAAATACATGCAACTTCGTTAGCCAAACTGGTTTAGAAATGTGACATTATTCCACTGACACTAAATTTGTCTTTTTGATGTTGGCAAGAAGCAACCTATGTTTAAATTAATTATACCCTATGCATAATTATTTTTTTATATTGTTCACTAAAATATATGGTTACAGTTGTGGCCAAAACTATTGCACCCTTGCAGCTTTTAATGCACCATTTCTCCCGAAAATTGTTAAAATGTATAAAATATTTTGATATCCATATATGTATTTTTTTAATTTGAAGTGGAATAAAACATAAAAAGCAGAAAAATGTATGTAGTCTCATCTTATTCTACACAGAAATCCTAATATGGATTTTTATATATTGGTAGAAATAATTAGAATTCAAACAGTTTACTTTGAAACTGAACTCACCTGGGGTAAATAGCAGGTGCCTGCAATATGAAAAAACGCTCATTAGATGAACTTGAATAGATAAAAAAATAACTCATTCTCCTGTTTTGCGTCTCTGTGTGTACTGCAATGAACATGGAGAAAAGAAAGAAAGCCAGATAATTGTTTGACGAAGTTAAACAGAAGATTGTCTACAAGCATGGACAATCTCAAGGCTACTAACCAATCTCCAGAGGCCTTGACATTCCCGATTCCACCATATGTAATGTTATTGCAATGTTTAAGTTCCATGGTACTGTAACCAACCTCCCTGGAAGTGGTCAAAACTTAATCAAAGATTGCAGCGAGGATTGTTCGAATGGTGGAGAAAACACCTCAACCAACTAACAAACAGATTCAAGTTGACATTTGGACACAAGGTACGACAGTTTCAACTCATACCATCCATCGTCAACTGAATGAAAGGGGGTTATATGGTAAGATGCCCATGAGGGCCCCACTGCTGAGAGAAAGACAAGAAGCCTAACTGCTGTTGGCCAATATACACCTGAAAAAGCCAAATTCCTTCCGAGAGAATTGTCCTGTGGACAGATGAGACCACATTTTTGCTCGAGCACATCATGGTTTTGTTTGCAGAAAGCAAAATGAAGGTTTCAAATAAAATAACATCTTCCCAACCTCCAAACAGGGAGGAGGTTCGGTGATGTCTTGGGGTTGCTGTGCTGCATCTGGCAGTGCATGGCATCATGAGATCTTGAAATTACGAGGCCATTTTGTAATGCTGATGTTGAACACCGTGTCGGAAAGCTAGGTCTCCATTGAAGGTCTTGGACCTTCCAGCAGGACAATGACCCCGAAAACTTCAAAAAGCACCCAGGATGGTTCAGAACAAGACGCTGGACTGAAGTGTCCAGCAATGCGTCCAATCCCATAGAACACGTGTGGTGAGATATGAAAACAGCAGTTTGGAGAAGGCACCTTTATATCTGGGAGAACTGGAGCAGTTTGCACAAGAAGAGTGGACGTCACTGTCGGTAGAGGGGTGCAGGAAGCTCATTCATGGCTATAGGAAGAGGTTGTTTGCAGTTATTTTGACCAAAGGCTGTGCTAATAAATAATAAGTCTAAGGTGTCAATAATGTTGTCAAAGCCATTTCTTCTCACGTTCTGATTTAAAGGGATATAAAGTACTAAATCCTGAATGAAAACCAAATCTTCTGTAATATTAAAACAGAGATAGCATCGTGGGGACCAAATGCTGTTGTTAATTTTAACCTGTGTTTAGAGGAAATTGCGAGTTATTTGAAATTAGTGCAAGGTTGCCAATATTCTTATCAGTGATTGTATATGGTAAATATGTTGGTATGTGAAATATATATTTCTGCATATCTGTATCTGTTTAATAGGTAAAACCTGACCTGCCATTTGCTCTACTTGGCTTTGATTTATGGATTCCAACAGAACATTGATACCTGAAATCATTATTACAAATGATACACTGCTTTATATCCTAGGACTAAAATCAATGAGTGAGAACTCACAAAGTATTATTTATATAATGTAATTATTTCTACATATTACAGAAACTGAACAATAATATAGAACTATAAGAAATATTATTTATTTTATTTTATTTTCCTTATACTCAGGGCCGGATTAACCATAGGGCTAACTGGGCTACAGCCCAGGGGCCTATGGCATCCAGGGGGCCCTTGAAAGTGCTCAGCAGCAGTATTGATCGGTCGGGGGCGGGGGCGCCCCCGGCGCGATCAGTGCTGCTGAGCACTTTCACTGCAGTCCTTCTCCGGCGCGCTGTAGTCTCCTTACTGAGGAGATCTCGTGAGTCTCACTTTCACGAGATCTCCTCAGTAAAGAGAGCACAGCGCGCTGGAGAAGGAGGTAAGTGCCGGGGGGGGGGGGGGGGGGAGCGCGCGGGCAGCTCCGATCACGGGGGTGGGGGTGGGGTGGGGTGTGGGGGGTGCAATCAGCTCCGATCACGGGGGGGGGGGGGGGGGTTGGGCTCACGGGGGAATGGAGGCCCCCTTAGCCCTGCTTATACTCAAGGATCCTGAGGAAGTACATTATTACAGAGATGCCTTTATCTCATCTCATTGCCGCCGGTCACAGATCTAATATGTGCATATTTTTGTATTTCTTTAAAGGTCCTTTGGAGGATACGCGAACAGTGAAAAAAACCAAGAACAGATCTCACAGTTGTCAGAACGCTTGAAACAGGATGGAAAACTGTTTAATGAAGATGTCTACTATACTGCTGGCTATGACAGCCCATTTAAGCCACTAAACCGACATAATGAGGTGTGGCTGATAGTGAAACAATGAAAACCTGCCTCCTAAATCTCTATGTAGTCTACATAGTAAACTTTATTGAAGTACATCAAAAATACATTCCCATAGACTTCTATGAGATTTAGATTTTTCTTTTCAATATGTTGATTGTTAGTGTGTGAAACGATTTCTGCATCATTTTCAACTCTACCAGATGCAGAAAAAAGCTGTTAAAGTACTAGGGAGTCTTTTAATAAAATGCCACAAGCAAGGACTTTCTGAATTCAACTACATTGGCATTTGCCCAGTGTTGTCTGTGTATAGTATCTTATGAATGGTGCCTTAAGTAGAGATTATTGACTACTAGTGACAGCAGACATTCTATGCACAGTGACTTTGTTACAAGATGGGTAAAAGGACATGCATGCAATAAAAAATACATTGATATCTTTATTTGTTTATTGTGTATGTGCGTGTGTTACAAAATGTATTATAAATCAAAAAACAAAAAGTAGATTAAAAATAAATAAAGATATGCATGCATTATTAAACTTTGTTGAGTTTAGTGAATGGAGATCTTACAGAGCCTGGCATTATTGAGAACAGACCCTCTATGCACACTGACTCTTACAAAACGGATGATAGCCCAAAGACAGACAGGGTGCATAGAATATTTGTGAATGCCAGACTGTTTGTTAGATTTCCGTTGGCTGAGCTCAGAGTTTAATAATGCAGGCATTCCCTTACCCTTAAGAAACAGGAAAAAAAACTCAGATATGCATAAAAACTTTGCTGTAGTGATGTCTGTCAATGGCACTATTTTTTGCAGAAAACATTTTTGACTGAATATTATTTGGATATTAACCATTACAGAGGAGTTCTGTGACCATATATTATACATGTCACAGACTTCTAATATCCATAGTAATGCTCGATATGTGCCACTTTGGTCCTTATAATAAACAAATTTTCCCATTGAAAACTTAAGTGATGATATTAGAGCTCTCCATTTATAAGCAATAACATCAGAACTCACTGTTTCTACATATATCATTTGCTAACATTTCGGATCTCCCATACTGGGAGATATCGGTGGGATAGCTGAGTGAGGGGTGTGGCCACGCGAATCGCGTCATTGCGGCCCCACCCCCACTGCTCAGTGCTGTACTCAGCTGCATTATGCAGCGGGGAAAGGACAAGGATGATGCAATTCGCTGTTGGGAGGGTGGACTGCTCTCCTGCCAGTCTGGGAGAACGCCTAGAAATTCGGGGGTCTCCCAGGCATTCCGGGCGAGTAGGCAACTATGTATTATGTACATAAGTTACATCTGTGTATCATTTGGTACTTGTGTATCTGTGCACACTTTTAAACAATTATATCATATAGTAAAGTCTATGAAGGGTATCTGAAAGGTGAGGTTTACAAAATAACAAGGATGGCCTTATCTGGTCATTAGGCCAACAGTTGGACAGCCCAATTTACACAGGGAACTCGGTTTTCAAAGAACCATCCAGTTTTTTGTCACTGGAAACGTTTGTTTATTTTCCTAGAATTCATCTTTCCGGTGCATCTACATTTACCTTATTGGGTGGGACAGACTCTTGTCGCAGTTTCCTGTGTTTGGCATATAAAAGAAAGCAAGATGGCTGCACTGAGCGTTATTTTACCCTCTCAACGCAGTGCAGTAGTTCTCTTACACATTCCGCAGTCAGGACACTTTAAAATGGACCAATGTTCAGACACAGTTGTAGTGACCAGGAAAAGGCATAATTTCATACAAGAAGATACTTTCTATGTCATTGGCATTTGAAAACAAAATACTTTTGTTTTTCAAGTACACAATCCAGTGCTACAGAGGATGAGGGAGATTTTGCCTCCGAGGCCTAGACACATGAATGAAATATGAGTTCTGCTTATTTACCTCAGCAGACAGGATAAACTGGCTGTGTTACCATGGATTTTGCATACCTGACACTCCGATTTTAATCCCATTTTAAGCACTAACACTACATCAACTGCTGAATTGACTCCTGAAATCTACAGGATAAAAGATCTTAGCTATGAGTTTACATGGTATTTACAGACAGTTTTGTTAGTTGTCAATGGAAAAATTAAAACAAAACATTATTTACATTAATCTTTATTATTATATCTTCAGAGAGCTGAGCTTGTATTTTATAGGTATTTTTTGGATAATTTTCTTACATTGTTTTATATTGCATACTCGGAATTTAAATACATCATTCTGGGAAATCCACACAAAAATATTTTAATATGGTAACAACTGAAACATTATTAAATTGGAATGTGCTATGATACAGGTTCTGGCGTAAAATCTCATGCACATATCCAGGGCCGGATTAAGGGAATGGAGGCCCCTGGGCTAAGGGGGCATCCATTCCCCAGTGAGGGCCCCTTCCCCCCCCCCCTGGCACTTACCTCCATCCCCGGCGCGCTGTACGCTCTTTACTGAGGAGATCTCGTGAGAGTGAGACTCACGACATCTCCTCAGTAAGGAGACTACAGCGCGCCGGGGAAGGACCGCAGTGAAAGTGCTCAGCAGCACTGATCGCGCCGGGGGCGCCCCCGTCTATGACCGGTCAATACTGCTGCTGAGCACTTTCAAGGGCCCCCTGGATGCCAGAGGCCCCTGGCCTGTAGCCCAGTTAGCCCTATGGTTAATCCGGCCCTGCACATATCCTCGTGAATGATACAGAATGCTGTATGGCTTTGGGGTCCCCCTGATTTACAAACAGCTCCTTTGATTAGAAACCTTTTCTATTTTTCTCAGCTGAATTTCATATTTATATTTTTCTTTCAATAAAATGTTTAAACTGTTGAATAAATAAGCAGTTTCACTTGGATTTGTTCTGCAAATGGTTTGTTTATTTTTTATATTGTTTAACAATTTTGTACATTGTACCTCCATGTTTGTAACTTCAATGTAGTAAAGAAGAAGTCAATAGATGAATACGTTTGATATGCTTTTTTTTTATCATCCTAACAAAGTACTTCATTGTACTGCTGTCAATGTGTACTCTGTATAAAAGACAAATAAAAAATGTATGGTGCTTCAATTTTCAATAAAAAGCACATGATTTTCTGCAAGTTGTAGTTTCTGAATATATATATATAATTGCAGTAGGGCCTGTTGTACAGAAGAGTGGCATAATTAAAAGTTCTGTGCCCCAGTGTAAAATTTGAGCCCTGGTAGATATTGGAGACCTTCTAATTCTGATGTCTAACCAGAGTGCTGTACAGTAATGTAATAGCAGAGTGCTCCAAATGTAGAATGTCCGTTAGAACTAGAGATGCTCACTGACCCCCGTGGTTTGGTTTTGGTTTTGGTTTTGGATCTGGATTACCGTCGTGTTTTGGTTTTGGTTTTGCCAAACCGCCATTGCGTGTTTTGGTTTTGGTTTTGTTTGGTTTGGTTTTGATATTTTGTTCAAAAATAAAAGTTTTTGGTCATTAAAGAACCAAATTTAGTGCTCCACCTGTTTCTTGGATAAGTAATGTAGTTGTAAAGCTAATAAATTATCAAAAAAACAGTTTAATTCCTAGTAGGCCTTTATTAATTCTACACACAAACCAGATTGACTTCCTCTCCATCTATGCATATTGGCAATGCAGCGATCTTCTTTGGGTGTATATTACACCCTACACTTATAGTTAAATATGTAAAGAAATGGACAAAGGCAGTTTGTTTTCTGTCTCCCTAGGCCCCCCTCCAATTGAAGAAAATACTCAAAAATTCAGCCGTTATAGACTGTACAATATTAATTGAAATGGACAAAGGCAGTTTGGTTTCTGCCTCTATAGGCCCCCCCCCCTCCACTTGTCGAAAATACCAAAAAATTCAGCCGTTATAGACTGTAAATATAAATTGAAATGGACAAAGCCAGTTTGGGGTCAGTCTGTGTATGACACCCTACCCTTATTGAGAAATTGCCAAAACAGCAGCCTTTCAAGACTGTACGTGATATAGAAATGCCCCAAGTCCCTTTCCTATTTGGGGGTAGATTGCACCCTACACTTCTACTTCTACTTATAAGTATACTTATTTTTTAGGGGGTGTGTTTTTTTTCCCTGATTTAGAAAGACTGTACTTTTACATAGGCTTTACCAGATGACGTACAGGGAAGACTACCATCAGGACTGGTGCCGGCACCTGGTTGCTGATTCTGCTCATATGTGGACTGCTTTGAATCCATTATAATTAGGCCAAAGCACTTGTAGTGCTAAAAATTGTTTTTTATACTGCTGACAAATATGACTTTTGACAGCCAGAAAAATTAATGCAAAAGAATGGGGAACACCCCAAAAGCACTTGGAGTGCTAAATATTTTTTTTTAGACTGCTGACAAAATAGGACTTTTGACAGCCAGAAAAATTAATGCAAAAGAATGGGGAACACCCCAAAAGCACTTGGGAGTGCTAAATATTATTTTTTAACACTGCTGACAAATAGGACTTTTGACAGCCAGAAAAATTAATGCAAAAGATTGGGGGACACCCCAAAAGCACTTGGAGTGCCAGAAACTGAACAAAAACCCTCCTCTATACTCCTCTTACTGCTGTAACAACTGGTATTAAGATTAGAATGGTATTGAATAGAAACAATAATGTGTCCAATTACTGCTCTGTCCCTGCGCTGATATAGCCAGTGTGACCTAACCCTGCTTTCTCCCTCTGTCAAATGGCGATGGATTACTGTGGAGGCTGGTATTTATGCTTTTCAAATCTCGCGAGAACCGAGCTCAGAAATACGAATACGTCACGATGACGTTTTGCCTCGATTTCGATTCCGAGCGGGCGGGAGAGTACCGAGCGTGCTCGGCTCGGTACTCAGATAGGCTAAATTCATTTGAATTCGGATCTTGGGGAACCGAGCCCGCCCATCTCTTTTTAGAACTGCTAAGCAGGCCATGCTGGATGTCTGTAATTGGGCAGCACGGTAGCTAAGTGGTTAGCACTTCTGCCTCACAGCACTAGGGTCATGAGTTCAATTCCCGACCATGGCCTTATCTGTATGTTCTCCCCCTGTTTGTGTGGGTTTCCTCCAGGTGCTCCGGTTTCCCCTCTCACTCCAAAAACATACTAGTAGGTTAATTGGCTGCTATCAAATTGACCCTAGTCTCTGTGTGTGTGTGTGTGTGTGTGTGTTTAGACTGTAAGCTCCAATGGGGCAGGGACTGATGTGAATGAGTTCTCTGAACAGTGGTGCGGAATTAGTGGCGCTATATAAATAAATGAATGCAAAAGAATGGGGAACACCCCAAAAGCACTTGGAGTGCTAAATATTATTTTTTTAGACTGCTGACAAATAGGGCCACTAATTCCGCACCACTGTTCAGAGAACTCATTCACATCAGTCCCTGCCCCATTGGAGCTTACAGTCTACACACACACACAGACTAGGGTCAATTTGATAGCAGCCAATTAACCTACTAGTGTGTTTTTGGAGTGTAAGAGGAAACCGGAGCACCTGGAGGAAACCCACACAAACGGTGGGAGAACATACAGGTAAGGCCATGGTCGGTGATGATGATTGCAAAAGTAACGAAGGAAGCAAATCTGATCCTGTGCATTGTATTGGGGTCACAGCATGGTCCCCAATGTGGGTCTGTATTAGTGTATCAGCAATTTTACATTTTTTTTTCCATTTAAGTACAGGCTGTGACATCTGCCTACTGGGTAAATATCAAGAGTTCCTTATCATTCTGAAGGTTCTGCCCGCGTATGCATAGGTTATGGCTCTTAAAAGAGAATAAATTTATCTGATGTTACACCAATAAAAACTAACTAAAATCAACATGGATGACTATTCTAATTGCTTCTAAATTGTAAAGTCTTACATATATTATTTTTAAGACCCCACTCATCAATGGCCTCCACTGATCTTTACTTGATGTCCTTTGTTGCCTCAATAGGGATTGCTAACTGGGAAGGGACACTGTTTTACTGCCACTGTATTATACTGTTCCTTTGGAGGTTCTGGGACCACCATCACTGTTATTTTTACAATAGAAAATGTTGTGCATTGTTCAAGTACTGTTGTAGATACAATTCTGATGCGTAGATACAATGCAGGACTCCCCTAGAGCTTCCTGCGGAAAGATTTAGAGTTGGGAAGGGGGGGGGGGGGAGGGAAGATATCAGAAAACCAAACGGGTCTGATATATGTGCAATAATGCCTCAGCTAGGTTAGTGCCGGACACTCCATGTGTTCGGTCCCCATATCTGCTGCGCTGCCTGGAAGAGTGGTAGTTCTGCTACTGCTTTAACATACTATTTGTTATGACATGTGGTGACATGACATATGGGAAGTATGACATTTATGTGTGTTTTCAATCAGTGAAGTTCTGGAATTATATCACAGTGCTGCTATAGTAAGGTACACTTCAATAAGCTACTCCATTGTATTACTACAGTTTATTTAGTTTAATAGTGCTCCCCAACTATGACACAGTACTGCTGTTAACTGTCATGCAGGCATGTGATATATGTGTATATAAGACGTCAGTGCTCTGATGTTCATTAACCTTGATGAAGATACCACAAGGTATTGAAACTGGTTCCTTAACGATTATATCTTTATTAACCATTTTCTTTTCTAAAAACCAATATTTCATAAGAGGCAGTCTCCTCTCTATCTCACCCTCATCAAGTCCATTTTCAAGCTTTGTGATGTTTAATACATTTAGAGGCAGTGATGCAGGCTGATTAAACAGTTCAGCTTGCAGCGCGGAGTGATACGATTGCAGAGTCATCTGTTTTCAACATTTCCAGTTTGTTCCTCTCAGGTCACCAAAACCTTTTTAAATATCAAATTAATAATCAATTTATTGTAAAGTACCACAAGAGGGCAGACATCGCACAATGCAGAGCTTAGTCACATTTCTGCATTTAAGTAACTCATACATCCATCTTCTCTGCTCTCAAGCAGCTAATTGGTATATCTGAAGACAGTAAATAAATTCTGTTAGAAGGGGTATATAGAGAAACTCATTTACAAAGCTCACTGGTTGCGTAGCATGGTCCTCCCAGCCCACGTCATAGTCCATGCCTGCTTTCCTCTCTCAGATGAGATCTCTACAAATTAGGAAATGTGCCTAGGTTTGCAATTAGGCGGGAAAAAATGAAAAGTCGCTCTGTGCAATAATCTAAACGTCACATCAAAGTTCAACATCCAACCACTGTAGAAGCATCGCTTTTATAAATGAAATGTAATTTTTTCTAAATGATCGCTTGTCTTAGCCTCATTTATTGCTTAAATGAATGCCTTTTTTCTGTGTGACATTTCTGTGTGTTTGATGTTAATCATGATGGCCACTTGCAAATTACTGGTGAAGTAACCTGAACAAGGTAACATGGCATTTGAGTTAGAAACTTTAAGTCAGACTGCAGATACTATTGCTTGTAGTGAATAGCCATCCCTTATTTGTACTTTTTGCTGACTGTAATTGAGCAAATTCAATTAGTTTGTTTTTTATGTTTCTATTTATTTGTAGTGTTGTTTGGGGAAGTACCTGTGGGTAGTTCAGAATTACATTATTGGGAATCTGAGTTTCCCATTGATTGTTTTACCTGTCTGTAGAGTTAAGGTCACCACCTGTAATGTTTTAAGTAGAGATGCTCGGGCTTGGTTTTCTGAAAACCTAACCCATCTGAACTTAGGGGATCCGAGTAGGCTCATGAGCCGGCTCGGTACTTTCGCCTGTCCTCAGATCTGAATCGAGGCAAAACGTCATTGTTGCGTTGTCGGATCTCGCGGGCTTTGGATTCCATAAGTACATTCCTCCCCAGGAGACCCAGCACCATTGCTCACACAGAAACAGGGGTAGCAGTGTTCTTGTCACTCTCCAGTCTCCAGTGACATTGCTCATACAGAAACAGGAGGGGTAGCAGTGTTCTTGTCACTTGACAAAAATTGACTGGAAATGAATGTTATTGAGGTTAATAATAATGTGGGAACAAAAAAAGAGCCAAATTGTGATTTTAGCAAAAAAATAGGGTTCCTAAACCAAAGCACGGGGTCAGTGAACATCTCTAGTTTTAAGCTATATTTGTAAATTTAAGTCCGAACCAGTTCTGAGGTCTAGGTTTAGGACCTATACTCTTATTTGCATTATTATGCAAGTAATCCTCTGTCGTCATTATTTTGTTATTTATATTGGGCCTGATTCATGTTCTGATGTAAGTCCATTTGCATGCTGTATCTTGTGTGAAATTGTATGCAATTCATGTTTGAACACAAATGACACAGGGGTGGGAAGGGGGCAGACAGATGTAGGCAATGTACAATAAGGGCGTGCTGAGGGTGTGCCGATGCACATGTGCCCGATTCAAGTCCTGTGTTTCTCATAAATACGTCTGCTGTCAGCCGTATCACTTGCACAAGCTACAAGTGCTGACTGATAGTAATGACTGACACGGCATAGTCTTTGTTCTAAAAACCACACATATGCATTCCACTAGATAGCACAGAACATGCATATGCAAATGAGTTAGACTAGTGAAGTAGTGTATGTACAGTACTTTAAAAACGCACTTAAATCTGGTATATTTACGTCCATATTCAGCAAAGAGCGAATATGAAGCTACGTCTGTTGTTGAATACGGGTCTAAGTCTGCTCTGCTCTAACAGACAATACACTGCAGAATACGTCCAATAGATATTTGGAATATAAAATTCCAAAAAGACAGTGAGCTCAGAAAAAAAACAAAAAAACCTATTCACTTAATATCACCTGTACATAAAATGCATTTTTACAGTTGCTCCTGATTACAAACACACATTCTAGCATGCATATGTAACTGTCATCACTAGTAATTGTCACTTACACCTGCTTTGTAGCTGGTGCAAGTGGTACGACGAAAAAATATATACCTTAGAAATGCCCAAAGCTTGAATCTGGCACTGCTGCGTGCACTCGAGCTTGACTACCTGCATACTCCCATTCCTCTCCCAGTTCTGCCCATGAAATTGTAGGGAGCTTGGCGTGCCCATACTGTACATTGACTACGTGCATACTGCCAGTCCCCTCCCAGTTCTGCCCATGAAATTGTAGGCTATAGTAAAGGTCAATTTGTGCTAGAAGATTAATTGGGAGTTGCCACGTGCTCTGACATATGGTCTGGTTCTGGGCATGTGCAGAACGATTTTACGGAAAATACTGCACGTATCAGCATTTAGGTTCCTTAATGAATCAGGCCCTTAATGTATATATCAAAATATAAAACATATTTTTTTGAAATCCATATTTTTATTAATGATTATGCTGTTAAGAGTTGTTCATTTATTTTAGAAAATAACTTTTTATCTGTTATAATGTGACCTTTAAGTGAACAGACGCTTGTGCATAAACTGTAGTCTGTTCTGTCTGTCTGCATGTGGTAAGTAACGTTTAGGCAGAGTGTACTTGCACCCAGATTCCAATAAAAGCATATCTTGAGATACATTTGGATTTGAATATAGCGACTTCCATGCTCTTTTTTTTTAAAAAAAACAAGTTGTGTGTATGTTGCATCCGAAACATGAATCAAGCCCGTTGTGTACTTTGCAGATAAGTGCATGAATTTCTTACCTGTGCACATGTAGCAGATTATCTCACCATAATTTTCACTTTGATTTCACAACTTGCTTCTTTTATTTTTTCCTACTAATGTAACGTTGTTGGAGGACAGCCTTTCGAAATATCCTAAATACATACTTGCCAACTTTTTCTCGTTGGCTTCAGGGAGATAACGGGGGAGGTGCGGGGGCGGGGCTTGATAAATAGCATAATTTTGGCCCTTCCCCCTAAATGATTGTCACAATATTGTCCAATTACAACAGGGGGGGGCTAAGATGACACGATATTTGCATCATTAAGCCCCCCAACTTATCTATTGGGGGGGCGAGGAACGGGAGGTCACGCTGCTCTCCTGGGAGGTTCCCAGAAATGCGGGGGGTCTCGCGGACATTCCTGGGAGAGTAGGCAACTAAGCGTTAAATAAAATCAGCTAATGAATCTCTAGAGACTGAATTGTCTATTACATTTCTATCTCCATTACTGAAGTCATGTTGTCTTACCTGTCAGTCTTTAATTAAATCTTGGTCTCCATGAAAATGGCCACCTCCATAGGCATCAATACATGGACATAGGACACAATTTCTGAACTGTGTCATCATGCCACAGATGGCGAAGTCAACCACGTCTTGTACTGGCTCAGCTTCAAGGAGAATGCCAGACTCTTCAGGGAGTGAGAGAGATCACCCCTATTTCAGGGAGTCTCCCTGACATTCAGGAAGAGTTGGCAAGTATGCCTAAATATATCCTATATTGGGCCTGATTCCTTAAGTAAAGTAAGGCAAATAAAGGAGTACATTTTTTTCCTGGACAAACCATGTTACAATACAAGGGGTGCAAATTAGTTTATTATATTGCACAAAAGTTAAATACTGGCTGTTTTTTCATGTAACACACAAATACTTGATAGCTTTATTTTTGCACTGAAATTTAAGGTTGATCCAGGACATGCCCTAACCCAACTATAAATCTGTCCCCACATTTTACATTTAGCTCCCCCTCCAATGCAGCATGGTTTTGCCAAGGTGCAAAGTTACTCCTTTTTTTTTGCTTTACTTTCCTTAATGACTTAGGCCCGTAACTTCAAATCTAATAAATAAAAATAGTTTGAGCACTAAGATTCATAAGAGTGTTCTGACATTTCGTAATTTAAAAAATAAAAATAAATCTTAGTTTTGCCATTGATACTTTATAAAGCAACTAGCAGAAGTGACCTGACGGTTAGAAACCCAAGAAAGCCATGTACAGGATGAATAAGTGTATGTCTGTCTTCTCATTAGTTATGGCAGATGTATACTGTATGTTTTCTGCTTTATCCTGCATTTTCATCTCTGACTTAAGAAGGATCATCTGTTGCACAGGCATTTGTTCAGTTTGGACTTAAAAAGAAGATTTTGACAATCATTAAGATCCAGCTTTTGAGAGAAAGAGCTATGTATCCTGCACACATTTTAATATAGGGAGTAGAGTAAATGCAGAATTCCTAGAGGAGGGGGTTTCAAATGCCTGATTTCAGAAGAAAGCAATACATAAATAAATAAACTTTCCACAAACAGATATATGCAGCCCACTTCACTTGAGAGGGAGCCACGTAATTGGTCACTGGCAGCTGTTGCTGTATTAAAGTGAGAACAAGGGGAGCAGTGGTGGATTCAGGGGCGTGGGGGACCGGAAAACGTGCCCTACCTGTCATTACTTTCTGGCACCCTGCTTCTGCCTCCCTTCTCATTATAACGTCCAGACGCTGTCAGTGAGAAGCCACGCTGAGAGGAGCCACTGCCAGATGAAAAGAAGACAGAAAAATAGAAAACCTTAGGAAGGTAAGTGGAGAAAGGGATGAGGAAGGGGGCACAGTGTGGTGATAAAGAAGGGCCACAGTCAGGCCCGGACTGGGACTAAAAATCAGCCCTGGCATTTAAAATACAGAGGCCCACCCTAGTTCAAGCATGAAAGAAGCTGTGTGCCGCCGCGCAGCGGTGGCGCCGAAAAGGGCGTGACTACATTGTTTTGTGGGTGTGGCCAACATGGGGCATTGATACATACATTATAATAAAACATTACATTTATCACAGCCCCCCTCAGTGAAACACAGCCCCCCTCAGAGAAACACAGCCCCCTTCAGTGAAACACAGCCCCCCTCAGTGATACACAGCCCCCCTCAGTGAGACACACACAGGCCCCCCTCAGTGAGACACACACACGCCCCCCTCAGTGAGACACACACACGCCCCCCTCAGTGAGACACACACACACGCCCCCCTCAGTGAGACACACACAGGCCCCCCTCAGTGAGACACACACACGCCCCCCTCAGTGAGACACACACACGCCCCCCTCAGTGAGACACACACACGGCCCCCTCAGTGAGACACACACAGGCCCCCCTCAGTGATACACACACAAACCCCCCTCAGTGATATACACACACAGGCCCCCCTCAGTGATATACACACACAGGCCCCCCTCAGTGATACACACAGCCCCCCTCAGTGAGACACACACAGGCCCCCCTCAGTGAGACACACACACAGGCCCCCCTCAGTGATACACACACACGCCCCCCTCAGTGATACACAGGTCCCCCTCAGTGATATACACACACAGGCCCCCCTCAGTGATACACACACAAACCCCCCTCAGTGATATACACACACAGGCCCCCCTCAGTGATATACACACACAGGCCCCCCTCAGTGATACACACAGCCCCCCTCAGTGATACACACACACGCCCCCCTCAGTGATACACAGGTCCCCCTCAGTGATATACACACACAGGCCCCCCTCAGTGAAACACACACAGGCCCCCCTCAGTGATATACACACACAGCCCCCCCTCAGTGAAACACAGCCCCCAGCCCCAGTCAGTGAGACACACTTACCTTGTTGCTCGGCGGAGGGAGTTCAATGTGATGTGCGGCTGTTGCCAGTGATCACATGGGACGCGCAGCATGTGACAGGTGCCGTCACATGTGATTAATATCACATGACCGCACATCTCATTGAACTCCCTCTGCCGAGCAGCGCGCAGTGAGCTGCGCTGCTCGGCGGGCATGGTGCCCACCCGGATCGGCCCAACTAGCCATCGGCCCTTCTGGCATTTGCCAGAAGTGCCCGATGGCCAGTCCGGCCCTGGCCACAGTGATGAATAGGGGGACAGTGTGACGAAGGATGAGGAGCAGTGTGATTAAAAAGGGTAACCAGTGTGATGAAGGAGGGGAAGCAGTGTGATAGATGGTTCCGACTTAACAAAATTACATATTACAAAATAAGGTGCTGATTTAAAATGTTGATGACATGTTAACATCTACTGTGGTCTGCGATCATAATACCACCCTGCAATGGCAATACAAATAAGCTTGTAATAAAGTACACCCATCATCTACATGTACTGAATGCAGCCATTTTATGGGCTAAGCCAATAGTGCAGCTTATCTGTTCATGGCATGAAGTGCCATCATATTTTACTGATTTTCCTTGCTTGCACCAGCCTCTCAGCACTTCCCTTGCCTGCGCCAGCCTCTCTGCTCATTGCTTGCCTACACCAACCTCTCTGCTCTTCTCTTGCCTACACCAACCTCTCTGCTCTTCTCTTGCCTGCGCCAGCCTCTCTGCTCTTCCCTTGCCTGTGCCAGCCTCTCTGCTCTTCCCTTTCCTGCTCCAGTCTCTCTGCTCTTCCCTTTCCTGCTCCAGTCTCTCTGCTCATTGCTTACCTACACCAACCTCTCTGCTCTTCCCTTCCCTGTGCCAGCCTCTCTGCTCTCCTCTTGCCTGCGGCAGCCTCTCTGCTTTTTTAGTGGTTAATATTTTATTTAACTATACAAAATTTCTTTTTCATGACAATATATGTACAAAATTTCCATATTAGAACAAATTATTTAACACAATCAAATACTGTGGTCTATTGCATAGCACATACAATATATACTGTAACAAAGGGAGGCATTTTTCTGACAAGAGGCAGATAAAGTATACAAACAGAATAAAACATTTGCACAGTTATGCACCTAGGTGGAGATTAAACCAGGTAAAAACATATGTGTAGTTTGGAGTGTGTTAATTTACATGATTTACAAGCTGCTTCCTCTCAGCAAACAGACAGGGTGTGTCTTAGTCTAAACAGAGCCAGGGATGGGCGTTTCCTTTTAAAGGGAAGGTGGGTGTGTTACCTGCCCATCAAGCTAGGCCTGTGGGAGGAGTGTCAGGTATAAAACCCTGCTTGTTTCATTGTTCAGGGAGATCAATGCTGGGCTAGCTGGCTGATCTGGACAGAGAGCTGGACTATGTATAGTAAGCGTATAGGGTCTCCATAATTGCTGTGCAAGTATACGGTATCAAAATATTATTACCATCCTGACAATAAAGAACCATAAAAAGGAAGAAGTTGTTCGCGTGTGCTTCACCAGTAGCGGGCTCTTGCCACAATACATATATACATAATGAATCCATAGAAAAAATAACGTGGATGGAGATGATGCATCCAACCACTGCAATATGAATATGCTGTAAATGAATGGTGGATCGATTGAAATATTGCAATATGTACAGTTTCTATAGAGCAAGACTTAATTATTAAACATGTCTAAGGGTTTATATTACACTGGGGCTATGGCATCTGATTTCCATTTAAGCTCTCTACACAAAGAATACACTGTACTACCTCCTAAATACATTGTTGGCAGATTTACAACTTGCCAATCTAAGCATTGAAACTGGTAAAGTGACAGGGCTATCAAGGGAAACCTGAGTAATCTTATTGAGCTCAAACAGACCCTCTTACAGCTGACACAGCTGGGATATTGTATTTTAAATGACATCTGATTATTGTCTTGGCAAGAAATTAGATTTTGTAAAGTCAGATGCACTATATGAAGGTCAAAATCTATTATTTTGTCTATTTTGGCTTGTATAGCATTATTCTTTTAAAATGGTCTTCATATGGTTAGTAGTGGGCAACATTATTTTCTGTGTTTTTTTGTTGGCCTTAGGTCTCTCAAGGGGTCGCACTATAGTGTTCCAGAAAAGCATCAGATTAAAATATGCTCTGAATTATCAGAGCACCAAAAGGAAATAGTCCCACAGGCTAAGCAGTAAGTTAAATAGTTTTCTGTCCAAGTTGGTGAGAAAATAATCATAATCCAGTTATGCTTTCAGGGGCTGGCTGACAAATTTTACCCTGGGGGACAAGACTCAACTCAGCAGCCTATTAGGAACATTTTAAAGGAAAAAAATGCAGGTGGCCCAGTGACCAAGAGCGTGACCAGAGGCCAAGGTAGCCCACTATGGGAGTGCCCCAGGGGGCAGATGCCTCCTGCCCAGCCAGCGCCTGGGTGCTTTGGTTGTAGCTTGGTTTTGTCCTTGCCACTCTGCTGCTTTATTAATGAAGTTCATTCATGTCCCACATGGGGTCTATATGCAAGTAGAGAATCCGAAATACTGATTGCCAATAACTCTCTAGACAATCAGAGCAAAACCGCTGATTGGTTCGCTGTCTTTAGAGTCGTAACTCCATGGAGCAAATTGCTCGTTGTTTTTTATTTTTCCTAAATGATTGATGGAAGAAAGAAGATAATAAGAAGAAAATGGACTAGAAGGAAGATTACAAAGATGGGTATTGATAGAAGAATGTAAGATGAAAATGCCTATAAATAGGTGACCAGAGGATGAAGATCCCTAAGGATTTAGGAATGACATTAAGGTGGCAAACAGGGAAAGGTTGAGTCCTAATTCAAATTAAAATATTTTAAAATCGGTTTGTGGTTTTTAATATGTGGCATGGTGGGCCCTGGCTGTAGTTAATTTATACACCAACAACCTAAGTATCCTTTTAGATGGTCACTACTACACTCTTTCAATCTTACTACAGTTTTTGTCGGGCTTCATTTCAAGTGAACGCATGCTCAAGCTCATTTACATTCACAAGATGCGTCCACCTCAAAAACAGCAGTATTTGCACTAGGCATACATCAGGCATACAAGTCTGTAGTGCGTCTCCGCGTGTGACAGCCTCCCCCTTCCCTTCCTTTGTGGCCCGCCCATCTCTATTAGGAATATTATTACTATTTAGTGCTTGGGTGGATTGGAGGCTATTAATTAATTGTGGGACAATGTTGAGTCAGAAGAAAGACTATTCATTTAATGTGGTTACTTTTAATTTAATTTGGGGGCTGGTTGGGGGGGAATAGTCCTAGTTATTAAATGGGAGTCCTATTGACTTCATTTCAGGCATAGTTGGAGGTAGAGAGGTCTAATAATTAAATGTGGATGTTATTGATTCAATGGGGCTGGTTGGGGGGAAGAAGAACTATTTATGAAATGTGGATGTTACTGATTTATTGTCAGAGGAGGGCGGCTTAAAGTTTTAACTTGCTGCTCTGCTTTCTAGAAAGTAAATAGCACATATCTCCAAACATTGCAGGGTCAGGCCAAGCAGCAACTCAGTTTGAGACACCAGCTGTAGGTAGTCAAAGCTGCAAGAACAAGGAGAAGGTGTGACTGCCTACTTCCCCGATTCTGGTAGGACAGTCCTAATTTTGGAAAAAAATATATTGTGTGTACCGTTCTCACACTTTAGTCTTTTAATTGGTGACTTTGTCTGACCTTTGAACCATGTACATAATGCGGAAGTCTGAAGCAATAAGGATAAAATAAGGGCTTTAATTATCCAGCAATCACCACTTTTCTCATAAAGTAGAGACTTAAACAGGTAAAAAGTGGTGACAAAGACTATGAATACTTCAATCACATAGTTCAAGGACTGATTGGGGATTGCAGCATGATACAGAACTATTTCTATTGCAGACTTGTTACCTCTGCAAAATTTTAAGTGAATCCAATCGTATTGTCCCTTTTTCCCCTGTGTCAAGTTTACACTATTTTAAGGTTTTCTATGTAGATACAATCAAATTTATGTAAGACTGAAGAACATTTGTGGACATGTGTTGGCAACACTTTACACTATATAGATTTTTTTTATGGTACATGCATTTTCCATTTGGAGGAGGACAAAAGGACATAACTAAGTGATTGTAACACCAAACAAAAGGTGAGCGCCAACAATCACGTTATTTATTGAAGAAATAGTGATAATGGTACACATAGATTTTATATATACAGAAAGGCTCTCTATATTTTGTAGAAGTCACCAGAAGGCTCCCTTTATTGTGCAGTAGTTACTACAAAGCACTGGATAAAGTGATAGCCATGTCCTTTGCATGACCACACGCTCCGGTGGTGTGATGGCACCCACTGCGGCAGATTGGCAGTGCACACATTGTCCATCTCCGCTAATTGACCACGCCTAAAATATGTGGACACTTTCACAATTTTTCCAGGGCCACTTTAATTTCCCAAATTTACCCTATCAGTGGTAAATGCAAAGTACAATTATCCTATTTATACACGATGTAAATAATGTAATGGGGGGTAAATATACACAATAATTTTGTCTTGAATAATTAATAATTGCAAAAGTGGCATATTCAATATAAAATGTAATTAAACACAAATATAAATTAAATAAATATAAACATGTTGTTTTCCGCATTAAAAATCTAACATGAATCTTTTGAATCTTGGAGTTAAGTATTAATAACTAAGCTGGTTGGGTCAAAAAGAAATCAGCAAATCGGAAGCTGCTACATCGTTCTGCTTCATTATATCCTTTACAAGAGGAGGACATGACCAGATGGGAACAGGTGGCGAGAGTAGATGCGCCTGTGGCGAGACTGGTTCGCCAGACCACGCTACCCGTACCAGAAACGGCAGCCCTACAGGATTCGACCAATCGTAAGTTGAAAACTTTTTTGAAATCGGTCTTTACGGCTGCTGGTACAAACTTCAGACCGGCATTATCTTCGGCCTGGGTAGCAAGGGCTATGGAAGCCTGGGCTGGGCAGATAGAGTCCGCATTACAGGATTCGGAACTGCTCCCCCTGGCCATGCACCTTAAGGAGGCGGCAGGATATATATATGAGGCGGCCCAGAATTCAGCCTCCATATCATCTTTTATTTCTGCTACAGCAGTTGCAGCAAGAAGAACATTATGGTTAAGAGCCTGGGATGCGGATTTGGAGTCAAAAAGATCATTAGAATCCATTCCGTATATTAGTGGGATGCTATTTGGTCCAGAATTGGACTCCTGGATCTCACAGGCCTCGGGAGGTAGGAGTACGTCCTTGCCTGTGAATGCTCCTAGACCCAGAGTTCCAAGGTTTAGTTCTTTTAGACAGCCTTTTCGCGGTGGCGCGTCTGGCAGAGGCCAGACAGTCAGGTCAAGGGCTGCTGGAGGTAGGAGACAGTCGCTTAGAGGAAGGTCCTCCTTGTCCTCCACGGCAGCAAGGTCCTCTTCCGCCAAGCTGCCGGATAGACCGACAGCATGACTACCACCCTCCTCTGATAACAGAAGGTGGGGTGGGAGAACGGCTGCTGGGGTTTGCCCAGCAGTTGACAGAGTCCTTAGCAGACAGGTGGGTTCAGGGGATCATGAAAAGAGGTTACATGATAGAGTTGGTGGAGCCTGCTCCACACAGGTTTTTTTTAACCAGTTTACCCCGCTGTCCTCAAAAAAGACAGGCAATGTTCTCTTCTGTCGATTTGCTTCTTTTAAAGAAGGTTATTGTACAGGTTCCAGAGTACCAAAGAAGGGAGGGGTTTTACTCAAACCTATTCTTGGTACAGAAACCGGACGGTTCATTCAGACCAGTGCTGAACCTCAAGCAGCTAAATCTGCATCTGAGAGTAGATTCTTTCAGGATGGAATCCCTAAAATCTGTCATAGATGGCCTGGAGGCAGGCCAGTTCATGGCATCAATAGACATCAAGGATGCCTATCTTCATGTGCCAATCTGGGAGGGGCATCAGCCGCTCCTCAGATTCACGGTAAGCTCAGCTCACTATCAGTTCAGAGCTCTTCCGTTCGGGCTTGCCACAGCCCCAAGAGTATTCACAAAGATTATGGTGATTATGGCAGCACTTCTTCACTCCAAAGGGGTGCAGATTGTACCTTATTTGGACGATCTTCTAATCAAGGCGTCAACGGTTCAGTTGTTGGAACAACATCTTCTCCTTACGGTGAGGGTGCTGGAACAGCACGGTTGGCTCCTGAATGTAACAAAGTCACAAATGATCCCTTGTCAGAGAATGACATTTTTGGGACTAATAATGGACACTGCAGACAGCAGAGTTTTTCTTCCAGAGGACAAGATAAGGTCCTTGATGGAGTGGACAGACAGGGTTCTGGCACACAGGAGGCTGTCAGTACTCATGTGTATGAAGCTGCTAGGAAAGATGGTGGCATCTTTCGAGACGCTGCCATACGGAAGGATCCACTCCAGATGTCTTCAATGGGACATTCTGAGGAAGTGGTCGGGTCCTTCCTCTGTTTGGATCGCCAGTGGATGAGGTTATCTCTATAGACGAGAAAATCCCTCATCTGGTGGTTATTAAAGGACAACCTAATAAAGGGCAGAACCTTTGCCCCGTGGGCCTGGATCTT
Organism: Mixophyes fleayi; assembly: GCF_038048845.1. Classification (NCBI taxonomy): domain Eukaryota; kingdom Metazoa; phylum Chordata; class Amphibia; order Anura; family Limnodynastidae; genus Mixophyes; species Mixophyes fleayi. The sequence continues at coordinate 220,650,278 of NC_134404.1, forward strand.
AGTATCCACAGACGCCAGTCTGAGTGGTTGGGGGGCAGTGGTCCTTCACCTAAGGATGCAGGCTCTGTGGTCAGAGAGACAGTCGGTTCTTCCCATAAATGTGCTGGAACTTATGGCCATCCTGAAAGCACTGCAGATGGCTCAGGGTGTGTTACAGGGAAGGCCGGTTCTCATCCAGTCCAACAATGCCACGGCAGTGTCATACATAAACAGACAAGGGGGCACCTGGAGTGCAAGAGCGATGAGGGTCACGTTTCAGATTTTTGCCTGGGCAGAAAGAAACGTGCCTGCGCTGTCAGCGGTGTTTATCCCAGGGAAACAGAACGTACAAGCAGACTATCTAAGTCAGCACGAAGTTCTACCAGGGGAGTGAGCTCTACATCCGGAAGTATTCCAGTTGCTGGTGGACAAATGGGGACTTCCGGATCGAGACCTGATGACGTCAAGAGTCAACAGGAAAATCCCAGAGTTTTGCGCAAGAGCAAGGGGCCCACTGGCTGTGGAAGTGGACGTCCTAACAATGCCTTGGGACTTCAGGTTAGGATACCTGTTCCCCCCTATATCAATGATTCCCAGGGTCCTCCGAAGGGTCAGGCAGGGAGATTAACCAGTCATTCTGGTAGCTCCAGCCTGGCCACGAAGGGTATGGTTCCCAGAGATTCTTCTGGTAGCAGTAGGTCAAGGGGTTCGGTTGCCACTTCGAAGAGATCTGCTGACCCAGGAACCGTTCTTACATCAGGGTAGACCGGCTGAATTTTATGGCAAGGATTTTGAATCCAGTCTGTGGAGAGCCAGAGGGTTCTCTGTGAGTGTAGTAGACACTCTCCTAAGAGCCAGGAAGCCAGTTTCGGCTAGGATTTATCACCACATCTGGCATGTGTATATAAGGTGGTGTAAAAAAAAAATCCTTTTGTCTGGCTAGATTTCTAGCTTTTTTGCAGGGTGGCTTGGATGCGGGTCTCCGGTTGGGAACCTTAAAGGTTCAGGTGTCAGCATTGTCAGTGTATTTTCACTAGAGATGGTCACTGACCCCCGTGTTTTGGTTTTGTTTTTGGTTTTGGATCTGGATTACCTTTGTGTTTTGGTTTTGGTTTTGCAAAACCGCCCTTGCGTGTTTTGGTTTTGGTTTTGTTTGGTTTTGTTTTGCTATTTTTGAAAAAAATACAATTTTTTGGGTCTAAAATAACCTAATTTAGTGCTCCACCAGTTTCTTAGATAAGTGAGGTAATTCTAAAGCTAATAAATTATGAAAAAAACTGTTTAATCCCTGGTAGACCGTCCTTAATTCGAACACTTGTCTGCAAATTATACAGACAAACCTGGTTGTATACCTCCTCCATCTTTGATTATTGACAATGTAGCCATCATCTTTGGGTGTATATTATACCCTCCACTTGTAGTTGAATAAAAAAAAGCAGCCTGCACAGACTGTGGAACTAGAAAGTAAAATTAAATGGACCACGGTAGTTTGGTGGCTCTCTATGCCCCCCCCCCCCCCGCCCTCCACTTGTAGTTGAATATAAAAAAAGCAGCCTGCACAGACTGTGGAACTAGAAAGTAAAATTAAATGGACCGCGGTAGTTTGGTGGCTATCTATGCCCCCCCCCCGCCCTCCACTTGTAGTTGAATTAAAAAAAAGCAGCCTGCACAGACTGTGGAACTAGTAATTCGAATATACAAGGAAATGGACAAAGGCAGTTTGGTATCTGTCTGCATCAGACCCCCACCCCCCCCCCCCCACCCCCATCCACTTGTAGTAAAATGGAAAAAAAGCAGCCTGCATAGACTGTAGAACTAGAAATTTGAATATACAAAGAAATGGACAAAGGCAGTTTGGTATCTGTCTGCATCAGATCCCCTCCCCTAGGAGTAGAATAGAAAACTATTCAGCAGTTATATAATCTAGTATATAAATAGAAATTGAGAAAGGCAATTTGGTATCTGTCTGCATCATAATCATCAACATCCTCATTAGCGCCCTCGTCACATCCACAAATCTCCCCCTCATCTTCTTCTATTTTCAAAGTGGCATCCTCAATTTGTGTATCACCGGCTACACTCGGGCTGTTCAGGTACACATCAGCAGAACTGCTGAAAGAGCCCTTCTTTATGGGTACACTAACAGAATGCTCATGATTAGACATACCACTGTTGGATGGACTCTTCACAGGGATTGGTGTCATTTGTGAATCAGAGCAAACATTATTTTCTAATGCCTTACTGTCATCTTGCAGCTCGGCTTTGACGCGTAACAGTAGTTGTGCACCAATTGTAGGCTCCGTAACTTTTTGGGATCTGCCACTAATAGCCAAAGGTGAAGGCCTCATTCTCTCTTTGCCACTGCGTGTGTAGAATGGCAGGTTGGCAATTTTTTTTTTATCGGCACTTAACTTTTGCTCAGTAACACTTCTTTTTCGCTTCAACACAGTAATTTTTTGGGAGTTTTTGTTTTTTGGACTGATTTCGAAACACTGTGTAGTTTGACATCGCCTTGCCTAGATGACGTACTGGGAACACTAACATCAGGACTGGTGACAGAACCTGGTTGCTCATTCTGATCATATGTGGACTGCTTATAATCCATTCTGAGCGCAAAGCACTTGTAGTGGTAAAAATTATTTGGTAAGATACTGCTAACAAATATGACTTTTGACAGACAGAAATATTTATGCACAATTATGGGGGACACCCCAAAAGCACTGAGGAGTGGTAAAAATTATTTGGTAGATACTGCTGACAGATATGACTTTTGATAGCCAGAAATATTTATGCACAATTATGGGGGACACCCCAAAAGCACTGGGGAGTGCTAAAAATTATTTGGTAGATACTGCTGACAGATAAGACTTTTGACAGCCAGAAATATTTATGCACAATTATGGGGGACACCCCAAAAGCACTGGGGAGTGCCAAATATTAAAAAAAATAAAATAAACCTCTATCCTCCTCTCTTCTCTAGCGATTTTTGTTACAGCAATTGTAATAAGAATATTGTATTCTCTGTCCCTGCTCTAATCAGCCTGTGACTACACCCTGCTCTCTCCCTCTGTAAAATGGCGAGGAATTGCTGTGGAGGCGTGTATTTATAATCTTGAAGTATCGCGAGAACCGAGCCACGAGATCTGACGACGTCACGATGACATTCGGCCTCGATTTAGATTCGGAGCGGGCGGGAGAGTACCGAGCTACTCAGCTCGGTACTCGGATACCCAAAGTTCGGGTGGGTTCGGTTCTCGGGGAACCGGACCCGCCCATCTCTAATTTTCACAGACGGCTGGCGGAGATTCCGGATGTTAGAACTTTCTTGTAGGGAGTGCTTCACATCCAGCCACCCTACGTGCATCCTACGGATCCTTGGGATCTTAATTTGGTCCTGAACATGTTGCAGGAGCCTCCATTCGAACCACTTCGCTCAGCGGAATTGCGGTTCTTGACTTGGAAGGCAGTTTTCCTGCTGGCTATTGCCTCAGCTAGGAGGGTCTCCGAGCTAGGGGCCTTATCTTTTAAAGAACCTTATTTGATCTTTCATGAGGATAGGGCAGTTTTAAGGACTATTCCATCCTTCCTCCCTAAGGTGGTGTCGGGTTTCCATATTAATCAGGAAATAGTTGTTCCGGTATTCAGAGAGGATCCTCAGGTTACGGGAACAAAAGGAAGTAAATGTTTAGATGTCGTTAGGGCGTTGCGGATATATGTTCAGAGAACTGCAAATATACGTAAGACAGATTCTCTATTTGTGTTATTGATTTCGCTAGGCGAGGATGGCCTGCGTCTAAGCAATGAATTGCTAGGTGGCTTACCCTAGCAATTAGGGAGGCTTATGTCCGTACTAAGCGCTCTGTGCCGAAGCGTATTGTTGCCCATTCTACCAGTTCGGTTGAGGCGTCTTGGGCAGTGCGAAACGGGGCCTCAGCGAACCAGCTATGCAGGGCGGGCTACCTGGTCCTCGGTCCATACTTTCACAAAATTCTACCAATTTAATGTTTTTGCGTCTGAGGACGCCTCATTTGGCCGTAGTGCTCTACGTGCGGGGCAATCAGAACGGTCCCACCCATCAGAGGGACTGCTTTAGTAAGTCCCCATGGTTATCAGTGTCCCCCAGATGGATGAAAGAGAATTTATACTTACGATAAATCGGTTTCTCTGATTCCATCTGGGGGACACTGCTTTCCCCCCCCCTCTTTTCTGTGTTTTGTGTATCTTGGTTGATTGGCCTGTCCTCCTAGGGCTTTGTTAATCAAACTGAGTTCTGTGGGGAAGGGGCGGGGGCATATGCCTGTCAGCAGCAAAAGATTAACTATTTGGGTGCCAGACTCCTCTCTACCCTACTCTACCCCATGGTTAGCAGTGTCCCCCAGATGGAATCAGAGAAACCGATTTATCGTAAGTATAAATCCTCTTTTTTACGCAGTACAGAAATGCGTAGCTTACACATAAAAAAAAGTTTACATACTTCTAAATTAGCCCCCTTGTTGGCTAAGTGTCCAAACAAAACGTAGAATGATGGGGAAAAAAAACATGTAGTTTCATGTTATCATGTTACAGTATTAAATGTTAATCAGGGTGTCTTAAAAGCTAGATGAGCAATGCTCTCTCTTGAAATGGAAGAAGTCCAGATAGTTGTTTCATGATTTTTGGGGCCTCGAGTGGCAAAGTCATACCCGCTGCTGCACAGAAGGGCTAGGCTGCGGTCATCACAGAGGGGCTGCGGGTGCACACAGGGGCTGAATTGGGAGAGGACCAGATTCCACCAATCCGAGCACACCTAGGAAGGATTTCTGGGTAACCAGAAACCACCTTGCCCAGCAGTTGAATTAACCGAATTTTCTCAGAAACGTCCTCCCCGGAGGCTTGGAAGAGACGGAGCCGATTGCATCACATGAGTTCCGCTGAGCCTGGGCTGCATTGAGTTGAATGTACTGCCCGTGGAGTTGCCTTCCCAGCGTGTGTTTGAGGTGGCAATTTCAACAAGGGCTACTGAAGTTACATGCTAATAATTTTGCTTAGGTACAGCCATGAAAAGGAAATGAGTATGAGGAGCAGGTCTGCAGGTTTTTGCCAACCACATATTAGCCTGATGTGGAAGACAAGGGGGCACTACAAGCATATTAGCCTAGAGCGGCCTTAACCCTTAATCATGCACTGCCCACTCCATCTATTATAGAATAGACTTTGTGCTTCTGAATGTTTCACTCATGTCTTTTCCTAATGATGCAGAGACTATTCCAGCTGCATGGTCCAAAACACTATATGATTAACATCATGTAATCTTAATCTTCTATGTTTATTCTGCTTAGTATCTTAAAGTCTGGTCACATATAAACCTGGTACCAAAATTAAAATGGCACAACTAAGAAAACATGGAGGCTAAAATCTATATTTTAATGATAAATTTACTTTTTAGTATCTTTGTACAAGATTTTACCCTACCCTGTAGAGGCTCTTAAATAAAGGATACTGAACACGCTTTATTATTAAACCACACACGAGGCAGAATGAGCAGTACTGTGGACACACCAGCTTTTTATTATGTTAGCGCCAACAAGACCTCAGTGTTTAAAGAGGTGTCTTTAGATGCTCCAGATATTCCATTTACATGTCTCTTTTATTCTTTTTTTATACCTACTTATTATAAATAAATATTTTATCTTTCTACTTCATTCCACTATACTTTATACTTAATATTTTCCATCTCTTTATTCCCCTCATTACCTGTTCTCTCTCTTCAATGCTATTTGTTATACCATACTCTCTACTCCCTCTCTACCTTGGCTCTTCCTCCACCGAATTGCTGCCTTTTTAGGGACTCATCATTTTGAAAGCTCCACCCTACAGCAACCACACGGAGCCCAACTTCACCATAGAAATCCATCTACAAGGCATCACACACAGCGCTCCACTGCGACAAACAACTAAGTATAAAAAAACTTGTCTAAATAGGGGAGGACACTTTGCTGTTAGTACACACACACACACACACACACACACACACACACACACACACACACACTAGCTGCTACTACAGCTAAGCGCATTAGTACATCCATAACCTCTATAACTGAAGGGAAACTAGAGTGTTTTAATGCCCCTATCTGATCATCCATATAGACCAAGCTAGTTTAAATCACCTTAGCTAGACATTTGACAACTATTGCACGGTCTGTCCACCTTTTCCAACATGATAATACTTATTCTGCATATATTTGTGCGTGCGATATGGCAAAATGAAAAAGCTGAAAGAAAAGCCTAAAGACGATGGGTATTATCTATGCTTATACTCAGCTAGCATAAGGCTTTCTTTGAAGGAACGTTACAGTACATGAATGGTTAACCTCTGATGAAATGTGCAGAGAGAAGACATAAACACAGAGTGGTGAGATAACAGTAACATACCTAAGTAAGGGAAACAGACTGAAATTATTTTAATGCTACAAAAAATCCATGCAGTATGTCCTCTTGGAAATAAATTAAAGGTATTTTTAAATGTTTTTAATAACAGTTATTGTTTATTAAATAATCTGTGTTGAGGCATAATACATCGTATTTAACTGGAGCTGTCATCACAAGTTTAAACTATCTTTATGTCTATAAAACATCAGATATGTTTTGTAACCTAATCTAAGCCTGCTAGTTTTATATTGAGATTTTTTTTGTCAAATCTACTTCTTTTTGGAAGTTCATACTTTGCACAGTGAGGAGAGATATTGTGTGGGCTGAACCAATATTCATGTAGCCTATAAATTAACTGGGAATCTTGAGCGTTTCTCAGGAAGAAAATGTTTGGGTGCTCCTAGTATAATAGGTTAGACTTGACTGTCAAACAGAGAATATACAAACAAATGTACTTACATTGGTAAGATGGATAAACCTCTGGAGCTTCATGTGCTTGCTCCAGAAACAGGGAATCAAGTAGGTATTGGAACGACTGCACTTTTTGGAACTGCATAGTTTTCTTGGGAATTGTTTTGAAAAGCATCAAAAAAAGATGAAAAAGACAGGGCACCAATAGTGGCCAAATCATCTACAAACACTTTGAAGAGGTATGAGATGTGGGAAAATTAAACTCACCTTTGATTTTGGCTGGAAATGACATATGTCAAACACCAGCTATCATGGTTTATATATATTATATTCCAGTCCCCTATACGGTGGTTTGAGTTGTAGTGCTGCTGAAGTAGATCGATGTACTAACAGTCAATGGATGAAAAAAAATACTCTTTTAGCAGATACATAAATGATAAAACAGACTCTTCAAACATCTGCTAGACCTCCTTGTCAGGAGGATTACTAACAAGAAGATTACATTTTTGACTAAAAAAAAATGTAATAAATTAAAAAGAAATAATTTAATACAGTAAACCACCCCATACCTCATGACCTGCTATACATTCTATAAACATAAGAATTGAAATAGATGCTAAAGCACTCGCTTGCTACTAGATGACATGTTTAACAATAGCGTTTCTGATTCACATTTAAAATAAAATTGACAACTTGAAAAATCAAGGTAAGAGAATCAACAGCCTTGAAGATTTTTGACTTTATATAGCCAGAACCATATAGATTGGCATTGTGTAGAGCAAACTTGGTTCCCATGGCATTGACTTTTTTATGAAGGATGATTTTTTGTCTTCAAATATAAAAAGTCTGTTAAAATTAGAGATGGTCACTGACCCCCGTGTTTTGGTTTTGGATTCGGTTTTGGATCTGGATTACCGTCGTGTTTTGGTTTTGGTTTTGGTTTTGCAAAACCTCCATTGCGTGTTTTGGTTTTGGTTTTGGTTTTGTTTGGTTTTGTTTTGCTATTTTTTGGGAAAATCCATGTTTTTGGGCCTAAATTAACCCAATTTAGTGCTCCAACTGTTTTAGAGACAAGTAATCTAATTGTTGAGGTAATAAATCATCCCAAAAAACAGTTTAATTCTTCGTTGGTAGGCCTATTCTACACACAAAACAGATTGTCTTCCTCTCCATCTATGCATATTGGCAATGCAGCCATCGTCTTTGAATGTATATTACACCCTACACTTATAGTTAAATATGTAAAGAAATGGAAAAAGCCAGTTTGGTTTCTGTCTCTCAAGGCCCCCCTCCACTTGTATAAAATACCAAAAAATTCAGCCATTATAGACTGTACAATATTAATTGACATGGAGAAAGCCAGTTTGGTTTCTGTCTCTCTAGGCCCCCCTCCACTTGTATAAAATACTAAAAAATTCAGCCATTATAGACTGTACAATATTAATTGACATGGAGAAAGCCAGTTTGGTTTCTGTCTCTCTAGGCCCCCCTCCACTTGTATAAAATACTAAAAAATTCAGCCATTATAGACTGTACAATATTAATTGACATGGAGAAAGCCAGTTTGGTTTCTGTCTCTCTAGGCCCCCCTCCACTTGTATAAAATACTAAAAAATTCAGCCATTATAGACTGTACAATATTAATTGACATGGAGAAAGCCAGTTTGGTTTCTGTCTCTCTAGGCCCCCCTCCACTTGTATAAAATACTAAAAAATTCAGCCATTATAGACTGTACAATATTAATTGACATGGAGAAAGACAGTTTGGTTTCTGTCTCTCTAGGCCCCCCTCCACTTGTATAAAATACTAAAAAATTCAGCCATTATAGACTGTACAATATTAATTGACATGGAGAAAGCCAGTTTGGTTTCTGTCTCTCTAGGCCCCCCTCCACTTGTATAAAATACTAAAAAATTCAGCCATTATAGACTGTACAATATTATGAAAAATGGACAAAGCCAGTTTAGGGTCACTCTGTCTATGACACCCTACCCTTAAGGATAAATTGCCCTAACAGCAGCCTTTCAAGATGGTATGTGATATGGAAATGCCACAAGTCCCTTTCCTCTTTGGGGGTAGATTGCACCCTACACTTACATAGAAAGTTTTAAAAAGATGTTATCGGCATCATCTTCAGCTTCATCCTCACCCTCATCAGTGTTATCGTCATCATCACAGACTATCAATTCATCGCCGCTTGAATCCGCCATTAGAGAACAGTCAGTGCTTGCATGTCTTGGATGGTGAAGGCCTTCCTCGTGGAAGATGTAGTTCATTTTTATAAACATCATTTTCTCCACATTTTTGGGAAGTAACCTTCTACGGCGATCACTGACTAAGTTCCCTGCTGTGCTGAACACTCGTTCAGAGTACACACTGGAGGGTGGGCAGCTTAGGTATTGCAAAGCAAGTTTGTACATGGGTTTCCAAATAGCTTGCTTTTCTTCCCAGTAAGGAAAGGGACTGTCTGACATTTCCATATCAACTACCTCTTGAAAGTAATCCTCCACCATCCTTTGCATGTTTATACTCATATTGGATGGACTTATGGGCAAAGTGACACTTTGTTTTGAAAAATCCTTCAAACCAGCCCAGATGTTAAATTGTTCTCGTCTGCCCCCTGTGTCTTCCCTGCTTCTTTTTTGGAAATTTAATTTTTTACGAGCAACAGCTTGAGAAAGTGAAGGAGGACACGTCGTCAAGCCGAGGCCCAGTTCAGCGGCCAACTTGCTGAGCAATAGCTCCTTGCAAAAGTTCACATCTCGCTCATTTACAAGTAAAGACTCAATGTAGGTTTTAAACCTTGGATCAAGCACAGTGGCCAAAACGTACTGATCCGAGTTCAAGATCTTAATAACTCGAGGATCATTGTGAAGCGAATTAAGTACTTGATCGACAAGGCCAACATACTTTGCTGAATTGCTTGCTTTCAGCTCCTCCTTCATTTTCTCAAGCTGCTTTTCCAATAGTCTAATTAAAGGAATGACTTGGCTCAAACTAGCAGAGTCTGCACTGACCTCACATGTCACAACTTCAAATGGTTTCAGCACCTTGCACAGCACTGAAAGGATTCCCCACTGTGCAAGAGTGAAATACATCCCCCCTCCTTTCCCAATGTCATGACTTGTGCAATATGCTTGGATGGCTTTGCGCTGTTCCTCCATCCTCTGAAGCATGTACAGGGTGGAATTCCACCGAGTTACCACCTCTTGCTTAAGTTGGTGGCAGGGCAAGTTAAACTGCTCTTGGAGCTGCTGTAATCTCCTACATGCTGTGGCTGAATGCCTGAAATGGCCTGAAATTTTACGGGCCACCGAAAGCATCTCCTGCACCTCACGGTTGTTTCGTAGGAAGCTCTGCACCACCAAGTTGATGGTGTGAGCAAAACAGGGAATATGTTGGAAATCACCCAGCTGTAATGCTCGCACTATATTGTTGGCGTTATCTGAAATGACATACCCTGGGGAGAGTCCGAGTGGTATAAGCCATGCATCAATCACATCTCTCAGTTTGCGTAACAAATTGTCAGCCGTATGCCTGTTAGTGAAGCCGGTGATACAAAGAGTGGCCTGCCTGTGACAAATGTTACGTAGTGGTGTACATGCTGCTGCTGTTCCTGCTGGTGAAGGTGAATGACCAACCCAGTGGGCTGTCACAGTCATATAGTCTTTGGTTTGGCCACTTCCACTTGTCCACATATCTGTGGTTAAGTGAACAGTGGGCAGAATGGCATTTTTCAGCGCAATCTCTACATTTTTACACACTTTTTGGTATAGTTGTGGAATAGCTTTACGGGAGAAATGGTGTCGCGATGGAATTCTGTAACGCGGACACAAAACCTCAATTAACTGTGAAAAACCAGCTGCGTTTATGGTGGAGATTGGACGCAGATCTAACACTAACATTGCAGCCATGGCGTCTGTGATTCGCTTGGCGACTGGGTGACTGCTGTCATATTTGCTTCCCCTCGCAAAGGATTGTTTCACAGTTAATTGCTGAAATGTAGGACTGCTCATTTTATTCACCTGCCTCTGGGATGACGATTCACCCCCAGCAGCAGCAACAGCAGCAGCAGGACTAACGCTTTCTTCAGAGGAATCAATAATAGTGCCGGAGTCATCCAGCCTTAAGTGGGATGCCGGGCTAACTCCGAGCGCTACTGAGGATATTGATGAGGATGGTGTGGTGGGTGTATTTTGTGGCCGTCGGTATGTCGGTGAGCGGAGGGTCTTAGCTGATGAGGGAGTGCTTGTATTCTTTTGGGAAGAACTTTCAGCTTTTCCCAACACTTTGCCATGAACTCTCGTTAAATGGCGTAACATAGACGAGGTTCCAAGATGGTTAAGGTCCCTCCCTCGACTGACTGTGGCTTCACATACACTACAAATGGCTATACAATTGTTGTCTGGATTTGGGTAGAAATAATTCCACACATAAGAAGTGGATTTTTTTGTTTTATGCCCAGGCATGACAATGGCCTTTTTCTTGTCACGTGCCAGAACTGCTGCCACTGGTGCAGGACTTACACAAACAACCTCATCCTCATCAACATCCTCATTAGCGCCCTCGTCGCCTACACAAATCTCCCCCTCATCCTCTTCTAATTCCAAAGTGGCATCCTCAATTTGGGTATCACCGGCTACACTCGGGCTATTAAGGCACACATCAGCAGAATGCTCACGATTAGACATCCCACTGTTGGATGGACTCTCCACAGGGATTGTTGTCATTTGTGAATCAGAGCAAATATTCTCCTGTAATGCCTCACTGGTATCTTGCAGCTCAGCTTTGACGCGTAACAGTAGTTGTGCACCAATTGTAGGCTGGGTAACTTTTTGGGATCTGCCACTAATAGCCAAAGGTGAAGGCCTCATTCTCTCTTTGCCACTGCGTGTGTAGAATGGCATGCTTGCAATTTTTTTTTTATCGTCACTTAACTTTTGCTCAGTTACACTTCGTTTTCGCTTCAATACAGTAAATTTTTTTTTGGTTTTTGTTTTTTGCACTAATTTGAAAACACTCTGTTGTTTGACATCGCCTTGGCCAGATGACGTACTGGGAACACTAACATCAGGACTGGTGACAGAACCTGGTTGCTCATTTAGATCATATGTGGACTGCTTTGAATCCATTGCGTAGATACTGCTGACAGATATGACTTTTGACAGCCAGAAATATTAATGCACAATTAGGGAGGACACCCCAAAAACACTGAGGAGTGCTAAAATTTATTGAGTAGATACTGCTGACAGATATGACTTTTGACAGCCAGAAATATTAATGCACAATTAGAGAGGACACCCCAAAAACACTGAGGAGTGCTTAAAATTATTGAGTAGATACTGCTGACAGATATGACTTTTGACAGCCAGAAATATTAATGCACAATTAGAGAGGACACCCCAAAAACACTGAGGAGTGCTTAAAATTATTGAGTAGATACTGCTGACAGATATGACTTTTGACAGCCAGAAATATTAATGCACAATTAGAGAGGACACCCCAAAAACACTGAGGAGTGCTAACATTTATTGAGTAGATACTGCTGACAGATATGACTTTTGACAGCCAGAAATATTAATGCACAATTAGGGAGGACACCCCAAAAACACAGAGGAGTGCTAAAATTTATTGAGTAGATACTGCTGACAGATATGACTTTTGACAGCCAGAAATATTAATGCACAATTAGAGAGGACACCCCAAAAACACTGAGGAGTGCTTAAAATTATTGAGTAGATACTGCTGACAGATATGACTTTTGACAGCCAGAAATATTAATGCACAATTAGAGAGGACACCCCAAAAACACTGAGGAGTGCTTAAAATTATTGAGTAGATACTGCTGACAGATATGACTTTTGACAGCCAGAAATATTAATGCACAATTAGAGAGGACACCCCAAAAACACTGAGGAGTGCTAACATTTATTGAGTAGATACTGCTGACAGATATGACTTTTGACAGCCAGAAATATTAATGCACAATTAGGGAGGACACCCCAAAAACACAGAGGAGTGCTAAAATTTATTGAGTAGATACTGCTGACAGATATGACTTTTGACAGCCAGAAATATTAATGCACAATTAGAGAGGACACCCCAAAAACACTGAGGAGTGCTAACATTTATTGAGTAGATACTGCTGACAGATATGACTTTTGACAGCCAGAAATATTAATGCACAATTATGGGGGACAACCCAAAAGCGCTGGGGAGTGCCAAATATGAAGAAAAAATAATAAACCTCTATCCTCCTCTCTGCACTAGCGATTTTGGTTAGAGCAATTGCAAGAACAATATTGTATTCTTTCTCTGTCCCTGCTCTAATTAGCCTATGACTACACCCTGCTCTCTCCCTCTGTCAAATGGCGATGGATTGCTGTGGAGGCGTGTATTTATAAAGTTGAAGTATCGCGAGAACCGAGTCCCGAGATCCGACGACGTCACAATGACGTTCGGCCTCGATTTGGATTCGGAATTGGCGGGAGAGTACCGAGCTGCTCAGCTCGGTACTCGGATACCCAAAGTTCGGGTGGGTTCGGTTCTCGGAGAACCGGACCCGCCCATCTCTAGTTAAAATGAACTTGATTAATATGCAAGATCCACTTGTTTAAATGACATTAGATGATCATATCTTAAGAAATGTCCAATTGCTTTTCAACCTAGGCAATGGCTTATGTTAAAGTGTGGTGAAGATACATCTCGAGTTAGTCTGATACAGTTAGGTTTAGTAAATGTGAAGTACTTAAAAGGTATGAAGGTAAGTGAATGACATGTTTGTATAGATATACAGTATATCAACAACATGTGAGAGATTACTTGTCAAGGAGTTAATACCATAAATTATTGGATGTCCTGGGGGCTTAGTGTTAGATTTATGGATTTTTGAAAGATAGTAGAAAATGCACTGGAGAGGTGATTGATCAAAATTACAATTTTATTAGCAATAAAATGCTGATGATGTGTGGAGAAGGTAGGTAGATCTTGTCACAAATCCTAATAATTTATCTCTCACCTTCTTGAATATTATCAGATAACAATGCCCCCCTCCTTATCCACTGGCTTATTTGTTTGTTTTTCAATGTTAATCAAGCTTTGTATTCCCTAAACATCAGGTTTCTCTACTATTATGTATTAATAGATCAATATTGTATTAATCTATTAACCCATCAACTGTTACTACTACATCTATTTACTTCAGCCATATTACAACTCAAATCACTGTAGAGGTCAGAAATATAATATCCCCTTAAGATTGATTTCTTGTGAGTCAACATGAAAGGTATGTTTAAATATCCAACATCTCATCCCCACCCCTTACGATGATGACTGATGGTTTTTATGATATGTGTGTATAGAAACATTTTTTATGGGCTAATGTGCCCCGTATATAAATGTAAAAATATTTCCAAGAAACAATGTAAACATATAAAAGCACATGGCTGTAAGCCCTGAGGTTACTGCTTTACATCCTTTGTATGTCCATTAATAATACAAATTTCTTAAATGAGTATCACTAAGTGACAATTTTAAGTGAAGTAAATGCAAAAAATATCCGTGTTCATTACATGTGTTAGCAATCTCCTTTATTTGGTTAAAGCTGGAGTTATTCATAAAATTGTACAATTGCAGTAAACAGGGAGTTTACTTTGTCAGAGTTCTACAATTAATGGAGTAGCCACTTTAACACAACTGTTCTCAGTTTGTAAAAGAATGATACTGGAGTCATGCTTGTAAAGACAATTCTCTTCATTTTCCGGTCTCCAGGCATAAAAAAAGATTGTAAGTTTTATGGTTCATAGATGCTGTGATAATCTGTGCACTACGTCATACAATATCCATACTATATAAGAATAAATAAAACATATGTATAAAATTGGTGCAATCCTTACAATTATATCTATATATGTGCTAAATTGCACAGCCAATATTAAAGACAAAATGACTCTTTTACTAATAATGCATTTAGGTTTAAAAATTTGCACTGAATCAGAGCAACCAGATACATTCTCTAACATGCACTAGACAGTTAAATAGTAATTACTGATTGGTTGCAACAAATTTTGCATCTAAATGCAGTGATAGTAAATGATCTCTCATGTATGCAGAGCCGGTATGGTTGCAGTAGGCCAGCATAAATATTTCAACCTGCTAAAATTGTCTTCTTATTCATGTTGTTGTGATCTTTATACAATATAAAACATTATATTTGTCAGTTTGTGCAATTTATTTTGTAAAAAGCCCTTACATTGGAAGCTGCTAAATATTTTCTTTGTTCTTGGACTTCTAGGTCCAGCCGAAGTCCTCTTGCAAAGTCTACTATACATTCCGAGGTCTTAACATTATTTGCTAGATCTCCGAGGTCTTTCTTCATATGGAGGCACTGGGTCCTGATAGATACTGATACAGGAGTCACTAGATGTTTTCAGGATGGCCTCCTCATAAGGAGGAGGCAAGCATATGGTTAGAAATGAGGCATCTGGTACCAGTGTACAGTACTGAAAAGGCTCTGTGCTCCAGGGCATGTTGGAGAAGAAGTCCATTTCTCTATCTGGAGCATTCTCCTGGAGACTTATGGCAAAGATTTGGCCCTGTGGGATCTTACGTCGGCACCTCCGATAGAGGAACAGTACAAAGAACCCTATAACCAGCAATGCTGTTGTAGGAAGTATGATGCACAAGAAAGGCTGTAAGTCTTCTTTGGTGGAATTGATTTGATTGGGATGCTTGCTCTGCATAAGGAAAATAGGATACACATTCATTTTACAAAATAATATAAATATAAGTTAACAATATAGAGAAAATGCAATATATCGACTCAACACAACATACACCACAATGTGCATCCTTATAACACAAATGCTGTATTTAGATAAAACATTATTCAACATTTGTCGCATTATACATGTTAAAGCAAACAGCTCTTTTTTAAGTTCCATTTTTTACAGTTCTATGTTCTCCCCGTGTTTGTGTGGGTTTCCTCTTTGTGCTCTGGTTACCTCCCACACTCCAAAAACATACTAATCGGTTAATTGGCTGCTATTACATTCACCTTAGTCTCTCTCGGTCTGTGTGTGTGTGTGTGCGTAAGGAAATTTACACTGTATGGTGTAGGGACTGATGTGAGTGAGTTCTCTGTACAGAGCTGCGTAATTAATGGCGCTATATAAATAGCTGATGATGAATTCAGAAATAATTGAAAAATTATCATTATATCATATAATTGTAATCTATCTATTTATATATCTATCTAGTTCAAAACTGTTGTTGGTCTAGAAGTAGTGAAGAGTAAAGTATGTTTTGTAGGCTTTCATAAAGATTCTTAGAGGATTGTCACAAAAGATGTTTGTTAAAAAAAACAACAAATATAATAGATATAATTTAATTGTCAACTATAGCAGGATTGAAAATCAGAACAGCTATCTATAACAGGAATCCAACACAAAGTATTAACATAAAAGTGATTGTGTAATAAACTAAAAGTTTGGTTTTTATGTTGATTTGAGATTATGTCCTATTACCTGACAATTTAAATGGGGTATAACAGAAGCAAGGTTTGTGATAAAAGGCAGTGAAACCATGAGGACCTGAATATGAAATTTTGAAATAGTATAGAGAGTATAGTAGTATAAAGAGTTTTGATAAATTAATGCTGGAAAAAAGGATGATGATGACTCTATAGTCACAGAATGTGGTTCGCTATAAAAACGGAGTTAGAGGACTTTGTTCCACCCTGGAAATTAAAGAAATGGTAGATACCAAGAGATTTTGGGATTATTGATTTTATAAACTTTTTTTTAATCTCGGGTATATTTACTTCATTAAACACAATGTTTGTTTCAGCTCTTTTAAGATGTGTCAAAAGGAGCATCAATCCCTAAAGGAACAATGTGTTTTGTTTGAAAACACTTACCTTCTACATGTATAGCATTATACACTACAGTCTGTTCCTTCAGCACAGATGCTATGCTTAGATCTTGGCTCTTGTAATAAAAAATATAATGTTTTTACTATGTGACTTTCTATTGTACCTACCAACACAATTATGTAATATATTTACATTGTACCTATTCAGTTAACTAGCACACATCTCTATGGGAAATTTTGTACTATGTGTTTAGTCTTTAGTCCAAGGAAACACATTTCCTAATCCGGTTTCTAAAAAGTTGAATGTATTATCATTGTTTAATATATAAATAAGTTGACATCATAGTTTTTCAGAGGAGACTCACATCAGTTCTCTGTTGTGTTAGGGAAAAAGTTGGCTTCCCACTTTCCTCCATTCCCCTCCTCATTTCCAAGAGTGCGCTAATAATGAGGCAACCTGAGGCAGCTGACTTAGGCAGCAAGTTTTCTGGGGCATCAGAACGAAGGGAATTAATGTAAATATTTTCTTGATGCAGAAATTTAGCATACACACTAGGAGCCTAATTAATTAAGGAAAAAAATGCAAAAAAATGAGAGTTTTTTCCTGGACAAAACCATGTTACAACACAAGGAGTGCACATTAGTTTATTATTTTGCACATAAGATAAATACTGTCTGTTTTTTTCATGTAACATACAAATGTTTATAGCATTATTTGTACATTGACATTTAAAGTTGATCTAGAACATGCCTCACCCCAACCATAAATCTGCCATCACATTTTAAATTTGCCTCCCCCTCCAATGCAACATGGTTTTGCCAAGGTGCAAAGTTACTCACTTTTTTGCTTTACTTCCCTTAATAAATCAGGTCCAAGGTGGCCACCTAATTAGCTATACCAGTACACCTGCTCATTAATGCCAAAATCTAATCAGCCAATTATGTGGCAATGTATAAAAACATGCAGACATGGTGAAGAGATTCAGTTGTTCAGAACACCACCACAACTGGGAAGTAATGTGATTTACAGGACTTGACTATGGAATAATTATTTGTCCCAGACGGTTGGTTAGAGTATGTTGAGTACAGTATCTGCTGCTCTCCTGGGATTTTGATGAACAACAGTCTCCAGAGTTTACTGAGAATTGTGCACAACAATAAAAACAATCAGTGAATAGCAGATTTGTGGGTAAAAACACCTTGTTAATGAAAAAGGTCAGATGGGAATGTCCAGAATGGTCCAAGATGACAGGAAGGCGACAATAACTCAAATAACCATGTGTTACAACAGTAGTATGTAGAAGAGCATCTCTGATTGCACAGTACATATTTAAGAGTAAATGGACTACAGCAGCAGAAGACCACACTGGGTTCCAATTCTGTCAGCTAAGAACAGGAAACAGAGGCTACAGTGGGCACATGCTCACCTACACTGGCCAGGTGAAGATAAGAAAAATGTCAAGTCTCACAAATCTAGATCTATGCTGGAATATGCAGATGGGTTCAGGGTCAGAATTTGGTGTAAATAACATGAATCCATGGATCCATCCTGCTTTGTGTTAATCGTGCAGGCTGAAGGTGGTCATGTAATGGTGTGGGGAATGGTTTCTTGGCACACATTAGGCTCCTTAAAACTAAATGAGCATCATTTTAATGCCACAGCCTACTTGACTATTGTTGCTGATCATGTACATTGTTTACCACAAACATGACAATTAATTCAGTGTATGCCAATCAGTGTATGCCAATCAACTTGCCGGAAATCGGCGACTTTGCATTGAAAATTTAAAGTGGCGATGGCTTGTAAAGACAATCTTGCCTTTACAAGCCATCGCCGCTTTAAATTTTACCTGAAAAGTCGCCGATTTCCGGTGAGTTGAAAAAATCGGAGGATGATACATTTACCCCCAGGTCTCAATTCTATACAGCACCTTTGGGGTGTGGTAGAAAGTGAGATTCACAGCATGAATGTGTAATCTGTAACACTTGCATGATGCTATCATGTCAACATAGGCTAGAATCTGTAAGGAATGTTTCCAGCACTTTGTTGAATCCATGCCACAAAATATTCAGGTTGATCTGGAGGTTAAGGGGGATCCTATCCACTAATAGAAAGGTGTACCTAATAAAGTGGTCACTGAGTGTATGTATCTTGTTTGTAGATCTAAAAATTAATTATTAAAACTTACAATATTTATTTTTAGTTGTAACATGTACACACTGTCATATTTGCTTTAAAAAAAAAACAACAAGTTTGATTGTCAGTGAAACAAAATGTCAATTGCAAAGGTATCTGACGCCCGACTGTTAACCAGTGGTTTTACTTGCATTCGGGAGTTCTTTGTAGGTCACTCAATAGACCTCAATGCATTTAACTTGCAAGATAACAGAGCTGCAATACAGCATTAACACAAACCCAATGCAAGTGGGTTTGCTGACATTGGAAGCAATGGCATTAAAATGCTAGTAAATGCATGTAATTAAATGCCAGTGGTTATGAGGCTTACATTTTACACATCATATACAAATGTATGGTAGATTAAATAAGATAAGAAGTGTGCCATTTCTTTTGTCACTTCATGCAGCAGAATGGCTAGGCATATTGAGGCATGCTCAGATCATGATACTTCCCCTGTTACATGCAGTCCTCACTAACAATAACTCAATTGGACAGATCAGGACTTCATGGAGTATTTCAGGAGATGAGTCTGCTGATCTTGTAGGAGGCAGTGACATATCTACTTGTGGGACTGTTAGTAAGGAGGACATGGCTTCATGGGACAGGGCAGTGTGATGATGTGAGGGGGGAAAACAGGTCAACAGGATAGCAACACTTGCACAATAAGTCTGAAGACATATCAGTACAGGATGTCCTCACACAGATAACATGGGTGCCCCGAAACTCACTGTGCATAAGGACCAAAGGGGTATCGCAAAAGACAGCCAAAAAGTATTGCAGTGTATAAGTAAAACTTTTATGAAATCTTCATCTACTCATTATATTAAATGGGCTAGTGCAGGGGTTGTCAACCTTTTTCTTTCAATCAGTGTGTTGGAATAAATCTTTTCAAGCCCAGTGTACCAGATACATACACACAGTGGTCAAAATGAGCTGGCATACAGTGGTGCTCAATACAACAACTTCTTCTACTGCTTTGATTGTAAAACTATCAAATTCCATTTGCATACATTTTCCATACCGTCACCTCTAAATTTCCACTTCGACGTGTGTGTGTGTGTGCGCGTGTGTGTGTGTGTGTGTGTGTGTGTGTGTAGAGCAATAAATCTCAAAGAGGCAGGATTTCTGGTACAACTGACCTCAGCCAGTTTTGTTGAGCATGTGCAAATAAACAAAAGTCTTGCCTGTCCGGCACTAACTAAACATCCTTTAGAGGCCCTCTCATGTCTGAGACCTTGTGTCCCACAATTAAAAAAAAATAAAGGTTATTTGCTCACCCTCAGTACGTTCTCTCAGGAGGCAGCAAGCCTCCTCCCCAGGTCTGAGAGAGAGTGATCAGGGCTGCAACCTTTTATAGACTCCACACAGCTCTTAATTAGTCTGCTGTGAAACATACTCTGTGAAGCTTTTCCTCAAAGAGCCAAGCAATCTCCCGGCTGTTAGCGTATTATTATTATTATTACCATTTATTTATATAGCGCCAGTAATTCTGCAGCACTGTACAGAGAACTCACTCACATCAGTCCCTGTCCCATTGGGGCTTACAGTCTAAATTCCCTAACACAGACAGACAGAGAGACAAACACACAGACTAGGGTCAATTTGTTAACAGCCACTTAACCTACCAGTATGTTTTTGGAGTGTGGGAGGAAACCAGAGCACCCGGAGGAAACCCACGCAAACACGGGGAGAACATACAAACTCCTCACAGATAAGGCCATAGTCAGGAATTGAACTCATGACCCCAGTGCTGTAAGGTAGAAGTGCTAACCACTTAGCCACCGTGCTGCCCTATACAAGGCAAGAGACTTGGGACAAATATCTCTGTGATTTAACATTGACCAACAAATAAACATTTATGTTATGCCACATGGTTGTGCCCCTGGTTCGTATTAAGCCTCACAATTGAACCCCCAGTTCAAATTATGAAACATAGATGTGCCCCCAGTTTGTATTATGCAACATAGATGTGCTCCCAGTTCATATTAAGCCTCAGACTTACCCTCTGGAGACTCAGTACACACGTCATTCATTCCTCAAGGAAACCTTGGAGCTGCTTCAATAAAGCAGACAAAGATTACTGAAACGGAGATGCGGTGCATGCACAGCAGCTCCATTTCGTCCATCTTCGGCAGCTTTAGTAAGGCAGCTGTGGAGCTCTAGTGTGTCAGTCAGAAGTGGTCCGCGTACCACATCTGGCACACGTGCTGGGGTATGCTGATCCCTGGGCTAGTAGGCTGCTGACTGCTCCCCACAGACATCAGAATGCAGACAGCACCAGTGGCCTGAGACAACTGGGCCTGTTCTCCCCTCTTGGTAAAGCCCTAACTATTTAATCTGTTACACATGCACTATGTCACTCACTGGACTGTGAGTGCCATTTCTCCTGTGTTCAGGAACCGTGGCCGTCCGCCATCCTGAGGGTCTGCGCATGTGCAGCCCTTATTAAACCTTCAGTACCTGTTGCTTTTAATTGATTGGATGATCAGGCAACCCTCCCTATTTAAACCACCTGTGATCATTACCTGGTTGCCTGATCTTGGAGTCTCATTCCCCATGAGCCTCTGAAGGTGTTCCTGTGTTTCCTCGTGTATTTAGCTCCAGCTGATTCCTGTTTACTGCTATTGTGGTTTCCAGACCACTTCAACTCTCCTGTGTTCATCGTGCCTGCACTCAGCTGATTCCTATCTGCTACTACTACCGGACTCCAATCCGCCTCAACTCTTCTGTGTTCAGCGTGTCTGCTCTCCGCTGCCCCCGTTACTACTGCAGGGTTCCAGACCGTCTCAACTCTCCTGTGTTCAGCGTGTCTGCTCTCCGCTGCCTCCGTTACTACTGCAGGGTTCCAGACCGTCTCAACTCTCCTGTGTTCATCGTGTCAGCTCTCCACTGATTCCTATCTGCTACTGCTGCCGGATTCCAGACCGCCTCTTCTCTCCCGTGTTCAGCGTGTCTTCTCTCCGCTGCCTCCGCTACTACTGCCGGATACCAGACAGCCTCAACTCTCCCGTGTTCATCATGTTTCCAGTTTTACTTACTACTGCTTCCTGAGTATTGCTCTGTTGATTCTGGTTACCTGCTGTGCGCTGCACCAACCTGATTACCGCTTCCATCCTTCAGTGGTCTCTCTTCCTGCCGGCGTTCAGCCGTTCAGGTATCCCTGCACGTCTCTCTGACAGCCTGCTCTCCTGAACCGCGGTATGCATACTTTCCATTGACTTTGCTTTTGTATTGCATATCCGTCTGGACTGTGTTGTGTTCATCTCCGGAGTCTACTATCCACTGAAGCTATTGTTACCATTGACTTTGTTTCCTATTACCTGGATCGCTATAGTGACTTGGTATACTTCAAGCAGCGCTTGTCAGTTATTATTGTATTGTGGATATCATCATGGGATCAAGTTCTGTGTGCCCCGTGTATCCTCTGTATTACATTCATCTCCTCGTGCCCCCCTCCTCACATATATATAGCAGTGGTACAACTTGCTGACGCAGACCACTGACTCCTGTTTCCCTGTGACACCAGTTTTGAAGTATCCTCTCACATAAGCAGTGGTACAACTTGCTATACGCAGACCACTGACTTCCCCGTTACCTACTTGCACCTGGAATCCATTCCTTCACTATAGACAGCGGTACAACTTGCTATACGCAGACCACTGACTCTCACTACCTCCTCGCTACTCCTGGACATTCCTCCTCACTATAGCAGTGGTACAACCTGCTGTACGCAGACCACTGACTCTCCTCATGTTTACTTGTCCATCTGGTTCC
Organism: Mixophyes fleayi; assembly: GCF_038048845.1. Taxonomy (NCBI): domain Eukaryota; kingdom Metazoa; phylum Chordata; class Amphibia; order Anura; family Limnodynastidae; genus Mixophyes; species Mixophyes fleayi. The sequence goes on from NC_134404.1 coordinate 220,672,903, forward strand.
TCGTGTACATACATCTACTCATTACCAGTTGCTGCTAGTCATAGACTTTCCTTGAGCATTCTCTCACCATCTCCTGATTCTCCTGTTCCGTTGTCACCCTGCTACCAGAGAACCATAGTACCAGCTATATTACTCTGGTAAGTATATCATCTGGTGATATCCTGGGCAAAGACTCCTAGTGCCCGTGACAGTATGATCAGGCCATGACAGACCCAGGAGCGGAACCTACAGCTAAAGAGATGCTGCAGTATCTGGTTACCCGTATTGAACAACAGGATGTTCGCCAACAACAACTGCTGCAATGTTGCCAGGCGTTAGCCTTCCAAAGAACGTCTGCGCAAAATATCACAGCTACTGTTGATGCTCCTGTGCCTTCCTCCGTTTCCCCAGTGCCATCCCAGGTGTCTACTGCTTCCACGCTACACCTGCCTACTCCTTCAAAATATGATGGAGACCCCAAAACATGCAGGGGTATTCTAAATCAATGCTCAGTTCAATTTGAGCTTCAACCTCACAATTTCTCTACTGATCGTTCCAGAGTGGCCTATCTCATTTCCTTGTTTTCCGGACAAGCTCTCGCATGGGCTTCCCCTCTGTGGGAAAGAAATGATCCATTATTACAAGATAGTGCCAAATTTATTTCCACGTTTCGAAGTGTATTTGATGAACCTGGTCGTGTTATTTCCGCTGCATCCAGCATCCTCCGTCTACGTCAGGGTTCTCGTACTGTAGGCCAGTACGTCATTCAATTTCGGATATTAGCCTCTGAACTTCAGTGGAACACTGAAGCGTTAATTGCCGCCTTCTGGCAGGGGCTTTCTGATAAAATTAAAGATGCACTGACTACTCAAGAATTACCTACTTCTCTAGAAGATTTGATTTCTCTTTGCCACCGTGTAGACATGAGATTTCGTGAAAGAGAGTCTGAAAAAACAACTTTATTTAAAGCAACTCTTCGCTCAAGTCCTCAAGTTCGCCCAGTTTCATCTCCGGTGATACCCATGGAGATAGGTCGCTCCAAATTAACTTCAGAGGAGAGGGACCGAAGAGTAAAAAAATAGACTTTGTATCTATTGTGCTGATTCTACTCATATGCTCAAGTCATGCCCTAAAAAAATCGGGAAATGCCAGGCCCTAACCAGTTCTGGAGAGGTGAAGTTAGGGTCCCTGGAGTCCTCTCCATGTTCTACGAAATTAAAAGTTTGTGCTTTTGATGTTACGGTTTCCTTTGCTACCAAATCGTTCAAGTCCCAAGCACTTATTGACTCTGGAGCTGCAGGAAATTTTATTTCTAAATCCCTCGTGAATCAATGGTCCCTACCAGTGATTACTTTGAAAATACCTATTACTGTGACTGCTATTGATGGATCACGCATTATTAATGGTCTCATCACCCAGAGTACGTCTCCAGTAACCCTTCAAATTGGTGTATTACACCAGGAAGAAATTTCATTTTTAATTCTTCCTGTTACTACCAGTCCGATTGTATTAGGCCTTCCATGGCTTCAACGTCATTCTCCCCAGATTGACTGGCACACTCCTCAAGTTACGTCTTGGGGGCCTGAATGTCATCATCATTGCCTCTCTCAAGTCGTTCCTCTCAAAATACAGCAATCCTCCATTTCCCCTTGTTCACCGGGACTTCCTCCTCAGTATGCTTCTTTTGCCGATGTATTTGATAAAATTCAGTCTGAACGTCTTCCTCTTCATCGTTCGTGGGACTGTCCGATTGATCTTCAACCTGGCAAGACTCCTCCCAGGGGTCGTGTGTATCCACTTTCGTTACCTGAAACTCAAGCTACTTTTGAGTACATCAAAGAGAATCTCCAGCAAAGATTTATTCGACCTTCTACCTCTCCCGCTGGAGCAGGGTTTTTCTTCGTAAAAAAGAAGGATGGGTCATTACGTCCTTGCATAGACTTCCGTGGACTTAACGCCATAACTATCAAAAATCGGTATCCCATTCCATTAATTACTGAGTTATTTGATCGTATCAAGGGAGCCCGGATGTCACTCACCGGACCGTGAGTGCCTCCTCCCGGACATTTAGGAACCGTGGCCGTCCTCCATCCTGAGGGTCTGCGCATGCGCAGCCCTTTACTACCCTTCAGTGTATATCCCTTTAACTTAATTGGCAGATCAGGCAACACTCCCTATATTAAGCACCTGTGGTCAACACCACGTTGCCTGATCTTGGAGTCTCATTCCCCATGAGTCTCTGAAGGTGTTTCCTCGTTTGTTCAGCGCTGCTGATTCCTGTGGTTTCCAAACCACTTCTACCTCTGTGGTTTCCAAACCACTTCTACTACTGTGGTTCCCATACCACTTCTACCATCTATTGTATCATCGTGACTGTTTGCTGATTCCTATCCGCTGCCTCCGTGCACTACAGTCTTCTAAGCCACTTCAACTCTATCTCATATCATTGTGACTGTTTGCTGATTCCTATCCGCTGCCTCCGTGCACTTCAGCCACTCTCCACATCTACTCACCTGTTCATCATCAAGACTGTGAGCTGATTCCTATCCACTGCCTCCGTGCACTTCAGCCACTCTCCACATCTACTCACCTGTTCATCATCAAGACTGTGAGCTGATTCCTATCCGCTGCCTCCGTGCACTACAGCCTCCAGCTTGCAACTCGTCTGTGTTCCAACACCGTGACTGTTAGCTGATTCCTATCCGCTGCCTCTGTGCACTACAGTCTCCAGCATACAACTCGTCTGTGTTTCAACATCGTGACTGTTAGCTGATTCCTATTCCGCTGCCTCCGTGCACTACAGACTCCAGCTTGCAACTCGGCTGTGTTTCATCATCGTGACTGTTAGCTGATTCCTATCCGCTGCCCCTGTGCACTGCAGTCTTCATCTCATCTCTCCCGTGTTTCCTCGAGACTGCTGCTATTATTGCCATCTGCTACTCTCCGTGATCAACAGCTCCTGGTCTACTCTGCTCACCCGGGTTCCATCGCTATTTGCACCTGCTGGTTGCTACTGGTTACCTCCGGGGATCTGCAGAGTCCTGCTGCTGCTGCCAGCGCTAATCGTCCATCTACTGCTGATCCGCTCTCCACGCCTTCCTGTGTTCCGCTGGTCTCTACCCGCCTGTCAGCATTGGATTCGTGTCTCATCCGCTATCCTGCTGCTAGATCATCACCATTCTCCTGGGTCCTCCAAGAGTCCAGTTCCGCGTTCTACCGATTCCTGTGGATTCGTGTCCCTGTTGGTTTACTTACCTGTGCGCTGCACCTACTAGACCTCTGCTTCATCTATCCAGGGACTTCTCATCCTGCCGGCCTCCTGCCGCTCAGGTATCGCTGCACTCCTGTCTGACTGCCTGCTTCTGAACCACGGTATGCATACTTCTCATTGACTGTGCTGGTGTATTGCATATCTTGCTGGACTGAGTTTGTGCTCTTCTGGAGTTTACTATCCGCTGAGACTATTACCATCATTGACTGTACTATCTTGTGCCGGATTACTTCAAGAGACTTTCCATATTTGCAGTGCTGTTCAGTCATTCATATATATATCTATATTGTGCATATTACTGTGGATCGTGTTAAGGTGCCGTGTTTACCCTGTGTTGCAGTCTCTCCCCGTGCACCTCCTCACATATATATTCAGTGGTACAACTTGCTAGTAGCAGACCACTGATCCCTGTTTCCAGTATCACCTGTTCCAGTATCCTCTCACATAGCAGTGGTACAACTTGCTATCGCAGACCACTTACTCCCCGGATACCTCCACTTGGATTCCATTCCTTCACCCAGACAGCGGTACAACTTGCTATCCGCAGACCGCTGACTCTCATCACTTCCTCGTTTCTGTTGGACATTCCTCCTCACTATAGCAGTGGTACAACTTGCTATCGCAGACCACTGACTACCTTCACGTGTCCTTGTCCATACAGTTCCTCGTGTACTATTACCTCCATATTACCAGTGTTGCTAGTCATAGACTTTCCTGAGCATCTCATCATCTGCTATTTACTGTTCCGTGATCACCCTGCTACCAGAGTACCCTATTACCACCTACATTGCTCTGGTAAGCCTACCACCTGGTGATCCCTGGGTAAAGACTCCTAGTGCCCGTGACAGTAAGATCAGGCCATGACAGACCCAGATACGGAACCTACCGCCAAAGAGATGCTGCAGCATCTGGTCAGCCGTGTGGAGCAACAGGATGCCCGCCAACAGTTGTTACTTCAGTGTTATCAATCATTAACCTCCCAAGGAACATCTGGACAGACTGTGACAGCCACTACTGAGGCTCCTGTGCTTTCCTCCGTTTCCCCAGTGCCATCCCAGGTGTCTACAGCTTCCACGCTTCACCTGCCTACTCCGTCAAAGTACGATGGGGACCCCAAAACTTGTAGGGGTTTCCTTAACCAATGTTCAGTCCATTTTGAGCTCCAACCTCAAAATTTTTCTACCCATCGTTCCAGAGTGGCCTATCTTATCTCTTTGTTTTCTGGACAAGCCCTGGCTTGGGCCTCCCCTCTGTGGGAAAGAAACGACCCAATATTGCAAGATAGTGCCAAATTCATTTCTACATTCCGAAGTGTGTTCGATGAACCAGGTCGTGTGACCTCCGCTGCTTCCAGCATCCTCCGTTTGCGACAAGGATCTCATACAGTAGGCCAGTACGTCATTCAATTTAGGATCTTAGCCTCTGAACTTCAGTGGAACACTGAAGCCCTAGTTGCCGCCTTCTGGCAGGGGCTCTCCGATAAAATTAAAGATGCACTGACTACCCAGGAGCTTCCTTCGTCACTTGAAGATCTGATCTCTCTTTGCCATCGTGTTGATATGAGATTTCGTGAAAGAGAGGCTGAGAAAACAACTTCTGCTAAAGCATCTCTTCGTTCAAACCCTCAATTTCGTCCTGTTTCACCCTCTGTGATTCCCATGGAGATAGGACGTTCCAAATTATCTTCAGAGGAGAGGAAACGAAGAGTCAAGAATAGACTCTGTATCTATTGTGCTGATTCCACTCATATGCTCAGCTCTTGCCCTAAGAGATCGGGAAATGCCAGGCCCTAACTAGTTCTGGAGAGGTGAAGTTAGGGTCCCTGGAGTCCTCTCCATCTTCTATGAAATCTAAAGTCTGCGCTTTTGATGTTTCGATTTCCTTTGCTACCAAAACCTTTGAGTCACAGGCATTGATTGATTCCGGAGCAGCAGGAAATTTTATTTCCAAATCATTAGTGCATCAATGGTCTCTACCTGTAATTACGTTAAGAACACCCATTACTGTGACGGCTATAGATGGATCACGTCTCATCAACGGTCTCATCACCCAGAGTACGTCTCCAGTAACACTTCAGATTGGTGCCCTGCACCATGAAGAAATATCGTTTTTAATCCTTCCAGTTACGACAAGTCCGATTGTCTTAGGCCTTCCATGGCTTCAGTGTCACTCTCCCCAGATTGACTGGCGCACTCCTCAAGTTACGTCTTGGGGGTCTGAATGTTACCATCGGTGCCTTTCCCAAGTTATTCCTCTCAAAGTACAGCAATCTTCCATCTCATCTTCCTCACCGGGTCTCCCTCCTCAGTATGCTTCATTTGCTGATGTGTTTGATAAAGCTCAGTCTGAACGTCTTCCTCCTCATCGTTCTTGGGATTGTCCGATCGACCTTCTACCTGGCAAGACTCCTCCCAGGGGCCGGGTCTATCCACTCTCGTTACCTGAAACTCAAGCCACATCTGAGTACATACAGGAGAACCTCCAGCGTGGGTTTATTCGACCTTCCACCTCTCCCGCTGGAGCTGGGTTCTTCTTCGTCAAAAAGAAGGATGGATCATTACGCCCTTGCATAGATTTTCGTGGACTCAATGCCATTACTATCAAGAATCGGTATCCCATTCCGCTGATCACTGAGTTATTCGATCGCATCAAGGGAGCCCGTATCTTTACTAAGTTGGATCTTCGTGGTGCCTACAATTTAATTAGAATTCGTTCCGGTGACGAATGGAAGACAGCGTTCAACACCAGAGACGGGCATTACGAATATCTGGTAATGCCTTTCGGGCTGTGTAATGCCCCCGCTGTTTTCCAAGGCTTCATCAATGAGATCTTTCGGGACTTATTATATGTATGTGTCGTCGTCTACCTGGACGACATATTGATCTTTTTACAGGACCTGCCTTCTCATCACCAACATGTGGCAGAAGTCCTCTCCAGACTACGGAAAAACTCATTGTTCTGTAAATTAGAAAAATGTTCATTCGAATTGCCCCAGATTCCATTCTTGGGGTATATAGTTTCCGGAGTTGGCCTGAAGATGGATCCAGACAAGGTGAATGCTGTACTACATTGGCCCCAGCCAACTACTCTTCGTGCTATCCAGCGTTTTTTAGGTTTTGCCAATTACTATAGACGCTTCATTCAAGACTTTTCTTCCATTGCATCTCCTATTGTGGCCCTGACTCGGAAAGGGGCTAATCCTAAGCAATGGTCATCTGAGGCTCTCCAAGCCTTTCAAATTCTCAAAGAGTCCTTCTCCTCGGCTCCAATTCTTCGACAGCCTGATGTGACACTTCCCTTCTTCCTAGAAGTAGATGCCTCTAATGTGGGCTTGGGAGCCATTCTCTCCCAACGCTCGGAACAGCAAAAATTCCATCCTTGTGCCTTCTATTCTCGGGGTCTTCTGCCCGCAGAGAAGAATTATACTATCGGGGACAAGGAGTTACTGGCTATCAAAGCTGCATTAGAGGAATGGAGATACCTATTGGAAGGAGCTCGCCATCCGGTGACGATCTTCACGGATCATAAGAACTTGTCATATCTCCAGTCTGCCCAATGCTTGAACCCTCGTCAAGCAAGATGGTCTCTTTTCTTTTCCCGTTTTGAATTAATTATAACCTTCAAACCAGCTGCCAAGAACAAAAAAGCTGACGCTCTATCTAGAGCTTTTGTGACGTCCTCTGATGTAGAAGAGGTTTCCAACCATACTATTCTAGACCCCAAATGTATCTCACTGGCTGCCTCCTCCACCAAAATGCTACCATTTGGGAAGACCCTTGTGCCTCCTACTCTTAGGAGGAAAATCCTTTCGTGGTTCCATGCCTCCCGTTTTTCTGGACACGCCGGTGAACACAAGACCTTTGAGATTCTCTCTCGAAATTACTGGTGGCCTTCAATGAGGAGAGACGTCAAAGAGTTCATTGCTTTCTGTGAGTTATGTTCCCAGTTCAAATCCTCCCGCAGAACTCCAGCTGGGTTGCTGCGACCACTACCCATTCCGTCCAAACCGTGGACCCATATTAGTATGGATTTCGTTACTGATTTACCACCTAGTAAGAATCATAATACTATTTGGGTGGTGGTGGACAGATTTTCGAAGATGGCTCATTTCGTCCCTCTGTCTGGTTTGCCTTCCTCGTCTATTCTGGCTGAGCATTTCATTAAAGAGATCTTCCGTATCCATGGATGTATGTCGGAGATTGTGTCTGATAGAGGAGTACAATTCGTTTCCAGATTCTGGCGAGCCCTTTGTAAAACCTTGGGCATACGATTAGCACTCTCATCTTCTTACCATCCGCAATCTAACGGACAAACTGAACGAGTCAATCAAGATCTTGAGACTTTTATAAGGATGTTCTCTTCAGCCAATCAAGACAACTGGGTAGAATTGCTTCCCTGGGCTGAATTCGCCCATAACAACATGTACCATGAGTCATCATCCAAAACTCCATTTTTTGTGGTCTACGGTCACCATCCGTCTTTTCCGGAATTTCCTGCCCTCCCGCCCACCCAAGTTCCTGCTGTGGTGACTGTTTGTCAGACCTTCAAAAATATCTGGTCTCAGGTCAAAACCTGTTTAAAGAAGACATCTAACAAATATAAGTCTTTTGCAGATAAAAAGAGGCGGGCTATTCCACCACTAAAAATTGGAGATCGTGTCTGGTTATCTACCAAAAATATTCGTTTGAAGGTCCCATCTATGAAATTCGCCCCTCGTTTTATTGGTCCATATAGGATCATTCAAATAATCAATCCAGTATGTGTTAAACTTCTTCTTCCTAAGAATCTTCGGATTTCCAATGCCTTTCATGTGTCTTTACTCAAACCTCTTATCATCAACCGTTTCTCAACTCCTCCCTCAGCTCCGCAGCCAGTTCAAGTTCACCAGGAGGAGGATTTCGAGATTACTGAGGTATTGGATGCAAAAATTTTGCGAGGAGTCCTCCGTTTCCTCGTTCATTGGAAGGGCTTTGGTCCTGAGGAGCGCTCTTGGATCAAAGCTGAAGATCTTAATGCTCCTGCCCTTTTGAAGAAGTTTTATTCCAAAAATCCGGACAAGCCCGGTTCCAGGCGTTCTGTGCCCACCTTTAAAAGGGGGGGTACTGTCACTCACCGGACCGTGAGTGCCTCCTCCCGGACATTTAGGAACCGTGGCCGTCCTCCATCCTGAGGGTCTGCGCATGCGCAGCCCTTTCCTACCCTTCAGTGTATATCCCTTTAACTTAATTGGCAGATCAGGCAACACTCCCTATATTAAGCACCTGTGGTCAACACCACGTTGCCTGATCTTGGAGTCTCATTCCCCATGAGTCTCTGAAGGTGTTTCCTCGTTTGTTCAGCGCTGCTGATTCCTGTGGTTTCCAAACCACTTCTACCTCTGTGGTTTCCAAACCACTTCTACTACTGTGGTTCCCATACCACTTCTACCATCTATTGTATCATCGTGACTGTTTGCTGATTCCTATCCGCTGCCTCCGTGCACTACAGTCTTCTAAGCCACTTCAACTCTATCTCATATCATTGTGACTGTTTGCTGATTCCTATCCGCTGCCTCCGTGCACTTCAGCCACTCTCCACATCTACTCACCTGTTCATCATCAAGACTGTGAGCTGATTCCTATCCACTGCCTCCGTGCACTTCAGCCACTCTCCACATCTACTCACCTGTTCATCATCAAGACTGTGAGCTGATTCCTATCCGCTGCCTCCGTGCACTACAGCCTCCAGCTTGCAACTCGTCTGTGTTCCAACACCGTGACTGTTAGCTGATTCCTATCCGCTGCCTCTGTGCACTACAGTCTCCAGCATACAACTCGTCTGTGTTTCAACATCGTGACTGTTAGCTGATTCCTATTCCGCTGCCTCCGTGCACTACAGACTCCAGCTTGCAACTCGACTGTGTTTCATCATCGTGACTGTTAGCTGATTCCTATCCGCTGCCCCTGTGTACTGCAGTCTTCATCTCATCTCTCCCGTGTTTCCTCGAGACTGCTGCTATTATTGCCATCCGCTACTCTCCGTGATCAACAGCTCCTGGTCTACTCTGCTCACCCGGGTTCCATCGCTATTTGCACCTGCTGGTTGCTACTGGTTACCTCCGGGGATCTGCAGAGTCCTGCTGCTGCTGCCAGCGCTAATCGTCCATCTACTGCTGATCCGCTCTCCACGCCTTCCTGTGTTCCGCTGGTCTCTACCCGCCTGTCAGCATTGGATTCGTGTCTCATCCGCTATCCTGCTGCTAGATCATCACCATTCTCCTGGGTCCTCCAAGAGTCCAGTTCCGCGTTCTACCGATTCCTGTGGATTCGTGTCCCTGTTGGTTTACTTACCTGTGCGCTGCACCTACTAGACCTCTGCTTCATCTATCCAGGGACTTCTCATCCTGCCGGCCTCCTGCCGCTCAGGTATCGCTGCACTCCTGTCTGACTGCCTGCTTCTGAACCACGGTATGCATACTTCTCATTGACTGTGCTGGTGTATTGCATATCTTGCTGGACTGAGTTTGTGCTCTTCTGGAGTTTACTATCCGCTGAGACTATTACCATCATTGACTGTACTATCTTGTGCCGGATTACTTCAAGAGACTTTCCATATTTGCAGTGCTGTTCAGTCATTCATATATATATCTATATTGTGCATATTACTGTGGATCGTGTTAAGGTGCCGTGTTTACCCTGTGTTGCAGTCTCTCCCCGTGCACCTCCTCACATATATATTCAGTGGTACAACTTGCTAGTAGCAGACCACTGATCCCTGTTTCCAGTATCACCTGTTCCAGTATCCTCTCACATAGCAGTGGTACAACTTGCTATCGCAGACCACTGACTCCCCGGATACCTCCACTTGGATTCCATTCCTTCACCCAGACAGCGGTACAACTTGCTATCCGCAGACCGCTGACTCTCATCACTTCCTCGTTTCTGTTGGACATTCCTCCTCACTAATGCAGTGGTACAACTTGCTATCGCAGACCACTGACTACCTTCACGTGTCCTTGTCCATACAGTTCCTCGTGTACTATTACCTCCATATTACCAGTGTTGCTAGTCATAGACTTTCCTGAGCATCTCATCATCTGCTATTTACTGTTCCGTGATCACCCTGCTACCAGAGTACCCTATTACCACCTACATTGCTCTGGTAAGCCTACCACCTGGTGATCCCTGGGTAAAGACTCCTAGTGCCCGTGACACCGGATCTTTACCAAGTTGGATCTTCGTGGTGCCTACAATTTAATTCGAATCAGGTCCGGTGACGAATGGAAGACAGCTTTCAACACCAGAGACGGGCATTATGAATATTTAGTAATGCCCTTCGGGTTATGTAATGCCCCTGCTGTTTTCAAGGGTTTCATTAATGAGATCTTCCGGGACTTGTTATATGTTTGTGTCGTCGTCTATCTGGATGACATATTGACCTTTTCACAGGACCTGCCTTCTCATCATCAACATGTGGCAGAGGTCCTTTCCAGACTTCGGAAAAATTCATTATTCTGCAAGTTAGAAAAATGTTCATTCGAGTTGCCCCAGATTCCATTTCTGGGATATATTGTCTCCGGAGTTGGTCTTCAGATGGATCCAGAAAAGGTGAATGCTGTATAACATTGGCCTCAGCCAACTACTCTTCGTGCAATTCAGCGTTTTTTAGGTTTTGCCAATTACTATAGACGCTTCATTCAAGATTTTTCCTCGATTGCATCTCCTATTGTGGCCCTAACTCGTAAAGGGGCCAATACTAAACAATGGTCCTCTGAGGCCCTTCAAGCCTTCCAGTTTCTCAAAGAGTCCTTCTCCTCCGCTCCGGTTCTTCGACAGCCTGATGTGACGCTTCCCTTCTTCCTAGAGGTAGATGCCTCTAATGTTGGTTTAGGAGCCATTCTCTCCCAAAGATCGGAGCAACAAAAATTCCATCCTTGTGCCTTTTACTCTCGGGGTCTTCTGCCTGCGGAGAAGAATTATACCATCAGGGACAAGGAGTTGCTGGCTATAAAAGTAGCAATAGAGGAATGGAGATATTTGTTGGAAGGAGCTCGTCATCCTGTGACAATTTTTACTGATCATAAAAATTTGTCATATTTACAGTCTGCTCAATGTTTGAATCCTCGTCAAGCAAGATGGTCTCTTTTCTTTTCTCGTTTTGAACTAATCATAACCTTCAAACCAGCTGCGAAAAATAAAAAAGCAGACGCCCTATCTCGAGCTTTTGTGACGTCCTCAGACGTTGAAGATGGTCCTAACCACTCTATATTAGACCCCAAATGTGTTTCTCTGGCTGCTTCTTCCACTAAGGTGCTACCATTTGGGAGAACCCTCGTGCCTCCTGCTCTTAGGAAGAAAATCCTTTCGTGGTTTCACTCTTCTTGTTTTTCTGGACATTCTAGTGAACGCAAGACTTTTGAAATTCTTTCTCGAAGTTACTGGTGGCCTTCTATGAGGAGTGATGTCAAAGATTTTGTGGCTGCTTGTGAATTGTGTTCCCAGTTTAAGACTCCCCGCAGAACTCCAGCGGGTTTGCTTCAACCACTACCCATTCCTTCCAAGCCGTGGACCCATATTAGTATGGACTTTGTTACTGATCTTTCTCCTAGTAAAAAGTGCAATAATATTTGGGTAGTGGTGGACAGATTTTCGAAGATGGCACATTTCGTTCTTTTGACCGGTTTACCTTTTTCATCTACTCTGGCTGATTATTTCATCAAAGAAATCTTCCGTATTCATGGATGTCCTTCCGAGATTGTTTCAGATAGAGGAGTACAATTCGTTTCCAGATTCTGGCGGGCCCTCTGTAAGACCTTGGGTATTCGATTATCACTCTCATCCTCCTACCATCCTCAATCAAACGGACAAACCGAAAGGGTCAATCAAGATCTTGAGACTTTTATAAGGATGTTCTCTTCAGCCAACCAAGACAACTGGGTAGATTTGCTTCCATGGCCTGAATTCGCTCATAACAACATGTATCATGAATCATCTTCTAAAACTCCATTCTTTGTGGTTTACGGTCACCATCCGTCTTTTCCGGAATTTCCTGCCCTCCCTCCCACCCAAGTTTCTGCTGTAGAGACTGTTTGTCAGACCTTCAAAAATATTTGGTCTCAGGTCAGAATCTGTTTAAAAAAGACATCTGCCAGATATAAGTCTTTTGCAGATAAAAAGAGAGGGGCTATTCCACCACTTAAAATCGGAGATCGTGTTTGCTTATCAACCAAAAATATTCGTTTGAAGGTCCCATCTATGAAGTTCGCTCCTCGTTTTATTGGTCCGTATAGGATCTTTCAAGTGATAAATCCAGTTTGTTTCAAACTTCTACTACCTAAGAACCTTCGTATTTCTAATGCCTTCCATGTGTCTTTGCTGAAACCTCTTATCATCAACCGTTTCTCGGTCCCTCCTTCAGCACCTCGGCCAGTTCAAGTTCATCAAGAGGAGGACTTTGAGATTACTCACATATTGGATGCAAAAATTTTGCGAGGAGTTCTTCGTTTCCTCGTTCATTGGAAGGGCTTTGGTCCTGAAGAGCGGTCATGGATTAAAGCAGAAGATCTCAACGCTCCAGCTCTTCTTAAGAAGTTTTATTCCAAGTTTCCGGACAAACCCGGTTCCAGGTGTTCTGTGCCCACCTTTAAAAGGGGGGGTACTGTCACTCACCGGACTGTGAGTGCCATTTCTCCTGTGTTCAGGAACCGTGGCCACCCGCCATCCTGAGGGTCTGCGCATGTGCAGCCCTTATTAAACCTTCAGTACCTGTTGCTTTTAATTGATTGGATGATCAGGCAACCCTCCCTATTTAAACCACCTGTGATCATTACCTGGTTGCCTGATCTTGGAGTCTCATTCCCCATGAGCCTCTGAAGGTGTTCCTGTGTTTCCTCGTGTATTCAGCTCCAGCTGATTCCTGTTTACTGCTATTGTGGTTTCCAGACCACTTCAACTCTCCTGTGTTCATCGTGCCTGCACTCAGCTGATTCCTATCTGCTACTACTACCGGACTCCAGTCCGCCTCAACTCTTCTGTGTTCAGCGTGTCTGCTCTCCGCTGCCCCCGTTACTACTGCAGGGTTCCAGACCGTCTCAACTCTCCTGTGTTCAGCGTGTCTGCTCTCCGCTGCCTCCGTTACTACTGCAGGGTTCCAGACCGTCTCAACTCTCCTGTGTTCATCGTGTCAGCTCTTCACTGATTCCTATCTGCTACTGCTGCCGGATTCCAGACCGCCTCTTCTCTCCCGTGTTCAGCGTGTCTTCTCTCCGCTGCCTCCGCTACTACTGCCGGATACCAGACAGCCTCAACTCTCCCGTGTTCATCATGTTTCCAGTTTTACTTACTACTGCTTCCTGAGTATTGCTCTGTTGATTCTGGTTACCTGCTGTGTGCTGCACCAACCTGATTACCGCTTCCATCCTTCAGTGGTCTCTCTTCCTGCCGGCGTTCAGCCGTTCAGGTATCCGTGCACGTCTCTCTGACAGCCTGCTCTCCTGAACTGCGGTATGCATACTTTCCATTGACTTTGCTTTTGTATTGCATATCCGTCTGGACTGTGTTGTGTTCATCTCCGGAGTCTACTATCCACTGAAGCTATTGTTACCATTGACTTTGTTTCCTATTACCTGGATCGCTATAGTGACTTGGTATACTTCAAGCAGCGCTTGTCAGTTATTATTGTATTGTGGATATCATCGTGGGATCAAGTTCTGTGTGCCCCGTGTATCCTCTGTATTACATTCATCTCCTCGTGCCCCCCTCCTCACATATGTATAGCAGTGGTACAACTTGCTGACGCAGACCACTGACTCCTGTTTCCCTGTGACACCAGTTTCAAGTATCCTCTCACATAAGCAGTGGTACAACTTGCTATACGCAGACCACTGACTTCCCCGTTACCTACTTGCACCTGGAATCCATTCCTTCACTATAGACAGCGGTACAACTTGCTATACACAGACCACTGACTTCCCCGTTACCTACTTGCACCTGGAATCCATTCCTTCACTATAGACAGCGGTACAACTTGCTATACGCAGACCACTGACTCTCACTACCTCCTCGCTACTCCTGGACATTCCTCCTCACTATAGCAGTGGTACAACCTGCTGTACGCAGACCACTGACTCTCCTCATGTTTACTTGTCCATCTGGTTCCTCGTGTACATACATCTACTCATTACCAGTTGCTGCTAGTCATAGACTTTCCTTGAGCATTCTCTCACCATCTGCTGATTCTCCTGTTCCGTTGTCACCCTGCTACCAGAGAACCATAGTACCAGCAATATTACTCTGGTAAGTACATCATCTGGTGATATCCTGGGCAAAGACTCCTAGTGCCCGTGACACACTACAGTTTATCTCCCGTTATCAAACCTACTTGTACAAGGACACCTGTTTGCTCACAGAACACTGACATGGGAGAGACTAAGCTACAGCCCAGTGGTTGACTTAAATGTACTACCAGGCAGGATTAATATAATACACATTACCACAATGGGTACAAGCTAACAGAGGGTTCCACATTTATGTTGCGATATCGTTTAAGAATACCTGTCAATCACTCATGGGGATGTCAATTTAGCGCAATGTGTCTTTGGAACAGTCCGTTGGGACACATCGCCTCGAAGTTCTGAATTAAATCTCCATTCATTTTAGTTTACATCCCATAGAGGTACGCAAAAAAAGGAGAGAAGATTTCTTACCGAAAATGGTGGAAGCATGCGCATCCGAACATGGAGGCGATGACGCAGCACCCCCTTCATGTCTGTATCTGGACATTAGCAATGTCAGTGTGCAACTTTTTAAGAAATGGCTGACACCTAAGTGTCAGCTCCAATTTGAAAAAGTGTGCTGAAAACTAGTGAGCCTATACCTATTCATAATATAGTGCATTCATGTTTTACATTGCAGCACTGACAGATTTTATATTGCTTTTATATCCCCTCTGAGCTATTCTCTCTCGCACCTTTATCTGTTTGAGAATTGCACCTTCCAGACTATCAGATTTTTCTGCTTTTGAATTTTCATTGTTACAGACAGGACATAAGATATTGATTGTCATTACCGGCAGAAAGAGGCACAGAGACAACAGTTAAAAATAAATAAGCAGCACAATCAAGACCTGTTTTATGTTGGCTATCAAATCTTTGTCTATTAACAGCATTACAATGTGCAGTGCATAAATTTACCATCTACACTGGGTGACTTTAACATTAACCTGATAATATTACTGTAAAATAGTTTTTCTACGCATTCTAACCAATACGTATACAACGCTTACATATTCCAAAGTACTGTACAATCAACTTCATTACTGTACTTCTCAAAAGACAGGAAGACTGATCTATGCATAACATGCTGGGGACACATGACTTAGGCCATCATTATTGCGAAATACAATGTAATTTGTTTTATTCTTGTAAGCAGTACAACTTTACAAAATGGTCAGCCTATTAAAATGTTTGTTTTTTTTGTTTTGTTTTTTTAACACTGGTAACGTGTTAATCCTAGACAATTCCGGGTACTTTAATTATGACTTATACGATATTTGTTTAACATTTGTAGTTAAGTCAAATATATTTATTACATTTATTTTAAATCATGTCATACTATTTATTGGTTGATATATGACCTTAACATACTTGCCATCATTAAAAAATAATTTGAAGGCATACTTTCAGGTAACCGTACAGTACAAGCAATCTACAGTTTCTATCATTACATATTTACTGAACATAGTTATAATTTCATGGTTTTGTATTCCAAATATTTTTTAAAATACAAACGAATTTACTAAAGAGAGAGAGAATGTGAGAAGATGCTGGAATTATATGCAGTATACCAAATAAAAGAGATTGTGTTGTGCAGTTTGTCAGTTTTAAAAAATAGGGACATTTACATAAAATTAAGGCACCAGGTATTATTTAGTAAATATCTGGTTAGTAAATTGACATTTGTGCACGTCTCTATAACTTACTTAGTCATTCATTCACTTGTCTTGTTTACTCAGTACATCAAGCCACCTTGATTTTTTCCCATTATTTGCAACCATACCCATAAGCACCTCATTCATTCTATTCTCTGCTTGTAGATCTACAAAACTGTGGTGTGCAGAGGGTGCAATCTTTTCTAAAAGCAAATTATTAGCCATTAACACGCTATGATTTATTCTTCAATACAAAATGCTGGTTTAACCAAGATGATTGAACCTACGTATAGTATGTGGTATCCATGTAAAATGTAAGTAATCTGTTATCATACAATATGACAGTTTGCTATGCTCAGAGTCCTGTGTTCGATACCTTAAAATACAAACACAAAGCTTTCTAGTATTATTCCTGTACTATATATTGTTTCATCTAGAAATCATTACATTTATACAAATATCATTATTCAAATGGCAAAAATATTTTAAAGTGCAGTATAGTTTGATTTATATCAATATATCCTTGTATCGTAATGTAAATGAAAGATACTTGTATTTTAGTGAGGCTTTTAAAAATATTTAAATCACTGTATTGTTTAACAGTAATATTTTTAATTATTTTGTGCATGATCTTGTGACAAACTTATACAATATCACTATTTTGTTTTACACTTCATCTGTTGTACACTTCATCAAACTATATTGCACATTTGAAATGGATCATTACATTAATAAAATATTGAGGCTGTACAATAAAACATGCTTTTCTGCAGATATGAAGCAAAAATAAAATATATAACCATATAACAGTATATAAATCAAGCATTAAACAGTTTTAGCTTTATTGGAATAGTAGGAGATTATATAATAAATAGCTAAATAATCATTTGAAAATACATGTAACATGCATAATCATAATATAATAATTTATGTATTTAAAAAGACTTACTGAGCATGTTTTAGAAAATGTGATCCCAGATAACCCTATATGATATGGAGATAGGATTTCTAGGTATTACATTATACAGTAGTAATAAGGTGCAGTAGATTGCCTACCTGCAACTTTGTTTCCACAAGTGGTAGTCCTGGTTCACTAGTCATCCACTCGTATGTGCTCCTGCCTGCATGTCCAAATTTACTCCAGCTGCTGTCCAGGAGCCACCGCATTCTTTCAAGTAATGCTACTGTTGCCTAAATTCCAAACCACAAGGTGCTGACTTTCCCACAATCCCCTTCTTTGTCTGCCCTGACACAGCTGGAGGCCTGGGAGCTAATGATCATTGGTATAAGTTCTCTCAGTGTTATTAACAACAGTGGAAAAATAACACAGCTAGGCTTCACTATCAGCCCAACTCAATCTCTCTGGATTTGTTACGGTGGCCTACATTACCAGAAAGCTGGCATCAGGTATCAGGGAAGGGCAGGGCTGTGATTGGATAGTTCTCTGCATTAGGATTATTAAAGGAGAATTTACCAGCACATGGTCTGATTCTGAACAAATAACCTTCTAAATTTAGAGTCTGTAGTAAAAAGAAACCTTTTAAATCACCCCATGAGAAAGAAAACAATAAAAATCTGTTTTTCTCTAAAGTTCTAGTGTGTGAAGCGCAGATGTAAACAGTGTAATGTTACGCAGGGAAGAGCAATAAAGGTCAGAGGCAGCAAGGACATGGGCTAAGTGACATACTGAATTATTTAGAACCATTAGCATTTAGATGTTAATGATAAATCTGTGGAAAGCTTTTAGTCTATAAGAGGTTCTTGTTGTTCTGAAGATATGATTACTGCACTAGTAGTGAAAACAGTATCCCCTAAAGAGAAGGTTTTAACTCATTCCATTCTGCTGCAATTTCTTTTGTCTACTGTACATAGTCCCAGATCTAGACTTTTTCCCACCTATACCATGTTTGCTATGTTATACAGTCTTATCCCTTCATTTTGTTGCACGTAATATTAGACATGCAATGAATATTGTACTGTCCGTATATCATTCATTATCATGCATTAAATGTGATAATGATTTCTCTCTATTTCTTATACATAAGATAGAACAGTAACACAAAATTGTTCTGTTGATGTCCATTAATGAAGGGCAGCGGGCAGGCTCATAAGGTATCTCACCACTTCAATCACTCCTATATCATTGAGAACAGCTCTCAGGGCTAGATTTACTAAGCTGCGGGGTTGAAGAAGTGGGGATGTTGCCTATAGCAACCAATCAGATTCTAGCTTTCATTTATTTAGTACCTTCTACAAAATGACAACTAGAATCTGATTGGTTGCTATAGGCAACATCCCCACTTTTTCAAACCCGCAGCTTGGTAAATCTAGCCCTCAGCCTCTTACAGAGTCACTGGTACCTCTTTCCTCCTCTGAGCTTCCAGGCAGACAGGTGGAGGAAGGAGGTACCACACTATTTGCACAAATTCCCCTGTTCCATACCCCCTACATCTTCTTTTAGTACTCTCTCCTTTTCCAGGCCATAGAAAGTGCGGTCGGATTCAGGAACACAAAAATGTTAAATGTGGGCAACCCTGTTATGGTAGGACCAGTAGTTGGAATAATAAAATAGGATAAACCCCCAGGTCAGGTGCATTAAACCGACACTCCCACTCTCCCAGGGGTTAATAATATTAGCACAACCCAGCTCCTCCCTGTTAGTATGTTAACCTGCCATATTCATATAAGCTCTGCCACTTTCTTCATCAACCTCTTCCATTCTGGATTCCCCACCCTCCCGTCCATTTTTTGACATGTATTTATCATTGTTTTTCTCTGCTTAACAAGTATAGAGCCGCTGTCAGCGACCAATATGTTCATGTTGAAGGTTTTGAGCGCCTGCATGTGTTGATCTTGACTATTAATCTAGATCCAGGGCTGGGCTTTGCAGGGGGGACTCAACTGAGCTAAAAGAGGGGGTGGTGGGTGACCATGCCCAGGATGCACAGGGGACCTCTTTTATTTATAGTATTGGTTGTTTTAGCTGACCAATGCAGTTTTTCTTGCCACCAATTTCTACAACAATTTCATTAAAGCTTTCCCCTCCATTTTTTCCAAAATCAAACTTGTTGTCTGTCGTTATTTACTGTGTATTTTATGATGTGTATGCACAGTTAACGATCTGTGTAAGATAAGTACATCAACCGATAGGGCGTTTAGTGGCTTTTCCACAAATCAGGACTCAGCTGCCTAATTTCATAAAAATATCTGTATAATAATGCTTATTTTCCATGTCAGAATCACTAGGTGGAATTAATGATACCTGCCAGCAGTTGGCGCTACTGAGTACTGAGGCGCAGAGTCTAACACGCCCCTGGTTTTCACCAGGAATCCCCGCAAGGAGGTATGGACTTTTGCTGCAAGGGACGTGCAGGTCGCGGCCCTCAGTATCAATCAGCTGGAGAGATAACAATTGAGGCAGCGGTGACAGCCCACCAGGATGCAGGATGGAAGAGTAGTCAACAAGCCGGGTCAAAACCAGAGGAACGGATACAACCAAATCAGAAGCAGGAGAATGGTCAGGAAGCCGGGTCAGTACCAAATATCACTCAAAGTCAGAATCAGGAACCAAAGGCAGCAACACAGGAACAAATGCTGGAGCAAGACTGAAGACCAAATACTCTGGCACTAGACATGTGTCAGAGGCTGCCTTATATAGACTAAGGTGCCTCCTGATAGGGTTAGGGAGATTTTGGCCGTAAGACATGCTGGCTGCAGACAGGTGAGCAGAGATAGCGTTCTGCTGCTAGGCAACAGGACGTGGTTGCCGAGAAGGTGCAGGCGTCCGTCTTCTGCACCAAGTGTCAGTGCGGAGACGGCACCTGACATTCCATTTGTAATTTTTGAGGTTCTAATATGAATTATTTGCCTAATAGTCATAATATTGTTTTACAGAGTTCCTTATTTTTTCACAAAGGTATGCTGTATCTATCATTCAACCCAAATTCTAACCTAGGATGAGCCAACAAATAAATAGGTTCTATCATTTTTTTAGTGATGCGAAAGCAAACACTATATTCTAATTAATTGAATCCTTATTATGGACTTACACATGGATGAATTTTCCCCATGAAAAGTACTTGCTGACACATTCCTACCAGGAAGTTAGGTTGTAACTTCATATGAAGTGGCTAAATAAAAGGGTTTCCCATTCCTACTACCCACTTGACTATATGAGGAAGTGCAGTCACTGTGGGGCACATTTATCAACACTCGCAAAATATGAAAAATAGTTTTCAATCCTTATCGCATTGATAAGGATTGAACTATTTCTCATATTTATTAAAAAAAACAACACAGGAACAGCAGTTCCGAAAAACTGCTGTTCCTGTGAAGTGGAAAACATACTCACCACTGCTGCTTCGTTCCCAAAGCAGTATGCGGTCAACGGGGCTCCTCTTCTTACTCCAGTGAGCATGCGCCAAGTGAAACCCTTGGGCATGCGCACAAACATCTCTGCTCTCTCTCAGCAATTATAGTTGCAGAGAGAGAGAGTGAGTGACAGGGAGGGATCATGTGATCCCTCCCTGTCACTCAGGGAGGATGTATCCAACCTCACCTATACCTCCTCTTCTACCACTACTAGTCACGGACTGATGGTTCAGACTGGACATGCATAGCAGGTCACTTCTAAAATAAGTTTATAACACTAGATTTGGAATGGTCTTCTGGGCATTTTTGCTAATTGGTGTCATGTGGACAATCCTGTGTGACACACTGAAAAATCATCCCCAGCATAATGCAACATCTTTTACCTAGTACTAAAAGTTCCTCTGGTCATGTGGTATCATTTCAGTGGTCAGGGTCTAGTCTCATGTATATGCATTTATATGTCTGATGTTGATTAGAATCTGACGATTGCTAAAACAGTCAGGAGCAGCGACATTTTGGATTGCATATGTAAGGCATCTCTCAGACAATTACTTGTAGTATCGATGTAGGAAAAAACTTGGGGTCTAGTGCCAATTGTTCAGTGTTGTTTAATATACAGGAAAGAGTAGAGCAGAAATGCACCAAAACAAAGGTTTTAATTTTAGAAAGACTTCCTTTAGTCAAATGAGTAATCATCTATGTGAATTTCTGACAGGTTTTGAATCTCTGAAAGGTTAAGTGGAGCGCAGAAATATTGGATTCAACTAAAATATGCATTACTAAATGCAACATAAATTGGTGCCAGATCTGATGGTAAAAGCTAAAGGAGGAGAAAGCCAATATGGTTCTCCTAAGAAGTGGCAGTTGTTATTCATGCCAAGAAAACTACATGTACAGAATATAGGAAGAACCAACCAGATGAGGATATGTTACTAAAATGTGTAAGGGATATAATATAATGTGAGTGTGAAGTAGGGTATGCATTAAATGAGGACTAATTATTAAATGATCACTATTTTATTTGTGGGGTGATGGAGCTATTTAGTTCAATAATGGGGCCTGTTTAATTTAATGCTGGGGTGGCTTAGGGCTATTAAATGAATATGGGGCTGAGGTTGGGTAGGAGGGCTATTTATTAAATGTGAATATTAATTATTTCATTCCAGGGATTGTTGTTGGAAATGGTTATGTTTATTAAAAGTAAATGCTATTAATTTATTGCTGGGGCTGTTTGGAGGGAAGGACATAGGCTTATTTATTAAAAGGGAATACTATTAATGTAATATTAGGGCTTGTTGAAGGGAAATATGTCTATTTATTAAATGTGTATACAATTTAATGTCAGGGCTGGTTAGAGGTAAACAGCTCTATTTATCAAATGTGAGTACTATTATTTTAATGTTTGGTCTAGAAGAAGGTTTAATTATTGAATGTGGGTCCTATTGATTTAATGCCAGGGCTGGTTGGAGTTTTCTAAATTTCATGTACCCATTTTCTTTCCAAATAGAGCCCCTAACATTCCAGGGTCCAGACAAGCAGCAACTGATCTAAAGAGACCAGCAGCCATAGGTGGTGAAAGTGACAAGAACAGGTAGGAGAGAGCAGGACAGTCTGCCAACTGTCCTGAATCTGGTGGGGCATTCCAGAAGTTTGGTGACTGTCTTGCTTAGTCAGGATTTGGTCTGACTGTAAGGACAAATGGGAGGTATGCCCTACTTCACATTGTATTGCTTGTGAAGGCAGAACCTAACCAGCACCTAACAGTAGTGCACACAGTTTTGCCTGTGTATTTGTCTAAAATGTATCTAAAATGATAACACCCCTGTCTTAAGTGCCCCAGACCTCCCAGTACCTTATTCCAGCTCTGGTGATACTCTAGAGGGTTTTACATTGATTCCATTGCCTGTCTTCTACCATGCACTGGTCCCATTCCTAGATCACTTTGTTGAACATGTAGCCATTCCCCATTGAACTGACAATAACACCAATCCTGCGTCCTTTGCACTTTCTACGTCACCAGCAAACACTTGGAATAGCTCTCCCCCTCACTTATGCCATTGTCTGCCAACCCTGCACTGTTATTAATTTAAACCACCCCCAATCACTGGGCATACTTAGAGCTCATACACAATTGTTATAAAAAAAAAGTGTTTTGTCCCAGATGGTTAGAGCACCTTGACCGCACCTGGACAACCATTCATTATAGGGATTAGTTTAAATGCAGTTCTTGAAACACACAGTACACACACACACATATATATATATATATATATATATATATATATATATATATATATCTCCATATATAGATCTATATCCATCCATATATATCTATCTATCCATATATATATCTATATCATCTATCCATATATATATCTATCATCATCATCACCATTTATTTATATAGAGCCACTAATTCCGCAGCGCTGTACAGAGAACTCATTCACATCAGTCCCTGCCTCATTGGAGCTTACAGTCTAAATTCCCTAACATACACGTAGGACGGACGGACTGGACAGACCCGACCATCTATATATATATATATATATATATATATATATATATATATATATTTATATATTATAGCGAGAGAGATTTGACTGTTGGTTTGCATTTTACGACCTTGGGGAAAGATGCAACGGTGCGTGAGGTGCTCACATGCTGTGCTGGCAGACTGATCAAATACGATTGTGCCAACATGTTTCACAATAGTTAAACTTATTAAACAGTGTCAGGTATGTTTCCATGAAGGGGATTTGGAAGCATGTGTTAGTAGGCAACTAAACAAGTTTGAGCACAGAGGCATAAGTCAGTTGCACAGTTGCAGACAATGCAAAAGCATTCATATATTTTTAGAACACAGGACCGTCAGCTTTTGCCCTGCATTGCTTTAAAGATGACCCACTGTGTTTTAAGTAATTGGATCTGGGTTTTCCTAAATGTTACTGCAACCAAATTACAGTAGTTCTAAATCCCGTCTACTTTTGTGTTGTCTCCACCTGCAGTTGATTTGATCCCGCCCTTCTTCAAAGTCAAGAAGGGAGAGATGCCCCCTACTAGACACAAATACATTTATTACAGAAGGGTGTTACTTGAAGTTATCAACATTAGATATTATTATTATTATTATTATTATTATTATTATTATTATTATTATCATCTTTTATTTTTTTATTATTTATCTTTTATTGATAAGTCAATGGGTCCAGATTATGTACATCTAAGAATATTAAATTAACTGATAGTAGTGCTTGCAGCGCCATTAACCAAACATTTTAGCTAATGGTTGTAGACACGTATACTGGAGAATGGCAAATTAATTTCCAATATGCAAAAAAATCCATTAGGGAAGAAAACGATAACTATAGATCTGAGTCTAACATCAATAGTAAGTAAATTACCTTAAAAAAAAATGTTAACTCTTGGAAGATGATGTCAAACAAACCTTTTTCTTATCTCCATATCTAAAGTAATAGGTCAGGGTGGATCAGTGTTTATAGTTGATTTAGATTTTAGCTATTGATACAGTATTGCACAATAAATCAGAAATTTTAAATTCCTGTATTTAACTACAAGTGGAATGGATAAAGGTTTGGCTAAAGAACAGGATACTGACTGTTGTAATCAATGGTGTAAGCTCAGGGCAAAGGCTGTGTACCTCAAGGATCATTCCTGGGTTTTGTTTTGTTTAGTATATTATATTTAGTTTATTAGTTATATTGCTTATGGTCTACAAGGGAAGATCATCATCATCACCATTATTTATTTATATAGTGCAACAAAGTCTAAGAGCTTTACATTTGGAAACAAACTCAGTAACAAAACAATACTGGGTAATACAGACTGACAGAGAGGTAAGAGGGCCCCGCTCACAAGCTTACAATTGATGGGAAGATACGTTTCTTTGAAGATTACACAACGTATTGTAACAGGGTTGATACCCTGGAAGGAGTAAAACAAAAGCACAAAGATATAGAGAAAGTAGTGTCATGGACAAAAGTGAGAAATCTAATATATAAACGTGGATGTGGGACACAAAAATCCAAAAGCAGAACACAGAGTAAATTGTGAGTAATGTCAGTGAAACGGAGGAAGGGAACCTTGGAGATTTCATTTCAGATGATGTGAGGGTAAGCAGGCAGTATAGACAAGCAGCGGGAAAAGTCAGTAGAATACTTTGTATAAGAGGTATTAGAAGCAGGGAGTGTAGGCTTTATTGCTTCTCTATAGGCCACTAGTAAGACCTCACATTCCCTTTGGTGTAAATTTCTGGAGGCCCTATCTTCGAATAGACATGAATAATACCGCTTTCATACTGCCGCCCCGGCAATATCCCTGGTTTTTCAAGCCGGGTTTTTGCCGGGGCTCGGAGCGTCCCAGCTCAGAAACACCATTCATACTGCACCTCGGACCCGGGAATTTCCCGGGTTGACCCCATTCATACTGCACAAGTCTGTGCCCTGGCAATTTGTGGGAGTCATCACCAGAGCAGTTTTCATTGGCTGAAAAATGGTGATGTCATTGAAAGGTGACTGGTTTTTTGAAGCATAAAGATGATGCAAAAGTGGGTGGTGATTGTTTACCACATTACTTTTCATCATGGCCTGTGCAACCCGGGTTGAAAAACCCGGGTTGCACCATTCATAGTGCAGGCAACCCGGGTCCGACCCGGGAATTACCCCTCGATAAATCCTGGGTTGAAGACCCGGGTTTTTAGACCTGGGATTTTTGACTTGTACCATTCATACTGCACCAAGACCCGGGTCGTTTGAGCTCGCCCCGGCAAAAACCCGGGATTTTGGTGCAGTATGAATGGGTTATAACATAGAAACAAATTCAGAAAAGGGCTACTAAAATTATGCATGGACTTAGTATCAAAAAATCTCAGGAAGTAGCTGAACATATACAGCTAGAGGATACATGGGACAGATGCAATATGGTAGAAATATTCAAGAAATATGAAAAGTATGAATAAAGATAAAGAATGCATTAGTAATATAAAAAGATGACTCCTATAAAAATGGAATACACTGTGAAATCAGTCAGAGGAAAAATGAAAAAAAAAAAGGATTTTTTTTTTTTATAGAAAGGGTGATGGATCCATAGAATAGTCTCCTAGTAGTTGTTGTAGCAAAATAATTCAAGAATGTATGGAGCAAGCATAAGAAAATATATATAGGACACCTAGCACACCTAAAACCAATACCCCAAAACACAGAAAAAGCACAATATATCGGTAGATAGATTAGATAGAGGTAGACATTAGATACTTGCATAGGTAGATGAAAGGTAGATAGATATGAAATTGATAGATTAGATAGACAGACAGATAGATAGATACTTGATAGCTTTTCATAATGAAAACAGAAGTGATACATATATTCAGCGCTAGAGTCTTAATTCCCATATGCCCAACACATTTCTCCAGTGCTACGGAGAATGGTATGAAATGGTTGAATGATCTGGCTATTGAGCAGAAAATGAATGAATATAGAAAGTAATTTCCCATTTAATGTATTTGTTTGAGGTATCTTTCTCTATAAATAAGTAATACAAAATTTAAATTAATAAAACACAACTATTTGTGAATTGAATTGGAAAATATATTCAGAAATATAAAAGCAAATATGGGTGTCTTTGTCCATGAAATTACTAAGCATAAATCAGGGATTCAGATACTATCTCTCTACTAATATTGTTAAGCCAAAATTAGCAATGTCTTGAAAAGGTTAATGTGACAGTCTCAGTATCTGATACTAATTTTGTTGGACTAAAAGTTTCTGAAACTATAACAGAGCACACATATATATACTGTGAGAAAGTACACCATTCACAGGAATCGGACACAGGTATGCTGAACCATTTAGCTGTTTATTAGCAGTTGTCAGGATAGTAAAACAGCTCCACTGCTTCCGACCAGACCAACTTGTCTGGACAAGCTTTTTTAGGAGTTCTGTCAGAGGAGCAGCCCTAGTGGAAAAATTAGCGATAAACCGGCGATAGTAGCCCACTAGGCCCAGAAAGGTTCTCAGCTGGGTTTTCTGCACAGGTTTGGGCCGTTTACCAACGCGGCTTGTGACTCCTCCCTATCATGCCAAGGTTTCAGCAAGTTGACATGATATGTCTGAATAGGTTTTCTTCTGCCTGCCTGACTGACTTTATAATTAACAGGCTCCACAGCCTCAATCACCTCATATGGCCCCTGCCAATGGGTGAAGAGCTTACTCTCTTGTGTGGGTACCAGGACCAGAACTTTGTCACCTGGTTGGAAAACCATAACTGCAGCTGACTTATTGTAGTTTCTTTTTTGTCTCGTGCATTTGTTGTTGTTACAGAGGGTTGATCTTTCCCAACCTGTCATACAACAGGGACACAAACTGGATCACATTGGGTTCTTTTGGACACAGCCCTCCTTGAGAACATCCAAAATTCCCCCTTGGCTGCCTGCCATACAACAATTCAAAGGGGCTGAACCCGGTAGATGCTTGAGGCACCTCCCTCACTGCGAACATTAAATAGGGTAGTAGCACATCCCAGTCCCGTTTTTCCTGTGCCACTGCCTTCCTCACCATATGTTTGAGTGTCCTATTATAACGCTCCACTAACCCGTCAGTCTGCGGGTGATATACTGATGTGTGTAACATTTCTACTTTTAATAACCGGCATAGCTATTTCATTAGATGGGATATAAAGGGAGTACCTTGATCAGTCAAGATTTCTTTGGGGATACTCAACCTGGTACAATTCAGAAGGAGTTCTTTTGCTATTGTACTGGACTTTATATTGCGCAAAGGTATAGCCTCGGGATACCTGGTGGCATAGTCCACTATGACCAATACATACTGATGGCCACGGGCCGACTCCTCTAATGGGCCTACCAAAACCATTTTAATACGCTCAAACGAGGTCTGCACCACAGGGATGGAAACTAGTGGGTCCCGATAGTCTGGCTTCGGATAGGTTCTCTGACATATTGGACATGTCCGGCAAAACCTTTTTATTGCCTCGTACACTCCTGGCCAATAGAACCTGAGTAATATCTGCTCCCGTGTTTTATCTTCCCCCAAGTGCCCCCAACACAGATGTGTATGTGCAGCTTTGAGAACAAGTGATGTATGGATTTGCGGCACTAACAATTGCTCTACAGTTCTACCCTTTACATTAGCAACTCTATACAACAGATCATTCTTTACCATATAATAGTCAATACCATCTACAGGCTTGTTTCCCTTCTCTATCCCATTAATCTCAATCACATTCTTATAGACATTAGCTAAGGCAACATCTCCAAGTTGGTCTCGGCCAAAGTCTCTTAGTGGAAGCAAGTTAGACAGTCCTACCCAGTCTGAGTCCTCATTGGGAGGTGTAGCCCCTTCACCCGAGGTCTCGCCAACGAACAATGCCAGCGTCTGGTTTTGCATTGGTACTGGTGCAGCTCTCCTTTGTCTACGCTCACACCTCTTAGGAGCTGTATTTTCCTGAATTGTCTGGTTCAGGTTTTGTAGAAGATCCTGGCGCTTTCCATTTTCTGTTACCTCAAGCTCCTCCATCAATGCTGGACGTTCGGCCGGTGCTTCAATTGCCGACATGTCCGGCTGGATTTGCTCCTGGAGGATCTGCTTGAACAGCGGAAAGTCTCTGCCCAGGATTAAAAGGTATGGCTGTTTTGGGGCAACGGCCACTACCATTGTTACTGTCTGGCCATTCACAGTAGCAGGCAAAAGAGTCATATTCTTCGGTCGTCCTATGGACACAGAGTACCTTCACTTTGGGCAGATTATGCATCAGTTTCTCTGGTAATATGGAGCTGGAAACCAAGGATAGTTCACTACCCGAATCTACCAGAGACAGCACCAGATGGTGATTCACAAACACAGTCACGCGGAACAAGCAGGACTTCCCAGTGACTGGACTAATTGTACAGCAGCCTGGATAGCTTGGTTGTGTGTGCGCTAGTGAACAATCCATAGGCTCTACTGACATTGGGCACTGAGACCTAAAATGTCCAGGCTCTTTGCACTTGAAGCAGACTGGACTTAATGCAGGTTTATCAAGCACTTGAAGCAGACTGGACTTAATGCAGGTTTATCAAGCAATCTCTCTACCGGTTTGTGTAACTTCTCTGCTGCTGTTCACTACCATCTACCCCAGGAGATGGCCTTTGTTACCCTTCCCCAGCTATAATATATATATTGTCACGAACACGCTCCCAGCTTTCGTGACTTTGGGGTGTTTGCTGTATGAGGTTACGCACGATTCCATCGCGCAGTCTCTCTCTATTTATCACATAGGTTATAAACCTACTGAATCGCTCCCACACCATGCTCTCACCCCCCCCCTCCCCTCCCCCCCCCCACCACAAACACACTTCAGGTTTGCCATTTGCCACCACCTATTGAATACGGGCAAAAGGACCCCAATATACTTTTCCACACTGGCACACAAGGCTTCTAACTACCCACAGGCTAGCAAGGCCCACCCAGCAATCAAAGGGTTAACTCTTCACACCTCCAGACTGTTACACAGATGTAAATGCAAGCACACACTAGGCTTGTTAGTCAAATGTATCAACAAATCACACACAGGCATTCAAAGGGTTAACTTGGTTCGAGCTATATTCTTCTTAACAGGCTAATGAATTCCTTAGAGTATCAACAACGCCACTTACTAAATTTATAGATTTAATATACAAAGGCACAGGGCATTCAAATATAAAAAAGCAATTAATAAACAACTGACATAACATACACAAGCAAAGCAGTTTAAAATAAAAGGGGTTACATTCAGAGTATAACTTACATGAATTGTATAATCTGTGCCATGGGAAATTGGCTAGGAAGATGGACAGCTTATCAATGTGGATTGATTTTCCCAAAAGACTGACAACTTTTCCCTTCCCAACACAGGTTTTTTAAGCAAAATTAAATGGGACGGCCTTCACAGGGGCAGTGTTAATGCTTATAGGGTAACACGGATGTCCCCTGGGTCTCCCTATAGTTTGCTCACAGATATTCCCCAACTTTTGACCTTTGGGTAATTCTTCACAGATATATCCCAGAGACATAACTTCCCTTCAATAAACCGGTTATAATCTCTCGCATATTTTTATATACCAAACATGATGGAATTATGACAATGTGACATACCTTTCCCAAAGATATGTGATTATAGCTGTTTCCAGATAATGGCAGTACATCTCATTCACAACCCTGCTGAGATATCTGGAATAGGTGGTAGGGGCTCTTTTTGGGGAGCTTACCTTGGACGTCTGCGCTTGAAGGGAGTGTCTTAGGGGTTGGTGCTGCCGTTACGGAATCTTCGGGTGTTCCAGTTCCCGAACTTTTTGTTTGTCTCGTTGTCTGTGCCGTGGCGCAACCTGGGGTAGAGAAAGAGAGGGGGGGAGGGGTATGGCGAGAACACAGATACAGAGTAGCTACCAACAATATACTTAGAAGCTAATGGGTAAGCGTTGGATTATAGCTTGATTTGCTGATGTGGGTCTATAGCTCTTATGCCCTGTTTAAAGCTCTAATGCGGTGTATATTGTGGTGGTAATGGTACCTTCTGTATGATGGATGTGTCTATAGCTCTGGTCATGGTGGTGGGCAGGGGTGTCTTTAGCTTTTTCTTGCTTCCAGTGTTTATAGCTCTAATAGGAGGGCAGTGGCAGGGCCACCTTAACTACTTTATGGGCCCCCGAGCAATGCAGTGTACCGGGCCCCTACATTTTTCATATAAGTCCGATCCTCTTCTTTTTTCCGCGCTGCTGAGTCTCTTCTGCCCTCTTCCGTGCTGTGGTTGCAGTGAATGCTGGGCGTGACATCACGCCCAGCATTCACTGCGAGCACAGCACGGAAGAGGGGATCAGGGAGGGAGCCGGATCACCACTGATGTGACCGCAAAGAAAGTATTTAAAAAAAAAAAACACATTTTTTTTTTTTTTAGGATTCGGACGGGCCCCCCTTGCCTGCAGGGCCCCCGGGCACCTGCCCATCATGCCCAATGGACGAGACGGCCCTGGGCAGTGGTGGTGGGGAACTGCCTCCAGTGGTGATGTATTTGATCTGTGGGTTCTGCTGTTAAGTAAGGCTGTTTATAGCTCTTGTATGTAGTATATAGCTATTTATGTAGGATGTGCTTATGGCTATGTGTCCATGTGAGCAGTAATATGTGTATATGTATATGGATGTGAGGGTGGTGAGTGGGTGTTTCTTTTGCTATAGATAGCTCTTATAAGAGCAGTTGGATATAGTGGTTGTCAGCCGTCCTGGCTGATCTACGGGTAGGCGCTGTATTCGGAGTTGCTTGTAGCGTGTACCGAGCGGTCTGTGTAGCTGTGGCCGAGCGGCTTCTCCTGCTGTCTCCCAGTGTGCATGAGTGTAGCGGCCGTCGGACTTCCGGTATTGGTGGAGCGCACAGTGCGTTCCACTGGGGAGTGGGTCTCTCGTATGCCTCTGCTATTACCTCGGTTTTTTGGAAGTTGGGCTGGTGATGTTGCAGCTGTGTCCAGAGCTTTCAGGAGTGGATTGAGTTTTGCAGGGGGTCTTTCACGGGATTTGTAAGGTTCCAACGCATTTCGTCTGTAGACTTCCTCAGGGATGTGGAAGTCTACGGCCGCTACACGCATGCTCACTGGGAGGCAGTCCCCCACCACCACTGCCCTCCTATTAGAGCTATAAACACTGGAAGCAGGAAAAAGTAAAGACACCCCTGCCCACCACCATCACCAGAGCTATAGACACATCCATCATACAGAAGGTACCACTGCCACCACAATATACACTGCATTAGAGCTTTAAACAGGACATAAGAGCTATAGACCCACATCAGCAAATCGAGCTATAATCCACCGCTTACCCATTAGCTTCTACGTATATTGTTGGTAGCTACTCTGTATCTATGTTCTCGCCATACCCCTCCCCCCCTCTCTTTCTCTACCTCAGGTTGCGCTGCTGAGATATCTGCTCCTCAATATGGAGTGGCACACAGATTTCCCAAAATATGAACTATTAAGACATTTTCCTTTGAAGCTCATATTTATATATACCTGTATAGGCCTTAGTAACATAGTAACATAGTAACATAGTTGATGAGGTTGAAAAAAGACACCAGTCCATCAAGTTCAACCTATTTTGGATCTCCTGCGATCCTGCACTTATATTTGAAATTAATCCAGAATAGGCAACCGCCCATCTGTTTCAATTTTGAAAATCCCCCCAGACTCAATATTGCAATCCAATTTTTACCCTATATCCACTACTATCCTTTATTTTAAATTAACAGTCGTATCCCTGGATACACCTTTCCGCTAAAAATTTGTCTAACCCTTTCTTAAACATATCTATTGAATCTGCCATCACAACCTTCCCTGGCAATGAATTCCATATCTTGACTGCCCTTACTGTAAAAAACCCCTTCCTTTGCTGGTTGTGAAATTTCCTCTCCTCTAACCTTAGGGGATGACCACGTGTCCTGTGTATGGTCCTTGGGGTAAAAAGTTCCCATGAAAGCTCTCTGTATTGACCCCTAATGTATTTGTACATAGTAATCATATCTCCCCTTAGACGCCTCTTTTCTAAAGTAAACATGCCTAAACTGGCTAACCTTTCCTCATAACTTAATGACTCCATACCCTTTATCAATTTTGTCGCCCTTCTCTGAACCCTTTCTAGTTCCAAATTATCTTTTTTATAGAGTGGTGCCCAGAACTGTACTGCATATTCAAGATGAGGTCTTGCCAATGATTTATACAGTGGCAAAATTACACTGTCTTCCCTTGCATCTATGCCCCTTTTTATGCATGCCAATACTTTGTTTGCCCTTGCAGCTGCTGCTTGACATTGAGCACTATTGCTAAGTCTACTGTCTACGAGCACTCCCAAATCCTTTTCCATTATAGATTCTCCCAAATTAATTCCATTTAATTTATAGATTGCGTTCTTGTTTTTGATCCCTGAATGCATAACCTTACATTTATCTGTGTTAAACCTCATATTCCATTTAGCCGCCCAATCCTCCAGTTTATTTAAGTCTCTCTGTAGAGAAGCTACATCTTGCTCTGATTTTATTACCTTACAGAGTTTAGTGTCATCTGCAAAAATAGAAACTTTACTCTCTAAACCATCACCAAGGTCATTAATAAATATATTAAAAAGGAGTGGTCCCAGCACGGAACCTTGAGGAACTCCACTTAAGACCTTTGACCAATTAGAAAATGTTCCATTTATCACAACTCTCTGTTCCCTATTCTCTAACCAGTTTTCGATCCAAGTACAAATTTTGATTTCTAGACCCAGTTCCCTTATTTTGTAAACCAACCTCTTGTGTGGCACTGTATCAAAGGCCTTTGCAAAATCTAAGTAGACCACATCTACTGTCCTGCCCTGGTCTAAGTTCCCACTAACTTCCTCGTAGAAACTAATTAGATTAGTTTGACATGACCTATCCCTCACAAATCCATGTTGATTCCCACTAATAATTTTATTGCGTACCAAGTAATCCTGAATACTGTCCCTTAAAATACCTTCCAGTAGTTTCCCCACTATTGATGTCAGGCTTACAGGTCTATAATTCTCTGGTTGTGATCTCGTCCCCTTTTTAAACAACGGCACCACATCTGCTATTCGCCAATCCCTTGGTACTGAGCCTGATGAGATTGAATCTCTGAAAATTAAGAATAGCGGTCTAGCTATTTCCGAGTTTAATTCCATAAGGACCCTTGGGTGTATGCCATCTGGACCTGGAGCTTTATTTATCTTAATATTCTTCAGTCGCATTTGGACTTCTTCCTCTGACAACCAAGTATTAATTAATGGCATGGTTTCATTTCCATTTTTATGTATTACTCCTGCCATTTGTTCCTCTCTGGTAAATACTGAAGAAAAGAACGTGTTTAATATCTCTGCTTTTTCCTTAGTATCATTTATCAATTCACCCATCTCACTTCTTAGTGGTCCTATATTATCTTTTTTAATCCTTTTGCCATTTATATACTTAAAAAACTTTTTAGGGTTTGTCTTACTTTCTTTTGCAACGTGCCTTTCATTTTCTTATGCCTTCAAATGCTGCCTTTGGCTGCAAGAATGTCCAGCTGTGACCGTCCTCACAAAGTCTATTCAGGTGTCCAAAAAGTAACTTGTGTCAGGATATAGCTCACAGCAGGGGCCCTTTGAAGCTGCTACAGGTGACACTGCTATCTTCTAACACTTGGATGTGCAGAGCCACTGAATACACACACACACAAACTCTCTGGCTTTACATTTTACACTTTAGTAGCTCAACTTCTCAATGGATTAATTTGATATACCATATTTACATTGCAGTTATGATTTAGGCCTTATTCCCCACAATTCTGTGAACCACTCTGTTGCACTTTATTCAGGGATGTCAAGATGGTACAGTAAGCAAGTCTTTTAGTTCCGGCAATCAAACACACAAAAGAGCTTGACACTCAGTCACCTGACTAGTCACTGGCCACTGTCTGGAGTCGGTCTCACAGCACAACTATTTATGCTTCCTTCCCAGCACTAACTACCTAAACCAGAAAACAATCACACCCATGTGCTCCACCTGTGAACTTGTGTTGTGTGTGTAGAGAAGTGTGAAGAATAAACCAAGCATAAGCATGCAGATTCCCAGAAAAGGTATTAGTCTCTCCCTTAACAGTCTGTGGCAAAGTGACCTTTTTTGCCACTATATATATGAGGGAATGCAATCAAATCACATCATTTAAACTGTGCTCCGTAAAAATAAAAATAAATCCATGGATGTTCAATGTATATGAAAA
Organism: Mixophyes fleayi; assembly: GCF_038048845.1. Classification (NCBI taxonomy): domain Eukaryota; kingdom Metazoa; phylum Chordata; class Amphibia; order Anura; family Limnodynastidae; genus Mixophyes; species Mixophyes fleayi. The sequence goes on from NC_134404.1 coordinate 220,707,216, forward strand.
GACCAGCACAGGCTTAGAAAAAATATCAAAACATTTAATGAAGTATAAAATACGTTACACAGTAATGCCCAACGATCGTTTCAGTGTTCCACACTTTCCTCAGGGGCCTGTGGAACAGACCAGGTGCCCAAACATTTGCACATGCCACATTCACTGTTTTATTTTTTCAATCTGTTAAATTTAGGAAATAAATAGCAAATGTGCATTAAACATGCAGAAATATGTCATGTTAAAATGTATACCTTGTTGCTTAAGCTATTAACTTAAAGAGATCCCTGGAAACATGCTGTTTGACTAGGGATGCCCAAATGTTTTTCTTCTGCAATTGAACGCAACAGTAGGGAAAAGAGCATACTGTGATGAGATACGTTTTACCTTAAGGAAATGTGATGGGGAAATGCATATTAGATGCTAGAAAGAGGCTTACACTGACTAGTTGACAAAGTTGCTTTAAAGTGAGAAATTGTGACAGTCTAGTATACAGACTGATGGATAGAAAACACTGCTATGAGTGTCAATAATTGCTTAAGAGATCCACGTGTAACAGAACAAAATAGCTACAAAGAAAGAAAGTTTAATAATGTGAAAGAGGCATTTAGGCAGAGGAAACCGCCAGAAAATACTGTTTTCTCAGTTGAACGCTGAATTTCTTTTGTCAACAATGTGTAATAGATGTGAAAATGGTAATAAAACAATACAGAAGTGAACAAACCGGCTAAACAAACAAGAATGAATAGAACACTCCTACACCCTAGATATGTGAGTGCATAGAGTGGCGACATTCTAAATTTGCTATTAATGTTTGATAGGCAAAAACATGAATCATAATATATGTAAATAAAATAACTTTGAGACTCAACATTAATTTCTAACCTGTCTGAGTGTTGAGTCCCTTTTAAGGGTATAAGCTAGCCCCCTTTATTTTTTACTAAATCCTATTTTTCATTATTTTACCTCTTTTTACATATTCATTTTAATCAAACTTTTGCTGGTGAAAAATAATGATCTAGAAGGATTATTTTAATTAATAATAAAGAGTCATATTTTGATATTAATATGCCTCCAATTCAGAATCTGCTTTCTTTTGTACAAGTTCTCAAAAGTTTACAAACAACTGTAAATGTTGTTGCTCTTTTTAGTGGTAATGTATACACAGACACATACACTAAATAGACAAAAGTATTTGGAAACTTGACCCTTACACTAACAGGGACTGTAATGACATTGTATTCAAATACATATACTTTAATATTGGATTTGGTCCCACTTTTACAGCGATAACAGCTTCCAATCCTCTTGGAAGGCTTTCCACAAGATGTTGGAGTGTTTCTGTGGGAATTTGTGCCCATTCATTCTGTAGAGCATTAGGCATTGATGTTGGACGAGAAGGCCTGGCTCGTAGCCTCTGCCCCAGTTCATCCCAAAGGTGTTGGATGGGGTTGAGGTCAGGGCTTTGTTCTTCTATACTGTACTCATCAAACCATGTCTTTGTAGTCCTTGCTTTTTGCACTGGGGCACAGTCATGTTGGTATAGAAAAGTGCCTTACCCAAACTGTTGCCACAAAGTTGGAAGCATAGCAAATGACTCTAAGATTGCCCTTCACTGGAGATAAAGGCCCTGAAAAACAGCCCCATACCATTATCCCTTCTTCACCAAACTTCACAGTTGGCATAATGCAGTCAAGCAGGTAACATTCTCCCGGTATCTGCCAAACTCAGACTTGCCCATCTGACTGCCAAACACAGAAGCGTTATTTTTCACTCCACAGAACACGTTTTCACTGCTCTACAGTCCAGTGTTGGTTTGCCTTACACCACTCCACCCGACACTTGGTGTCAGGGGCCATCCCCGTGCTGTGTCCGTCGCACAGGGACGGATGCCTGTTCCCGCTGACGAGCGCCTGGTTGCTAGCACTTCCGGGTGCTCGTCAGCAAAACGCTACTCGCAGATTCCGGCGGTGGTGTTCAGCGTCACCACCGCCAATAGGTAGGCCAGCCCCTCCACATTATAAATAGCTAGCTCTGGCACCTAGTGGGTGCCAGAGTATTAGGTCCCTAATCTCCAGCGTTCCAGAGTTTCTGCATCTTTGTGTCTCACAGTGTATGACCCAGCTTGATCCTGACTATCCCTGTTTCCAGTGCTTCTCGTGAATTGACTCGGCTACGTTTGACCTCCCTTCTATCTCTAGTGCTCCTGATATCTGACCCGGCTAGTTTTTGACCTCGCTTACGGACTTCCCTATTGGCTTCTCCAGATTGCACAGCTTGACCCGGACCGCCTGACACCTCTTCCATTCTAAACGCTTCACTGGTTGCTCCCTCTGAGAACCGCGACCTGCGTGTCTCCTGCAGCGAAGTCCATACTCCCTTGCGGGGGTTCCTAGCGAAGACCTGGGACACGTTAGACTCTGCACCTCTTTGGTGAGTAGTGTTGAAACCAGTAAGCTACGTACCCTCAAGTTCCATGACACTTGGCATTGGTCTTGGTGATGTGAGGCTTGCATGCAGCTGCTCGGCCATGAAAACCCATTCCATTAAGTTCCCGGGCGCAAAGTTTTTGTGCTTATATTAATGCCAGTGGAAGTTCGGAACTCTTCAGCTATGGAATCAGCAGAACGTTGGATACTTTTATGCACCACTTAGCAGTTGTTGACCCCACTCTGTTATTTTACGTGGTCTTCTGCTTTGTGGCTAAGTTGCTGTTGTTCCTAAACGCTTCCACTTTCTAATAATATCGCTTACAGTTGACTGTGGATTATCCAGTAGGCATGAAATTTCATGAACCATCTTATTTCAAAGGTGGCATCCTACCACAGTACCACGCTTGAAGTCACTGACCCATTTTGTATCACAAATGTTTGCAAATGGAGACTGTATGGCTAGGTGCCTGATTTTATTCACCTCTGGCAATGGGTCTGATTGAAAGACCTCAATTCAATAATTAACAGGTGTGGCCAAATACTTTTGTACATATAGTGTATGTATTGCATTTCAAGTATAAAGTATTCACAGCTGATATGAGGCTTGAAAATAAATGTAACATGTAACATAGTAGGACTGTCCCATAAGAACACCAGCACAGGGAATGTTTCTTCATTATTAGAAATGCAAAGCGTGCACATGCATCCACTAAACCGACTTACACAAAAAAGAGAATGAACCCTTCAAAAAGGAATTATGTTGCCACATGTACTCTTTGATGATGATAATATATATATATATATATATATATATATATATATATATATATATATATATATATATTTGTTGCTAGAATGAATTGGCTAAATCACTGAACTTACATCCCAAGGTGGCAGAGCAAGATCTCCTCTGTTTGTACTGGCATAGGAGGGACAAGGAGAGTCAGTTACACGTACACACAGCTACAGAAAGAAGAAGCTAAATTTAGTTTTTAATCATTTAAACATGATGGTGAATAAATGGGACATTCGGAAGGTAGAGTTCCACCTCTTTCTTGTCCTAAAGAACTGGCAACTTTTCTTCTTGAGAAATGTTCCTGCTGGAACCTATTATCAGCAGCACTAGGCCACCGAGTATATTTAATACCACTGTTAATTTTGGTTGTACCTAGTGTGCCTGTAATTTTGAGAATGAGGGGCTGAATACTTTGTGTTTCCCAAAAACAGTGATTTTCTGATGACTTCATTCAGAAAATTAAATGACAAATGACGTAATTATGATGTCACTAATAATGTCACATCCCAGAACATTTTAAACAATATCTATTATGTCACGGACATCATAGAGCCTTCCCAAAGACACTAACAATTGTATCAGCAATCGCAAAGATTATTGTTACACATTCATATTCACAACTAAAGAGAAAAACACTGTATTATTATGGACATAAAAATGTGATTATTTAAAGAATCTTCAACTCAAATAGCAAAATATAGGATGCATATAAAACGAACAAATGTAAAAACAAATAGACTATGTTGCAGATAAATGAAGTAAACACATAGGGGAGAATTCAATTTGGCGCGTTACTTGAAAAAGTAACGCGGCCTGCGCACTATTACCGGGTTAATATTACCGTAATAACAGTAATACGTTTAACACAGTGGTACTTCGGGGGGGAATTGAATTCCCCCCATAGAGGCATCCAACTTGAAAATTATTGTATATATACAGTAGATACAAAAATAAATCTTACTAATATATAAAGATAATATTTTGTATGATTGTGTGCTGTAAGGCATAGATTCAATTACTGTGTAATAACATAAAAAAAACAATTCTAAAAAATATTTTTTTGTCAATTGACATTTTCTTCCATTAGTTGAAAGTAAATTGACATACATTGCTAGTGCATCTGTCAGGGGTGTAACTAAACAATTGTGATCCTATAGCAACATTTTGTAATGGCCCGTGATGGAAACTCACATATACACATAGGGCTTTTACAGGGAAAGCCATTCTTCTCGGTTGTGGGATCCATGGCAGCTTTACCCCCAGTTCCTATGATAGTTACACGCTTGGGCTCTGTTATAAAAACCAGATTACAGAAATACTATGGTTTCTTGTGATCATATGTGTACATTATTTTCAGTTATTTTATTTTTTATGTTTTGTGCTTCTAAGTATACAAGAATGTTCTATTATCACTGTTAGAGAAAAAGCATTAACTTGACATCACTTTTCTGTTTTATTGATTAGTCACTATGGGCTTGATTTAGAGTTAAATGTAAAAATCTGGCTTATGTTTCCACTGCTGCATTTTAGCTAGAATCTGATTGCTATGGGCAACAGATACACTTTTCCTTTTAGAAACTTTAGTAAATCTACCCCTTACGCTCAACTCTAAATCAGACATTATATGTGAAATTCCACTGTTTTGCAAGACACTTTCACAGCATCTAGCGTTCGGTTTAAGATCATTTACTTCATTTATACATATAGACCGGCCAGGCTAAACAGGCTATAGACATCATTGTCATCTACTAAGTACAATTATTTGTAGAAAAGTGAAAACTCTCTATGCCCCAAATCAAAATTTTAGGAGTCTGATGAATACCAAATGCAGTTACTTAAGATTCTGTCAAATAACAACCTAACCTAAAACCTAGTTGTACATAAAACGTAAGCAAGAAACAGCTAAAATGATCAAATATATTTATTGCTTAGCTCTGGAAAGTGATATCTCTGTGCTGGGTTTCTGAAATTGCAGGGACGTTGGAATTTGAATATATGCTGAACCCAAGTTTCGCTAAGAACATTTTGGATGTTGACAAATTATATTATATAATTCACTCTGTTATTTTTTAGAAACTCCTTTATGGAAGAAATGATTGCTCTTTACCCATCTCACATTATTTCTCCAATGCTTTTAGCACCCCATCCTTACTTCTTGAAACAACCTGTTGTAAAGTTATAATGCTTCTTTTTCAGTCTACTAAAAATGTGTCATTCCACCTAAACCTGATAAATGCCAGTAGGGTGTGATAGCTAACCCCATGTAATGTTGTGTTTGGTCAATAAACAGGAGATTTGTTATAATCCAATGTATATAGCATGCCTTCCTCTGTCACCTAATATGAAAATTATATTTCACTATTTTATGTATTGTATATTTATTATATTTAATACTTCTATTCAATTATTACCCATAATATAATCACCAACTGTTTGAATAGTAAAGTTTATACTGAAGGCCAGGTGGTGGTGTGATTACAAATTTGTGTGAACAAATTGTATTGATCTAGTTACTCATTGGATCACATGATCTACATCTTATTTCTTCTGATGACTCTGCTAAGTGTAAATAAGTCAGCTTTATTTTTTCAACTTGTAGCCACCACTAGAAGAAACCACTGTCTGGAATGAGGCTGCAGACCATCTCCATTATTGTAAATAAATGATAGGCAACCACTATCAGGAATAGATCGTGTAAGCCTAACACTTAATAACCATATATAGAAAGCTATACCTTATTTACCTAGTCCATTTAACATCTAACACTTAAATAATCATTATTGGTGGGCATAAACTGTTCCTCAGCAATACGCCCTGGGAATATAATCATTTTAATTAAGAAAACATAAGGTAGACAGAGAAGTGCTAAGGCTACGTACTGTGTACTGTTTAGTAAGGTACTTGGATGATTGGCTAGTGTCTTTTAGTAAAGAGAAGTTGAGAGCCATAAAAGTGCCAGCTATGGCTCATCCTTCATGCTCAGGCTCAGGGGCGGATTGGGAACTTAAAGTGGCCATGGAAAAAATTCTTGAAGTGGCCTCATGTGGGCGGGACCAAATCAATTGTGGGTGGAGCCAACACAAAAGTAGACAGGATTTTTTCAGCTAAGGCCTATAACCAATCCTCCCCTTGGATCAGTGATGCTTTTCTTGCACATGGTCACTCTTCAAGGTTTGCTACTACTCTTTAAGTTAGTACACTAAATTTGGGATGTTTAATATGAAATAGGTAGCTTGTTATTGTATGAATTTATCAGTGGCACTTTCTTTTAACTAGTAGTCAAAGTGGGCTGGAATAAGGTGGTATGCCATACAGCCACGTCTACTGCCTTCTTTGTAAACCTTGCAAATTCCATTTACTTACATTTTCCATATCGCCATTGTAAATTTACAATTCAACCACTGCTTTTACCAATAGAGTACTCATATGGAGAGCATTCTTGCCAGCATTTGAAAATAACATTTATGCACGATTTGCTGTTGGGTAACTGAATCCGTACCAGTTGTGTATTGAACTCTTTAACAGATCAATGACACTACAGTCCCAAATCAGATGATTATATTTACGTTGACTAAAAATGTCCCCATGCACCCATCTGACTTGGAAATAGCTTGGGCAAATCCCACACTGCTCACTACTATAATTCCTGCTGACACAAAAAAATAAAATTGAACTATTCTGCTTGTGGCACTCTAAAGGATACTTGAAGGAGTAATTACATTGCTGTCAGTGTGGAGGTTCTCAATGTGTAGCATCATGGTCTATGGTAGGTGTGAGTGATTCATCAACAGATATGTGGGTATGGTGTGTTGTATTCTTGTATAGTATACATTTCATTAGTTTACTAACTTACCTGTGTAGGCGCCGCTCAGCTCCGTGATGCAGGAGACATCCATCTGGGTGGAGTCAAAGTGAGTCACATGAGAGCCTCTGCAGCCCCTGCTCTGTGACTGACAGCCTCACAATTCACTGCCAGGACAGCGTCACTGTCGGGACAGCCCTCTTTCTGGACAAATAGGATAGCAGAAGTGGACCCCTCCTGATCACCTTTCGCCCACCACCATTCCCCTTCGCCGCCGAGAGCCAAAAAGAAAAAAAAAATGCACAGAAAGAAAAAATTACACGAGGCGGCCTCATTAGGCCAATGGCCTACAGGGAAAATTCCCGGTAAGGCTTATGGCCAATCCGCCCCTGCTCAGGCTTTCTTCCATTCTGCCTGTACAGATTGCCTTCCAACTGAGGCTTGAGAACCGGGGCACCCCCAAAATGTTTCCTATGTTGTTTGAGCTCTGTAAATTAATGAGTCTATTGGACTGACATTAGAGATGCTGCCACTACTTCCCCAGTTCTGGGATTCCATCATTCGGCATTAGGTCCCCCAAATCAATAGACACACTATCCTCTATGCTGCTTGTAAACTTGATCATGACATTAGGGACAGTCTTCTCTGACTGCATAATAGCCTGACTGACAAATCAGCACTTGGCATACAGTAAGCTATAGAAGGAAAGCAAACTGGAAAACTGCTTAACTCAAACAACCTTTACAGTATATGTATGGATATATATTCATTCTGGAGAGACGGATATGTTTTGCTTATTTGATTTGATTAGCTGCATGTTTTATGTTCGTAAAGATACATGGAAGGTGCACTGTAATATACAGTGTTCAGTATATCAGGGTATATACTGTACCATAGTCCAAATCATGACAGGCTAGTATGTTATTTTCCTTGCAAGTGTCCTTATGTGAGATTTGTGCATGTGGGGATTGGACTAGCTATTTTTAGCATATTAAGTATTTCCAGCTCTGACTCCAGGTAATTTCAAAGCCAAAGCTGATAGTATAAGGAAATGGGTACTTATGACACATAAAAGATTAGACAACATCTAGACTCTGTGTTCAGAATTATTGTATGACATGGTACCATTACAAGATGAAATTTTGCCATGTCAGTTTGCAGGGAAGGGTTGTTTGTATAGCAGCTTAGATATTTTCATTTGTACTACTACCTTTACCACTCCCTTAGTGCCTATAGATGAGGTACCTCTGACACTCTAATTACTTTAGCTAGTCTGATTGAATAACAGCCTGCAGAAGTACTTTCCTTGGAAGTTTAACTGTTTATGTAATGATTTCACAATATTTTACACAGCTCTCAACACACTGTACCGTACCCAAACATTTTAAACATGCCAATGCACAATAATAGTATTATTAGCACAACTTTCTCTATATTCTCAAAATGGCTGCTCCTCATGGGCTGAATTGTATTCACACAAAATAGTAGGTAGCAAGCTTAATTCTCTTTGTTCAGCACCTACAACTTCTGATAGCAATAGCAATTTGTTAGCTCAGCAAACATCTATATCACTTGAAACAGGTCAAATTCAGTCTCTCAGTCTTCCAAAATATGTCTCAGTCCAGCACTAGACAATACACATATTCAAGATTCCCCACACTATTCTCTATCAGCTTCACTGTCTTCACAGACTCCTCTCTCTGGTTTTTCCTCACACACTGACTCCACCCCCATGTTTTGGCACCTTTTGAGCAGGCATATACACTGGGCTGGCTTAACTCCTCCTCTGGCATCTCCCCAGCAACGGTGAAGCTTGCTGGGAGATGTAGTGTATATGATTGCAGGCTGTAGTGGTAGTAGTATATTTGGTACACTAGGCCATTCAATATTCAACTGTAAGTGGAGAATTTGGACACCCATTATTCCACATGGTCTGCTTTGGAAGAAATCCATATCACTATGCAGGGGCCGGCTGGGCCGGGGGCATCTGCCCTCCTGTAGTGGAGTGGCACCGCAGCGCACTCTCTCCTGGCCGGGTGGATGGCAGCCCATTCATCCATGGCCGGGGGGGCCACATGACACATGCGTAGTATTCTGTGTATACTAACCATGTACAAGGCAAAACATTAGCCATCATAAAAGTGCTACAGGGCTCCTCCCATAGCCTACAGGAGCCCTGTAGCAGCAAATCACAGAGGGCCAGGGTGTCAGTTTGACACCCTGTGCCCTGCCTCTCCTCCCCCCAAGTACCAGCCCCCTCTGAATATGATTGGGGCAGCCCCAATCAATCAAATACATGGGAGCCTCAATCTCACTAGGAGGCTCCCATGACGTAGGTAAAAGTGAATAGATATATAAATATTTATGAATAAATATATATATATATATATATATATATATATATATATATATATATATATATATATAAATTGATATACTGGCAGCTTGCCCACCAATACAATGGGAGCTTCCAATACAGTAGGAGGCTCCCATTTATGCAGGGCATGAAAAACACCCATCACTGCAGCCATTATTGAAGACAAGAGCAAAGGCACAGCTAGATGAAAGAGAGAGAAACTACAATCACTTTTATTCAGGTAAGAGTATGTTTAGTTTTTAATATTATCTTTTTAATCTTTATTGTAAAAAACATAGCATTTTTTTTGTGTATGTGGGCGAATAGATAATCATACAAATAGTGTAGTGCTATTTGCATGATGATCTATTAATAGTGCTTGATAAATAGGTTCCCCCAACAGGGGTTATCGCCAGCGATAACCCCAATAGTATTTTACGCAGCATAACCAAGCCATTTTTCTGGCAAAAACATCAGTTTTTTAAAGCAAAATGGCTTTTTGCACTTTGATAAATCAGCCCCTGGGTTCAGTACTGTAATAGAACATTATTATCTAATTTATTGCTAAACCCTCCTCCCACCTTCACGGATGAGAGGGCAAAAGCATGTAAACATGCTAAACCTGTTGTACAGCACCTCGCAACAGTTGTATAGACTATCACTGGTGAAATGGAGTAGCAGCTCCTCCCAGTTATAGCCAAACAGTGGAGATCGTCACTGCCGCCCTGCGGCTGAACAGTATCAATGCTAGTGTCAATGTGCGGTATCAATGGTATTTTAAGTCTTAATACTTTATAGGGGCTCTAATGACTTTTGCCAAGTGAAATACAATGAACATTTAGTGCACTTGATTACACCAGTTCTGTCTCCTCTTTTTTGCTTTTCTGTTATTTCCAACTGGTGGGTGGCACCTTGCTACCATGCAAAGTAATGCTGAATACTAAGAAATCTTACATCAATATGATAGCATAAGAATCAATATACATGGGTTCAGGTTATTATCTTGAAAATAATAATACTAGTGCGACAATATAAATTATTTCAAGGTGTTCATATATAATATTGTAATCAGATTTTGGCCACATTTTTACTCTATAGGTCATGTGAAGTAATACCATAACCTATATCCACATAACACTACAGACCTATATTTTCTGTTTGACCTATTTATTTTAGCCTGTTTAAGGATAAATCAGCTTGGACTCTAGTAGTGTACTGGAGATGAGCGAAACACAAGCAGCCTCTCTCCAGAAAGAACTGTATTATGTTGTTATTAAGCAGAGCTCCAGATTAATACCTAGAAACCCAGCCAAATATCACAGCAGCAGCCTTTTTCAAATGACTGTTGTCCATAGGCCTGCTTGTGCAGATTACAGGCATAATTAAAACAGAATCCCTCTTTCCAGCAGGGCTAAGCAGCTAGAAGATAGTGACATCCTGCCATACAAATTGCATAAAGTATTCTCCAACTAAATCACACAACATAGGTATTCTTTGTTCAATAAAGCAGTGATCTGTACTAAGGATGAGCGGGCTCGGATTATCGCAATCCGAGCCCACCCGAACAGTGCGGATCCGAGGGCGATCCGAGCACTGTTCGGGTATTTCCGGCGGGGAGAAACAGTGAAAACGAGGCTCTGACTCCAAATGCCGCCGTCAGATCTCGCAATACTCGGATTCTATAAATTCCCCGCTTGCCGCCGCCATCTTCAGTCGGGCATTGATCAGGGTAGCGTGAGGTTGGGTTTTTAGTGGTGCTGTGTCCTCCTCTGTCCTGCTGAGTCCAGTGGTGCTTTGTCCTGTGCTCTGTCCTGCTAATGTTTTTTATTTAAAACTTGCAACATAACATTACATATGAAACAATAAAACCAATAAACTTTACTAAAGGTGGCACCAACCTATATTAAAAAAGACCAACTGAAATCAAAGGCTGATTTGCCTAACTTAACCGAAAGTCCAGAAGGGCTATTTGCCCAATTCATAAGTCCAGTAAATATAAAATGATAAAATCACATAAAACAAGAAGGTGCCACCATACAAACAACAAACCCAACTCATATACATCACCGTATCCCACTAAGAAGCAAGTTGTAGGTGCATGTAAGCCATACTTGAAAAAATTTTCCACCACACAAAATCTAATGGGGTGAAAGGACAGCAAGAGAAGCCACTTAGAAAGGAGAGGCACCAGACTTTGACCCCCTAAGGAGGTCTCAGACTCCGCCACAGCCTGAGCCAGTTAACATTGGACATCCGGCGACCCTCCATGCCCCTCAATTTCCACACCTCGTGGAGAATATCTTCCACCACTACCTCACAGGGAAGGACTTTCTGCCGGATGGTGACCTGACACCGTGCGTTCCACGTGAAATACCTGACCACTAAACTGACTAAAAAAAGTGTACAGAAATCAAAAGCCCTCCACCTTGCCTTGAATGCCCCGTAGACCCATTCAGGGTAACTAAGCCCCGAAAGGCAGGGGATCCCCAGCGACCTGGAGACTCTTTTATAAACCTTTACATTAAAGGGACACTCGAGCAAGAAATGGTCCATAGTCTCCTCCACCCCTAGACACTCCTCCCGTGGGCAGCCACGATCATCAGCATTTCTGTGCTTAAGGTTCCCTCTTACATAAAGTCTCCCGTGAAAGGAGAGCCAGGCAATGTCCTGAAGCTTCAACGGGATTCTCCTCGAGTTAATCAAGGAAAGCCCCACCGAACTCACATCACCTGGGCAGTCTCTCAGTGACAGCGGAACCCAAAAGTGGGAGTGCAGGACTCTCTTCTCCAACTCCCTTCTAGAAGAGCTCCCAACTTCCCCCGCCCCTAAGCCCCAACGCCTTGTCACCTTCAATCCCAAGGAAACATAGGTCGGGAGATACCCATGCCGGACCCGGAAACTCTTAACGGTGCCTCCCCCATACCATGCACTGAGGAAGGGATCCACCCATACCCTGAAGCCTCCCACCCACTGAGGAGGGGTCTCAACTAGGAGACTACTAAGGTGCAACTTCAGAAAGGTTGACATAAAGAACAGCACAGGGTTAATCATACCCAGGCCCCCATCCTTCCTCAGTCGGTAGGTCACAGCCCGCTTGACCAGATTCAGCCTATTCCCCCAGAGTAACTGGAAGAAAACTGCATAAACCCTAGACCATAAAGACTCCGGCAAAAGGCACACATAGCTGATGTACAGGAATAACGGGATCAGGAAGGTCTTGATCAGGTCCACCCTTTCCCGGAGAGAGTGTTTCCACCTCTTCCAGCTCACTACCTTCCGGGAAGCTTCCTCCAGCCTTAACTCCCAATTTTGCTTGGCATAATCACCAGGGCCAAAATGAATCCCTAAAATTTTGATCTTCTCACTCGCCCGGGGAAGACTGTCTGGAAGGTTGAATTCACAACCCTCCTCCCCCATCCAGAAAACTTTACTCTTTTCCTGGTTTACTAATGAGCCACTGGCCTCAGAATACCCACGGACCAGAGTCGTTACCTCCTCAGCTTCCGCGGAACTCGACAAGACAACAGTAACATCATCAGCGTAGGCCACTACCTTCAAGGGGCACTCCGGACCCAACAGCACACCTCCCAACGAGCTACCACCAACCCTTCTGATGAAGGGATCTATGGCAAACACATACAGGAGGGGGCTCAGGGGACAACCTTGTCTTACTCCAGAGCTGACCTCAAAGGACTGACCCACCCAACCATTCACAAGAGGGAAGCTCTCGGCTTGTCTATAAATGGTACGGAGCCAATTCACCACCCGCACTGGAAGACCATACCACAGAAGTAGAGCCCAAAGGTACTCATGATCTACCCTATCAAAAGCCTTCGACTGATCTAAGGCTAAAAGGTACTTCCCCCACTTCTCCGCACGGCACCGCTCAAAGGCCTCCCGCACCGTCAGGACAGCACTGAAAGTGCTTCGGCCCTTCACAGTGCAGTGCTGAGAAGGAGAGAGCAACTGGCCGGAAACCTGCATCACTCTATTAAAAAGCACCTTCGCCAGAATCTTCCTGTCAGTATTGAGAAGAGCGATGGGGCGCCAGTTCTCAATACACGACTGATCTTTCCCCTTGGACAGTAAGATAAGGGCAGAGACCCTCATGGAGGGAGGCAGTAAACCTCTGCCCAGGCTCTCATTAAAGACCTCCACGAGACGCGGAGCCAGGATGTCCCCAAAGATTTTAAAAAACTCAGATGTAAGGCCATCTGGGCCTGGGGCTTTCTTGACAGATAAACCATCTATCGCCATCCTGACCTCGTCCACCGTTATTTCATCACCCAAGGACTCAAGCAGGCCGCTAAAATCACCAAGGCCAGGAGTTTCCCTCAAAAACTGGTCCATCCTCTCTTTGTCAAGTGACTTCTCTGATAAGAGATCGGAATAGAAGGACCGCACAACACCAAGAATGCCTTCCTTCTCCTCCCTAAGGACACCCTCAGCATCGCGCAAGCCCCTCACCTCCTTAGCATCTACCGAGTTCCTGCAGCTCTGAAAAGGATCGGGCGAATGGTACTTCCCATAATCCCTCTCCAGAACCAAGGACGCATACCGGTCATACTGTATCTCTCTCATCCGAGCCTTCACCCGGGGGATCTCCCCACTATCCCCCTGGCCAGAGATCAAGAACCCAAGTTTTTTCCTCAGTGCCATGTAGGTGCTCTCTTTTAACAAGTTATTTCTGGCTACAAGGCCCCGAAAAAAGCTCCGGGTCCTTTTCTTCAGCATCTCCCACCATTCAGACCTACTCCAACCTGCCTCCAAAAGTGATTCCTGGGATTCAAAGAAGTCCCTAAAAGACTGTCTTATCAACTCCTCCTCTAGGAGCTTAGAGTTCAGGCGCCAAAGACCCCTACCCTTCCGAAGGGTCTCCGAAGCATTCAAGGACATAGATAGGTAAACGTGATCGGAGAACTCTACCGGCCTCAGCTCCGGAGCCAAGGTTTTTGAGCTCTCCTTAACAAAAAACCTATCTATCCTAGACCTACAACTACCTCTATAAAAAGTGAAACCCGTGTGGTCTGGAAAATGACGAATGTGTGCATCCACCAGACCAGCCTGCCTAACCATACTTACTAGAAAAAGGGAATCGCAGCCCAGAGAAGTCCTTGAACCTCCCCTATCCTTTGTCCTAATGACGGTGTTAAAATCACCACCAAAGACTATCTGCCGGGCTGTAAAAAGATATGGCTTTATCTCCATGAAGAGGCACTTCCTTCCCCATTTTGTTTGGGGACCGTAAATATTAATTAACCTCAGGTCGTGCCCCCTCAGATTGACATCTAAGACCATGCACCTACCTACCTCAAGCTCAATGACTCGCTGGATGGTTATCATGCCGGTAAAAAGCACCGCCACCCCACCATACGGCTCGGCCGCAAGAGACCAGTAGGAGGGCCCACGCCTCCACTCATTTTTTGCTTTATGTAAGTCAGCCAGCTGACCCAATCTGGTCTCTTGCAAAAATAAAAAATCAGCCTCAACCGTGCTGAAAAAATCAAAGGCCATAAAACGAGCTCGTTTGGAAAGTATAGACGCCACATTAATAGTGGCAAATCTAATGGGCCGGGAAGCCATCCTTCAGAGCTATAGACAGTAGTAACAACTCACTTCTTTTTTATTTTTCTTTTTGAGTCCTCATCCGAGGAACCAAATCTTTTGTAGCTTAGGCCTGCTGGCAGAGACTCCTCCCCCCTGAGGATAACCTCTTCCCCTAAGGGGGGGACTCCAACTGACCCAGACACCTTACCTACCGACCCACTATGGACTCCCAAACCCAAGGGCTCAGCTCCCAATGACCCTGCCGGACCTGAGGGAAAATCAGGGGGGCCACAGAAGGAAATCTCAGGGGGATCGGGACTTACAGGAAAAGGACGCAAGGGGGGATCCTGCTTGTGAGAAGTACAGGCCAGGTCCTTACCCAAAATTGAGTCCCTCTTTACTACAGACTCCGGGGCTTTGTCCGAGGGGCTAACCTCTATGGGATGGGCTGAGGGGGAATCCTGTGTCGGTGGGGGGACAAGGTCTTCCACAGAAGGGGGGCCAGATGGGGATGCCACCTTATCCTTCAAGAACGATCTAGCAACCTCCTTATCACTAGCCTTCCTTACAATCTTTGCCACTTCCCCCAATGGTAGATCTCGGGTTTTTCTCTGCTTCCTGCCTGACTTAGCTCTTTGAAACAAGTTACCCCCCTCATCCCTCACGATATCTCCCTCCTCCATGCTCTCCTCTTCGCTGGACAAAAACTGAAACTTGTTTGACAAAACTATCCCCTCCCCTTCAGTTCTCTTCTTTTTACCCTTGCCCCTTTGTTTAGTCCATTGACTTGCCGGGACCTTTGCTAGTGATGATGACGGTGTCACCGATGGCTTGGCAACAGGGGGGGAAGGAAGCGGAGGGGCAGGAAGCGGAGGGGCTGGACAACTAATGGGGTCCACCAATCCCACCATAGACTCGACCCTTTCCATACTTTCAGCCACCCTTACAATCTCCTCATCCGTGATTACAGTATTGTGGGCCGCATGGGGACATTTACTGAACGGGTGTCCTATTACCCCGCATAGATTACACCTGATCTGATTACATGTGCGGGATTCGTGACCAATGTCACCACAGTGACCACATTTTTGTTGAGGGCAATTGGCGCTGAGGTGGCGGAAGTCCCCACACCTGTGGCACATCCTCGGCTGGCCTGGGTAGAAACATTGAATCCTGTCCCTACCAATAAAAGCTGCCGATGGTAAATGCACCAGGCCAGCCTCCGTGCACTTCAGGTCTACCATGGTGGACCAACCGCCACCCCAGACCCCATGGCTTGGATCGGGAACCTTTACCAATGGGGATATCATTTTAGCAAACCTCCTAACCCAAAACCCTAGGTCTGCCGCCGGGATGGACTCGTTTCTTACTAAGATGGTTATCTTTACACGCTCTTGGCGCGTTATGGGGATCGCCCTGTAGTTGATCCACGGATCTCTCTCCCTGCATCCACCCCACCTGTTCCAAAAAGTCTGCAGACCCTGGTAGGATACGAAACTCACATCATATTCTGCAGTGCTAACCGGGTGGATGCAGGCAAAGAGATCCGCTGGAACGAAACTAAATGAGTCCAGAAAAACCCGCAAAAAATCTGATCTACTTGGGGGGTCCTTACCCATGAATTTCAACTGAACTACGTTACGGCGTTTAAAAGGTTGTGCCCCCACTGGGCCAGGGCCCATACTCTGAATATTTACACTAGACCCTGGACCTGAACCGGATACTATACCCGCATATGATACGACCCCCGGGAGGGGACCAAGTCCTACCACCGGGTGCTGGACAGTGACAGCCTTCTGTACAAGAATATTCCCACCAGGGTTTTGTTGTGACGAGGGGCCTGCCACTTCAGAAGCTACCGTTTGGGCTGCAGGTCTATCCAACACCACCCCACCATCAGCCAACATATTAGGCATACTTTTGGCTGTGTCTTCTATCAGAACAGCCGCCCTCCTAGCCCTGTCTGACACAGCCAAAGGCCCATAAATAGTTTCAATGATCCTATTTTGAACCGGACTAGGCACTATTATATGTGGATTATCTCCCACCTTCTTACGTTGTATATTACCTGACCCACATGTATGTTTTACTGACAGCGTACTTGTAGGTTTCTCTTCCACCCCATACATGGTATTGTCAACATCAACCATATCCACATTACCATCAATGATATCTGAAATACTGTTACTGGCATTATTAGTACTATTAACTATACCTTTATCAATAACTACATCTGCAACATCTGCAATGCCTCCTGAGGAAGTACCGCTCAACAAGCTCCCTGGGGCTGCAAGGTCCGGGACCACACATGTATTAGCAGCCTTCTCGGACCTATCACCTACTAGCACACCGGGAGCTCCAGCAGTGACACCTTCATTCACCGGCACAGATTTCATTGAAAGGCCTGCCCCTATAGACATATCATCAGAAATTATATCAGACATTTTAAGCATTGGGCCGTGAACAGCGGGTGTGCTGGCCGGGACCGCCGGGTCCGCCCGGCAGAGAGACTGCACCACAGAGGACGGCACAGCTCCTGCCCTGTGGGCTAACACACTGGTACCCTCAGGCTCAGCCCCAGTATCAGCCATAATATTGCCAACATTAAGTCTTTCATTCACAATATTAATTTTAACATAATTCGACTTAGAGGATTCTTCCAGGCTTACCGGTCTCCGGGCCGACGCTCCACTTCCGGTGTCCACCGGAAATGCCGCAGACGACTGGGCGCATAGGCTAGCCACCACGACTGCAGCCTGTACCTCGCACCCACCGGGAACACCTTCAGCTTCCGCCTGGCCCATCACTGACCGCTCGCCCTCCAGCACCCGGATTGAATCGTATAGGCAACCGGCCACGACCTCTTCCTCCGATTCGCCCGCCATGTTGGGAGGCAGCGGCTCCGAAGACACCAGGTTCGTTATTTGCACGATTGTTTTTAACCTCGTTAGCAATTCCTGCTTCTCTTTTAGGACAGCATCTAGCTCCTCAATCTCGGCTGAGATAATTACCCGGTGACGGCTGTAGGCCTGGTTTCTCTTTTTCCTTTTCCTATTTATTTTTTTGTCTAGGGCCGTGATCTCGAGTTCCAGTGCCCCTATCTTCGACCCAATCTCTAGGTCCTCCTCCTCGCTCTCCTCCGTATCCGGGAGGCAGACTGATGCAGGATCCACTGCAACTCTGGGAACCTTCTCCGTTCGAACTTCAGCACCCGATACAGCCCCTAGTTCCTTCACTACGGCCGATGCTTGGTTCTCCTGAGGCCCCTCTGCTCCCGTATTAATCATTATACAGGGATCCTCACTCACAACCTGTTGTGGTAGCACAGGCTGCAGGGTTCCAATAACCACATGAGGCTGCCTGTTAAACTTCACAGGCAGCCTTACCTTGGCCCCCAGTTTCTTCACTGGGGCCTGGACAAAATCCTCCTTCTCGTGACCCCCTATATTGGACATCATACAGGGTGACACCGGCCCAGTAGTTTTAGAAGGCCCAGGGACTTCATCCAAGGAGGGTATATTCATAGACCCAGAAGGGACACACACTACTACGGGGTTCAGGTCCACCGCCAAACTGGTAACTGGCCGGTAGTAGACATTGCTGCTCATGCAGGACATAGTAGGCCCAAGAGCCTGGGGGCTCTCCTCCTCTCCTTCCCCAGGTCCCTCCATCACTGGCTTTGCTGCAGGTTTTTTTCCTTCCACAGGCTGCACCGAGCCAGGAGCTTTAAATTCAGCTTTATCCTGATCACGGTCTGTTTTTTCACCCGGAGATGTTGAAGCCGGGGCCTTTCCTGCATTTTCATTAGCAGTAGCATCACTTAACCTGGGTAGCTGATTAACATGGATCCTGGATGAAACTGGGCCTAGGCCCGGGCCAGGCCCGGTAGGCAGGGGACTCTCCTGGAATGCTGCCCCAGGAGGCTCCATCAAGGCTGGGCTAGGCAAAAAAACTCTACCCTGCAGGCTTCTGGAAGTCAGAGCTGAAACAAAACACCTCCTCTCTCTGTCCTGCTGAATCCAGTGGTGCTTTGTCCTGTGCTCTGTCCTGCCGAGTCCAGTGGTGCTTTGTCCTGTGCTCTGTCCTGCTGAGTCCAGTGGTGCTTTGTCCAGTGCTCTGTCCTGCTGAGTCCAGTGGTGCTGTGTCCTGTGCTCTGTCCTGCCGAGTCCAGTGATGCTGTGTCCTGTGCTCTGTCCTGTTAAGTCCATTGTTATAAAAAAATTATAAAAAAAATAATAAAAAAATTATAAAAAAATTATACAAAAATAATTTAAAAAATATACAAAAATAATAAAAAAAAATTATAAAAATTTTGTAAAAAAAGTATAAAAAAATCACTACTGCAATATCTAACTACGTTCACTGTTCCTGCAGTCCAGAAATATTAGTACTGCAATATTTAACTACGTTCACTGTTCCTGCATTCCAGAAATATTATTACTGCAATATTAAACTACGGTCACTGTTCCTGCAGTCCAGAAATATTATTACTGCAATATTAAACTAGGTTCACTGTTCCTGCAGTCCAGAAATATTATTACTTCAATATTAAACTACGTTCACTGTTCCTGCAGTCCAGAAATATTATTACTGCAATATTAAACTACGTTCACTGTTCCTGCAGTACAGAAATATTATTATTTCAATATTAAACTACGTTCACTGTTCCTGCAGTCCAGAAATATTAGTACTGCAATATTTAACTACGTTCACTGTTCCTGCAGTCCAGAAGTATTAGTACTGCAATATTAAACTACGTTCACTGTTCCTGCAGTCCAGAAATATTATTACTTCAATATTAAACTACGTTCACTGTTCCTGCAGTCCAGAAATATTATTACTTCAATATTAAACTACGTTCACTGTTCCTGCAGTCCAGAAATATTATTACTGCAATATTAAACTACGTTCACTGTTCCTGCAGTCCAGAAATATTATTACTTCAATATTAAACTACGCTCACTGTTCCTGCAGTCCAGAAATATTATTACTGCAATATTAAACTACGTTCACTGTTCCTGCAGTCCAGGCAAAGGAGTGGGGATGCGCCTGAGTTAAGCGCAGTGGAGTCTGATTTCCGTGTTGTGCAAGGTTCTCCAGCCGTTTGAACTTGCCACACGAGAAGTCAGTTCCGACACTGCCAGCTTGAGTCAGGTGATTCCCCTGATCAGGCTGTTGCAGAAGCAGCTGGAGAAAGTGTGGGAGGAGCTGGTAAACCATTGCGATTCCACAAAGCATGTAGCTCTTGTGGATGAAGCCCTTCGTACGCTTTGCCAGGATCTGAGGGTGGTCACTCTTTTAAAGTCAGAGGAATACATTCTGGCCACCGTGCTCGATCCTCGGTTTAAAGCGTATGTTGTGTCTCTGTTTCCGGCGGACACAAGTCTACAGCGGTGCAAAGACCTGCTGGTCAGGAGATTGTCCTCTGAAGAGGACCGTGACATGCCAACAGCTCCTCCTTCATTTTCTTCCACGCCTGTGGCTGCGAGGAAACAGAACATCTGGTCCGGACTGAAGGACCTGCCAACCATTGCAGACATGTCTACTGTCGCTGCATTGGATGCTGTCACCATTGAAAAAATGGTGGAGGATTACTTTGCTGACACCATCCAAGTAGACATGTCAGACAGTCCTTATTCTTACTGGCAGGAAAAAAAGGCAGTTTGAACGCCCCTGTACAAACTGGCTCTATTTTACCTGAGTTGTCCCCCCTCCAGTGTGTACTCCGAAAGAGTTTTTAGTGCAGCGGGGAACCCGGTCAGTGAGCGGCGAAGGAGGTTGTTCTGCAAAATGTCGAGAAGATGATGTTCATAAAAATGAATGATCAATTCTTCAATCAAGACCAGCACTGGCCTCCAGAGACTACAGAGGGACCTGTGATTGTGGAGTCCAGCAGGGACGAATTGATAATGTGTGAGGATGAGGAAGTACACACTGAAGGGGGCAAGGAATCAGAGGATGAGGATGAGGATGACATCTTGCCTCAGCAGAGCCAGTGTCACTCACCGGACTGTGAGTGCCATTTCTCCTGTGTTCAGGAACCGTGGCCATCCGCCATCCTGAGGGTCTGCGCATGTGCAGCCCTTATGAAACCTTCAGTACCTGTTGCTTTTAATTGATTGGATGATCAGGCAACCCTCCCTATTTAAACCACCTGTGATCATTACCTAGTTGCCTGATCTTGGAGTCTCATTCCCCATGAGCCTCTGAAGGTGTTCCTGTGTTTCCTCGTGTATTCAGCTCCTGCTGATTCCTGTCTACTACGATTGTGGTTTCCAGACCACTTCAACTCTCCTGTGTTCATCGTGTCTGCACTCAGCTGATTCCTATCTGCTACTGCTGCCAGATTCCAGTCCGCCTCAACTCTCCTGTGTTCATCGTGTCAGCTCTCCACTGATTCCTATCTGCTACTGCTGCCGGATTCCAGACCGTCTCTACTCTCCTGTGTTCAGTGTGTCTCCCCTCCGCTGCCTTCGCTACTACTGCCGGATTCCAGACCGCCTCTACTCTCCTGTGTTCAGCGTGCCTTCCCTCCGCTGCCTCCGCTACTACTGCCGGATACCAGACAGCCTCAACTCTTCCGTGTTCATCATGTTTCCAGTTTTACTTACTACTG
The DNA here is from genome assembly GCF_038048845.1 of Mixophyes fleayi. Taxonomy (NCBI): domain Eukaryota; kingdom Metazoa; phylum Chordata; class Amphibia; order Anura; family Limnodynastidae; genus Mixophyes; species Mixophyes fleayi. The sequence continues at coordinate 220,728,753 of NC_134404.1, forward strand.
CTTCCTGAGTATTGCTCCGTTAATTATCGGTTACCTTCCGTGCGCTGCAACAACCTGATTACCGCTTCCATCCTCCAGTGGTCTCTCCCCCTGCCGGCGTTCAGCCGTTCAGGTATCCCTGCACGTCTCCTTGACAGCCTGCTCTCCTGAACCGCGGTATGCATACTTTCCATTGACTGCTATTGTATTGCATATCCGTCTGGACTGTGTTGTGTTCATCTCCCGGGTCTTCCATCTACTGAAGCTATTGTTACTATTGACTTTGTTTCCTATTACCTGGATCTCTATAGTGACTCTGTATACTTCAAGCAGCGCTTGTCAGTTATTATTGTATTGTGGTTATCATCGTGGGATCAAGTTCCGTGTGCCCCGTGTATCCTCTGCATTCCATTCATCTCCTCGTGCCCCTCCTCACATATATATAGCAGTGGTACAACTTGCTGAATGCAGACCACTGACTCCTGTTTCCCATTGGCACCAGTTTCAAGTATCCTCTCACATAAGCAGTGGTACAACTTGCTGTACGCAGACCACTGACTTCCCCGTTACCTACTTGCACCTGGAATCCATTCCTTCACTCTAGACAGTGGTACAACTTGCTGTACGCAGACCACTGACTCTCCTCATGTTTACGTGTCCATCTGGTTCCTCGTGTACATACTCCTAGTCATTACCAGTTGCTGCTAGTCATAGACTTTCCTTGAGAATTCTCTCACCATCTGCTGATTCTCCTGTTCCGCTGTCACCCTGCTACCAGAGGACCATAGTACCAGCTATATTACTCTGGTAAGAACATCATCTGGTGATATCCTGGGCAAAGACTCCTAGTGCCCGTGACAGCCAGTTTAGTTTGTACAGGGAGAGATGAATAGCTTTTTTTGTGTGGGGGCCCAAACAAACCAATCATTTCAGCCACAGTAGTTTGGTAGGCCCTGTCGCTGAAATGATTGGTTTGTTAAAGTGTGCATATCCTATTTCAACAACATAAGGGTGGGTGGGAGGGCCCAAGGACAATTCCATCTTGCACCTCTTTTTTTTCTTTGCCAGCTCGTTTTGTGTGGGTCCAAACAAACCAATCATTTCAGCCACAGTAGTTTGGTAGGCCCTGTCGCTGAAATGATTGGTTTGTTAAAGTGTGCATATCCTATTTCAACAACATAAGGGTGGGTGGGAGGGCCCAAGGACAATTCCATCTTGCACCTCTTTTTTTGGCATTATGTGGTTTTGGGGCCTAGTTTTTCAAACTGCCATCCTGTCTGCCACTGCAGTGCCACTCCTTGATGGGCCACGTGTTTGTGCCGCCCACTTGTGTTGATTAGCTTAGACATCCAGCTACCTCGGTGCAACCTTTTGGACTAAAAACAATATTGTGAGGTGTGAGGTGTTCAGAATAGACTGGACATTAGTGGAAATGAATGTTATTGAGGTTAATAATTGTGTAGGAGTGGAAAAAAAAAACCAAAATATGGATTTTAGCACTTTTTATGCTTTTTTTAAAAAAAAATCAGAACCCAAAACCCAAAATCAGAACCAAAACCTTTAGTGGGGTGTTTTGGCAAAACCAATTAGAACCCAAAACCTCAAGTTAATCAGAACCCAAAACACGAAAAGTGGCCGGTGCACGCCCCTAATCTGTACTAATATCTTATAGGTATATAGAGATTTCTGTTCAAATATTGAGGTCAAGCACCTAGTGAATATTTTTATAGTAGTAGGCAGGGTCGGACTGGGGCATGAAGGGCCCATCGGGGAAAACAATGTTATTCATGTCTAGTTGCTATCCAATAACGATTGTTGATTGCCGTAATGTGGTTCCATAGCACAATGTGATTTAATAGCCAAAAGTAGCAGAATAACAATCAGAATAAAATAAGTACAGCCGCTACTTATCGCAGGCACCCTGGATCCAGTGTACAGTCATTCAGGTCTAAAGGCTGTGGTCAAGTAGACTGTCCACTAGGTCCAGAGCCCCTACTTATATACAGTCCATGAATACAGTAAAACAATGCAGATGATGTGGCTTGCTTCTATAGGTCCAGGCTTCAGGAGGGTCCAGTGTAATGCAGGTCATAGGCCAGTTTAAACCAAAATATCCAAAGGTGGGGGTCAGCTCTCCAGGGGATGCACTGCGATTTTCCTGCCAAGAATCAAGTTTAAACTAGTCTATTTACATTACACAGACAATATAATTTTAAACATTTATTCCCTATCATCGCTAACTAGAGTATGCAATGTGCGATCTCTTCGACGAATGAACCGGACAACTGCGGCTAAATAGGGGATTAAAATGATACTAAACATGACATGTTTTCTGTAACCTGAACCTTTGATTTCACTAACATGTATATAACTTATAATATTAACCAAAAACATTGCTACATTTCGACCTAAATAACTATGTGTTGCAACTACAATTAGTGTGTACTAATTACAAATGTGTATGTTCGTGTGAATGTGTGTAAATGTGTAAAACCTGTTATTGCCACGTGTTGCAGCTGAATATGCTTATTCACGCCGTAGCGTGCTCTACGCATAATTTTCAGACAAAGACGATGAAGTTGTTAGATATTAATTGAAATGACTTTATGCAATTAGCTGACTTCAACACCAATGGCTGGGGCCCACCTAATAACATGTAATCGCTGCAAAGCGGGTGAATATATCCCTGCATCCAAATTAAATGTGCTGAAGAAATTAAAAACAGAGGAAACATACTTACAAAGAACAGTACTCACAGGTGAGATACACAAAATTTTAGTGTTCATTACAAGTTGTCCTGTTCTTCAAATCAGGAAAGGCCCAATTAGGTAGAAGGAGCTGCTGCCACTGGGCATGCACAGCAGCCCAGTGTCATGGAACTGCTTAAGTCCATAAACAGGACAGTGCTTATAATTGGCCAATAATTTAACAAGATATCTAACATTCATCTAGTTTTGGAATGTACAAAATTTTGACACTTTCGGTCTAGAATTTACAGATGAAATCAAATTAAAACATAAGGCTAGAATAATCCACTGGAAGTATATGATGGCTGTTCTCAATAAATTTGGTTTTGGGGGCTCCTTTCTTCAAGCTATAGCTACCTTGTATACTACTCTGTCTGCTAGAGTCTTCAGTAATGGGTTCCTCTCCTCTTCCTTTCAGATTAGCAATGGTACCAGGCAAGGCTGTCCATTATCCCCCCTCATTTTTGTTCTTGCTATGGAACCCCTGGCGGCTAAAGTTAGAATGGATCAAAATGTGGTGGGGACAGTCATTGGTTCTCAACAGCATAAAATCTGTTTGTATGCTGACGATGTCCTTTTGTTTGTTTCAAACCCTGAGTCTTCCTTACCCACCCTATCCCGCATTTTACAAGACTACTCAGCGGCATCTTATTATAAGCTTAATACTACCAAATCGGAAGCTTTGGGGGTGGCCCTCACACAAGATGCTTTGAAGCTCCTTAAGTCTACATATAAATTTCATTGGTGTTCCCTCTCCATAACTTACTTAGGCATATGTATACCGTCTGACCATAATCTGACTATCCAACTTAATTACCAACCACTGTTAGGCTTGTTCGATAAACTCACAAAATCCTGGATTAACTTTGAGGTTTCCTGGGTGGGGAGAGTAGCAGCCGTAAAGATGATGCTCCTTCCAAAGATACTATACTTATTCCGTTGTATTCCTTATCTGGTGCCTATGTCTTTGCTTAAAATGTTTTATTCTATTGCGTTTAAATTTATCTGGAGCAATAGACGTCCCAAACTATCAAGAGATAAGATGTTTAGAGCTAAAGTAAAAGGTGGACTAGCTGCCCCATAGCTAGAAATATATCAGTCTGCGGCTATCCTAGACCAGCTTAGGGATTGGCATGCCCCTCCCCAGTTAAGGAAGCCTTGGGTTGACATTGAGCAACATAGTTTTTCCCCATTCCCACTACTAGACCTGCTATGGTTAGATAAGCCAAGTAGACCAAGCCCTTCCCAAGCCCTGAGAAGTGTTAGAGACTCTCTCTCTGTCTGGGATAAGATGCTGACTTCTGCCAGAATTTCATCTCCCTTCCTCTAGTCTTTCTACAATTGCACTGTCTCAACTGATTCCATACCTGCGCCTTGGCTTTTGGAATAGGCAGGGGGCTAGTCGGGTGCGGGACCTTATGGAGGGAGGTTCACTTCTCTCTTTTTCCCAAATTCAGGAGAGATATGATGTCCCAGCCCGCGACTTTTACAAGTACCTCCAAATTATACATTGGGCGCATTCTCACCCCTCATTCCCACCAGCCTTGAAACCTGCTCCCCCTGGTATTATGTCGTCTCTCTCTCCCATTTCTCATGCGGGAGGCATATCAGTTTGGTACCGACTCTTGATGGTTCCTGTGGACAGCACAGATCTCTCGGTGCAGGGGATCTGGGAGAGAGATCTTGACTTGGATATATTGCCAGAGGTCTGGGCGAAAATCTATAAGAATATATACAAAATGTCAAAGTGTATTAACCATTCAGAAATGCTTATTAAAATGGTTCACAGGGTGTATCTCACGCCAGACAAACTACATAAAATCTGGCCGTCAGAAACCAAATACTGTTGGAGAAATTGTGGGGAAATTGATACGCTCATACACATTTTTTGGAACTGTCCTAAGCTACAACCACTTTGGGTTGAAATTTTCCAGCTAATTACTAAGGTCACTAAGGATGATTTATCCCCATCCCCGGCTATGGCGCTTTTACACCTATATCCCTCTCATCTTCAGCGTCATAATCACTATGTGGCTGGGCACATTCTCATCTCAGCCAGAGCCGCAATAGCTCAAAGCTGGAAATCCCCCTTGGCTCCATCTCTTACCAAAATCATCAGCAAAGTACAACACAGCTATGAGATGGAAACCATAGGGTTTAACTTCACCTCAAGGGCTTCCTCACCCCTGGTTAAATGGTTCACATGGTACGAATTTTTTTTAGGGTAGAGACCTATGTCTGCCACCTAACTCTCCCATGCTGTATACCCCTCTGGAGGGTAGATGTCCTGTTTTCAAAATGTATTTTTATGGTTGATTGGGTTTAATACGGCCAGTCTCCGACTCTTGCCCCCCTGTCTCCCTCCCCCTTGAAGTCTTTGTCTTATGTGTATTTGAATGTTTATTGTGTTATTGTTTGTTGTTTCTTTTTTGATTGTTTGTTTATGGGCAGTTCTGACTGATTTATTGGATCTACATTATGCACTGTACTCTGTTGTAACTGCCATGTTTGTTACATATTCTTTCACTAAAAACTTAATAAAAACCTTTTAAGTTAAAAAAAACAACAAAAAAACATAAGGCTAGAGAATAATTTGGAGCTATAAATAGATGTCCTTCTCACTCAATAAAGCCCTTTCAGAAAGAGGATCGTACCTACAGAATCAGTGGTCCAACTGAGACTCCGACGTTCTTTCCACTTCAAGTGTGGAAAAGCTGGCTATACAGCTTCCACCCCCAGTAGAGGAGGTAATACAAACATAATAAGGTCTCAGAAGAGAAGTCAATATCATGGTGAGTATCACACTTCTTACTTAGTCCACTTCAAGGAAGACTCAACGTAAACTGGCTAATTATATATTTATTCTATAGATGTTTAAGTGTGAAGAGTCTGTTAAACGTACCCTACCTCTTAGAGAAGAATTATTCTTACATAAAACTAGACCTGAAAGATGCCTCCCAAAACATTTCCGTTTATTCAAAATACAGACGTTTCCTAAAATTCAGGTGGCAAGATTAGACATAGCAATAGACATTATTGGTTTTTGGTTTGTCAATCAATTCTTATGTGTTCACATGAGTAATGAAGGTTATCTTCTCTTACCTCCACCGGAGATGTGTTCTCTTTTTAATATACATAGACAATATCCTATTAGCTATCCAGACCATCAGTGCCTCAATATCACAAAGACCTAAATATCTCTCTACTACAAAAGCAAGTGTTCACAACAATTGGACTGGAAAAATCCATCTTTCCATCTTACGCTATCTCTGTCCCTTATATTCCTAGGGTTTGTCCTGGACACTTCCTGTATCTGTTCCCCAGAGAGTGGTGGTCAGACGCTTTCTCTACAGCCCTCAGGTTACTGTTCAAGTCTCAGAAAACTTGTCCCCAAGTCTAGGTACTTGAGGGAGAGGCACATGTGAAGAATGAGAGTAAGAGGTGAATGAGGAAAGAAATATAGCAGATAGGGTTTCCACCTGCCCAATCAAAACGTGACTGTGTGCTAATATGATTAATAGAACTGAAACACAACAAAGATGGGAAGGCTGGTATATTTGTCCAGAAAAGCTGGCTACCTTAGATGGCTCACATGATGCAACACTCCTTAGTGGGCTCTAACATAGGAACCAGAAAACATTGTTTCCCAATATTAATGAAAATGTTTATATTACACTTACAGCATTGCCAACCCAAATTCTCACAAATGACTGCCAAGTGCCAAAAGTTGTCAAATGATAAGCAATCTCCCATTTCACCGCATCCTAAAGGTGTTCTATTGGATTTAGTTCTGGTGACTGTGGCCATTGGAGTACAATAAACTCATTGTCATGTCCATTGAACCAGATTGAAATTATGTGTGCCGAGTCTCATGATGCATTATCCTGCTGGATATAGCCATTAAAAGATTGGTAGACTGTAGTCATAAAGTGATGCACATGGTCAGCAACAATACTCAGGTAGGCTGTGGCATTTATAGGATACTCACTTAGTATAAATAGCCCTAATGTGTGCCAGCAAAACATTCCCTACACCATAACACAACCACCATCAGCCTGCACCGTTGACACAAGGCAGGATGGATTCATGTTGCTTATGCCAAATTTTAAACCCAGCATGTCGCAAAAGAAATCGCAACGTGTTTTCCAATGTTTAACAGTTTAGTTTCGGTGAGCCAGTACCCATTGTAGCCTGAGTTTTCTATTATTAGCTGACAGAAGTGGATCCTGGTGTGGTGGTCTTCTGCTGTTGTAGCTCTTCAAGGTTTGACGTGTTGTGCATTCAGAGATGCTCTTCTGAATAGGAGTGTTGTAATGCAATCTTATTTGAGTTACTGTCGCCTTCCTGTCAGCTTGAACCAGTCTGGCCATTCTCCTCTGACCTCTCATTAACAAGATATTTTCGCCCAGAGAACAGCCAATCACTGGATGTTTTTTGTTTTGTGCACCAATCTTTGTAAGCTCTAGAGACTGTTGTACTTGGAAATCCCAGGTGATCTACAATTTCTGAGATACTTAAACGACCCCATTTGCACCAACAATCATTCCACGGTTACAGTCACTTAGATCAAATTTCTTCCCCATTCTGGTGTTTGACCTAAACAATAACTGAGCCTTTTGACCATGTCTACATGCTTTTATGCATGGAGTTGCTGCCATTTCATTGGCTGATTGTTAGGAACCCCTCCAGCCGGCACAACACAACCCGGAATCTACTCTGCCAATCAGGTGTTCACTGGAGCCCCTGATGGTGGGGACAGACTGGGCCGCAGACTGACAGAGGGTCGTGAAGTGTCTACCGGCTGGGGAGAACCCAGGCAAGAAGTCAGGTCCACGCAGAGGTCAAGGGCCGGCAGCAGACAACAGTATCGGTAAACAAGCTGAGGTCAGGGGTCACAGGCGAATAGCAGAACTGGTAAACAGGCCAGAGATCAGGGTCACAGGAAACACGAGCGAAGTCCAATTCAAAGCCAGGGGTCATACACGGGAAATCAGTAGCGGTCTCAGAAGACTAGAACAGGAACAAGCAGGTCAGCAGACTGGAGCACAGAAGCTTTAACCGGCAATGAGGCAGCAGACCTCATTGCCTTAAATACAACCCACAGCCAATCAGAAACCTGCCCCTAGGCAGAGTCGCAGTTGCAGGTTAATTGCCAGCCCCTACAAGGACCAATCAGGACTTAGCCCTGAAATCATACTTGCAGGCTAATGCCTGCTAATTCAGCCACATGCTGAATCTTGATTAACTGTCCCTAAAGCGCATGCGCGCCCAGCTGCCGGGACGCGGCGCTGAGGAGGCGTCCGACCGTTGCCTTGGCAACGGTCGGGAGTTGAAAGGAAGTGATGTCCCGGTCGTCATGGTGACGGCCGGGACGTTGGGGCAGACAGGAAGCGAGCCGCGGCGGCTGTGAGTACCGCCGCGGCTCGTGACAGTACCCCCCCTTGAGGAGGGGTTAAGGAACCCCGACATCCAGGTTTCCTTGCAAATTTTTTGAAAAACTCCTTCAATTGCTTAGGGGCATGGAGTTGTCTCCGCGGAACCCAAGATCGCTCTTCTAACCCGCGGTTCCTCCACTGTACCAGGAAGTGCACCTGCCCTTGCACTCTTTTGGAATCCAGGATCCTTTGGGCCCATATCTCGTGGTCCATTCGAATTTCTCCCAGGCACATTCGGAGATTGGCTCGGATACAGTACAGGCTTCAACAATGAACAATGAAATGTGTTGGGGATCCTTAACGAAACCGGAATTTTTAATCTGAATGCTACGGAATTAACTTTCTTGATAATGGAGAATGGTCCAATGAACTTAGGGCCCAACGTTTTACAAGGCTGTCTGAGCCTGATATTTTTTGTAGAGAGCCATACCTTCTGACCCACCTTGAGAGAGCAGATGGTACGGTGGCGGTCAGATTTTTTTTTTGCAGCAAATGAAGCTCGTCTCAGAGATGAGTGTACCTTCGTCCAGATAAGTCTGAGGTCCCTGGCAGTGGAGCGGATCTCCTGAATACCAGCAGATTTGATTGAGTATAAGGAGTTGGATCTGGGGTGAAAGCCATAATTGCAAAAAAACGGAGAGACTTTGGTGGATGAATGACATGAGTACAAGCAAATTCCACCCAGGGTAACAAGGAGGACCAGTTATCATGGAATTCTGATGTGTAGCATCCTAAAAATTGCTCTAAGGCCTGGTTAACCCTTTCGGTTTGACCGTTTGACTGAGGGTGGTATGCGGATGACAAACTGATTTTATTTGCGAGTAGGGTACAGAAGGATTTCCAGAACTCTGCAATGAATTGTGATCCACGATCAGAAACGATATCAGAAGGAAGTCCATGGAGACGGAAAATATGCTGTATGAAGAGAGTGGCTAGAACTCGAGCAGTAGGAAGTCGGGTTAATGGAATGAAATGTGCCATTTTGCTGAAGCGATCTACCACGACCCAAATGGTATTGTGTCCCGCAGAAGGTGGTAAATCAACGATAAAGTCCATGGACAAATGTGTCCAAGGCTTTGCAGGAGCGGCCAACGGAACCAACTGACCTACCGGGCGAGTCCTGGGAACTTTGTTCCGGGCAAAAACTTCACAAGACAGGGCGTCCGCTTGAATATTTTTAGAACCAGGACGATAGGTGATAATAAAGTTAAACCGAGTGAAGAACAGCGAACCAACGAGCCTGTCGGGGGTTCAGACGTTTGGCTGACTGTATATACTGCAGATTCTTATGATCCGTTATGACGGAGATCTGGTGTGCAGCGCCTTCCAACCAGTGTCGCCATTCCTCAAAGGCCCATTTAATTGCCAACAATTCTCGGTTTCCCACGTCATAGTTGGTTTCCGCTGAGGAGAACTGACGGGAAAAAAAGGCACATGGATGCAAGCGGTGGGTCTGAGGATCTTTTTGTGACAAGATGGCTCCAGCACCGACGTCAGAGGCATTTACCTCAAGAATAAACGGTACCTTAGGGTCCGGGTGTCTGAGGACTTGAGCAGACACAAAAGCTTTCTTCAGGGTTTCGAATGCAGTTATTGCCTGTTGTGACCAAACAGCTGGATTACCTCCTTTGCGGGTCAAGGTGACGATAGGAGCCACGATGTCAGCGAAATCGCCAATAAATCTCCTGTAATAATTGGCGAATCCCAGGAATCTCTGGACCGCCTTGAGGTTATTGGGTTGTACCCAATCCAGGATTGCCTGGACCTTGGTTGGGTCCATGGAGAAACCTTCTGAGGAGATTATATAGCCTAAGAAGGATACCTTCTGAACCTCGAACTCGCATTTCTCGAGTTTAGCGTAGAGGTGATGTTCCCGCAATTTCTGTAAGACTTGTCTGACATGACCCTGGTGCACAGACAAAGATTTGGAATATATGAGAATTTCATCTAAGTAGACAACAACAAAGTGTCCCAGGAACTCACGTAACACCTCATTAATCAAATCCTGGAATACAGCAGGAGCATTACTAAGGCCAAACGGCATGACCAGATATTCGTAGTGGCCCGAGAGCGTGTTGAATGCCGTCTTCCACTCATCACCTGCTCTAATACGTATGAGATTATAGGCACCACGAAGATCAATTTTTGTGAAGATCGTTGCCCCTCTCAGTTTATCAAAAAGTACGGAGATGAGGGGAAGGGGATAGGTGTTCTTAACCGTAATAAGGTTCAGCCCTCGATAATCGATACAGGGTCTGAGTCCGCCGTCCTTCTTGGACACAAAGAAGCACCCTGCTCCTACTGGGGACTTGGATGGCCTGATGAAGCCTTTCTCCAAGTTTTCATCAATATACTCTTGCATGGATTTGGTCTCAGGACCGGAGAGAGAGTACAAGCGTCCCTTAGGCAATTTAGAGCCTGGAATGAGCTCAATTGCACAGTCGAAGTCCCGGTGCGGTGGTAGAGTGTCAGCAGCATTTTTAGAGAAAACATCCCGGTAGTCATGATACTGTGAAGCGAGCTGCTCCGGAGTAGACCGAACCATACGCAGAGGTAGTGTTAAGCAAGACTGTGTACAATGAGGGCTCCACTGGACAATTTCTCTTTTTACCCAATCCATGACGGGGTTATGACGGGATAGCCAGGGGTGGCCCAGAATTAAAGGAACTGATGGACATTCGATAAGACGGAAGACTATGGATTCCGAATGGAGAGCGCCAATGTTCAACTGTAGTGGTGGGGTCTCCCAAGTAATCTTGCCGCCTGGCAACGGACTACCGTCTAAACCACATACCGTAATGGCAGATTGGAGTTTAATCCGCGGAATCCCAGCAGAATGGGCAAACTCGATGTCAAGGAAGTTGCCAGCAGCTCCACTGTCGATGAAGGCCGATAGTTTCACAGAACGGGCACTGAAGGTGAGCTGTGCAGGAATCAAAACAGCATTTTTCTGGCAAACAATCTGCAGACCTAGGTGAACTCTCCCCTCGTTCCCTAGGCATGCTCTTTTCCCGACTTATTTGGGCAGGAACGGGAGAAGTGGCCTTTTGAGCCACAATAGAGACATAGGCCTTGTGATTGTTTCCTGACTCTTTCCTCAGGGGAAAGACGATATGCCCCTAATTGCATCGGTTCCTCACCATCCGTGGAAACAGGAACGAAGGCGGATGGAGATGATGATGTCTCCTTCTCGGTTTTCCGCTCTTTAAACCTCCTGTCGATTTTAATGGAGAGGTGCATCAGATCCTCCAGAGATGTAGGAGATGGGTATTGCACCAAAGAGTCTTTGATCTGTTCCGATAAGCCGAGACGGAACTGACTACGTAAGGCGGGATCATTCCATCCACTATCAGGTGACCATCTACGGAATTCAGCGCAGTATTCTTCTGCCAACCGCCGGCCTTCAAGGCCCGTAAATGAGCTTCCGCGGAGGCCACTCGATCTGGGTCATCATATAGTAGACCCAATGCCTCAAAGAAAGCGTCTACGGACTGCATGGCAGGACTGGTCTGTGGCAAAGAAAAGGCCCAGGACTGGGGGTCACCTTGTAGGAGGGAAATGATAATCCCGACTCTTTGATGCTCTTACCCGGAGGAGCGGGGTCTCAACCGGAAATAGAGCTTGCAGCTCTCCCTGAAATTCCGAAACAGGGACCTATTTCCAGAGAAGCGATCCGGCAAGTTCATCTTAGGTTCACAGACGGAACTTGGAGTGGGTTGTGACACTTTTGCGGCTTCTTCTTGAACAGACAGACGCTCAGCCAATCCCTGGATCATCTGATACAAGGACTCAACATGGGTTGCTAGGGCTTGTGCCGGAGACGGTGTGGATCCACTTGCATCCATTCCAACCTCGTCTCCGTGAGTGGGCCAGTTATAATGTTAGGAACCCCTCCAGCCGGCACAACACAACCCGGAATCTACTCTGCCAATCAGGTGTTCACTGGAGCCCCTGATGGTGGGGACAGACTGGGCCGCAGACTGACAGAGGGTCGTGAAGTGTCTACCGGCTGGGGAGAACCCAGGCAAGAAGTCAGGTCCACGCAGAGGTCAAGGGCCGGCAGCAGACAACAGTATCGGTAAACAAGCTGAGGTTAGGGGTCACAGGCGAATAGCAGAACTGGTAAACAGGCCAGAGATCAGGGTCACAGGAAACACGAGCGAAGTCCAATTCAAAGCCAGGGGTCATACACGGGAAATCAGTAGCGGTCTCAGAAGACTAGAACAGGAACAAGCAGGTCAGCAGACTGGAGCACAGAAGCTATAACCGGCAATGAGGCAGCAGACCTCATTGCCTTAAATACAACCCACAGCCAATCAGAAACCTGCCCCAAGGCAGAGCCACAGTTGCAGGTTAATTGGCAGACCCTACAAGGACCAATCAGGACTTAGCCCTGAAATCACACTTGCAGGTTAATGCCTGCTAATTCAGCCACAGGCTGAATCTTGATTAACTGTCCCTAAAGCGCATGCGCGCCCGACTGCCGGGACACGGCGCTGAGGAGGCGTCAGACCGTTGCCTTGGCAACGGTCGGGAGTTGAAAGGAAGTGACGTCCCGGTCGTCATGGTGACGGCTGGGACGTTGGGGCAGACAGGAAGCGAGCCGCGGCGGCTGTGAGTACCGCCGCGGCTCGTGACAGTACCCCCCCTTGAGGAGGGGTTAAGGAACCCCGACATCCAGGTTTCCTTGCAAATTTTTTGAAAAACTCCTTCAATTGCTTAGGGGCATGGAGTTGTCTCCGCGGAACCCAAGATCGCTCTTCTAACCCGCGGTTCCTCCACTGTACCAGGAAGTGCACCTGCCCTTGCACTCTTTTGGAATCCAGGATCCTTTGGACCCATATCACCGTGGTCCATTCGAATTTCTCCCAAGCACATTCGGAGATTGGCTCGGATACAGTACAGGCTTCAACAATGAACAATGAAATGTGTTGGGGATCCTTAACGAAACCGGAATTTTTAATCTGAATGCTACGGAATTAACTTTCTTGATAATGGAGAATGGTCCAATGAACTGCCGGGACACGGCGCTGAGGAGGCGTCCGACCGTTGCCTTGGCAACGGTCGGGAGTTGGAGGGAAGTGACGTCCCGGTCGTCATGGTGACGGCCGGGACGTTGGGGCAGACAGGAAGCGAGCCGCGGCGGTACTCACTGTGAGTACCGCCACGGCTCGTGACACTGATTAGATATTTGCATTAATGAGCAGGTGAACCTAATAAAGTGACCAATAAAGTATGTTTCTGGCTTAGGGTCAAGGAATTTTTCAGTTGGGAGAAAGAATCTGGGAATGATTGGGTAATAGGGTACGGTTTAGGTTTGTTTAAAGGGTTTCAGGGCAAGTTACACCTAGGGATCTATACATTATTTTTGATAATCTATACACAGGGGAGGACTGGCAAATTGTAGCCCGGACGGCAAGCCTTGACTCAGCAGCCTATTAGGAAGATTTTAAAGGAAAACAAATGCAGGTGGCCCAGCCCAAGGTAGCCCGTTATGGGACCGGCCCAGGGGGCAGATGCTCACCTGCCACCCAGCTAAGCCTGCCCCTGCCCTTACATATTGGGTACTGGTACATTTGCATCTAATTTTGCACTTCAGCCACCATATGACTGCCTCCTCTATTAAATTGCTAAATGTTTCTGGTTTAAATAATAAGCTTAAGAGGGCAATAATATATATCTGTTAGGATGCTGCAGTCTAATAAAACTTTGCAAAAGGGAGTATGTCTTAAAGGGGCTATTTTATTCCTCCTATTTCCATAAAATCAGATTTCAAAAAGATACATTATCATTTAATGTCTTATAAGTGTTACAGAGATCCTGTTGGTAAATATTTGTTGCCCTCCGCCATTTCATATGTTGATGGTAAATGAAGTAGTGGTAAAACTAGTAAAATGTGTCCTCTACTTGTAATAATCATGGGGAAATTTAATTCTGTTCTAAATGCTGAATTAGATAGGATGCATGGAAGGTTGTGATCGTGGTCTACTCCAGCACCTATGCCTAACGCACCTTACTGAAATTTGGAGACGTATTAATCTGAATCAAAGATCATCATATGCCTCCTTGTTGCTCACAAATCTGGCATTCCTCTATGACACAATAATTGGGGAGGGTGTCTGATTTAAAAGCAGAATATGCCCCATGTGGCTAGTCTGCTGAATCTTGACTGTATATGTTCTATTAGATATTCCATTATCAACTAAAGTATGGAGATTTCCCCTCCAATAGTTACATTTTCCACCTAATGAGCCATTTTTCACCACTAATGTAGGGTGCGCCTTGGATCTTATTGTGTGGGATGCTTTCAAGGACCTTTTGGTCTCGAAAATATCACTCCATAGCAAAAATAATGTAAAAGATAGGCTTCAGACAGAGCTTCATATTAAAAGTTGAAAGGAAAGTATATAGACTTGCCCACATTTATTGCCCATATGTGCCATAAGTGAACACATAGACTGTTACACCAGGAAATATATATTCTACTTCCTACATAACTGTGACCAGTAATCAAACTGGTATAATGTTGGCATTTTAGGAAACCATGTTTGAATACTGTGATTATGGGATTGAGAAACAGTACTGGTACCATTGTGATAAATCATACACCCATTAATGACTGCATTATAGCAATTTGTGAACAACTGTCCATCATTCAGGCCAGTGGTTCCCAAACTACAATATGTACAAAAATCATAAGTGTCCCTTCACAATCACACTGTCTTCACCCACACACTCTGTGCCCCCCTTCATCCACACACTCTGTGCCCCCCTTCATTCACACACTCTGTGCCCTCCTTCATCCACACACTCTGTGCCCCCCTTCATTCACACACTCTGTGCCCTCCATCCTCACTCTGCCCCTCCACCTCGTCACTCTGCCCCTTCCTTAATTCTTTTGCCCCTCCATTGCTATTTCCTTTTACTATTTCCCCTCCGTTTCTTTACTTACCATACTTGACCTTCTTTCTTCTATTTCTTTTGTGTTTTCTTCTGTCTTCTTACCAATCCGGTGGCACCTGGGACACAGCATCCTCCTCTCTCCTGCCGCTTCTCTCTGAATATGTCGGGCATGATGACATTCAGTGAGAAGCGAGGAGGATGCTGGATCCTGGGCGCCGCCGGATTGATAGGTTGTTTTTTTTTTCCTTTCTTTTTTCTGGCCACGGAACCCCTGGGAGCCGCGGCGCACTTTGGGAACCCGCTGATTCAGGCAGACATTGAGGTCAATTGGCAGAGACATAAGTTGTAAAATCCCAGGAGCAGGATCACCTTCCCTCGTTGTGGTATTATAGAAAGTATTTAAGCAGGTTTTCTAACAGGAAGAGCTGTCACCTTCAATAAGAGAGACTATCACTCTAATATCAAAATTGGGAATGAACCCACTGTTTGCTACACAAATAGGGTCATATTTTTGACTAATTTATATACCGAATCAAGTGATATTAATACACAAAGAGCCATCAGGGTTTATGGTCATAGCTTCATTAGATGCTGCTAAAGCAATGGACTCCAATGAGTTGCAGTATCTGAGTTGAAATGATGTAGGGTATAGAGCACTTGTACACAACATAAAAATGTCGGCCCAAATCCAACACCATTAAAGACAACATTTCTTGAAACATTAATAAAAAATTCCCTAGAGGATATATACCAATAGGGATTAATATATTTTTTGAGCTAACAATAGTAGATTATGATGTTCTAAGAGAAGGTCTTTTAGATTCTATATAATTAATAACTAAGACATGATTTTAAGTCATAGTCGGGCTGTAAATGCTCAAATATAATTTGAGAATTAGTTTAGACTTGCAGGATAAATAAGCTATCCCTGTCTTTTCTCAGCTTTAAAAACGCCTGTAATAGTCTGCGCAACAAAGATGCAGTTAGTAGGTGTGAGAGTGGATACCATTGGCTGGTGACTACTAGATGATAGGAACTATTGTTGTTAAGTTTATGTTAGACGTGGCGGCCGTGGGTACCGCCGCAACTCTGTGACTATTCCTCCAGGCGTCCCGGCCGTCGCTATGACGACCGGGACATCACTTCCTGTAGCTTCGTCCCGGTTGCCTGGTCAACAACCGGGACGCTGGGGAGCTTCTGGCGCCGCGCCCGGCCAGCTGTCATACAGCCGGGCGTGTGCGCACAGATGATTTCAGGGCCAGCCATTCAAGGCTGGGTTCAGCCAGCCAATCAAGGCTGATTAGGGATCATGATTACTGCTGGCACTCTGCTATTCCCATTGGCTGCAGGCTCTGCATGTTCATCATTCTGCAGTTGAGGACACATTCTGGTCTGTGTCCTGGTTGGCCATCTGTACTATTTAAGGCAGTGAGGACTGGGCCTCACTGCCGGTTATAGCATCCTGTTTACAGTTCTGCTAGCTGCTTGTTCTCTCTGTGTTTGGTGTTAAACCTATGATAGACTTCCCGTGTATGACCCTCGCTTGTTCCTGGACCTTGAACCTACGCTTCTGACCCTATTTGCCTAAAACCGGATTCTGCTCCTCCGCCAGTGCCCATGACCTTTCACCTGTCCCTGGATTCCGAACCGGTGCTTGTGACCTCTGACCTTGGTTTACTCTCTACTTTACGCTGTCTGCTGTCGGCAACTACCCTGCCTGGACCCCACGCTGCTGTCCACCAATCACTCTATCCCTGGGTTCTTCTTAGCCGGTATACGATTCTCGACCCTCTGTCAGCCTGCGGCCAAGTCTGTCCCCACCACTAGGGGCTCCAGCGAACACCAGGCTTTCGGAGTAGACTCCGAGTTTTGTTGTGCTGGCTGGGGAGTTCCTAACAGTTTATTGCTCAAGAGTGTTTTCAGTATAACTTGGGTAAGTTTCTGAAATAGGTTGATTGTTATAGACTCCACTAGATATGTGTCAAAATACAGAACGGATTTCAAGATATTAATCAGTTGATTGAGATTAGACCACACGTGGGGTGTAACCGCTTCTAACCAATCTGTGCGGCTTTCTCAAGCTTTAATGAATCTGGGGAAAGCCGCTTTCTTTGTTATTCGTGTTGCGGCCCCCTATCCTGTGGTATCTGGCACCAAGATGTTAGCAGCAGGTCCTTTAAGTCCTGGAAGTGGTGAGGTGGGGACTCCCCGGCTCTTGTTTTTCCAGCACATCCCACAGATGTTGTTTGGATTCAGATCTGAGGATTTTGAAGGCCAAGTCAACACCCTGAACTCTTTGTCATGTTCTTAAAACCATTCCTGAACAATCTTTGTATTGTGGCAGGGCGCATTATCCTGTTGAAAGAGGCCACTGCCATCAGGAAATAGCATTGCCATGAAGGAGTGTAGTTGGTCTGCAACAATGTTTAGGTAGGTGGTACATGTCAAAGTAACATCCACATGAATGACAGGATCCAAGGTTTCCCAACAGAACATTGCCCAGAGCATAACACTGCATCTGCCGGCTTGCCTTCCTTCCATAGTGCATCCTGGTTCCATCTCTTCCCCAGGTAAGCGGTGCACTCACCCAGAGGTCGACATGATGTAAAAGAAAATGTGATTCTTCAGACTGAGCCACCTTCCTTCATTGTTCCACGGTCCAGTTCTGGCGCTCATGTGTCATTGTAGGCATTTTTAGCAGTGGATAGGGGTCAGCATGGGCACTCTGACTAGTCTGCAGCTATGAAGCCCCATATGCAGCAAGCTGCAATGCACTGTGTGCTTTGACACCTATCTATCATAGCCAGCATTACGAGCAATTTGTGATACAGTAGCTCTTCTGTGGGATTGGACTTGACGGGCTAGTCTTAGCTCCCCAATACGCATCAATGAGCCTTGGGCACCCATGACCCTGTCACCAGTCGTCCTTCTTTGGACCACTTTTGATAGGTACTAACCACTGCATACTGGGAACACCCCACAAAACCTGCCATTTTAGAAATGCTCTGATCCAGTCATCTAGCCATCACATTTTAGCCCTTGTCAAACTTGCTCAAATCTTCCGCTTGGTCATTTTTCCTGCTTACAACACATCGACTTCTAGAACAGTCTGTTCACTTGCTGCCTAATATATCCCACCCCTTGACAGGTGCCAATGTAACCAGATAATCAATGTTATTTACTTCACTTGTCAGTGGTTGCAATGTTGTGGCTGATCAGTATATATGTACACATCTTGTTTGCTAATCATATTTACAGACAACAAACTGAATAAAAAAACAAATACATCTAATATTTTGCTTCTCAATTTATTTAATTGTACAAGACATAGCATGTTGTTAATTTAAATTTCTTTGATGTTAAAATAATTTATTTCCATACATTTGTGAACAAAATATACACAAAGATACATCTGGTAAATAATTTTACACTAAAAGAATAACATTGCAGTGACAAAAAACCCAAAATGAATTCACATTGCAGTTGGAAAAAATAATATTTTGTAAAATAACTAGCAAGAAAGAGCAAAATATTTAAACATTCTGTGGACATGCAAAACACAAATATTAAAATGAAAACAAAACATTGTCTGTACTGAGCACTTGGCACTACACCTACATCTGTTTCAATGTTAGATTCTCAGGGCTAAATTTACTAAACTGCGGGTTTGAAAAAGTGGAGATGTTGCCAATAGCAACCAATCAGATTCTAGCTGTCATTTATTTAGTGCACTCTACAAAATGACAACTAAAATCTGGTTGGTTGCTATAGGCAACATCTCCACTTTTTCAAACCCGCAGTTTAGTAAATATACCCCTCAGTCTCTGAGCAAAATTGATTACAAATATGTTCAAGAATATCCAATTCCAGCATTATATTTTTTCATTCTCAAAATCTTTTAAAAAAATTACAAGAATAAGACAGGAATCAGCGGCAGTATTTAATTTTGACTGAAAATAAACATGGTCACAGTGCTGAACATTCTCGCATGATTTGCAAAAAAATAATTATGCATCAAATCACGTTTGACAATGTATATGTGGGTTTGTTTAGATGGAACCAAGCATCACATAACTACACCCACACAGTTGGCAACCGGACACTGAGCATTTGTGGGAGAGAATCACAGATAGGTCCAATATTGACTGAATAGCTGAAAATTAAATATAACCTCAATGGTTTCTATAGCACTAGCTATAAATTGACAAAACATAGTATAACTTACCTAAAGAGCACAAACCTAAATTAAATATAAATAAATAAAAATTAAAATTAAAAAGAAAAACAAACAACCAAAGTAACACGGGTACACTTTGTCCTGCCTTAATGAAACTGGTCCTGTTTGGTATATTACAATTATTTTATTGTGCTGAACAAAAAAATAAAGAGCATCGAAATACATATACATAGTAACATAGTTGATGAGGTTGAAAAAAAGACACCAGTCCATCAAGTTCAACCTATTTTGGATCTCCTGCGATCCTGCACTTATATTTGAAATTAATCCAGAGTAAGCAACCGCCAATCTGTTTCAATATTGCAATCCAATTTTTACCCTATATCCACTACTATCCTTTATTTTAAATTAACGGTCGTATCCCTGGATACACCTTTCCGCTAAAAATTTGTCTAACCCTTTCTTAAACATATCTATTGAATCTGCCATCACAACCTTCCCTGGCAATGAATTCCATATCTTGACTGCCCTTACTGTAAAGAACCCCTTCCTTTGCTGGTTGTGAAATTTCCTCTCCTCTAACCTTAGGGGATGACCACGTGTCCTGTGTATGGTCCTTGGGGTAAAAAGTTCCCATGAAAGCTCTCAGTATTGACCCCTAATGTATTTGTACATAGTAATCATATCTCCCCTTAGACGCCTCTTTTCTAAAGTAAACATGCCTAAACTGGCTAACCCTTCCTCATAACTTAATGACTCCATACCCTTTATCAATTTTGTCGCCCTTCTCTGAACCTTTTCTAGTTCCAAATTATCTTTTTTATGGAGTGGTGCCCAGAACTGTACTGCATATTCAAGATGAGGTCTTACCAACGATTTATACAGTGGCAAAATTACACTGTCTTCCCTTGCATCTATGCCCCTTTTTATGCATGCCAATACTTTGCCCTTGCAGCTGCTGCTTGACATTGAGCACTATTGCTAAGTCTACTGTCTACGAGCACTCCCAAATCCTTTTCCATTATAGATTCTCCCAAATTAATTCCATTTAATTTATAGATTGCGTTCTTGTTTTTGATCCCTGAATGCATAACCTTACATTTATCTGTGTTAAACCTTATATTCCATTTAGCCGCCCAATCCTCCAGTTTATTTAAGTCCCTCTGTAGAGAAGCTACATCTTGCTCTGATTTTATTACCTTACAGAGTTTAGTGTCATCTGCAAAAATAGAAACTTTACTCTCTAAACCATCACCAAGGTCATTAATAAATATATTAAAAAGGAGTGGTCCCAGCACGGAACCTTGAGATACTCCACTTAAGACTTTTGACCAATTAGAAAATGTTCCATTTATCACAACTCTCTGTTCCCTATTCTCTAACCAGTTTTTGATCCAAGTACAAATTTTGATTTCTAGACCCAGTTCCCTTATTTTGTAAATCAACCTCTTGTGTGGCACCATATCAAAGGCCTTTGCAAAATCTAAGTAGACCACATCTACTGTCCTGCTCTGGTCTAAGTTCCCACTAACTTCCTCGTAGAAACTAATTAGATTAGTTTGACATGACCTATCCCTCACAAATCCATGTTGATTCCCACTAATAATTTTATTGCGTACCAAGTAATCCTGAATACTGTCCCTTAAAATACCTTCCAGTAGTTTCCCCACTATTGATGTCAGGCTTACAGGTCTATAATTCTCTGGTTGTGATCTCGTCCCCTTTTTAAACAACGGCACCACATCTGCTATTCCTCAATGCCTTGGTACTGAGCCTGATAAGATTGAATCTCTGAAAATTAAGAATAGCGGTCTAGCTATTTCCGAGTTTAACTCCATAAGGACCCTTGGGTGTATGCCATCTGGACCTGGAGCTTTATTTATCTTAATATTCTTCAGTCGCCTTTGGACTTCTTCCTCTGACAACCAAGTATTAATTAATGGCATGGTTTCATTTCCATTTTTATGTATTACTCCTGCCATTTGTTCCTCTCTGGTAAATACTGAAGAAAAGAACGTGTTTAATATCTCTGCTTTTTCCTTAGTATCATTTATCAATTCACCCATCTCACTTCTTAGGGGTCCTATATTATCTTTTTTAATCCTTTTGCCATTTATATACTTAAAAAACTTTTTGGGGTTTGTCTTACTTTCTTTTGCAACGTGCCTTTCATTTTCTAATTTAGCCAATCTAATTTCCTTTTTGCATGTTTTATTACATTCCTTGTACCTATGGAAGGACTCCTCTGACCCTTCAGACTTAAACATTTTAAATGCACGCTTCTTCCTTTGCATTTCTTCCCTTACCTTTTTATTTAGCCACATTGGTTTAGACTTAATTCTTTTACATTTATTTCCCATAGGAATGAACTTATACGTGTATGTTTCCAACAACATTTTAAAGACAGCCCACATTTCTTCCTTCAAAGGCTTTGTCCCAGTCTATGCTCTTTATAGACTCCTTTAGCATATTAAAATTTGCCTTTTTAAAGTTTAAAGTCCTAGTTGATCCCTTATACTGTTGTTTCTGGAAACTAATTTCAAATGAGACCATATTATGATCACTGTTTCCCAAGTGCTCCTTTACTTGAATATTTGATATTACGTCTACATTGTTTGTTATTACTAGGTCCAGTATAGTCTGGTTCCTAGTTGGTTCCTCAACTAATTGGGACATGTAATGGTCTTTTAGCGTGCTCAGAAACCTATTTCCCCTAGCTGTACCGCAGGTCTCAGTACTCCAATCAATGTCCGGATAATTAAAATCCCCCATAATTAAAATTTGACCTAGTTGTGTAGCCTTTTCAATTTGCTGTAGAAGTTGGGCTTCCCCAATCGTACTAATATCTGGCGGTTTATAGCATATCCATATCAGAAACTTCTCTGAACTTTTTCCTCCGCTGGATATTTCCACCCACAATGCCTCTATATTATCACCAATATTCTCGTATATAACTTCCTGAATACTTGGTTTTAATTCTGGCTTAATATAAAGACATACTCCTCCTCCCCTTTTATTTACCCTATCCCTCCTGAAGAGAGAATAGCCTTCCAAGTTGACTGCCCAGTCATGTGTATCATCCCACCAGGTCTCAGTAATACCTATAATATCATACTGCTCATTCATTGCTACTAGTTCTAACTCCCCCATTTTACCTGTCAGGCTTCTTGCATTTGCAAGCATACACTTAAGTCTATTGCCTCCCTTAGGTATTTCTTTTGCTTTAAAAAGGGCCGCTCCTTATCGGCTATGCTTCCCTTTCCCCCCTCTCCACCCCCTTTACTCTTGTTAAATTCCTCCTTACTACTCTCAATGTCTATCCCATAAATACTTGCTTGCCCCTCCCCCCGGAGCCTAGTTTAAAATCTCCTCCAACCTTCTAACCATCCTCTCCCCTAGCACTGCAGCCCCCTCCTCATTCAGGTGCAATCCATCACGACAATAAAGATGGCAACTGACCGAGAAATCAGCCCAGTGCTCTAAGAATCCAAAACCCTCCTTCTTACACCAATCTTTTAGCCACGCATTAACCTCCCTAATCTCCCGCTGCCTCCCTGGACTAGCGCGTGGCACAGGTAGTATTTCCGAAAATACTACCTTGGATGTCCTTGCCTTAAGTTTGCGACCTATGTCCCTGAAATAATTCTTTAGGACACCCCTTCTTCCTCTAACTCGGTCATTGGTGCCAACATGCACCAAAACCGCTAGGTCATTCCCAGCCCCTCCCAACAATCTGTCCACCCGATCCGCAATATGCTGAGCCAGAGCACCCGGGAGACAACACACTGTTCGGCATGCACGGTCCCGGTAACAGATTGCCCTATCTACCTTCCTAATAATTGAATCCCCTACCACCACAATCTGCCTGGGTCCCTGAGTAACTTTGGTCCCCTCTGTGCTGGAGAGACCATTCCCCTGGTTGCTAGAGGAAGCAGTGTCATCCAACTCTACCAATTCTGAACTGCCTTCCACAGTATCTTCATCCAATCTGGCAAATCTGCTGGGATTGCCTAGCTCAGAACTGGCCTGCCTCTTCCTCCCTCTGCTACCCCTAGTAACTGTTACCCAGCTGCCTACCTGTGCATCCTCCTCTGTCTCTGCTCCACCCTGCTCAGCTAACGCATCAACGGTGAGCTGTAAACTCTGCTCCAGGTTGGCAATGTCTCTCAATGTTGCAATGGTCTGCTTTAGATCAGTTACCTGGGCTTCCAAAGACACCAATTGCTCACATTTCTCACAGAGGTATAAACCTTGGAACACTTGCTTCAAGTGTGCATACATATGATAAGATATGCATTGAGTGAGATCATCAAGCCTGCTACCACTCATCTTATTATGGCTAACCTAACTTCTTATAGCCTACAGTGAACTTTAGTACTAGCCTTTCCTAGCCACTTACCAGATTAAACCCCTTCCTGGATTCAACTCCTTACTGGAACCAACTCCACACTTTAAACAAAAACAGCACTTGAAATAAAACAAGCAGTGAAATCACAAGCTCAATGAAATCGCTTGCTACCTCCTGGTAAATAGAGCTTGCACTAACCAGCTGTATCAACTATGCAATTAAACCACACCCACTAGCTCTAACAGAGAGAAGGAAAAAAAAAAAATACAATTCAATGCGGCTACGTTCAATGCGGCGTTCATAAAATTCTTGTTAACACAGTAATTTTAACCCTGATTTCTGATCGCAGCTCCCTGAGCTGTGAGCAAAAAACAGCGTTAAAGATTACTGTATTAATGGTAATTACGTGCATTATTACCGTAATATCGGTAATAGTGCGCATGACGCTTTACTTTCGGCAGTAATGCAGCCAACTGAATATCCCCCATAGGGGTGTATTCAATTGCCCGCGTTACTGTTAAATTACCGATATTACGGTAATAATGCACGTTATCACCATTATTATGGTAGTTCCAACGCCGGCTTTTTGCTCAGGGAGCTGCGAGCAAAAAGCAGGGTTAAAACTACCGTAATAACGGTAATAGATTTAGCGCGGAGGTACTTCGGGTGGAATTGAATTCCCCCCATTGAGTTTATGATAGGGGAGTTCTACAAAAGTGGAGGAAGAAGCAAGTGGAGGTAAATTATCTGTAAAATGGTCGCAACTCTATATTCAATAAAATACCACCATTATTACCTGCAGTTTATAACCAGAAGGTGGTGTTAAACTTGAAGTAAAAATAGTGATTTTTTTTTTTAAGCGCTTGGATTTATCAATTAAAGAAGTGAAACAAATGTTTGACATTAAGGGCTTAATCCCACCTATCATTGTTATTTGGTCTAAAAAGAGACAATGATGTCATGGCCACTATTGCATTAAGTCGCACTTAAGATTTTAGAAAGTTGTGAGTTAACGCACCCTACCAGTACCATCAATTGTATTGGTAAAAGCTTATGGAAAACAAATTAAAGTAGCAATGCCACATATGTATTTTGTTGTTTAGCTAGCAAGTTAAGAACCTTTTAAGCATGTATCTGATCACTTTTATTAGCTGCCTCTTACAAATCATCATCTCCTTTTTAGAATCTCTCTGCAGGACAGACAAGTATGGCACAGACTCTCAGGATGTTATTTGATGGCAGAGGGGAGAGAAGAAGGGGAGGATTTTACAAAGCAGACAGGGCTAAAAGGGGCGTTCCAAAGCGTCTTTGCTCACTACAACATGTGATTGTGGTAGCCATGGTAGTCACATGACACTACGCAAATGGTGCAAAATTATAAATCATTAATAGCCTGAAGAAACAAAAAAAGGACAAAATGGTTTCTTCATATAGGCTACCACACTGGATAAAAAATAATGCTTAACCCCTCCCACCCCCCAAAAAAAACCCAACAGCTCATTGATTTACATATTTTCCCAGTGCACATACATGAAGTATGTAGTTGCCTGTGTATATAGCAAAGTCTGTATGTTACAAAGCTAAAAAAAATACGTGAAATTATTTAACAAAATATCGTTCACTCCGCTGCAGCTGGTTGCCATGTTAGGTGCGAGGTGCTTCTATGACTAAGCAAGCAGTGTATGGCTCACACCTGGGCAGGCTTGTACCGCAGAAATGCATAGTGTGGATTGGTGGATTCATACAGGGGCAAGGCTAGTGATGTCACAATAACTTAGATAACTGCATTCTCAGCTTTTTGTCCTGCATGAGACCCCATCAACATACGGTCCTACAGATGTAGGTGGTACTTCAGATATTTGTAATGGAATGGAATTGCTATATTATAAAAATACTACATTAAAACCCTTCATATGAACTGTGGTGATCAGATACACCCCAGTGCTGCTGCACATTGAGATTATAGGATGAGTTTTCTGTTGTAGTGCAATTAATAGAGTTGAGGGCAAGTTCCGTTATTTTAGCCGACAACATTCTATTATATATATATATATATATATATATATATATATATATATATATATATATATATATATATATATATATATATATATATATAGTTGCCTACTCTCCTGGAATATTCGGGAGGCTTCTAATTCCAGGGAGCCGTCCCAGACTCCCGAAAGAGCAGGCACTCAGAAGCCAGCGGAGGCAGGGCCTAACGTGATTTGCGTCATTAACCCCCACCCGCTGTGTGAATCGCAGCAATGCACAAAAGGAGCAGGGACACAATAACGCTATCACGTCACCATGCCCCCTACTCCACTTTCCATCTGACTTCCAATCCGGGAGATCCTGGAGGAAAGAGTTTAAAAGTAGGCACGTTTGATTTAGATGATATATCTAAGAAGAGTGTGAAGGAGATAACGGTAAAATGTGGTGAATTTACTTCTGATCAGACAAATGATTCATATAATATATATAATACACATGCTTTGAAAGGGTGACATTAAAGGAATAATTTAAATTTATTTTCCTATTAAATTCCATAATAATAGTACAATCAACAATGTCATAACAAATAGTGTTTGGCTTGTATGAAAATAAAATATAATTGCTCTAGATGGATGTGTGGCTAATGCCTGTAACATAGAGCATGTGAAATCTGTATCTATATCCCAGGGCATCCATCACTCTCTATAAAGCCACATAAATCCAGGGACGGCTCTTTACTCGTTTTACACATCTTTTTTTTTAAATTTACATTAATTTGTAAATTAAATTATACAAACAATGGTACCATAAAGGGCAGAATTATTTCCACGCTTTAATCTAAAATGTAGGCTTAGAACCATTTAGAGATATGGCTGGAGTTGGAGTATTAGATTGGCAGAAGAAAAGATGGCCAAAGATGCAAAAATGTAAATGCAGTCCTGCATCAGGGACATACCATAATCAGAACAAGAACGTATCCTGGTGATAAACACTACTTTGCAGTGCAGAAATATGGGCTGGCTGAAAACACTTCAATGCAGTTACCTAGAAACTTGACTTCTAATCAATGCAGTATGTTTAAAGATGTTTAATGATATTTTTTTTTAATTTTCAGATTTAAAGCCTAAATAACAAAACTGTTACTACAGTTGCACATATATCTGAAAATATGGCTACCTATACATTGGCATGTACCTGCTTACATGCACTTAAAAAGCTACATAGCTGTTTTATGCTTTTATATGTAAAAAGCAGCGTGTGTGCAAGAACTATAAGCAATGCAACTATTGTACTTTCTATTAAATTGAAAAATAAAATATCTTTTAAATGTTTGTTTTCCCTTCATGAAACTGAACATTTATGTATGGCAGCAATGGATTTGGGTGTCTTATTAAGACCCTAATGTTAATAACATTTTCGATCACTGATCAACACATCGAAAATCTTCAGTTCAATAGAAAAAAATGTTATTTCTTGTGCACAGGGATATCCAACTTGTTTGCATACCTCCTAACGGCCCCAAATTAGGCGAGACAGTCCTAATTATGGGGGGCTGTCTGGCTGTCTCGACAGCAGGGACGTATTTCCTGACTTGCTGGGAATGTACACAATTATTGTTACTCAGTAGTAATTACCTGTGAACCTTTACTGGTGTTACATCTTTTACACATGTATTGTGTTGTTTTTTTTTTACAGAAAAATCTAGGAGTTAAAATAATATCAATTCAGTGCAGTAACACTAAACATCTAGTCAAATAATTAAATTCCAAGTAAATGGTCCCAACAAGCAGGTGTAACCAAGTGAATTGAGATTCAAGTTGTTTTGTGTTGTGCAAATTGGCTTTGGAGCATGCCTTACTTGTTAGAAGTGGTGTGACTTACTTATGCATAATCAATTGCACCATAGAATGCCCTGAAAAAACTGCACTATTAAAAGGGTATCCATCTTTGACCATTCTCCTACTAGCCAATGACCTCCATGTGTAGCCATCAGATGGGGGTCCTTCAGCTGACACATAGGACCCCTGTATTATATTATGTTACCTCCTATCACATTGCAAGTTTATATTGATAAGGCAACTTCAAAGTCTACCGAGAGTATAATTCAATAAATCTGAGTACTGCTCTTCTACCAGAAGCATCCAGAAAATCTTAATAAGCCTTATGGCACTGAATAAGTGAGAGTCAATTTTTGGTTAAGCAGACTTGGCAACACCAGGGAAGGTACATAAGCTTAACCGAATACATTTATAATAGGTTTCTATTTTACTTTATTATTTTGTTTTGAGTTCTTTTAAGAAGAAAATAATAATTTTCCTGGTGTCTTCGCAATGAAAGTGACGACAGTGAAATTCTTATATAAGCTCAAAAATGAATGTCTGGACACAACACTGGAGTGACAACAATTAATTGTAAAGCAGAGGAGAGGCAAATTATTTCATAACTATAAACATCCATGACCCATTCTACTTACAAAAATGTAGTAAACCTTTAGTAACTATAATATATTTTGAAATAGTAGTTTGCTATGTAAAAATGATAGATCCACCTTTTTGAATACCACTTTCAATGAGATTATAAAATAATGTCATAAATTCTGCCAACTCTACCCAGCCACTCTCTGACTGCCTGTCGCACACGTATATCATTTACATGACAGGTCAGCTGACTGATGCAAGGGAACACCGCAGGTTGCAGAGCAGCAAACATCTGGTCTGGCAGGATCTGAATTTGATTGAGAATGGTCAACACCATGTTGGTCCATGCCTAAAATACAAAACACATAATACAAGTCATTTCATGGGAATTTAAAGAGTAAAATAAAGCTACTTCTGGACTTTAATACACATACCTGTGTATTATTGAGAGAATTAATATACCCCAAATAACTGACATGTAAAGGATTTTGTGTGTTCTATTCTTTTGAGAAAGCTGACAATTTCAGATAACCATTTAGGAGGGCAGTACTTCTTTAACTCATACTTGCCCACTCTCCCAGAATGTCCGGGAGACACACGAATTCCGGGTAGGTTTCCCGGACACCTGGTAGAGCTGCAATTCTCCCGCAACCTGCACACTTTCTAGTTATTCGTGGTGAGTCGCATCATTTTGGCCCCGGCCACTGCAACAAAATGACGATTTTCTCGCAGGACCAAAATTACGCGATTGGCTGTGCCCCGCCCCCTTCCGACTTACCACCACACCTTCACCTCCGGGATCTCCGGGATATCAAAAATTGAAAGTTGAAAAATTATGCTCTAATTAGCCTCACACTCTGGGACAGTTCGAGTTAGAGCATTAAGTAAAAGAAATGTTTTAGACTTTGGATATGGCTATATGTCGGTTATAGAAAAGGGAAGAAATAAATAAGCTTAATTTTTAACAATGCAGTGGAAAGTCAATGTATTTTTTCCTTCATGTTGCATACACAAAGTTTCATATATTTTTACCATATGTGTGCCGTCTAATGTGCACAACCATAGGGCTAATCCTCTTGATTTCTATCTTAACCATTTTTCTTGCTTTTTAAACTTTAAGAATAAGCTTTTTTTTGGCTTGATGTGACTGGTGCAAATTTAAATCGCCAAATTGTTTTATGTTTAAACTAAGGTTATTGTTTCTTTTATACCAGAGCAGCATAATATATGTAATCACTATGTACAACATATATTTATTGAGAAGTCGCTTAATACTAAGAAAGAAAAGAGAACACAATTATAACATTTACACTAAAAAAGAGTTTGTGGGACAATGACTTTTATACATTCTGCTCCATAAGGTTTGTAGAAATAGAAGTTTTGGAATTTTACAGCTTTAGCCATTCAGATTCAAATTCCCTGGTATACCACCCTAACCAAATTACCAACAACAATGTTTTTAAAACAACAGCAGATGTCGCAGGTGGCATGACTAGTCTTTTTGCTAGCTGTGAGTGCTAGAACATTTAAAAATATGTAAAAATTTGGAGGAGTTATTTCTTCCTTAACTGTTTTATAATAAACATACTGTGAAAATGAATATTACCTGTATTTGCGCTTCTGCATCTCTTGTTGAAATGTTGAATGTACTAACTGTGGATCCAGAGCGAGATCTCTTTTCCTGCCGCAGTATCTCTGGACCAGCGCTGAAAGAGTGTCTCATCTGGGTTTGGTCCACAAGATGTTGTGGTCTTTGGGGCATGGGGGAATCCTGCCCTCGTGAAGATAACATTTCTCCCTTTTTATCTAACTTAGTATCTTTAACAAATGTAGTCAGGTTATGTTGCTGCTTTCTCTTTTTGTACTCCGTCATGAGTTTTGCTATTGTTTTATCGGTAGCTATGGTATAGATTTTGTTGCCTGCATTCTCCCACCATTCTTTTTTCCTGCCCTGGTCTCTTTTTTCAAGCTTAGGACTTTGTGGGATCGCTGCACCGAAACCTCTTGGTGGTAAATTATCTGTTGCATAATCCTTATTTTGACTTCTGTCATCTTCTGATGGTGTATCTTTGCCGGAAAGACCTCCTGTTGATGGCGTGGATGTTTCTGATTGAAATGATGGCAAAATAAAGAAAGGATCTCCTTTAATACCTGGATGATCATCATTATTCTCCAAATCCAGGTGCATCTGAATGTAGTTATTACAAAGCTCCATGCAAAGTTTATAAAGTCTTTTAACTAACCAAGCCCAATCAGCATTACTGACTGGCTGAACACTCAGTGACGGAATTCGAGCCCTCCATTGCCTCTTCTCCTTTCCTCGTGGGGGGCTCACTTGAGCAGTTTCTTCAAAGATATCTTCATCTTCTGAAGAACACTGTTGGGATGAGTCTGTACTGTGCTCATTATCTTCAAAAAGTATCTTCTTCACCACATCTGCAGTAATGTTGTCTTGATTGGTTAACAAGGCACAGATTAAAGCCTGGAAGTAGATGTTAAAGCTCATTGCTGACTGACGATACAGATTTGCTGCACCGCCAATCCCAGAAACCTTCATAAGCAGACACTTCAATCCAGGTCGTGCATCAAACTCCCTAGCTGTCCTATAGGAGTCCAACAACAGGTCGAAAATAACAGCCAAGTTTTGCATTGAAATGTACCTAAGAAATCCAACAGTTCTGACTTCCTGGATTGGAGCAGTTTTATCCTCCATTACTGGACCTTTTACAAATTCTTCCAGCAAAATGTCATATAGGTTTTGCAGCAGAACTTGGTGAGAAAGCAAACTGACTACAATTGTCCTGAATGGAATGCTTTGAAAAGACAGAAGAAAGGGTGTTACAAACTAATTCTGCAAATTCAGTTCTAAATGCTGGAAATGTTTTATAAGACAATTCTCAAGGCCCATTTTTGCAATGCTATTGCTTTACATGCAATTGCATGTATTTGATCAAATTTAGTCCAAAGAAGAACTGTTTTTTAACATAATATTCAAGACAAGTGAATACCTTTATTTTCGCAATATAGTAGATTCTAATAATCACAGTTTTAGAATTTGATAGCTAGGATACAGTGATTCTGTGGTAGCTAGCAATAAGTTTATTTGAAAAGGTTACTGTGGCTCATAAAACTAGATCCACAATGCTTTGTGCCATGTGGATTATAGGAAATGAATGCCTATGTTATAAGAGCAGATCGCTAGGAACAGCTCTCAGCATGAATTTAGTGTGAATGTGTTGTACAAATGAAATAATAATACATATCAAATTCTTCAATGTTGCAAATAAGTGCTACAGTAGAAATATATAGTTTAGGTGTAAATAAGAGGAAAGAACTGTTCTCTAAAAGTTGTTATAAAAACATAAATAAACAAATAAGTAAATGATTTACTTTGTGTAAAAATAGTGTCATCAACACGCATACTTCATATGTATCCAAATTCATTGTATCAGGGTTTAGTTAATAGTTACTATGTATAGTAGAATGACATTACAGACAGTACTACTAAACAAAGTATCACTCTCTTAACCAGTGAACCTTCATAGGACAATTTGTTGCTGGTCATTTCCCCAATAATGCAGTCAAGTATACAATTAAATGAAACTAATGCATGAAATTATAGTTAGCCACAAAACGCAATATAGTGTAAGAATGCAGAAAGCAATGGGAAGATCTTACCCCAGTTTTCTGTTTAGTAGCACAGCATTAGTTACAGGTAGGAAACAAAAATGCAGAGAATTAGAAAGTTGCACATGCAAGAATCACATCAATACACATAATACATCTGTTAGAACATGGACCAGACATGATCTGTAGTCATTTATATCTAGTTATAACCATCCAGGTTACATAAATTTTGATTTTACTGTCAATGGGAAATCCTGTCATATATTATGATCACAGAAACGTAACAAAACACGTGACACTTGTGAAAGTACAGTTAAAAACAAGTTTTCTCTATCATACCATCTGGAGATCTATCATAACCAGGGGCGCCGGGAGTGGGTACTGATTACCAGGGCCCGGGTATGCCAGGGGGCCTGGGCCCGCACTGCAAACTAGCAAGATTTTTTTGTTCTGTTACTATTTTTTTTTATTCTGCTGTGTTTTCAAGGGGGGGGGGGGGAGGGGGGGGGCGGCGTGGCGGTGTCAGGCAGGCAGAGTATGCGATCCCTGCATAGGCTGTCAAGTCGCATACTATGCTCTGTGACAGTATGCAGGGACCGCACAGGCTTCATCTATCTCCTCTAGGCAGTAGCTAGTTCCCGGTCACTGTGCCATCAGCAGGTCATGTGACTGCTGCAGTCACATGACACACAGTGCAGGCGGGCTTGCTGGATATCTTCATGTTCCTGTGTGCTGTGCAATGGAGAAAAAGGTAAGAGAAAGGGGTGATGTGATGGGGAGAGAACATGTGTAATTAAAGCTGCTGGACAGAGTGGGAAATTTGTGATTAAAGCTACTGGGCTGAGGGGGACATGTGTGATTAAAGCTGCTGGACAGAGAGGGGGCATGTGTGACTATAGCTGCTGGGCAGAGAGGGGGCACGTGTGACTATAGCTGCTGAGCAGAGAGAGGGTATGTGTGACTAAAGCTGCTGGGCAGAGGGGGACATGTGTGACTATAGCTGCTGGGCAGAGAGGGGGCATTTGTGATTAAAGCTGCTGGGCAGAGTGGTTATGTGTGTATAAAGGTGCTGGGCAGAGTGGGTATGTGTGTGTAAATCTGCTTGGCAGAGGGGATATGTGTGTGTAAAGCATGTGGGCAGAGGGGGTATGTGTGTGTAAAGCATGTGGGCAGAGGGGGTATGTGTGTGTAAAGCATGTGGGCAGAGGGGGTATGTGTGTGTAAATCATGTAGGCAGAGGGCATGTGTGTGTAAAGCTGCTTGGCATAGTGGGTATGTGTGTGTAAAGCTGCTTAGCAGAGGGGGCATGTGTGTGTAAAGCATGTGGGCAGAGGTAACATGTGTGAGTAAAGCTGCTGGGCACAAGGGGCATATGTGAGTAAAGCTGCTGGGCATTGATAGTGCAATAGGGCTTCGTCGCTAGACTACGGGAGACATGTAGCACCAAATGATTGTATCCTCTAATGAGAATATATTAAATTATTCCTTGCCTTGCGCTTTTCACCTGCTAGGCATGCCCCCAATGACACACTGCCACATCTCCAATGGTATGGCCACACCCCTTAGGCAGTGCGCTGCCATGCAGCGGCTGCACACGGGTTTCCCTCCTAGTCGACTATAGGGGGTCCATGAAGTTGCTGCACCAGAGCCCAAAATTTTTCTTGGCGGCCCTGATCATATCACCATGGAGATATAGAGGTAACTCTGAAGCTGGGCACTTAGGAGTTATTAAAAATAAAGAAGGACTAATATATATATATATATATATATATATATATATATATATATATATATATATATCTCCACTCCACCTGCAGGCAATCTCCAGTTTTTCCCTAAATGCCTTGAGTTAGGCGCTTACCTAGGGATGCAGATAGTTTTTTTTTTTCTTCTTTTCTCTCTTACTCCCCTGGAGATGCCTATAGGACGGCATCATATTCCAAGGGTGGAGAGGTATGGGTTAGTGCTTGCTGGCACAGACTGCCCTTCGGGGGAGACCTATGTTTTCAGCGGCGGGAGACACCGGAAACAATAAGATGTGCTTTGTGTGCTGGGGTCAGGCGGCAACCCCTTTGAGGGTAGTTTTCCAGCTAGAGGCAGAATGGTGCGCTGTTCCTTTCACAGCTGCCTTGCTGAACTGGATCCAAGGGGGGAGGGGCGGCAACCTATTATGGCCTCCTCCTTCTTGGCGGGGTTTCTGTCTTACTAGGAAAAACCAGCCAGAATATGGCTTTTTGTCTTTCAAACTTAATAGCTGATGGCCTCCTCTCCTCTTTTCCCCCCATGTCTGTGTTGTTGAAATAAGGGCCTGAGTTTTCTTTTTTAAATTTGTTTGGTTATTTGTTTACACTTACAATTTTATAGACTTTAGCTTTTTTTACAGCTAGTTTTATTATTTTTGCTAGTATTCAGGTATCTCCTTACATAGTTAATATATCAGAAAAAGGGACTGGTTCCAAAGCGAAGGCTGCTAAATTGGTTATTTATTTTACCTGTTCTAGATGACAGGCAAAATGGCCTAGTGGACATCAGGAATCAGTTGCCTGATGAACGGCTTGCGAATCTCAGGACTGTGATCCATGTCCTCCTGGGAATGATGTTGCTGAGACGGCACTAGCTTGGTCTAGCACGGAGTTAACGCGAGGTATGGTGCATCAGAAGGAGGTGAGTGAGATTCTCTCGGTTATACCCAGCAGAGCTTCTGACACAGAGTTGTCCCATCAGAGTAGCACTTCTCAGTAGTCTAGGGCAGGGGGTATTTACTGAACCGCCTTGGGTTAAATGCTTAGAAAATTAAGTCCTAGGACTGTCTAAGGTTTTTTCTTCCCTGGAAAAAATGGTAGGTGCTTCTTTTCAGAGACCTCATAAGAGACACATCCCTTCTCAGGGTCTTAGAGGGGACATATTCTGAATTCTCTTCACAAGAGGAGGCTAAATTGCCAGGAGATTCGGATTATGAGGACCTTTTTAGTTTAGGCGAAGAATAGGTTAACAAACCGGGAGTGGAAGATTTAGTCATAGCAGTTCGCCAGACTATTACATGGAGGATGCAGAGGATCTTTCGCTTCAGGACGTTTCACTTTTTAAAAGAAAAAAGTGTTCAGTTTCTTTTCCATCTTCTTTTCATTTATCTGAGATGTTTGAGGAACCTTGGGTTAAACTGGACAAGAAATTCCAGGATCCAATCAGGTTCCCATCAAAATATCCTTTTCCAGTAGAGGACATGGTAAGGAGCGAAGGTCCACCTAAGGTCGA
The DNA here is from genome assembly GCF_038048845.1 of Mixophyes fleayi. Taxonomy (NCBI): domain Eukaryota; kingdom Metazoa; phylum Chordata; class Amphibia; order Anura; family Limnodynastidae; genus Mixophyes; species Mixophyes fleayi. The sequence continues at coordinate 220,763,636 of NC_134404.1, forward strand.
TATGCCAGTTGCTTGGTTATCTAGATATACCACTATTCCGGTTTCAGGGTCTGCCTCTCTTAAAGATAGTACAGATCAATTTATGTGTTGGCAGGGGCAGGTCTCAAACCTCCTTTAGCCTCTGCATGTATTAGTAAGGCCACTGAGAAATGGTCATAACAGGTCATTGAGGATCTTCAGTCAGGCACGTCAGTCTCTGATATTCTACCTCTCATGGACCACATTAGCGAAGCACCTGAATACCCAAGTGAATCCACTTTAGATGTAGCCCTAGTGAACTCTAATGATTTCAGCGGTGGATGCCAGAAGAGTTCTTTGGCTCAGATCATGGGACCCCCATATGGAGTCCAAGCAAACCCTCACTTTGAAGTTTTTATTATTTTACTTTCTTTGGGATGTGTTAGTTATAAACTGGAGATTGCCTGCAGGTGGGTGGAAAATATAATGTGGAGGAGTCCTTCTTTATTTTTAATTATCTCCTAAGTGACCAGCTCTAGAGTAACCTCTATATCCCCATGGTGAAACACTGTCCCCCAGATGGAATCAGAGAAATAAATGACAAAATCCTGTACAAAAATCCTTCCTTCACTGCACTTTCATTGATATCCCCAATATTTTGAACACGGTCTGCTTTAAGGAAAACCTTTAAATGTGGTGTAAATTGAGCATTGTAGTTTATTCCATTGTAGACATATGCTCATGTAGTACAGAGTATTGTTTGTTCTGATGGGTTTCATCTGAAGTATGTTTCTATCTGTGGAGAGCATCTAAATGACAGGCTTGGGATCTGTGCACACGGGCTGTGTTCAACCATTTTTTCTGCATTCCATTATTGTCCTCTGGATGTATGGCCCGAGTCATTAAGGAGAGCAAGGCAAATAAAGGAGTATATTTGGTCCTGGACAATCCATGTTACAATGCAAAGGGTGCAAATTAGTTTATTATTTTGCACATAAATAAAATACTGACTTTTTTTTATCTAGGCCATGCCGCACCCCAACTATAAATCTGTCCCAACATTTTAAATTTACCTCCCTTTCCAATGCAACATGGCCTTACCCAGGTGCAATGTTACTAATTTTTTTACTTTGCTCTCCTTAATGACTCAGGCCCATGCTGTAAACCAGGCCTGTCCAACCTGCGGCCCTCCAGGTGTTGTGAAACTACATGTCCCAGCATGCCCTTCCAGCTATCAGCTGGTTGTCTACTGGCAAAGCATGCTGGGGCTTGTAGTTTCACAACACCTGGAGGGCCGCAGGTTGGACAGGCATGGTGTAAACAGACACACGTGGAAATCATTGATCTATATTAAGAAATGCAGGAAGTGCACAAAGTCTTATTAACATAATACATGTTGGAACAGGTAGAAAACTCAGAGCATGTCCTACTTTTACTAGTACATATCCTGGCTTGCATTATGTCAGAAGCACATCTGTACAGTCCAGGAGAAAAAACTTAAATAGAGGATGGGCTGTTCACAACAAGCCATGTGCACATACCCTAAAAATATAGACAACAGAAATATCCACCTGCATCTGACACCTGCAGGTTATTAAAAGGTAAAACAAACCCAAACCGAAAAAAAGAAAAGAAAAATATAAGGAAGAGCATCATAATAATACAATACAAAAAATATTTGTCAGAACATGGTTACCCCACTCTTTGTGTGATCTAGCAGAATAAACTGTAAGTACTGTAGGTGGGAGAAAGTTGCAGGGGAACAATTCTACTTGCAAGTGATCCAGATGGTCTTGGTCTGCCACTGTGCTTTAGTTGGGGCAATATAAAGAGATGCCTCACTTAAACAAATGAAGCTTCATGCCTGCATATGTTACACATCAACAGCGCTGGACAGAGTACCAAAAACCCTGCTTAAAGTAACCCAGAAGCTGTTACACATATATTAACCTGTTTCACCAGTTATGTTACACAGTCTTAGCTGCACACCTAGATGACCTGCTGTAACCACTGTTGGCTTTATAAATTTGACACCCATATTACAAATCCAGAGTTATAAAGAGAAACAAGTGAATATGTCTGTAACTAGTGAGGATATTTGAAAGCAAATAACCAAGTTGTAAAGTGAGAGATTTCTGTACAAATAGAAAGTAATAAGGTAGATTATATATTATCAAATTACATTGGTATCATGCCACATGTGTGACTTCTTCTCTCCCCAACAAAAGCACCTCTTAACATGATTTCTTTGGATTTTGTTTCTCCATACTAAATGGACTAGTAAGTAGTTACCTTTTCTGTGTGTGCCCATTAGGCTTCTCATCTGGAGGCAGCTCAATAATAAGCACACATGATTGGGCATGCTCAAAGCCCTCCTTATTGTTTGGGGTCTTTGGTGCACACTGTGCATCCAGCATAAACACCTGTCAATCAAAATGTGATCAAGTATTAGATTTTGTAAATAAATTGTGCAAATGGCAATGACAAGTATTGTGTGACACTATAAATCTAATAAATCTAATAAAGGACAATATGTTGAACCAGAGATTTTCATTGTTGTGGGTTTAAATGCCAACTTGATTATAATATATAAACCTTGAAATTATGTTATCAGGACATGTTTTGAGGCGAAAATCATATTCTGCTTATTTATACTATATGAAAGTGATGATGATAGAAAACACAGAAAGAAATGACAAATCACATCAACAGTACAAGCTACCTATAAATCACAGAACATAGGAGGTTAGTAACTCCAGCATGGATATGGGATCCACACCAGGGGCAAGAAAATTAGAATTACACAATCTAATGTTCTAGTGCTATCTTTTTTCATTATAACCTGGTGCTATAACCTTCTACTCACTAACTCACTTAATCACTTCTGAATAGTTATTAAGCTTTTATTCATGTTAAGTATGCTAACTGGCTCCTGGCATTAATATTTTCTTACTCCTGCCACAAACAAGTTGGAATGGTCACCACAAATGCTTTTTAAATAACCCCTGAAGATCATACTGTATATTATGGTTTGGAGAAGAATAGGTGCATTAGCACACCCACTTATATATTTATGTTTCTTTGTGGAATATATAATTCATGCGCCGTTACCTGTTGTGTCATGGCCCGGATTCTCCAGTATTCAGCTTCTGCGTTGGGAGAAAGCGATGGAGCTGCCACCTTCACTTCGCACGCATCTCCAGAAAAACTTTCTGACCCACTGTGGAAATAACCTAGTAGATTCTGAAAAGAAACGAACATGGAAACAGATGGTTCTAATGAATAAAAGCTCTGCAAAATGATTAACATATTGTGTTCTGCTTCTCATGGATAAGAATACAACAAATAAGGAAAAAGTTCAATTCTAGGTGCATACTATAATGAAAACACGTACAATAATACCCCTCACATCAAGAAAGAAATGCTGCAACATGGGGTGCAGATGATCACTATCATTAAATCGTAATTAACATTAAGCTTGCCTTCTGAAGAAATGACTGCACCAGACCATGCCAGGAAAATGCACCTTACAGAGCCACTAGAACCCTTAATTGCGGTAAATATTCACTCACGACTGTAGCGTTCTTCAGGTTGGTGCCAAGTTTGCAAATGTCTGTTTGTTTAGAACCAATTTTCGCTCACATCAGTAAAATACTGAAACTCTTGGCTACAATCTCTACGTATAGATCCTTGCCTTTTGGGGAAGATTGCTAGGACACTAGTTTTAATATTATTCATCCCCACCATAAGGTGGAATGTAAGTGGGATCCGTTGAGGGCTAGGAGTTAACTTATGGATATATCAATGTCCTGCATTGGCCTGCAGGCTGTTACTTCCCTTTCCTAGAAGAAACAAGGACACTTAGGGTTCAGTATAGACCAGGTGTCTGGATCAGTTATGCCACTGGTGTCAATCTGTGTTTTACTAACATTTTTAATGCTAGTGCAACACATGTCACTGGGTCTGAAAATAGAAACAATTGTTTCCAATAACAACAATACCTATGCAACATTACCGAGTTTGAGAATGTTGCAGTTTTCCAAATGCTGCCTGCTCCATTAACTTGTGGTTAACTCAAGTGAACTTATAGGGGAAGCCTAGACGGCCTCCAGTGACCTTCAAAGCACAAGCAAAAATGCTATTAACTGCATGTCATAAAACATTGCCTATATACATACAAACAAAACAATGCCAGTATAAAACAGAACACCAAATGAATGGTTTACCTTCATCGGTTCCAACGTAGCTGAAAATGCATCTTGCAAAGCACAGCAAGCCAACCTCCACATTTCTTCAGTGAAAACTGGCCCTGCGGTTACCAATACATATCTGAAAAGAGGATCCAGAAACAGTTGGTTCACATCAGAATCTGTGCAAAAATATCCCTTTTTAGATTCAGAGATCATGACATATTGTAATAATTTAGAAGCGTATAAAAAGGAAGCAGTTTGTATGGGAGAAAATAAACAGATATATTTAGACCAGGGTTGTCCAACCCGCGGCCCAGCACGTCTGTAAATGTGGCCCAGAAGGAGTTTTGGTTGTGGCAAGGGGACAGCACTGTTAATGGAAAAAAAAAATCCTGCAAAAAAAAAAAAAAAAAAAAAGAAAATACTTACCTTTCGGTCACGCGGTTACGTCAGCTGGTACTCCGGCTCCCTCCCTTGTCTCCTCCTCCGTGCGGTGCTCGCAGTGAATGTCGGGCGTGATGTCATCACGCCCAACATCCATTGCGGAGCGCATCACAGAGGAGTCACCCGCGCGAGAGAGAAAAACAATCAGCAGCACAGAATTGGAGAAAAGAAGAGAAGAGGACAGGAGAACAAGCCGATTAAAAGGTAAGTTAAGGGAGATTTTTTTTATTATTTCAAGGGACGCTGACCAGTGAATAAAAGTCACCTGGTCCTGGAGCATCATGGACCTTATCTCCCTGCTACATACTTCTACTTGTAATACTAATGGGGCATTATATATTATTCTCTTTGGCCCATTATAAGTTGTTATCCCTTAACTAACATAGTGGTGTAATTAGCAAAACAGGTCACAATTTGGGGTCACAGTGATGTATATGTCAGGTACCGCAGGCCTGGTCAGGGCACCCTGATATACAATGCCTGGCTTAAATGCACTTTATTGATATTGCATCAAAACAATACAAAAAGTGATTCTCGTATAATAACTAGAGAGGATTTTTTGAACAGGGCGATTGAAAGGTAAGTATAGGGGGATTTGAAAAAAAAGTGATTATATATATATATATATATATATATATATATATATATATATATATCACTCTTTTTCTCATATATATATATATGTTAACTATGTTTTCTATGGTTTTTTGGATGATCAGCTATCGTTATTGTTAGTGTATCTTATGTGCGGCCCAAACCAACTCATCGTCTTCCAATATGGCCCAGGGAAGCTAAAAGGTTGGACACCCCTGCTTTAGACATTTCCACAAATCATCTGAAAGATAAAATGTGATCTGTTTCCCCAATCATCTAATCAATCTACTATTATAACTGTGCAGTGTTACAATATCAATAAAGAGTCAACATTAGATTACCTGATACAGGAACAACCCACTCGAGAGATGGTTTCAGTGGGCTCTGCTACACAAGAAACTAGCAGCTTGAACAATTCTTTCAACATTGTGTTAATCATATTCTCATAACCAATGTCTATAAGAGAAACAGAGTATGATATTTAACCTTATGTTTGTAATTACTGTAACAAGTAATGTCCAAATTTAAATCAAGAGAAACCCATATGGGATTAAACATGTGAAGGGGTGGTCTCTTTCAGAGGTTCCCTCCAACCCAAGGGCTTAGTTACTAATGGTCAGTGTCCTCTTCAGTTCTGGGTATACACTTTATCTGCATGTTGTATTTAGATTATGTCTTTAATCTGCTGACCTATACTACCAAGTGGAAGAAAGGTGTAATATTGGGGAATTCTGGATAACCTGAAGGATACCACAACTATCCTAGGATATCAAATAGTGACAGCTTAGAGACAAATTAGCCAATTGTCTGCAAATTCTATCAGTATGTAGGGATGGCCCTTCGAATAAGAGTTGGGTTTAAGGGTAACTGGGATGTTAAATACAAGCTAAGTGCACTCATATGCACTATACTAGTCCCACATACAAAACAGAGATTTTATTTTGCAGGATGATATATCTAAATGAGATTTAATATATATAACTGCCTATGTTACAGAATGATATTACATTAGTTATCTGATGTGGGGTACATGTGTGATGAGAACTCCCTGATTTGGTCTTTTGTTTTTGCTTTTTGAAGGTCATAAATGAGGCCGGAGCAAGCAGTATTTTTTGGAGAAAAATATAAAAGTTAGAATTAATGAAGAAGCTGGCCCTAGGTAATTTGCAGGATTTTGAAGTAAAGTATTTACTGATTTTGACACGCACACTTCCAGCCAGACCTGAAATCCTGCAAGAGCAGGTATAGACTGATTATGGGGGGCAATTTCAAAATCCAGAATGTGGATATGCACATTTGTATACGTGAGGTAGATAAACACAAGCAGATGTCAAAATAGAAAAACTATTACAGTGGCACATTTATGCATGTTCATAAAGGATCTCTAGTATCTACAACTGTCGAGAGAGCTTCAGTTTCTAGATTCTGATTGGTCCTGTCTCCTGCTGCGGAACCTGAATTATCATGACATGACTGTGTGTAATATTGGTTCATGAAATGACTAACTCTTACTGGGCCCTTTGACTTTGGCTTGTAATGTAATTCTTGTATTTGTCTGTTTTTCTTGAATTGTGTTTATTTGCAATTTTTTGTATTACAACTTAATATACACAAACTACTAAGAAAAATCAGCCAGCCATTCACCCAACATTTAAACTCAAATATCTAAATGCCTCATTAGTGACAATCCAATAATAATTTACCCACGTACAGTGCTCGCATTTACTCATGAGCCCCAAATGTATCTGGCCCTCTACAAATATACATTTGTTTCTGTGGAGATCCAAAGAGTTGTAAAATAATTACGTGAATCAGATTTAAGAATAGACCCAGATGAACAAACAGATGAAAATTTTAGACACTCCCCAATCAGTTCAAATGAATAATCTTCCTACCAAAGAAGAGACATAGCCACAATAAGATTGCCTAATGTCTCCTCCACTATTCCTAGGGAATCCACTTTACCCTGTACTCGTATTTTTACCTGGAATTTGTGGTTTTAATGTGCCTGTTTGGTCATAAAATCTGTGGACATTTCTCTGGCTCATGAACTCATTGAACAGTCATGACACTCTTGATTAGAATCCAATCCCTGTTCATGCATTAAAGGATGGGATTTGAAAGACATGAATAAGAAACGGTAGTTTGTTCATCTGGGTCTATTCTTAAAATATTGTATATGGATGCTTATGTTGTTGTATTATGTGTACATTTATTTGACAGAAAATCATATTATGAAAAGAGTGGATAACAATCATACAATTTATGAACAGTAAGAAACTAAAAGATGAACATTTAAGTTAAGACTTGGGTTACTTGGAAGGTGGATTGACTAACACATATACAACATTTTACCAGAGTTAATAAAGCTTTGGATATGCTCAACCACTAGTTCGCATGACAAGCCAATAGCATGTTTGAAGTTTGCAGAAGCCACATCCCAGTAAGAGTGATCACCCTGGCTGCGGACCAACCACATAGACATCACGGGTAAAAGCAGATGTACAACTGCATAGATAGCAAAGCCTGGGCCTGCAAGATAAAAGTACGTTGTTAGCGGTCTCATAATTTTAAGCCACAGATTTCGATTGTGTAACATACAAATAGTGGGCAAACAAATGGAAACACCAATATAATGTCACTTTAATAGGCGGCTTGGACCACCACGTGCGGTTAGCACAGCATGTATGTACTATGGTCTGAAATCTACCAATGACTGAAAATGTGCAGAAGGGAATACAGCACTGATTACTGATTGGTTCATGGTGGTGGAAATGGCAGGGAGAGGTGCTGATTTAGGTGGGCTTTCCTTTCTAATAATGCCAGGATAGCTAGTACAGAAGACTGCCAAAATAAAATATATAAAATTTGTAAAAGAAATTATGATCTTTTTAATTAAGCAATATATAGTTTTCATAGAAATAGTTAATGTAGAAGTCAATTAGTTAAAAATGATTAACTACAGACCTTCATAGCTAAAAGGAGTTAAAATTATATTTGTGACCTATGTGTCAAGGGTGAGAGGGTTTACTTCTGAAACCCCTAGAAATAACTCATGTATAGAGATAACATATATAGAGAGAGACAAGAACAGAAGACAAGTCTGGAGAGAAAGTTTTACAGATGTCTTTTTACAATTGATTGATGGTCATAACTACAATGTAACGGATTGTGTTAATTATTATACTATGTAACCACAAGAGGCTATGCTTTGTTTTCTGTATAAATATTAGTATACCAGTTTCAGTAAAACAGAACTCATTATTCCAGAGAACTGCGTATGTCTCAGATCAATTCTCCAGTGCGCACTGTATACCTTAATTAGAAGTAGAGATGGGCGGGTCCGGTTCCTCAAGAACCGAACCCACCAGAACTTTGTGTATCCGAGTACAGAGCCGAGTGGCTCGGTACTCTCCCGCCCGCTCGGAATCCAAATCGAGGCCGAACGTCATTGTGACGTCGTCGGATCTCGGGGCTCGGTTCTCGCGATACTTGAAGATTATAAATACACGCATCCACAGCAATCCATCACCATTTGACAGAGGGAGAGAGAAGGGTGTAGTCACAGGCTGATTAGAGCAGGGACAGAGAATACAATATTCTTATTCCAATTGAGCTACCAAAAATCACTAGAGAAGAGAGGAGGATAGAGTATTTTTGTTTTTTTCATAATTTGTCACTCCCCAGTGCTTTTGGGGTGTCCCCCATAATTGTGCATAGATATTTCTGGCTGTCAAAATTACTATCTGCCAAATAATTTTTAGCACTCCCCAGTGCTTTTGGGGTGTCCCCCATAATTGTGCATAAATATATCTGTCTGTCAAAATTACTATCTGTCAGCAGTATCTACCAAATAATTTTTACCACTCCCCAGTGCTTTTGGGGTGTCCCCCATAATTGTGCATAAATATTTCTGGCTGTCAAAATTACTATCTGTCAGCAGTATCTGCCAAATAATTTTTAGCACTCTCCAGTGCTTTTGGGGTGTCCCCCATAATTGTGCATAAATATTTCTGGCTGTCAAAATTACTATCTGTCAGCAGCATTTTACCAAATAATTTTTAGCACTCCACAGTGCTTTGGGCTCATAATGGATTAAAAGCAGTTCACATATGATCAGAATGAGCAACCAGGTTCTGTCACCAGTCCTGATGTTAGTGTTCCCAGTACGTCATCTGGGCAAGGCGATGTCAAACTACACAGTGTTTCGAAATCAGTCCAAATAACCAAAACAAATTTTTTTTTTTACTGTGTTGAAGCGAAAAAGAAGTGTTACTGAGCAAAAGTTAAGTGCCGATAAAAAACAAATTGCCAACATGCCATTCTACACACGCAGTGGCAAAGAGAGAATGAGGCCTTAACCTTTGGCTATTAGTGGCAGATCCCAAAAAGTTACCGAGCCTACAATTGGTGCACAACTACTGTTACGCGTCAAAGCCGAGCTGCAAGATAACAGTAAGGCATTAGAGGATAATGTTTGCTCTGATTCACAAATGACACCAATCCCTGTGGGATGTCTAATCGTGAGCATTCTGCTGATGTGTGCCTTATTAGCCCGAGTGTAGCCGGTGATACACAAATTGAGGATGCCACTTTGGAATTAGAAGAGGATGAGGGGGAGATTTGTGTAGGCGACGAGGGCGCTAATGAGGATGTTGATGAGGATGAGGTTGCTAGTGTAAGTCCTGCACCAGTGGCAGCAGATCTGGCACGAGACAAGAAAAAGGCCATTGTTATGCCTGGGCATAAAACAAAAAAATCCACTTCTTATGTGTGGAATTATTTCTACCCAAATCCAGACAACAATTGTATAGCCATTTGTACTGTATGTCAAGCCACAGTCAGTCGAGGGAGGGACCTTAACCATCTTGGAACCTCGTCTATGTTACGCCATTTAACAAGAGTTCATGGCAAAGTGTTGGGAAAAGCTGAAAGTTCTTCCCAAAAAATTACAAGCACTCCATCATCAGCTAAGACCCTCCGCTCACCGACATCCCAACGGCTACAGAATACACCCACCACACCATCCTCATCAATATCCTCAGTAGCACTCGGAGTTAGCCCGGCATCCCACTTATTAAGGTTGGATGACTCCTGCACTATTATTGATTCCTCTGAAGAAAGCGTTAGTCCCACTGCTGCTGCTGCTGTTGCTGGGGGTGAATAGTCAGCCCAGAGGCAGTCCTACATTTCAGCAATTAACTGTGAAACAATCATTTTCGAGGGGAAGCAAATATGACAGCAGTCACCCAGTCGCCAAGCAAATCACAGACGCCATGGCTGCAATGTTAGTGTTAGATCTGCGTCCAAACTCCACAATAAACGCAGCTGGTTTTTCACAGTTAATTGAGGTTTTGTGTCCGCGTTACAGAATTCCATCGCGACACCATTTCTCCCGTAAAGCAATTCCACAACTATACCAAAAAGTGTGTAAAAATGTAGAGATTGCGCTGAAAAATGCCATTCTGCCCACTGTCCACTTACCCACAGATATGTGGACAAGTGGAAGTGGCCAAACCAAAGACTATATGACTGTGACAGCCCACTGGGTTGGTCATTCACCTTCACCAGCAGGAACAGCAGCAGCATGTACACCACTACGTAACATTTGTCACAGGCAGGCCACTCTTTGTATCACCGGCTTCACTAACAGGCATACAGCTGACAATTTGTTACGCAAACTGAGAGATGTGATTGATACATGGCTTATACCACTTGAACTCTCCCCAGGGTATGTCATTTCTGATAACGCCAACAATATAGTGCGAGCATTACAGCTGGGTGATTTCCAACACATTCCCTGTTTTGCTCACACCATCAACTTGGTGGTGCAGAGCTTCCTACGAAATAACCGTGAGGTGCAGGAGATGCGTTCGGTGGCTCGTAAGATTTCAGGCCATTTCAGGCATTCAGCCACAGCATGTAGGAGTTTACAGCAGCTCCAAGAGCAGTTTAACTTGCCCTGCCACCAACTTAAGCAAGAGGTGGTAACTAGGTGGAATTCCACCTTGTACATGCTTCAGAGGATGGAGGAACAGCGCAAAGCCATCCAAACATATTGCACAAGCCATGACATTGGGAAAGGAGGGGGGATGTATTTCACTCTTGCACAGTGGGGAATCCTTTCAGTGCTGTGCAAAGGTGCTGAAACCATTTGAAGTTGTGACGTGTGAGGTGAGTGCAGACTCTGCTAGTTTGAGCCAAGTCATTCCTTTAATTAGACTATTGGAAAAGCAGCTTGAGAAAATGAAGGAGGAGCTGAGAGCAAGCAATTCAGCAAATAATGTTGGCCTTGTCAATCAAGTACTTCATTCGCTTCACAATGATCCTCGAGTTATTAAGATCTTGAACTCGGGTCAGTACGTTTTGGCCACTGTGCTTGATCCAAGGTTTAAGACCTACATTGAGTCTTTACTTGTAAATGTAACAGATTCTGGATACTATATTACTAATCTTGATTAGCGCTGGCTTACCTGAGGTGCGGAGTCTAACGATCTCCCCGGTGTTCACCAAGAACCGCCGCAAGGCGGGGTGGGCTTCGCTGCCAGGAGTCGCAGGTCGCGGTCCCCAGGTTTGCCTCAAGATGTAGTACAGCGGAGTGAAGCGGTGGTAGCGTAGTCAACGAGCCGGTTCGGTACACAGGAGTGGAGTCAGGCAGAATCAGAAGGCAACTCAGAGTCAACAAGCCAGGTTCGGTACACGGGTCACAAGAATAGGAGAATGGTCAGCAAGCCGGGTCGGTACACAGGGAATAGAGAGCCAGGGAAGTCAAACAGGCAGAGATCAGCACACAGGAGACACAGGAACAGGAAGACACTGCAATCCACGAAGAACAGGAGCCAGGAACAGGTAAGTGTTGCTCTGACACTCAGCGAGTGTCAGAGTGAGGTTTTTATACAGACGGGGATTCAAAATCCCCGCCTCTAGGTTGTGATCATGTGACCGCCTCCGGGTGCGGTCACATGGTCCTGAATGCGGAAGTGCGGCTGGACGGAGCGGCGGGGATAAGGTAAGTCCGTAACAGTACCCCCTGCCATAAAGGTGGACTCCGAACACCTAATAGGGTTTCAAAGGAAATTTTTTATGGAAGGATCTAAGTAGACGGGGAGCATGTAGGTCAATGGCTCTTACCCATGAGCGCTCCTCAGGGCCGTAACCCTTCCAATCCACCAAGAACTGTATGGCACCTTGAACTTTACGAGAATCTAGGATAGTTTTAATCTCGTATTCAACTTGATCCCGATCCACAGCAGGAGGAGGAGTTCTGGATGAGGTGGAGAATCTGTTGGTTACCATCGGTTTTAACAAGGAGACATGGAAGACATTGGGTATACGTAAAGAGGGAGGCAGACTCAATCTAAAGGCTACGGGATTAATAATCTCAGATATAGCAAATGGGCCAATAAACTTGGGAGCAAATTTTTTACTGGGAACCTTTAAACGAATGTTCTGGGTGGATAGCCATACCCTGTCACCAACTGCAAAACTTGGAGTCATTCTTCTCCTTTTATCGTAGAATTTTTTGGAACGAGTAGTTGCTTGTTTTAAGTTTGTCTTGGTTTGTTCCCAAATATCAGAGAAGTTACGAACCAGAGAGTCCACTGCTGGAACTTCAGAAGATGAGACTTGAGAGAAGGTGGGTAGTCTAGGATGGCAGCCATACAGAACAAAAAAGGGGGAGTTAGAGATGGCCTCATGAAAATGGTTGTTATGGGCGAACTCGGCCCAAGGGAGAAGGTCCACCCAGTTGTCTTGGTTACTAGAGATAAATATTCTTAGAAACTTCTCTAATTCTTGGTTGGTTCTCTCAGTAGCCCCATTGGACTGGGGATGATATGCGGAAGAGAAGTCAAGCTTAATCCCGGATTTATTGCAAAAAGACCGCCAAAATTTTGATATGAATTGTGATCCCCTATCGGAGACAATATGTTGAGGACAGCCATGGAGGCGAAATATTTCTTTAATAAAAATATCGGCTAAGGAGGAGGAAGAAGGAAGGCCTTTGAGAGCAATAAAGTGAGCTGTTTTAGAGAAGCGATCCGTGACCACAAGCACTACAGTACAGGATTTGGAAGGGGGAAGGTCCGTGATAAAATCCATGGAGATCTGTGACCAAGGGTAATCAGGAATGGGTAATGGGAGCAAGCATCCATAAGGCTTCTTCCTAGAGGTCTTGTGTTGAGCACATTTGGAACAAGCAGCAACAAATTTCTTCACATCCTCCAGCAAGGAAGGCCACCAGTAGCTTCGGGACAATAAGTCCCAGGTCTTGCGAATGCCGGCATGCCCAGAGAAGAGTGAGTGATGAGCCCAGTGAAGGAGCCGGGTGCGTAGATGTGGCAAGATGAATGTTTTGCCTGGAGGGCAGCCCTTTTTTAGGTGTGTAGCTGCCAATACTTGACATGGATTTACAATGAATTTCTTATCCTCCGAGGATTCCATGTCAGCTGGATCAAAAGAGCGAGATAAGGCGTCTGCCTTCGTGTTCTTAGATCCTGAGTGAAAAGTGATGTTGAAATCAAAGCGTGAGAAGAATAAGGACCACCTTGCTTGTCGAGGATTTAGACATCGGGCAGTGCGTAAGTACAGCAAATTCTTATGGTCGGTATATATGGTGATAGGGAATTGTGCTCCTTCTAGTAAATGTCTCCATTCGGAGAGAGCCAATTTGATGGCCAGGAGCTCTTTGTCGCCAATCCCATAATTCCTCTCAGCAGGTAAAAAGCGACGGGAAAAGAATCCGCAGGGATGAAGTTTTCCAGAAGGACCTCGCTGTGATAGTACGGCTCCTGTGCCAACAGAAGAGGCATCTACCTCCAGGACAAAGGGACGAGAACAATCTGGCTGTTGAAGAATGGGTGCGGATGAAAAGAGAGACTTTAATAATATAAAGGCTTGGATAGCCTCAGAGGACCAAATACCAGCGTCAGCAGATTTGCGGGTCAATGCTGTGATGGGAGCCACGAGAGAGGAGTACCCCTTGATAAATTGACGATAATAGTTGGAGAATCCTAGGAAGCGTTGAGTGGCTTTAAGGCCTGAAGGTTGGGGCCAGTCAAGTATGGCTTTCAATTTTGTGGGATCCATCTGTAGACCGGTGCCCGAAATAATATATCCCAGGAAGGGAATTTGTCTCTGCTCGAAGGTGCATTTCTCCAATTTGCAAAATAACTGATTTTTTCGGATACGAGAGAGGACCTCCAATACATGAGTACGATGAGATGCTAGATCTTGAGAAAAGATGAGAATGTCGTCCAAGTAGATGACTACAGATTGGTACAAGAGGTCTTGAAACAGCTCATTCATAAAGCTTTGAAATATGGCTGGGGCATTGCATAGCCCGAAAGGCATGACTAGATATTCAAAGTGGCCGTCTCGGGTGTTAAACGCCGTCTTCCATTCATCCCCCTCCTTAATGCGTATAAGGTTATATGCTCCTCTGAGGTCAAGTTTAGAAAAGATGGTGGCACCCTTGATCCGGTCAAATAGTTCAGAAATCAGTGGCAGTGGATACCGATTTTTAACGGTAATGGCATTCAGGCCTCTGTAATCAATGCAAGGGCGGAGGCCCCCATCTTTCTTTTTTACGAAGAAGAAGCCAGCCCCAGCTGGGGAGGCAGACTTGCGGATGAAGCCCCTGCTTAGATTTTCTTGGATGTACTCCTCCATAGCCTTAGATTCCGGGAGGGAAAGGGGGTAAACACGGCCCCTGGGAATGGGTTTACCAGGTATCAGATCAATGCCACAGTCCCAGATTCTGTGAGGAGGAAGTCTAGTGGCCTCTTGTTGACAGAAAACATCAGAGAAGGTTTGGTATGGCTCAGGCAGGAGAGTCACAGGAAATTCTTGGGTACGTCTGGGACTATTCGGGGGAACCACTCTCTGTAGGCAGCGAGAGAAGCAGGACTGTCCCCAGGACAATATGTGACCAGATTTCCAGTCCAAGGTGGGAGAGTGGGCACGAAACCAAGGAAGTCCTAGGATGACTGGGTTGGTAGATCTCTGTATTACTAGAAAAGAAATCTTCTCCCGATGAAGTGCTCCTATCTGAAGTAGAAGAGGAATAGTGCGTACCAAGATGGACCCCTCAGGGATTCTTCCCCCATCAATGGCCATCAGAGAGATGGGTTGTTCCAAGGCTTGTGTGGGAATAGCGAATTGTTTAACTACTGTGGCAGAGATGAAATTTCCTGCGGCCCCGGAATCTAGAAGAGCCGACTGCGGGAAGGTCTTTTGTCCTAACTGAAGGGAAATGGGAATAGACAGGCAATCATTACTATTGGGAACTGACTGACACTGAGAAAAGAGGCCCAACGACACAGCTCCAGAACTCGTTAGGCCCTGTCGTTTCCCGAGCGTTTGGGACAAGAACTCAGAAGATGGCCACTCTCACCACAATATAAACACAACTTGTTCCGAAATCTCCTCTCCCTCTCTTCGGCTGATAGGCGGGTCCTCCCAAGTTGCATGGGCTCTTCAGGGGGAAGAACAGGGGTTTGGAAGTTGGGGGCCAAGCGAATCATGCTACGCCGCGACTGTTCCTTCTCGGAATTACGTTCCTTGAAACGCAAATCAACTTTGACACAGAGGGAGATAATGTCGTCCAAAGATGTAGGGAGTTCCTGGGATACCAACTCGTCTTTGATTCGGTCTGAAAGGCCCTGCCAGAATGTAGCTACTAGAGCCTCATCATTCCAGCGAAGTTCAGAGGCCATGGTTCTGAAGTGGACCGCATACTGCCCCACAGACTGGTTTCCCTGGCGGAGTCGTAGTAAGCCGGAAGCGGCATTGGACACCCTTCCTGGCTCATCAAATATTTTCTTGAAGGTGGACAAGAAGAGGTTGAAGTCATGTAGAATGGGGTCGTCCCTCTCCCATAAGGGGGAAGCCCATGCTAAGGCTTGACCGGACAATAACGAAATCACATAGGCCACTTTCGTTTTTCCGGAGGGGAAGTTCCCAGGTAGAAGCTCGAATTGTATAGAGCATTGATTTAAAAATCCTCTGCAATTTTTAGGGTCTCCATCGAACTTAGGTGGGTTAGGTAACCGTAGCTGCGAGGAAGAAGCTGCTGCTGCTGCCTGAGGTACAGGGGCCACTGCCGGCCCAGGTGATCCACCAGCCACTAGGGTGTTCTGGACAACATCCAAGCGAGTGGATAGGCTATTGAGGAATTTTAAAAGTTGCTCTTGGTTAGCTTCTTGTTTATCCATCCTTCCTACTAAATGCTCCAACAGATCTTTAGCTGTGGTATCCATGGTCAGAGCAAACTGTAACAGATTCTGGATACTATATTACTAATCTTGATTAGCGCTGGCTTACCTGAGGTGCGGAGTCTAACGATCTCCCCGGTGTTCACCAAGAACCGCCGCAAGGCGGGGTGGGCTTCGCTGCCAGGAGTCGCAGGTCGCGGTCCCCAGGTTTGCCTCAAGATGTAGTACAGCGGAGTGAAGCGGTGGTAGCGTAGTCAACAAGCCGGTTCGGTACACAGGAGTGGAGTCAGGCAGAATCAGAAGGCAACTCGGAGTCAACAAGCCAGGTTCGGTACACGGGTCACAAGAATAGGAGAATGGTCAGCAAGCCGGGTCGGTACACAGGGAATAGAGAGCCAGGGAAGTCAAACAGGCAGAGATCAGCACACAGGAGACACAGGAACAGGAAGACACTGCAATCCACGAAGAACAGGAGCCAGGAACAGGTAAGTGTTGCTCTGACACTCAGCGAGTGTCAGAGTGAGGTTTTTATACAGACGGGGATTCAAAATCCCCGCCTCTAGGTTGTGATCATGTGACCGCCTCCGGGTGCGGTCACATGGTCCTGAATGCGGAAGTGCGGCTGGACGGAGCGGCGGGGATAAGGTAAGTCCGTAACAGTAAATGAGCGAGATGTGAACTTTTGCAAGGAGCTATTGCTCAGCAAGTTTGCCGCTGAACTGGGCCTCGGCTTGACTATGTGTCCTCCTTCACTTTCTCAAGCTGCCGCTGCTCGTAAAAAATTTAATTTCCCAAAAAGAAGCAGGGAAGACGCAGGGGGCAGACCAGAACAATTTAACATCTGGGCTGGTTTGAAGGATTTTTCAAAAAAATTTGTCACTTTGCCCATACCTCTATCCAATATGAGTATAAACATGCAAAGGATGGTGGAGGATTACTTTCAAGAGGTAGTTGATATGGAAATGTCAGACAGTCCCTTTTCTTACTGGGCAGAAAAGCAGACCATCTGGAAACCCATGTACAAACTTGCTTTGCAATACTTAAGCTGCCCACCCTCCAGTGTGTACTCTGAACGAGTGTTCAGCACAGCAGGGAACTTAGTCAGTGATCGCCGTAGAAGGTTACTTCCCAAAAATGTGGAGAAAATGATGTTTATAAAAATGAACTACATCTTCCACGAGGAAGGCCTTCACCATCCAAGACATCCAAGCACTAACTGTTCTCTAATGGCGGATTCAAGCGGCGAAAAATTGATAGTCTGTG
This sequence comes from Mixophyes fleayi, assembly GCF_038048845.1. NCBI lineage: Eukaryota > Metazoa > Chordata > Amphibia > Anura > Limnodynastidae > Mixophyes > Mixophyes fleayi. Next base: position 220,781,298 of record NC_134404.1, read on the forward strand.
ATGATGACGTACACACTGATGAGGGTGAGGGTGAAGCTGAAGATGATGACGATAACATCTTTTTAAAACTTTCTATGTAAGTGTAGGGTGCAATCTACCCCCAAAGAGGAAAGGGACTTGTGGCATTTCCATATCACGTACCGTCTTGAAAGGCTGCTGTTTGGGCAATTTATCCTTAAGGGTAGGGTGTCATAGACAGAGTGACCCCAAACTGGCTTTGTCCATTTCTCTTAATATTGTACAGTCTATAACGGCTGAATTTTTTTGTATTTTCGACAAGTGGAGGGGGGCCTAGAGAGCCAGAAACCAAACTGGCTTTGTCCATTTCAATTAGTATTGTACAGTCTATAACGGCTGAATTTTATTTTTTTTCAACAAGTGGAGGGGGGCCTATAGAGACAGAAAGCAAACAGCCTTTTTCCATTTCTTTACATATTTAACTATAAGTGTAGGATGTAATATACATCCAAAGACGATGGCTGCATTGCCAATATGCATAGATGGAGAGGAAGACAATCTGTTTTGTGTGTAGAATAAATGAAGGCCTACCTACCAGGAATAAAACTGTTTTTTGGAAGATTTATTACCTCTACAATTAGATTACTTATCTATGAAACAGTTGGAGCACTAAATTGGGTTATTTTAGGCCCAAAAACATTGATTTTCCAACAAAATAGAAAAACAAAACCAAAACCAAAACACGCAATGGCGGTTTTGCAAAACCAAAACTAAAACCAAAACACAACGGTAATCCAGATCCAAAACCGAATACAAAACCAAAACACAGGGGTCAGTGACCATCTCTAATTAGAAGGGATTTTACAAGGGGCAAAAGGTCTATTGCCTTTAACATACTATACCCTAAATACAATCTGCTCATGAGAACAAGTGCAACTATTAATGATAGAATTGTTTGACAGTTACAAAAACCATGTGGTCTGTCCAACTTGTTCGAGAAACCCTCCTGTAATGTACACTATTCTTTAAAGTGTCATTATAATTTGACATTTTCAGTTTAAAGACAAAAGAAAACAACACCTCTATAATACTTGGGGGTAAATGTATCAAGGAGATAGTTTTCTGACTAATAAATGATAGCTAGAATCTGATTGGTTTTTCAAACCTGCCGGAAAACTCTCAGTTTAATACATTTACCCCTTGATCTGCATTCCTCATATGCTTTCTTTACTTATCTAACCGTTTTCCCTGGTTTCCTCCTTTCCCTATTTGTAATTTTAATGTAATCTTAATACAATAGAAGAGGATCGAGAGAAGAAATGGTCAATTCGTGGATGTATAAACTTTTTAAACATTTATCAAGCTGTTGTGTAACAAAAGAGGTTAAATTACCCGGCACTTTAGCAACCTCCCTCAGCAACTCAAAGAGCAAATCCAGAGTGGGCGGCTGATGCTGACGGGGACAGTTAGATACAGCAGCGGTCAGCTGCTCTAAAAGATTAATCCATACATCGATAAGACCTGAAAAGGAATAAAAATGTAGAGTACTTAGTCACTCAACATAACAGCTAACAATCTGCACATGTGTAGAACTGCTGCAACACCTATCAACATTTTCACTTTGGAGTTACGCATTTAAATGAAGCAAGCGTCATTTTTTTTTAACATCGAGTTATTAAATTATTCTTCCGGTTTTCACTATAACAGGAAAACTATGAGCGTGAGGACCACTCCCAGGGCCTGATTCATTAAGGCAAACAATTCAGTAGGTTTTCTCCTGGACAAAAACCATGTGACAATGCAAGGGGTGCAAATTAGTTTATTATTTTACACATATGATAAGTACTGGCTGCTTTTTCATGTAGCACCCAAATACTTGATATCTTTATTTTTACACTGACATTAAAAGTTTATCTAGGACATGCCCTTCCCCATCTGTTCCCACATTTTAAATTTACCTCCCCCATGGTTTTGTCAAGATTCAAAGTTACTCATGTTTTTTCCTTTACATTACTTAATGAATTAGGCCCCCAGAGTCTGACTGCCCTGCCCTGCAAATGACACAGTTTTCAAATAGAAATTAAATTGAATAAGAATTTCCCCAAAAACTTTGTTGACCACTGTTCTTTCTTGATCTGTCCAAATTGGAACACACTAAAAAAGTTGAAAATTCCTTATAAAAAGAGAGCCCATTTGCTCAAATGAGCTAAATGATCAAAGGTAGGATTAACTGGCAATCTACTTCACTGCCAGCCAATCACAAGCTTTTAGTGAAGAAGCTGCTTGTGAATGGCTGGGGGTGAAAGAATCACAGAATTCTGTCTTTGATCAATTCATTGAACATGATACTAAAGAAATGGGCACACAACTAGTCCTAGCTGGCAGATAAACACAAAAGTTTATCCATGGGGCACAAATGCTAAAAACAGGAACAGGACATTGGTTCAGTTAATATAAATAGAGAACGGATACTCATGGCTGCCTGTTTTGAGGTTCCTAAGATTTCTACAAAGACTGGCTCATCTTTGACGTTTCATGTCTTTCCACATCTCATAGATTGTAAGATCATTTGGGCAGGACCATCTTTACCTTCTATTTCATTAACTGTAACTGTACATAATATGTTTGTATTTTGATACCCTCAATGTACAGAGCACGGTAATATGTTGGCACTTTATAAATAAAGAATAATACTATTTAGCTATTGCTTCTGATAAAAACTTCACAAGACTGGTATTTATTTATTGAGATAACATTTTACCCACTACAAAATGTGCAGCACTTACAGTGTTAAACTAGTTGTGAGCTAAAGAGAGTGTGCTGCAGATAATGTTGGCACTTTATTACAGATATTTATTTACAAGTTTGATATTTATAGCCAAGTAACTGACCACAATAGGTTAGTCAACAGTAAAAGTAGCTCAATTTGGTCTGTGCCTTGTGCACCAACTGCAGCACAAATACAGCTTTGGACTTGCTGTGCACCTTGATTTGTGCAAATGTGCCCAAGTCACAGCAGAGCACCTAGGTTTGTGGTGAAAAGTGGATGCATTTCAGGAGGAGCAGGTGTTTGTAGAGGCATACGGGAGGAGTTGCGTGGAGTTTTTTTTATAGAGCAAGGGCAGGAAATATAAATATATAAAAAAGTAATGGTTATTCAACAGGGAACCAATACACCAGCCTTTATTTTATATACAAAATGGGTATCTGTAGTACAGTTGTCCTATAAACTACAAGATCTATTTAGATGAAGACCTAACATATTATAACAGATATGCAAGATTGTAGTGTTTAGTATATATTATATACAATTATTATGAATATAGTAATACAATGTACATACGACACATATTAGGATAAAGTGTGGTATTCTTGTTAGCTTTCCCTATAACATTCACTTACTAAAGATCAAGTTTCATTGGAAGACAACATTTATGGAAACATGCAAATACACAAACAAATTATGCTACGTCATGCCACGTATATGTAAACTGTGCTGATAAACCCACCAGTCTCATCATCAAACTCCGATAAGACAGTTTCAATGCCGTCCTCACTGCTGGCCGATCTTTCTTGAACCCGGCGAGGCAAACTGTTAAGTCGTCCACACAAGAATATTGGCTTCATGGGCATCTTGTAGATTTTAGCCAGCAACTGCATATGAAATACTACATATGAGTTCTGTCACTATTTGGTGCCATGCTTCGCAGGACATAATAAATGTGCTACAATGTTCTCATCTCGTAAAATCACAATTAAAAAATAGCAGAGCCAGCATGCTGCGCTTATGTGACCAGTGTGTCCTTTAAATATTGTTAGGGAATACTGTTAGGGAATGGATTTTTACTTCTTGTTTCTCTTAATGCACTGTCTATATAGTAATTCTAGATGAGATTTGTTTCAATTAAGTGAACTGTCAACCGTGCAGACCTACAGAGAGTTTAGCAGATTAAAGTATCCCAGCAAAAATAAATAAAAGAAAAACAAGGCTTTCTTATAACAGGTCAATATCACTTTTGCTGTGAATGACCAACATATTCTTAGTACAAATCCTATAAATAAACAGCTATTGCAACAGTGGCAGGCTATCTGGTGGTACTGCAGCCAATCACGGAAAATATGCACAATTGGGCATAACTTTTGAGGTGGGTCACTGGAGACGTCTGTATAACATATGTCCTCTAAAATCACTTGACCATTCAGCATAAGTGTGTCATGGTCCACAGTGTGACAAGCTGAACATAATACCATTTTACCTGTGAACACCGTCTTAAGTAATCCAGAGCTGGAAGGCAGAGGTCTGTGGATGAAGCAGATGCAGGTACACAATCTCCAATTTCTTTGCATTCTACCTCACCTGGAAATATATCATAAATATTATCCAATTACGATTTATAAATAAAGGTCTGCATATCACTCAGCAATGCTGTCCAGCATTGATTTAATGTTTGTTGTCTTTTAGAGAAAGCAAACATTACTTAAAACTGTATGACATCTGCATCCTGCATCACTGTAAGGCATTTAAAATCATGTTACTATACTTCCTTCATAGGTAAAATAAATTATCTGTACAGACTATAGGTGGGTAACTAGCAGCATTAACTGTCATACTATGTTTCAACACTTGAACTTTTTGTCCCATGTCATATTCCCTTTTTACACTGTGAGGCTTCTATAGCTGTTTACAAGGAATACTATAAAAAAACTACGTTTTAAAGTTACAGTGGAAAGTCAAACTAGTATGTAAGTGTCGGAGCCCAAACAAGTGAGTGACGTCAAACACTGCTGAGAGAGAATGGACGTGTGCTGAGGCACCACTGTGACTGTCCTATTAACATATACATGTTAACTGAACAACGCTTAATAACTGTGTAGGAAGAGAAAGCGGATGTGTATATATAAACAGTACATACTTACTTTATAATTGCAACTATTTAACAATACTGTATATGCGATGACCCTCTAGTCACTTATGCCAACACCCAAGAGCTAACCAGGGCAGAGGAAGAGTACAGGTGAGGAAGTGCATTACTATACTATGCACCCCCTATGGTCCCACACGGTGACGGTGGGTAACACAAGTATGTGGGGCTAAACAATTTATTCTACCTTTTACACTTATGTTATGAAAATATAAAAAATGTGGCTTACTTGTCCCTTAAGTATTGGATTGACATATTGCTGAGAGTGGATCATTGAACCTTCATTGTTTATCCAACAGATTATCGCTGAGCTCAGGCAACATAAAATGCCTGAAACAATTTAATAACCCAATAAAACAGGAATGAAATGTACCTAACCCCTTGACAAACTTCATAAGGCACATAATGTAATCAGTGGCTGCATTAGCAAAGACTTGAATGTTGTCTGTGTTCAGGAATGCTTCAAAAACATCAAATACAGGAGCCTGGCGCTTCCCTAAGAGACAAAGATGGAGGTAAATCAATACGTTTGCAACACTAATAAGTCATTTATTTTCAGAACTGCAAAAACTAATAAAAAAAGACAGGCATCGGTGCAAGTCCAAATATATAAAATACAGTATATGATCTCTTATCCAGAAAGCTGGAATCCAAAAAGTTACCAAAACCAGGCAAAAAATTCAATAACGTTCTCTTTTCTGCTTCCTTCTAACGTCACTGTGAGAAGCACAGAAAAACAATGTAATAAGGGACAGTTTGGGGAAAGACACAGGCAATTTATACCTATAATTTAGTATGTTTTAGACATGGCGCTCCAAATTATGGAAAAAAAGACAGGTAATAGAGCGTAAACCTGCATACAATCTCTTACTTTAATTAAATCAGAGCAATACAAATGGAATAATTTAAGACAGAAAATGTGAATTCCCCCCTTGTCACCATTCCATTTTTGGATCCTATTTCATTGCATCTATATAAAATGAATACATGGAAATAATTCAGTTCTAGCTAAGTTGATAGTTAAATGTTTACATTATTTAATACATTTATTATATTACATAACTGCTACTAGTGCATTTACTGTAATAGTGGCTGTATCATTAGCAGACTGAAATACATGTATGGTTTGAACAAGCAATACTGTCACAAGCAGCTCTTGACCCACCCATAGAGTAATCTCCTACAAGATACTCCTTAATATCGGACTTGCTGCTGCTGTGTACAGTTTCCAGAGCACTGAATAGAGGCCTCCAACCAGACTGGATCTGCGGAGAGCACACTTCCACCAGCTCGCCAATTGATGTGACCACCTGAAAGTTCACAAAAGAACATACAATTCAGTCATTATATGCTTCACTCTTAGAAGATTGCAACAAGCTTATGAAATTATTGTTCTTCCTCTAAGACACTTGTCATTATATATCTATATGTGTGCTAGGCACAGATAATGACAATATACATCCTAGGACCAGGGACTTTTGTGAGAGGGCACATTTGTTCGATACATGTAATATAATGTGTGGTAATGGTGGAGATGTAGTTCAACCCAGTGACTGATGCTAGATTTATGTGGTATTTGATCTCTGCTACCTTCTGGCAAAGCTACTCATATTTCATAGTGAATATAATGTGGACTTCAGTATTATTGTACAATCAGTTTGCAAACACAAGAGGAACGTTAATAAAAATGATGCGTATAATGATCTCCTCTATCTACAGCTTAATTCTCAATGTACTTTTACCTCCGGGCGGTAGGCATGAGAGGGAGTGGGAGAGGGATCTGGGCCCACCCCAGAGGAGGATTATTGGGAAATCATAAGTGATCAAGTTGCCACCAGCTCTATTTCCACTTTGGTGAAGGAGAACGCATATAAAGTTTACTCTAGGTGGTACTATACACCTGACAAACTCACTAAAATGTTCCCCTCTAGTTCTCCATTATGTTGGCGGGGTTGTGGCCAGATGGGCTCCTTTTTGCATATTTGGTGGTCCTGCCCTAAAATATCCTCCTTTTGGGATCGAGTTAGGACCCTCCTCTCCTCCCTCCTTCCATGCCCTGTCCGGAAAGACCAATGGTCTTTTCTTCTCTGTTACCCACTGATTGATGATGATAGACAGTCTGCGAAATTGGCCTCCCATGTCCTGGCTGCTGCGCGATGTCTAGTAGCTAAGTCCTGGAAACAAGTTGAACCCCCTACTATGGCGGCCCTGCGATCCTATATCTGGTTTATTGCCCGGATGGAACAGATTACATACCACCTGCATGATAAGGATGATAAATTTCACCAGGTTTGGGCTCCTTGGCTTTACTTATAACCCCATACCTCCTGTACCATCTCCTTCCTCCTAAAAAGACTCCCTATGCTCATAGGTGGCCTGACTCTTGACTCTCGATGCTGTTTCCCTTTCCAGAGAATATAAAGTAATAATCTCCTTTGAAACTTTTATTGCCCCTCTTCTATTTATTTGTTTCTCTTCTTAAAAAGGGAAAGATAAGGGTAAGGAATTGTGTGGATAAAGGGAAGTGTGTTCTTTTTTTTTCTTTCATTCTCGGTGGTGACCAGTGCCCCCCCCACATTATATAGTTATAAAATGTTGTATTGAGTATTCTGGATAACAATTGTATACTTACCTGCCTTTTTATTGACAACCTCTGGCTATCTTGGATATTTGCTATTCAAATATTTTCAGCTTCACTGACATATGCCTACTATATGTACTGTTCTCTGTTTTTGTTTCTAATCCTGCAAATGTACAAATTGTTGACTCTTATCTGTACATGATTGCTATTTTTCAAAATAAATCGTTAAAAAAAATAAAAAAATGATGCGTATAAACTTGCAAATGTGACCTGCTTATTATTTGTGTTAAATTGTTAGAATTCCCTAACAGGCACTGGTCACTTTAGGCTCTGTTGTGACAATATTGAGAGACATAATGGGTACTGAATTGTAGGATGTGGCACCATCAATAATAAACTGGGCATGGAGACTGGATCTGCTGTGATGTTAGAAGTGGACCTAACAGAAACAACTGTATATTGCATTATAGTTATTCTTTAGTTGTTCATTAATACTATTTCAATTCCCTCTGTGATTTTACTCACCTGATCTTGCACATCTTCATCACATAGCTCCAACTGCATGATTCGCTCAAAGGGCCGGAAGAGAGCCTCATTAAAGTGGAAGTGAAGGGGCTCATCCCAGTCAGTCAGCACCTCTGTCATGATGTCGTGTATGAAGGAAACAGCCTTCTTAGAAACACGCCTTTCCTTGTGACAAGCTGCCTAAAAACAATCAGAAAGCAGACTAGAAATGAACATGAAAGTTACATGGCTTGTTTCAGTCCCAATCCTTTAACTACTACTCACTGGTTATGACAATTCTCCTAAACATGGTACAACTAAGAGGGTGCTCACTGGAGAGTGAAAAAAGCTGCACAGCCAACTTGACATATGTATAGTGATGAATCTTAGCTGTGATAGGTTCTGAAGTATTATTATACAATAAATAATGTGGAAATAGAACTAATGCGGAGACTTGTTGTCTATCTGTTTACCTCCACAAAATGAGGGGCCACCACACTCCAACAGCACAGAATATGAAGCAGAGGACGAGATTTACTGCGTATGATACGTAACATAACATCCCCAAGGCGGAAGAGATGTAAAGCGCTTCTTTTATCCTGAGTAGATTTAATCTCCCCTGCAAAGTAAAAAAAACACTTAATACAGTACAACCGGAAGAAAACGGTCAGGTGACTTTATATTCATTTATGGAGATGTGTGGATTGTCTACACATCATTCCTTATATAGACATATTTCCTTTATCATAAGGGTAGGTACCTTTTTTTTTGAAAAGTTTATTAAAGGATCAACAGAGTATTACAAGAAAAGGAGGTATGACAATAGCTGGCACAATCATAGAGTATATTGATACATTTTATATTCAAATTAAAAATGATTGACTGTTATTCACTACTGAACTCTTGTGATCCTCATTTTCGTTAAAGAAAAATTGGGCGGGGAGAGGAGAGAGTGATGAGGGAGAGGGGAGTGGGAGAGGGATGGGAAACTCCTGGTTTTAGACCTTGGCCAGGAGGGGAGATGGGTGGGTGAAGATGATCCTGGAGGGGCCACTTTTCTTATGCCCGCTAACATAAAAACGTCAGTCGTTTTATCAAAAGGAAGTCATAGGTTGTAATGAGCCACCCCAGGCTTTGAAAAAAGTTTTGGCAAAGATTTTAATTATGCGGGTCATATATTCAATCTGGTAAATATGCCAGAGTGTATTCAAGACCATCTGAAAGGAGAATGGCGCAGATGTTTCCAGTCAGCCGCTAACTTGCAGGGGGCAGATGAGGCAATATGACTAATTGTAAACAATTGGTTTACACTGCACAGAGTAATCCAATGAATTTATCTATAATCAAGGAGTGATTATAGATAAATTAATATATACTCAGTGGGGATGCACTCACAAACTAATAAGACAAGAAAACCCATCAATACATACAGCACATCCAAAATAGAATCATCAGAATTGGAGGTATTTGACCAGTCTATGACCAATAGACATACTTCACTACAAGGACGGGATATTTAGGATCAAATGACAGAAACCGAGAAGGTGGAGATGGCACAAATTTAGGTCGATTCTTCCAGGGACGTAAGATTCAAGGGAAAGAAAAAGGAAAATACTGGAGGAACAGGAGATCTTCCAGCCCATGCGGAGGAATTACAGGTTGCGAGTGGTTAACTTATCTGACAAATCCCTAAATCCTACCCAATTGTCATTATTGAGTAGAGGTCTTTCTGTCTCCCCCACACAACATTTTAATAGATCTGAGTGGGAGAAAGACTTGATGTTATTTTCTCGTAAACGCTTATTGAAAAAGTTTTTCTGTAATAAAACAGAGAGAGATCAATTTAAGAGAAGAAAAAAACCTTTATATACAATGAAAATGGCAGTGAAATTTTTCATACAGAAGAAGAACTAAATGCATTGAGTATTTTGGAAGAATTGGACTCCTCACAGTTCTCTTCTAATACCAATGATGATACCCCACCCAGTCTCGTATTACAAATTAAGAAAGAGTCCACGTTTATTCCAGACATTTCTATTTGATCCCAAATTAAAACTTAGAGACTTCATCTCTAGGGAATTTGACAAACTTTATGCCCAATAGAAATATAAATTTAAAGCAAGGAGGAATTTAAGTAAGGATGGCTTTGAAGGAGATGGAGACCTGGAACAATGTTATAATTAAATCCTTTAAAAAGGGGGTAACATTGTTCTATGGCCCCGGAAGCAATATCTCTATTGTCAGCTAAATAATATAGATTGTTATAGATGATTGATTTTCAATCCAACTGCTAACTACTTGTTAAACCCTCCCGGCAGTCCTATTGTAGCCGGTATAGGGAGTTTGACTGAAAATGCCAGTCGATTCATGGATCTGCATTTAAGACACTTTGTGACTAGTTTGGACTCATTTATACGAGATACATTGGATGTGTTAGCCAAATTAAACAATGTTACAGTAAATCCAACTACCAAATTAGCCTCATATGATGTGGAATCCTTGTATATGAATGTTAGGCATGAACAAGGAATACATGCTGTACGTTACTTCCTTGATAAGGGAAGATCAACCAATTTGAATGACTTCATCATCAAGCTATTACAGTTTGTACTTGCCAAAAATTATTTTGTTTTCGAAGAGAAATTTTTCTTCAAATTAGAGGAACGGGGATGGGGACAGCATGCGCCCCTACGTACGAAAATCTCTTTCTGGAGTGGTGGGAGAAAGAAGTTGTATTCCATGATTCTAATGAACGATATACCATATATATATGGAGCAAGTGAACCTGGGTCTTAGAGGAGATCTCCAAAAATAGCTCCTTAAGAAAGAAGCTAAAAAAATCTTTCAAATGTGTAGTGTAACACCATATGGGCTGTATGACTATAATAATTATGTTTTTTTTTATATAATTATCATTTTCTATAATATCACAGTGGAAACTGTAATTTAAAAAAACCATTAATATATATATGGAATATGTTGGCGCTATATAAATAAATGATGATGAGAATGATGAATTCATTGAAATTACTGTACTTTTTCTAGAATTTAATATCAGTTGATTATTTAAGATATAATGGTTTAATTATGTTAAATCTTATATGTGTTCAGTAATTGTTTAACTTCATCCTTTCACAAAAATTTAATTAATCACAATGAATAGATCCTTATATTTATGTCAGTTTACCTTATTGTTATTTCACTTTATTCTCACTCATTTCCCTATGTTTTTTTCAAGTTATCTATCACCTTCACTTTGGATGGTATCATCCCTTAATTTTTATCATATCAACTTATATATAATGTCAGGACACTTTTTAAGATCCTGTCCTTTTTTCACATTATTTCCTTTAATCTGTCTTAACTCATATAATATTTATATTCTTTCTTTCACTTATTAATTTTCTCCATAATGATTTTTTTTATACAGTCAATTTCAACACTGTTGTTGATCTAACGGGTTACTTATTTTTGTGATCTATTATGTATTGTCTCTACCCCAGGCAATTTTCCAAAATACTAGATGGGCGGCATAAATGTAACACTTTGAATAGTATTAAATTCAATACACATCAGTAGTCTTAATTGTTTAAACAATAGTGGCGGAGATTCCTGTGTGCGGGGATCAATAGAATGTCTAGAGGCAGTACAGACACTTCAATAGAATTATCACATGACCGCAGACGCTTCAATAGATTTATCACATGACCGCAGACGCTTCTATAAACATCACATGACTTGTTTCCAATACACGTTGCTACGAATGACGCCACAGAGGGAGGCAGAGTTCCCACTATATAAGTCCTGTCATACCCTGCCCTCGGCTTTCCGCGATTAAGCCTATAGCGAAACGTGCGTCAGCGTCTAGCTGTCGCTCTGCATCCTAAATGTAAACTTTAGCTTAATTATGAGTTAATAAATGTAGTTAGGTCAGCGGTAGAGGTATATGCTCTGTTTTTTTCTCTGGGGAATGAAATATATAGGGAAACAAATCTCTTTCTAAATTTAGACCATTGTCAGTACCAGATATCAGATAGACTATATGGGGGTGTGATGAGAAGTTTAACCCTATGTTTTCTGCAAAACAAGGAGGAGGAGCGTATACTGGAACATAGGGCCACTGAGATAAGAAAGAAAACTATATATTTTAAATACAGCAGTGGCTCTTGTTGTAACAGAAGGCTACCGAGATAAGACCCACTACTTAAATTTGCTGATTATTTCTCTATGACAACCAATAAAACAGACATAATAAATTCATATATAGAAATTTAAGACATATCAATATATACTTTATTGGTGGTTGTCAATTAAGTTACAGCATTATTACAGCCTAGCAGATGATTATTGGTTCATGAATTCCGGTGATATAGACCATTAATCTGCGACAGAGACGTCGCTGGCAGTTCTTTTCTGTCATTTTAACTGTCATTACAACATTTTTCAGTTCATCTTCACTCATCAGATTTAATTATTTCGCTATACGTCTGAATATTAACAAAGAATTTCTATTGAAAATTATTTTAATGCATATCAATATAGATTGACATTTTTAAATTTAAAATGTATTTATCCAAGTTGTGCTTCAATGATGCACATTTTCCCTCTCCCCTTTTTCTCATTGCAAGATGCCTAATTACCTTATTCTGGCAGTGAGAGGCTGTGGGGCCGCCAATACCAGGGAACATCCATTTATATTAGTGACTGAATAAGGTATATACCTGATGATCAGAATCTCAACAAATCTGTACACTCCCACCACAGGAAGGAGCAGGGCCTTGTATATCACCAGCAAAGGTTTGAAGCACTCGGGTAAACCTAGCCTAGTGGGGAGGCCGGCAATGTTATTATCGATGTTTGTTTATGGTTTGTAATGCAATTATTCTATTCTCTAAAATACTGAATTAGCATAGTAAAATTAGAAAATGGAAGTATGCAACTGCAGCCACACCTTAGACCGGCGGTTCCCAAAGTGTGCGCCGCGGCTGTCACTGGGGTGCCGCGAGCCAGCCATAGAAAAAACCAAAGAGCACATAAACTTACCAATCAGCGTGGCTCCGGGACCCAGCAGACTCCTCTCTCCCGCAGCTGTCACTGACGTCACTGACACTGACGTCGATATTCAGTGACAGCTGCGGGAGAGAGGAGTCTGCTGGGTCCCGGCGCCGCGCTGATTGGTAAGTTTATGTGCTCTTTGGTTTTTTCTATGGCTGGCTCGCGGCAGAGGAGTGAGAGGGAGCGTGACAGCGGGGCAGACAGAGGGGCAGGAGTGTGACAGCGGGGCAGACAGAGGGGCAGGAGTGTGACAGCGGGGCAGACAGAGGGGCAGGAGTGTGACAGCGGGGCAGACAGAGGGGCAGGAGTGTGACAGAGGGGCAGACAGAGGGGCAGGAGTGTGACAGCGGGGCAGACAGAGGGGCAGGAGTGTGACAGCGGGGCAGACAGAGGGGCAGGAGTGTGACAGCGGGGCAGACAGGGGGGCAGGAGTGTGACAGAGGGACAGAGGAGTGTGACAGCGGGGCAGGAGTGTGACAGTGGGGCAGACAGAGGGGCAGGAGTGTGACAGCGGGCAGACAGAGGGGCAGGAGTGTGACAGCGGGCAGATAGAGGGGCAGGAGTGTGACAGCGGGGCAGACCGAGGGGCAGAGGAGTGTGACAGCGGGGCAGACCGAGGGGCAAAGAGTGTGACAGCGGGGCAGACCGAGGGGCAGAAGAGTGTGACAGCGGGGCAGACCGAGGGGCAGAGGAGTGTGACAGCGGGGCAGACCGAGGGGCAGAGGAGTGTGACAGCGGGGCAGACAGAGGGGCAGAGGAGTGTGACAGCGGGGCAGAGGAGGGTGACAGCGGGGCAGAGGAGGGGGACACAGCGTGACAGGGGCAGTGGAGGGGGACACAGCGTGACAGGGGCAGTGGAGGGGGACACAGCGTGACAGGGGCAGTGGAGTGGGACACAGCGTGACAGGGGCAGTGGAGTGGGACACAGCGTGACAGGGGCAGTGGAGGGGGACACAGCGTGACAGGGGCAGTGGAGGGGGACACAGCGTGACAGGGGCAGTGGAGGGGGACACAGCGTGACAGGGGCAGTGGAGGGGGACACAGCGTGACAGGGGCAGTGGAGGGGGACACAGCGTGATGGGCAGAGGAGGGGGACACAGCGTGAGAGGGGCAGTGGAAGGGGACACAGCGTGAGAGGGGCAGAGGAGGGGGACACAGCGTGAGAGGGGCAGTGGAGGGGGACACAGCGTGACAGGGGCAGAGGAGGAGGACAGCGTGAGTGGGGCAGAGGAGGGGGACACAGCGTGAGTGGGGCAGTGGAGGGGGACACAGCGTGAGAGGGGCAGTGGAGGGGGACACAGCGTGAGAGGGGCAGTGGAGGGGGACACAGCGTGAGAGGGGCAGTGGAGGGGGACACAGCGTGACAGGGGCAGTGGAGTGGGACACAGCGTGACAGGGGCAGTGGAGTGGGACACAGCGTGACAGGGGCAGTGGAGTGGGACACAGCGTGACAGGGGCAGTGGAGGGGGACACAGCGTGACAGGGGCAGTGGAGGGGGACACAGCGTGACAGGGGCAGAGGAGGGGGACACAGCGTGACAGGGGCAGAGGAGGGGGACACAGCGTGAGAGGGGCAGAGGAGGGGGACACAGCGTGAGATTGGCAGAGGAGGGGGACACAGCGTGAGAGGGGCAGAGGAGGGGGACACAGCGTGAGAGGGGCAGAGGAGGGGGACACAGCGTGAGAGGGGCAGAGGAGGGGGACACAGCGTGAGAGGGGCAGAGGAGGGGGACACAGCGTGAGAGGGGCAGAGGAGGGGGACACAGCGTGACAGGGGCAGAGGAGGAGGACAGCGTGAGTGGGGCAGAGGAGGGGGACACAGCGTGAGTGGGGCAGTGGAGGGGGACACAGCGTGAGAGGGGCAGTGGAGGGGGACACAGCGTGAGAGGGGCAGTGGAGGGGGACACAGCGTGAGAGGGGCAGTGGAGGGGGACACAGCGTGAGAGGGGCAGTGGATGGGGACACAGCGTGAGAGGGGCAGTGGAGGGGGACACAGCGTGAGAGGGGCAGTGGAGGGGGACACAGCGTGACAGAGGGCAGAGGATGGGGACAGCGTGACAGAGGGCAGAGGATGGGGACAGCGTGACAGAGGGCAGAGGGGGGGACAGCGTAACAGAGGGGCAGAGGAGGGGGACACAGCGTGAGAGGGGCAGAGGAGGGGGACACAGCGTGAGAGGGGCAGAGGAGGGGGACACAGCGTGAGAGGGGCAGAGGAGGGGGACACAGCGTGAGAGGGGCAGAGGAGGGGGACACAGCGTGACAGGGGCAGAGGAGGAGGACAGCGTGAGTGGGGCAGAGGAGGGGGACACAGCGTGAGTGGGGCAGTGGATGGGGACACAGCGTGAGAGGGGCAGTGGAGGGGGACACAGCGTGACAGAGGGCAGAGGATGGGGACAGCGTGACAGAGGGCAGAGGATGGGGACAGCGTGACAGAGGGCAGAGGGGGGGACAGCGTAACAGAGGGCAGAGGGGGGGGGACAGCGTGACAGATGGCAGAGGAGGGGGACAGTGTGACAGAGGGCAGAGGAGGGGGACAGTGTGACAGAGGGCAGAGGAGGGGGACAGCGTGACAGTGCAGAGGAGGGGGGGACATCGTGACAGTGCAGAGGAGGGGGGACATCGTGAGAGAGGGCAGAGGAGGGGGACATCGTGAGAGAGGGGAGAGGAGGGGGGACAGCGTGACAGAGAGCAGAGGAGGGGGGACAGCGTGACAGAGGGCAGAGGGGGCAGTGTGAGAGAGGGCAGTGTGTCTGGATGCAGAGGGGGCAGTGTGTCTGGATGCAGAGGGGGCAGAGTGTCTGGATGCAGAGGGGGCATTTTTGCATACAACTAAATAAGTATTTCTGTCCTGACCTAAATACTTATTACATTTTTTTGACCCAACTACTTCTAAAACAGGACTGCTCAATAATTATTTTGGAGGGGTGCCTTGAAAAAATGTGGAGACTCTAAGGGTGCCGCGAACTGCAAAAGTTTGGGAACCACTGCCTTAGACTACAGAAAACAGTTGAAGTATAAGTCAAAAAGTGATTTACTACAAAGAGCAAGGCCATAACGAGGGCCGAGCGATCTGCCCCAGGTTTACCTAAATGCGGTGCAGTCTGTGTGTTTGTGTGGTAGAGAATTTAGACTGTAAGCTGCCATGGGCAGGGACTCATGTGAATAATTAAATATTACCTGTACAATGCTGCATTATATGGTGGCACTATATAAAGAAATAATAATAAATAAAAGGAGAGCTCTATTGTTGTACTTTGGTCTATTTCAGCCAGTTTCCTTATCTTTTCCATAACATGTATCTAATCAACTGCAGAGAAGAACTACAAGATTAGGTAGATGAACCCTTTAAAACAGTGATGGGCAACAGGCGGCCCTAGTGCCTCATGCGGCCTTCTGAGCCTTCACTTGCGGCCCCAGCTTCTTTCTCCTTTATGGTCAAATGTATTTGTTATAGCTTGTAACACTGCCTGGTGATTGTTAGGAACCCCAACAGCCAGCACCCCAAAACCCGGAGTCTACTCTGGAGTCTCTAGTGGTGGGGACAGGCTTGGCCGCAGACAACAAAGGGTCGTGAATTGCGTGCTGACTGGGGAGAACCCAGGAAAGCGAAGTGATGTGCAGGCAAAGGTAGAATAGGTCACAGGCAGGCCAGCAGCGTCAGTATCCAGGCAAAAGATCGGTGGTCACAAGCAAACAATCGTAGTCAAATTTCAGGCAATAGGTCGGCAACAGTAATCAGAATCAGCAGCTATACAGAGAACAAGCAGGTAGCAGAACTGTGAAGAGGACGCTATAACCGGCAGTGAGGCTTCAGTCCTCACTGCCCTAAATACCCCTGCTAGCCAATCAGAGCCTAGCTCTGAAACAAATCACAGCCCCTGCCTCATTAATTTCCTACAGGTTGCGCTAGTCTGCGCATGTGCCCAGCTGTTTGTGGCGCTCAGAGCGCCTAAGCACAGTTCCCGGCGTCCGTCCGTTGCCCTGGCAACGGTCGGGCCGAATTTCCGGAAGTGACGTCCCGGTCACCATAGCGACGGCCGGGACGTCAGCAGAAACATGGAACGGAGGCTCGCGACACTGATATGTTATTATAGATAAATGTCTCTTTCTTTGATTAAATATATTGTTTTAACTTATTACTGGAATTAAGAGTGATGAGCGGCCCTTTTGCAGTGTATCCGGTTGCCCATCACTGCTTTAAAAGGTGGGCTACAGCCGTCAAGTCTACTTTTTCTGTAATGATTGTAAATGCAATTAACAGTCCCTCCCTTCCTGTTTTCCTTATACTATTTACTAAAAACACCAGAGCAGTTGTGATTACTCCTCCAAGTAACTATGTAGTTTAAAGATTTCCCTTAATACGAACGACAGATTTAGGTGTTCTTATTGACACATGGGTTGCACTGTAAGACTAAAAACAAATACTCCCGACAAGGAAGAAGTCTTACCTGGCATTGCAAGACAGTAATCAACGGTGTCAGTTACTGAATGGAATAGCTGAGCCTGGGAGGCTTTCTTCAGTTGGTAAAGAAATCCACTTAGTGCAACCAGATTGAGCTTGTCTGCAGCACCTTCAAACAGCCTGTAAGCAATGAAAACATGGTTTTATGGTAGTCATTGTTCATATAATTTCTAATTTCATGTTTTATTCCTTATACACATAAAGATATATTGAGATTCCAAGTGTATGTTGAGGCATAAACAAGCCAAGTTCCTCACTTGTCTGCTTGAGTGGACAGGGTGCAGACAGCTTTAGCAGCATTGCCTGCACTCATCAGGCTATTTCCACGGAAGTCAAAGACCCGGCCCTTGCTGCCCTCTTTGATGAGTTCATGGATTGGGACTGGCTGGATGAAAGGACTCTTGCCAAGTGCAGCCTCTTGTTCTGTGGCGTGTGTTTGTGAAGAGTCACCGGAGAGGCCCTGTGGGTCTATGGACAGGTGCTGGGACTGAGTGATAGTCAGTGGTAGCTGGGATGTCCCATCACTGAAATGTGTGTGCTCCAAGGTGCTTATATATTCACATACCCTGAGGACAGATGGGAGAGAAAAGAGAATCATCTGAAAAGCACTGCAATAAGTTCCTTATAAAGTTATACTGTAGGGATTTCAATAAACTGTCTATAACATCAATCCCAGAACATTAACCCTGATTCCTATAGTTTCTATTCCAATATTGATAAACTGAAATATTTCAGAGCTTTTGAACATGACATACAATACAATGTCCTGTTCATTTTGCCAATTAACATAATATACTTTATTAAATCCAATATGAACATCCATGCAGCTATACAACTACATTATTAAGTCCACTCATGTACTATACATACAAACCCAACAGTATGAAGTACAGTCTAGTTTAAAGTCTCTACCTGAACACATGAGGCCAGCAATCTTGGTTGTGACTTCCCATCTCTAATCCGACATTAAGAATTGCATCCATGCAGAGAACATGGGCATTATGTAGACGATATCCTCCTAGCTTTCCCATCTGTTCCAGTTTTTGCTCCACTCTGTGCTTTACTATTTTTAAATATAAATAACATATATTAATACGCCATAAAACTGCTGTTAAGGATAGTGATTTCAGACATGCAACATAGTGTCCTATTGTAACAACCTCCATGGTAAATCTTTTAGGCACAGATTGAGTTAGGGATAATTATATAGCTGTAACAAGTTTCTGTATGAAAAATAACAAGGCATACATGCATTTTGTGACTGGGAAAACATGGTTGCTTGGCTTTAACACTCGTGGTTTTTTTTAAAAATGTTTTGTCATCAATAACTATTGGGCCTAATTCATTAGCGATTGGATCTGCCGTTTTTTACGGATCTTACGAAAATCTTCTCTGCACATGCCTAGAAAAGGGAGATAAGAAGGAAATTCTGTTGTGTAGGCTAAAAATTTCTTAAGTTAAGATGAAAATCCATCGTAACTGCAGTTAAGAAGTTTTATCACCACTTAAGAAAAAAGGGTTGGAAGTGGGAGGGGAATGGGCGGAGATCCGAAAGAAGTTAAGAAGAGTAGGCGTTATTTGTACGGACCTAAGAAGAGTAGGCGTTACCTCTGCATCCGTTGGATAGTTAAGAAAAAAAACCCTGTGAGTTTTATCTTAACTGATTGCTGAAACTCAAGGAAGCTCAGGATCATGTTTAAATCCAAACCAGGTACAGCCGCAGCGCTGAGTAACAACAATAAACTGTTCTAAAAGCATTCGTTTAAAACACTCACAACTAAATATAACACATATCTTAATACACTTCACCTAAAAAAAAAAATATATTTTTAAAAATGTATTTTATATTTATATCAAACATTAAACATTGTGTACATTTTTTTTTAAAAGCAACCTCATTTTAATTACAACCATCATTGTAATACATCACACTGCAAAGTGACTGATGTGTCAACAGTTGGTTGCTGATATTTGTTAAAAACAGCTAACAATATGCTAGTAATAATATAAAAGCATAACAGCTTACTATAACAAAATTGCACAGATAATGTGTGCGGACTTAAACCAAGCCCAGATACAGGCATGATTCTGTTTCAAACTCATGACCCTGCTGTGGAAACCTGAGTTCGAATCCTCTAGAACGCCCTTATCTCTCTCGAGTTTATATATCCTTCCCATGTTTGTGTGGATTTCCTGATTTCCTATGTTTCCTATGTGTCCCTTGAACGCCCTTATCTCTCTGGAGTTTATATATCCTTCCCATGTTTGTGTGGATTTCCTGATTTCCTATGTTTCCTATGTGTCCCTTGAACGCCCTTATCTCTCTGGAGTTTATATATCCTTCCCATGTTTGTGTGGATTTCCTGATTTCCTATGTTTCCTATTTGTCCCTTGAACGCCCTTATCTCTCTGGAGTTTATATATCCTTCCCATGTTTGTGTGGATTTCCTATGTGTCCCTCGTACAAATCCACACAAACATGGGAAGGATATATAAACTCCAGAGAGATAAGGGCGTTCGTGAGGATTCAAACTCAGGTTTCCACTGTTGAAAGGTGGATTGTCTAACCACTACGCCAATGTACAAGTGGTGAAAACAATATTTGCATGAAATAGACTAGAAGGAAAAGCTGAGCATCAACTTCTCTCATAACAAGCTTTTATCATTTTAATTTTTATCAATATCAATAATTATACTTTGAAATATTATAGACAAAAATCCTTGGTACAGGCACAGTTTAAATATTTGGATATGTAAATTCAGTCATGTATAATAATAATAATAATAATAATAATAATTGGACTTCAAATTGATGGTCTTTTTTTTTTTTTTTTCGGGCACTTAGGGGTTTTTTTAGCTTTCATCTGTGGATATTTCCTATGTCTTTGCAAAGTGTTGTAGCAGCACACAATTTTCAACATGCAATTTAGCCATATTCCACAAAATGTAGCAGGAATCAAACTCATGAACCCACTGATAAAAACTGGATTGTCTAACTACTACGCCAACGTGCAAGTGGAAACAGTACGTGCATGAAATAGACTAGAAGGAAACGCTGAGCATCAACGTCTCTCATAACAAACAGTTTTACTTTAATAATTTTAATTAATGTAACAATCAATAAAATTATTATTATCAATTCTATAATGAAATATTGGAGCCCTCAATCCTTGGTACATGCTCAATTTAAATTTTTGGATATGGAAATTCCCAACTCCACACATGCATTACTGCCAACATGAAGGTTTAAGGATAAACATTAAAGAATTACACACACATTCTCTTGTTCTCCATCACGAAAAATGTGTCATAGGAAATTTATAAATGTAAATAAACGTGGATGCGGGTGTAACGGCTAACAATTCACTATCATAAATATGCATGACACTAGCCATAGTAAAAGGGAAAACATATACTAGCGTACTCTTCTATAAGTGACACATTGGGGTACATCCACAGAAACATGGGGATATACAAAGTCAGCCCAGATACAGGCATGATTCTGGTTTCAAACTCATGATCCTGCTGTTTCCAGCTCATTTCTCTGCAGGGAGTTGCGGCTCCTGACTGAGGGCATGGACAGCATGCCCTCAGGCCAATATATTTCTAATGAACTGAAGCTGCGGGCCTATCAAAGGGTCCTCAGATACATTTGGAGACAGTTCCATAGGCGCAGATCAGTCCTCCAGGGTCGCTGGTGTGATCTTCGCCGCCGCCAGCCCAAGCTCTTAGCTGAGCTTAGAGCAGAGATCAGGAGACGTGAGTTCTCTATTATTTGCATTAATTTGTGTAAAACACTTACTTGGTTTACTTCTCGAGAATCTTTCATCAATTGCAAATGACATGGCCTACCCAACATATCAATCTTTCTCCTGATTAGACATGTAACTCCCTCTCCAATGCAACATGCTTTGGGCCCTGTCTCTTAATTATTGTGGTGGAACATTTAGTGACCTTAATGATTGAGGGCCAAACTCAATACCAATAACACATGTTTGGGATTCCAACTCAAGACCCCAGTGTTTTGAGGCAGAAGTGCTACCCACTAAGGCAACTTGCTGACATTACCTTACCAACATTTATAATATTACAGTGCCAGATGTGTTATATTGGCTAAAGAGTGGTACGCCAATGTTCACAGTTGTGCAAAGCTGATTTTCCCATGTTCCAAGGCCTTACCCAAATACATCTTGTAAATATTCTCCATAATCTGACACTATTTAGATGGTACGAAATATGTTTGGGAAAAAAGGCAAACTTTAACACTCATTTAAACAGTAATAATGACACATCCATCATCCCAAAACCAACCTTGTTACAGGGCATATGGAAGTGGGGTGTGTCTGTCAATTTGTATTCCTTCTATTACATATTTTCGTTAAAATGGTATTAAAAAGCATGTTTCACAATGTCAGTTGACATTATTATCAGGCTAGATGTTTATAATTGAGAAGCAGGTTGTTTTTTTTAGCAATAAACTTAGGTGTAATATTTATTCAAACAGACCATAGACATCGTGCCCGCCAACAACAGGCGTTGGAGGAGACTGAGGAGTCTGGAGAGGAGGTGGTGGAACCAGCCGAGCAGTGGGAGGATGCCCCACAGGAGGAGGTTGAGACGGCACCAGAGGAGGTGGAGGAGGGCCCACAGGAGGTGCGGGAGGATGAGGTCCCAGAGGAGGAGGTGGAGGAGGAGGCCCCACAGGAAGAGTAGGAGTAAGTGGCCGTCAAGGAGGAGGAGGTGCCTGCCACACAGTCAGGCAGTGTTGGAGGAGGAAATGGGTGAATGTACGTATTGAACTAAAACACTTTTCTGATTTGTATTCCATGTGAGTCACATAGTATTTGAGACCAAAACTTGATGACCCACATGCCTTTAGGCAAAAAGCTAGGTATCCATTCCACATTTTGAAACCATGGTGGGCCTAATACAATGTGTTGGGGTTTGAAGTAAACCCCAACCACCACACAAATCTGTATATATAAATACATCTGCCACCGACAAGTATTAATCCTCTGCCTAGTACTGTGTTTAGCATACCATTCACCATTTCTGTCAAAGTTACATTAGGTAACACTTCATGTCTCTGGTGATCCCGTCAAATGGGTTAAACAAAGTACGCCCTTTTGAAGTAATATATGTTTTAACAATTAGGTAAGCATTTTCAAGAAGACACCCAGGCTGTGGGTGAAGTCCCCCCTCCAAGGCAGAACTTTTGCTTTCGATTGCAAAATATAGAAAGAAATTTAAAAAATACAGAGTCGCTTACTTAAAAAAAAAATATCGCTGTTGCAAGCATATCACTATTTTTTATTTTTTTTACATATATGTTTTGTTGTAGTATTTTTTGTGTTTGAAGTTGTGATAAAAAAAAACAAAAAAAAGTGGAGTGTGTCTGTTTACATTTAATGTCAATGTGTTGCAGTCATTTCAGGCAATAATGGACGGACATTTCAAACCCAACTTAAAATGTATTTTACATTGGGCCCTTTGCACTACATCTTACTTTATTTCAACATTTTTTACAATTATGAGGGTACCACCAACTGTGAGATGCTGTACAGAGAACACAGTCCTTGGGCCAAAAGAGCTTACAGTTTAACAACACACACACTTTGATTGATATAGTCAAATGCAGTCTTACAGGGCAAGATTCGTTCAGAAAAGCGAGTCAATAAAAGGAGTAACTTAGTCAAAGCAGGTTTGATAGCAGTTATATTGAAAAGCTTTAGTTATATTTAAAATTGGGGTAAGCCATGTCCTAGAGAAACTTTCACATGTATCAGTGTGGTACCTGACAAAGGAGGCATTAGTTTAATTTGGTGCACAAAAAACAATTTTGAGTACACAGTTTTACAAGGTTAAAAGTTCCTCTAATTTAGACTTTACTTATGTTAATGGGCCACAAAGTGCACGCAGCTAAGGCCATGTTGGGGAAACGTACTCATGAACTCAGGCTTCCCAGACAGAAGGGCTAAGCACTAACCCACTGTGCTGCTGAGGTGTTATCTGCATTAATTTGTAGGGAAGGCGAGTACATAACATACAAGCCGTAGATGATTTTTTAAAAAAATGTTTGCAGACAATCTTTGCATTAACCTCAAAGGAGCATGTCCCCTCAAGATAAACCACCTCCACCCCAAAAGTCTAAGGACATTCATAGTAATAGATGGCAGCACATTCATGGTTGCCACCAAAAGCAGCCAAGATTTCTAAATGCTCCATGTCCTTATACAGTTGCATTTGAGTAGGAGATACATGTAAAACATGTGGACAGATTTTGTGAAAAATCAAGCTATCAAGTGTTTGTGTTTTACATGAAAACCAACCATTACTTTCCTTATTAGGTAACTACTATCTAATACTAGCCCTTGGCAAAAAAAATAAAAAATAGGCTGGTTTGGGCAAAGTTCAGGTTGTGTTCCTTTCATTGATGAATCAAGCCCACAAGCTGCACACAGATGCTAAAGCCATGTTTGATATTCAAACTCATGATGCCAGTGTTGTGAGACAGACGTGCTAACCACTAAGGTACCTGTGCAGATTGGCATATATTTAGGACTAATAAGGAAGAGTACTATTATCTAGCTCTTCCATCTACTGCACACATGCTGTATTGTGGTGCTTCTCACTCTATTCTCCAGAATTAAATTATCTTTCCAAATGAATGTTGCCTTAGTGGTTAACCAATCCACCTCCCAACAATGCAGTCATGAGTTAGATTCCTGGCTCATGACCTTTATCTGTATTGAAGTTGTATGTACTCTATTATGGAAGAGTACGCTATGCATTTTGAAAAATAAAAATATATAATTTTTTATAATACGCAAAAGTTTATTGTATGCGTTTATTTAAGTTAGCAATTTACTATGCAATAAATTTGCATCCACATTCTTAGTTCAAAGCAAACACATTACACAATCTTTCATGTAGGTGTATAAGAAGGTGTGTTGATTTAGCTGATTACAAAATACTGCAAAGTAATTTTTCACAAGGTCTCTAAACATGTAAGTTTTAAAACGAATAATTAGATTACAATTTCCTGCATAATACACTCCGATTGTGTTTCAACATTTGTAAACAAACCCTTTGCACCTCCCACATTTGCCATTACGTAACACTTTCTTAAATGAGAAGCGGATCTTAAGATGGACTAAACTGCTTATATTCCGTTGTGTAAAGGACTGAAGGTAAGTGTTTTGCAATTTTGCGTTCCTTACTGAATTGCGAATTTCTTATTTTCCCTGTTTCTTCTTGAAATACTCATCGCAACTTAAGATGAGGAAAAATAAGATCCGATCGCTAATGAATCAGGCTCTATATTATTAACAGGTGACATTAATTGATTTTACATTAGTTTTAGATTCGTTAATGCATCAAGCCCACAGAGTATAATGTGACTGTAACAGTTCAAACTATAAATTAGAATATTTAAAAACAAAATCATTAAATCGCTAGACATTAGTTACAAATAACAGTTGTAAAGAAATTGGGATTACTACTAAAAGTAGTTTTAGTGATTCATCGTACTAGTGTAAAAGGTTAAATCTAATCTAATCAGCATTTGTTGTTACAATTTACTGTGATCGTAATTGTTTTGCAATAATTTCCGACCAGTGTTATCCTACCCCATTTAAAGCAAATTACCTTCCCATCCCAATCCCAACTTTTTCCCTATGACCCTATAATAAGAGCCATTTCTTTACTCCAGTTTTTGGGGTCTTGTTTGGGTTAGGTATATCACCTGTCTGTGTCCGGGTGGGCGACACTTTTAAAAAAGTAATGAAGAGGAGCGTCAAACTAAAAATTCCTGACCCGGGTATTACAAGAATATACAACGCACTTCTCACTGAGGTTTTGTACAAGATATATAAATTAGCCCACATTGGATATAACATGTAACACATTTGCCTACCCAATTGTATGCTTATAGGACTATCTTTTAATTTTTAGTGTTGTGTTATTGTGTTAAAGTACACAAGACATAGTAGTCCACAATAATTTACCTTGTGTTATTGTGTCGCTATGTTCGGGATTTTCCTTGTCTTCTTTCTCCTCTTGCACACAGGAAGCCGCTGCCATCTGACCCAGGGCCGATGCACAGTTAGCTGCTACCCCTTAAACAAAATGCAGGATAAAGGATATTGATTAGAGTTTTGAAGGACTACATTTTCATAATAACTAAAAGTTAATCCCAATGAGTAATCAAACCTCTATATGGACCACAGAGCTGGCACAAAGGTTAAGAGCTGTGACATTCTGCCTTTCTGTTACGGCTAACAGTATTATCATGAGCTTGTAGAACCAGTAGTAGAGGTCTTCACCTATAGCAGCCGCCTTTCCCGTAGAGCTTGATACGCTCACAGGTACTCAGATGCCCCCAGGTCTTACATGCAGTGTAGTACAATCTTATGAACGTACTGTCGCACACAAGAGCGGGAGATGGTACAAGAGGAGTAAGGGACAGGTTAAAGGTCTAGGGCCTGAAGCAAAAAGCGTGGTCAGGTACAGGCTAATGGTCAGGGCTGGCAGCGATCCAAGGAGGTCCGGGTAACAAGGCAAAAGTTCAGGGCTACGATCAAACAATCTAAGTCCATGTAACAGGCTGAAGGTCATACACAGAAATCAGTCCGAGGTTTTCACAAACAGCAACAGGAGCAGGCAAGCAGACAGGAAGCTGAGTGCTATAAACCGGCAGGGAGGCCAAGCCCTCCCTGCCTTAAATACCTAGACTAATCAATGACAATACAGGAGGGACTGGAAGCAATAATCAGCCACCTGGGCCTGTCTGCAGATAGCAAATTAAATCAGCACCTGCGCCTGGCTGTCTCTAATACAGGGACGCAGGACTGTCAGCGAGCGCGTCCCGGCTATTGCCATGGTAATGTCCAGGACCTAGACGCCAGAAGTGACGTCCCGGCTGTTGCCATGACAGCCAGGATGCAAGCAGGGGAGACGAGCCGTGGATCGCCGCGGCTTGTAACATTCTCTGGAGAAAATAAATCAGAGTCACATTCATACTCAAAGCTTAATTTAAAGAGGGAGAACAATTATAGTAGAAACATTAAAGTACAGCCATAACCTACACCACCATAAATATTCTACACACCAGGATACTATATGCTTATGTAAGAGTTATCTTGAAACACATAAATATACTTCGATATTAAGCTTAGGCTGTACTGTCCATATTTTTTATGTTTTTACAATAAAGGGGTGATTTACATCTCTCTTTGTATTAAGTATTATATGTACAAGCATCTGACCCTTAGTATGAGTGTTAATCCTGCATAGAATTTATAACAAGGTAAATGTCACACTGACTCACACCAGGCTAAAATTCCACCACTGCCTGTGTCCTTTCCACTAAATGGGACCCAAGACATCAGTCTGACCCAAGCATGCTAGGAGCACACCACTCAGATTACAATATTAATCTCATAATTTAAAACAAATAAAATAGACACAGAATATAATACATCTCATTATTTTTAGATGATCTGCTAGAACAATTAGTCATGAGAGATTAAATTATTACACATGTGGTATTGCACTAAACATTAATTTGCAATGAGACGAAGATCCTTACAGCTCTTTAAATTTCATTCTATACATTTTAGTGTCTGTCTATTAGGTATTATACCATATTAGAGTAGAACAAGTTCTAATTTTAAGGTAGATGCATTTCTGAAGAAAAGTGTAATACAGAACAGTATTTCAGGAAAATGTAAATGTTGAGTCTCTAACTCCTACAAGGTCTGTATTTTAATATCTATTTTAAACACAGTACAAGAAGTTATATAGTAGAGCAGCTCTCCTTACCTAAGGCACAGCTGAGACGGGCAGCTTTCCTGAGGCCATCTAGACTCATGCAGATAGAGTCTCTCTCTTTTTGATTTTGCTCTTTCACACCTTCTGCACCCAAAATAAATGACAATCCTTTGGAGCTTCCTGCCATCCTTCCAGTAAGTGGAGCTGACAAGGTGTCTATTAAATTTTTCCAACATCCAATAAGAATAAAGCGCGCAAATGCAACACCTGGGCCAGAAGAAAGGACAGGTTCAAATGTGAGAAAGATTTTAATATTGAGGTAACAGTTATTGGCCCAACATACGGAGGTGTTTGGCAGCTCTAGGAACGTAGGCAATGCATTTCAGAGAACACATTTTTTATATATCATTCTTATAAATTGTAGAAAAAAAATCCATTGCCATGATTAAGTGTGAATCCATTCTAGAACATTAATTTTTACAAAAACTGTTTATGTGTATACCTAAAATTAAGTGTTTTCATTTAATTAATGTAATATATTATTATGGGGTGTGCTCTATAAAACAGGGCTGAGTGTGGGCACAGGGTATGCATGCACAGGAGACATGCTCTGATGCGCCACGTGTATGTGATGATGTCATCATGCATACATGGAGGCAAAGGATGATGAGAGTGTTGGCCTGGGCCCCCACCTGGATAGCAGAGACAGGAAACACATGCATCGTCTTCTTGCCCTCTTTGTCTACGCCCTCCCCCTTTCACCTCTTTCTTCTTACCCCTAAGGCTGCTGGATAATATAAAGGCTGCTGTTGGATAATACAAAGACTGCAATAATAAGTCCCACCCCTTTTGCAGCCGACAAATCTGAATGTCCCGCAAAAATCATTACAGTTCGAAAGCTATGTAATACAAAGGCAGCAAGGCGGGAAGGGGGGTAATACAATGGCAGCAAGGGGGGGTAATACAAAGGCAGCAAGGGGGGTTGGTTATACAAAGGTTGCAAGGGGGAGGGTAATACAGAGGCTGCAGGGGGGAGGGTAATACAGAGTCTGCAAAGGGGTAGGGTAATGCAAAAGCTGCAAGGGGGAAGGGTAACACAAAGGTTGCAAGGAGGGAGAGTAACACAAAGGCTGCCAGGGGGTAATACAAACAGCGGACTAACACTATGGCTGCAAAAGGGTAACACTAGGGTTGCTAGACGAAGCAGAAGGTATCTTTCCGTTTCCCCTCTTACTCTCTCC
The DNA here is from genome assembly GCF_038048845.1 of Mixophyes fleayi. Taxonomy (NCBI): domain Eukaryota; kingdom Metazoa; phylum Chordata; class Amphibia; order Anura; family Limnodynastidae; genus Mixophyes; species Mixophyes fleayi. The sequence continues at coordinate 220,809,791 of NC_134404.1, forward strand.
CCATTTTTCACCCTCTCTCTCATTTCACCACAATACTATCATGATATGGGGTTATTATGTCTATGTAAGACAGTATTAGACGGTATGATATGGGGACAGTATTAAGCTGGGTACACACTAGAGGTTTTTCATCCAATTTCATCCAATTATCGTGCCGATTACCAAATAAACAACCGTTTGGCAATATATTGCATTAGTGTGTACGCTCCCACGATCATGTTTTATCATACCGTTAAATTTGGTTTTATGAACTTCCAAAAAATGACGATCAATAATGGAATGATGTCGGGCAAATGTGGAAGTGTGTCTGCACTAACGATCAGCAGTTGTGACAGATCACTATAGAGTTTGTAGAGTCACAGTCTTTTCAGCAGATAGAAGGCTGAGATGAAGAGCACAGATCTGAAGGTAAATGGTGTAGGTGTGTACACATGACTAACTATGCTCATCAGGACTTTCAGTCATTGGTAAAATCTTTACAGAAATAGCATCTACAATAATTTTCTGTAGTATGTACCCATCTTTATATAAATATACAGAATGATGGTACACAGGTGTTATATACTGGGAGCAGTGATGTTATATACTCACACACAAATACTATTGGGAGACATGCATACTATAGAAAGAAATGGATATTGGTATAAGGATTATGATTGCATGGGAATGTATGACAAATATTGGAAAAGAAGAGAGATTGTTATATTGCTGTGCTAGATTGTGATAAGTGCTGTGCTTACACATGGCAATTATACATACACTTGGATTTAGGAACCATATAGAAAAACACATAAAGTGATCAGCAATGGAAGTTATTGTACCTACACACAAGACATTGCAATATATATATATATATATATATATATATATATATATATAAAATACAAAAAGACAGGGGGCGCCACACATAGTGTATTATCAGTGATATACAATATACAGGTGACTCCAACGATAAGAAAGTCCCGTACCAAATATGTGATGAAATTAGGCAGATGTAATAATCAGGCTGACCGTAGTATGGATCCACCTCAGATTTAGATAACAGGAATCCACGATCACAGACCAAGTGATGGAGGACAATCTGCGGACTCAAATAAATCCACAATAGTGTGACACAGTATAAAAAGAGACCAAACTAGTCTCAAAATACCACAAATTTAATGGCACCACATAGAAAATAATAATGCCCGTACATAGAGCACAATAAAACAAGCTTATCTGTCCGCTGGCACAAACATGGAAGAGAAGGGTAGCAGCCGGCGACACCTCAGAACATCCAGTAATGAGCACAGGGACCAAGAACCTCTCCAACGCGTTTCGTCTTGTAGGTAAGACTTTATCAAGGAGTAACTCCTTGCTAAAGTCTTACCTACAAGACGAAACGCGTTGGAGAGGTTCTTGGTCCCTGTGCTCATTACTGGATGTTCTGAGGTGTCGCCGGCTGCTACCCTTCTCTTCCATGTTTGTGCCAGCGGACAGATAAGCTTGTTTTATTGTGCTCTATGTACGGGCATTATTATTTTCTATGTGGTGCCATTAAATTTGTGGTATTTTGAGACTAGTTTGGTCTCTTTTTATACTGTGTCACACTATTGTGGATTTATTTGAGTCCGCAGATTGTCCTCCATCACTTGGTCTGTGATCGTGGATTCCTGTTATCTAAATCTGAGGTGGATCCATACTACGGTCAGCCTGATTATTACATCTGCCTAATTTCATCACATATTTGGTACGGGACTTTCTTATCGTTGGAGTCACCTGTATATTGTATATCACTGATAATACACTATGTGTGGCGCCCCCTGTCTTTTTGTATTTTATCTCTTAGGTGTAACACTTGCAGACAGGTGTTGATTGACTGGGGAGCTGCCTATTACATTGAGTATAAATTTTCTATATGATTCACTGTGGTCACTTTTACTAAGCGCTGGTTAGCTTAAAGAACTTTTTGGGTGTCATATATATATATAATGATACACACACACATATATATACATATACATACAGCGCACACATATATATATATATATATATATATATATATATATATATATATATATATATATATATATACACACACACACACACACACACACACGCACACACACACTTATACATATAGACGGTCAGCAGGCTGGCTAAGTGGTTAGCACATCTGCCTAACAGTGCTGGGGTTATGAGTTCAATTCCCGACCATGGCCTTATCTGTGTGGAGTTTGTATGTTCTCCCCGTGTTTGCGTGGGTTTCGTCCGGGTGTTTCTGTTTCCTCCCACAGTCCAGAAACATACTAGCAGGTTAATTGGCTGCTATCAAAATTGAGCCTAGTCTCTCTCTCTCTCTGTGTGTGTATGTTAGGGAATTTAGACTGTAAGCTCTAATGGGGCAGGGAGTGAAGTGAATTAGTTCTCTGTACAACGCAGCAAAATCAGTGGCGCTATATAAATAAATGGTGATGATGATATACATACACACACACACATTATATGCACGGGTTAACTTATATATATATATATTAAATACACATAGATTGTAATCTTGCGAGAAGGGCCCTCTTACCTCTTCTGTCTGCATGTATTACCCAGTGTTGTCTTATAAATGTTTGTTCCCAGTTGTAAAGCTATATAACTAAATGTTGTTGATGATGATCATACATACATACATACATACATACATACACACATCATCATCATCACCATTTATTTATATAGCGCCACTGATTCCGCAGCGCTGTACAGAGAACTCATTCACATCTGTCCCTGCCCCATTGGAGCTCACACTCTAAATTCCCTAATATAGACACACACTCACACACACACACACAGACAGACAGAGAGGGAGACAGAGAGAGAGAGACTAGGGTCAATTTTGATAGCAGCCAATTAACCTACTAGTATGTTTTTGGAGTGTGGGAGGAAACCAGAGCACCCGGAGGTAACCCATGCAAACACAGGGAGAACATACAAACTCCACACAGATAAGGCCATGGTCGGGAATTGAACTCATGACCCCAGTGCTGTGAGGCAGAAGTGCTACCACTACGCCACCGTGCTGCCCATGCACATACACACATATACATATACACACATACAAACACACATTTACACACATATACATATACACACAAACACACACACACACACATATACATACACACATATACATATATACACACACACACACACACACATGCCAGGATGGACCAGGATCACTAAGGAATTTTGTTCAATCCATGCCACAAAAAATTCAGGCTGTTCTGGGGCAAAGGTGCGTTCTACCCAGTACTAGAAAAGTGCACCTAATAAAGTGACCACTGAGTGTATTTCTGCATTGTGATCGTTCAAGTGCTGTATAAAACCCCCAAAGAACTCTGTGATAGTTGTGTGTTAATTAAGTGGTGTAACGGATTGGTGTAGGAGTGACTTATAAGGGAAATGTGAAATTATCAAGATTTTCTAGGAACAGTGTTTAGAATTAGTGGGCACATAATCACATGTATAATATGTTCTTTTTCCTATAAGATATAACCAAAATATAGAAAGGAATATGAAATATTATATCTATATATATTAAACAGCATTGATGAAATGTTGACATACCGGCCAGTGTTGTTGGGTCCATAACTTTGTCAGGAGGAAGAGGAGACTGTGTGGATGCTTGAAGCTGCCCACCAATAGCACTGCTCCCCAAGCCATCAATATCTAAAGTGAAACATTCATTGAAAACAGTTACGCCTTTGTACAAATAAAACGGCTGTTATAACATAAACTACAATGTGTAATGACATTACATGTCTGTTACTATTTTATCTTCCTCAGATTGTCATTTTTTCCCCCTCAAGCAGATATTGTCATCTGCAGGATTATAGTAAGGACAATGTTAAGGTTTATTTCAGCAGTACAGTGACAGTGAGCGTCAGCCACTAGGGGGCAGTTCCCATACTCCTTAACCACTAGTTGTCCTCCTCTATCTCTTTCTCCTGAACCTTCTGTTTATTTACTCACCAGGAAAACAAAGCTGCAGGTATCTCACAGTCAAACAAATGCAAATAGCATTCCTCATATTGTTTGTAAACAGATCAATGATGGGACAGAATATAACTGCAGACATTATGTGATTTAAATTGCAGTTATATGAGAACTGATTTCTGTATACTTAAGGTATAAAATGTGATTTAACAAGGTGTCAAATAACAATAAATGCCTAATTTCAGATCAGTTGCTTATAATCAAAGAAAGAAAATAAAATGGGCATATGGTGTAAAACTTAATACATGACATACAAGGGAAGACACAAGGTGAAAGCATACAGTATACAGCACGGTGAAGAAACAAAAGAACACATCAGTGACACAGTTGTCACTTCTGCCATGAGCATGATACCCATTAGCTTCATTTTTCAGAACACACATTGGATAAGAACTGATAACAGCAGCCATCACTGCATTACTCACTAATAAGCATAATAATAAGGGGCAGGCAATGTCCCTCAGGGCTCCCCCAGTATCCAGACTCTCCAAGCATGTTCCTGTCCAGGACTTGGTGATATAACTCCTCAATCCAGGCCTGGGAGAACACTATTAATGCGCCACTTGACTGCACCTGCTTCATGAACTCTTTCTGTTCAGCAAAAGATACAGGGAAGGGAAAGTCAAGGTGATTTCAGTATTACTTTAATGACATACAGAATGCCTGCATAACAATAGATCCATCTGAAGCCTTATGTACTAAGAATGTAGTGAAGTCACATGACAACATCTATTGATTTATGTTTTCGTATTACACAAATATTTCACTTACTATGGTCACCGGGGCCAGAGCAGTTTTCCTCCTGTAGTAATCACTGTTGGCGAGCTTTAGGTTCAGCAGAAGAGCATAGTAGGATGCCACGTATAGACTGTCTGCATTCAGGAGGGTCTGGACACTTGCCCCAATGTTATTTTGAAGGCCTGGTGAATGCATCATACCTTTAAAAGATTGTAAATATATAAATACTTTAATAACGAGCAGTACTGTGCAAGTCTGCTCAAACTGTATGTTTATAGTGCTCTAGTGGCTTGGTATAAAACAATACTCCGTTGTTTCAGTGATACTTGGTCCAAATGTTACTTCTTGGTCATGCCAAAGAAATATTCAAGTATTTTTATTACAATAATTTGGCCACAGTGGACAGTGTTCCAATGAAGTTTATGAATTATATTTCCTTTCAGAAAAGAGAGAAAAATGAAATTTCCCCACTGGTAGCAATAAAGAAATAATGCACACATTGTGTTTTCAAAGAATAACAATATATTTCACATTCAAAACCTGTTTCTTTGGCAATCAAGTCACAATACAGAGCACACTCAAGTCCACTGCATTTATTTTCCTGTTCTTCTGATAAAGGACCTTGTTGGTTTCATGAAATAAACAGACAATAGGTTTGCTATTATCTAGAAGCTATATTAATGTAAACTACTGACAGCTAAAGTGTTTGCTGAGGGAGAGGTTATTTTTGTGTCTATGGCTTCTGCATTGATGATTATTGAATGCATTCTCATGTTCTCATCTGTGAACCTTTCCAGACAATTCTGCAAACATTTGGGACAGGAAACCAGTGTTTTCTAAATATTTTAATTTCTAAAATGATAATGAGCTGATGTTAATTCCTCAACCAGGGCAAAATAAAATATCAGTAAGTCAATGGAACTGTATCACGAGTGAAAAAAACAATATGATAATTGCCTTTAGAATGTTTGCTATCAGATAAACTAAAATAGAAATATAGCAAACAAATAAAATGTTTAGTAATTGACAAAAAAAATAAACCATCATATAATTGTATGATGTTTAAAGAGTCATGTGACATATTCCCAGCTGAACTTCTAGGCACCACAATGTTAAACAGAGGGGAATTTGCTAATAACCACTGCAGTGAAATTGGGGAGTGGGTTTTGCATGGATGTGCAAGGTGGGGGCTGGAAGAACAAGTGTACTTCAGCTTAAATGTATACATACCCCCCAACATTGCCCTGGTGCAAATCAGGCCAACTTGTGTACACAGCACCAAAAAGTGCATAGTCATGCCATGTTGGCAATGTGGAGGGGTGCTATATGCTTGGCACGCCTTTCCCCTCTACTGGAACATCAAGCAAACTCCCTTAAATTCAGAAAGTTGGGAAGCAAGATTGTAACTTGCAATTAATAATGCAATGGTCCTGACCTTCGTACAGACATTAGAGTTAGTTATTAAAGTGGTTGATATTATACAAATGCATAGAATTAAGAGGCATGTAAAATTTTGTATGTTCTAATGGTAGGAGATGGGCATATCAGAGGGCATTCCTAAATAAACGTGTGGCTAGATGTACTTGTTACCCTCAGTTTAAGCCCACATGCAAAACAAGATTTTAGACATGAGATTTAAATAAGATTCAAGAGTTGAATAAATGACCTCCAATTACTCTTCTGCAAAATTTCCATCCACAAGAATGAATGGGCCATGACATTTTGACATCTGCTCTTCACAGAGCACCAATGAAACAGTGACACCCAGATGTAGCATCAAAGTCAAATATTATGGTAATAAAGATATTTATAACATAAATATTTTTCTCAATTGTGCAGTAGATGTATCTTTCTTTTATTTCATAACACAATCCTTGTTGTATACAAACAAGGACCCATAATTATCTTCCCTGTACCAGCCAATATCTCATCAAAAACGCTATGTTTAGCCAAATTTCTAGCTTTATGATTAATTTGATGACATGGTGAATCCACATCAGATGGATTGCATGCCAGGATAGGCTGTTAATATAAAATGTGTACAGCTGTTCATAAAACATTCAACACACAAAATGTTAATTCTTGCTCCAGGGTAGTGGTGAAGTTGACAAAAAAAAAAGTCATTAACTGTGTTGAATGGGCACATGGTCACTATGACTAAATTTGGATTTTAAAAAAAATTACATTACACGCATGAAATTTCTATACTAGAGAGGGATTCCCCCCAAAGGGTGCCAATACCTCCAGCACTTGACCATGGACCCTCTAAAGATTCTCCCATGATTGTGCTATGAAAATTAAGTCATATAACCTGAAAAAAGAGCAGCTGTGAAATCTCCTTACATAAATAGTACATAAATAAGGGTCAAATTAGAAGTAAAACAGGAGAAAATAGAACTATAAGTGAATGTAATAATAAGCTGTACTTTTAGTTCAGCTTTTTTACTTTTGTAAAAATGCAAATTTCAATATCAAGTCATAATCACAAAATGGGGTGCTGTGTTTAGCTCGTATATTTAATATACTTCATTGCTAAATGTTTATTGCAATAAACTCTGACCCAGTGTATAACTGTTCTTAAAGGGCAAATACAAGTAAAATACAAGTTGGTCCAATGTGAAAAGACACCTTGTAATATTTATGTATTATTTTCAATTCTATGCCATGCCATTACTTGTTATATACTGATGTAGGATATACATTTCATATGTAGCTGAGTGAAGTGTATTGTTCTGGGTCATGACCCATTTCAGGAAGAGAAGCTGGATTCACAATAGGCCTAGGCTGGCGATACGTGCACCCGTCTTTCTTCTCGGGCCGAGCGCTTCAGAGTCTGTTAGTGTGGCTGAAGTATGACTGCATATAACAGGCAGACAGTGGTTATCTGCATTTACAGACATGTCTGGTCTAATCTATTCTAATGATTATCAGACAATGCTCTCACTTTGGGACCACACTCTTGGCTACATAGGGCAACTGGCTAGTTTCATTGATAATGTCTTCTGTACATGGGAAAAATATTTCTCTACAATCACTCAAAATACAGCATCTTCAGTTTTGATAAGCTCCCGATACTTTTACGTATGTATATGTGAAAGTTATTTGTAGCTCTTTTTTTGCAAGGAAACTTGTATTTTAGGAAACATTATGACATATCACTGGTTAATACGAGTACAAGAGTGCAGCTATTTCTTAATTTAATGAATGGATTAATTATTGATAATTACCAGCTTGCAAACTTAAACAAAATGTTGAAGCAAAGTTCTGCAAAGTGGAATCAACTTCCTCCATTCTCTGCAGTGTCAAAAGTCGTGGAATAAGACCTTCAAGAGATTGCACAAAAAGTCGAGCGCTGTGCTGATCTGCCTCTTGGTTTTTCAGCAGCTTTAAAGACAAAGCCGCAGTCCGTAATGACCTATGACCAGGACAGTCCCTGGGGGTCTGATCCTCATCTGCCAGGGAACAGTTATCAGACCCAATGTCTGAGACATCAGATCTACCAGAATCCTTCTCTGCGGCCATTGAATACTGATCACAGGAATCAAATTCAGTCCTAGACAGATCTTGCTCATCAACACTAAAATTACTCTCACTGTATCTTGAGCCATAAGATCTTGCTCTACTATCAACTGATAAAAAATTTGTTATGTCTGGATAAACTGTAATATGACTCCTTTGAACAACATCTGGTTGATCTACAACTTCTAACTCTGCATCTTTATTACGATCATCTTGGACAGCTGGGGATTGTAAATTATTTCCTTGTCCATCCACGTTGTCCTCTGGAGTAGTTTGCCCCAGATCTCCTTCCAATGTGGTCTGTCCTGTGTCTGTGGTAACACTAATGCTAATATCTGGACTTTTTTCTGTCTGAAGCTCCCAAGGTGTGTGCTCTGATGAAAGAATGCGCCTTTGCCACCTGAAGTCCGCCTCATTAATTTCCATGGACTCTCTGCTTGACTCGGCTCCATCCCTGAGCTCATCAATACGTCGAAGGAGATGCTGGACCTGATCTTCTTTCAGACCTTTTCCTTGGCTCAGTTCATCTAACGCTCCAAGCAAGGCACAAACACATGATACTGATGCATAGCAAGCTTCAATGCCTCCTTTAATGCATGCCTCTGCCATCCCATCCATAATCCTACAACATAAAATAACAAAATAAAAATACTAATTGACATACATGACCTGAAAGTTTAAAATGAACATGCCTTAAAGAGCATTACGGAGTACATAAATGATATGTATAAAACGCTTTAAAAACCTATTAGCAATATATAATATTTAACATTGGTGTAAGACCCTTATAGAACCCTTGTACATTTTAGGAATAAGTACTATTGTAGATAAGTATATTTGAGGTCAGCTTCTAATTTAACGCTGTGCAAAATATTGTAATCCATACCTCAATGATTTCTATAGTCCTTATAATTTACTGTAGGTATATATCATACGATAGATGAACAAATGTCTACATCATGACAAAAAATTTCAGACCAATTATCTGGGATTATTTTTAAAGGAAAACATTTTATTCTATTACATTTACCTGAATGATTTTTGCCCTACATAATAATAGCACAATACCTGTCATGTTCAATCAGAAAGTGAGCAGGCAATCTTTCTAGCAAATCAGCACTTCTCTGATAACCAAGATAGGAGTGGCTAGATTAACAGTGGTACTGTGTACAGAATGTACTTAACATTTGTGCGGATGTTTCATTAATCGTAGAGAGAGAATTGTATTCTCACTAAGTAAAGGGAAATAGACTGTGAAAAAGATGAAAACATAAATCATAAATAATTTAGGATTACATAAATTACACCCACTACTTCTGTGAGAGTTTGCAAAATAAAATGATATATCCATATAAGTAATCATTATGTTATAGCTTTAAAAGAAATTAGTAGATATTGTACTTAGAAAGAGAAAAGACAAAGATTGAAGTTTTGCAAAAAATGTTGCAAAAGATGTTCTCAGCGAATATGGACAAGCCAAGGACGCACAGCTGAATGTTTTATGGAAAGTAACATTTAGACTGGTGGGAAAATGCATGAGAAGATAAAAACATAAGAAGGTTTTTTGTTTAAAACTTACAAATTGCAGAATACGCATAATGTATCATTAGCTTATTGTATTCATAATTTGCTGTTTTCTAATTGGTTGCTTCTATGCCTCTAAAACTTCTAATTGGTTGTTACACTTCTATACCCCTAAAAACTGTTATGTATAATTATATGATTTATTTCTTGAGTAAAGCAGTTTCAGTTTGGAAACCAGACACTTGTGTGGTCTCTTATCCTGTGCTCCGATCGATCATTACTATAGATATTTGATAAACTGCTGACTGACTTATTCAATTACAGGTGGTTATTCTGTTAACATAGGTAAAGAACCCCAACACTTCTAGCAAATCATTTGCTTTCTAGCTGTCCTTCATATCTTTTACTAAAGAGATAGAAGACTGAAGCAACTGTTTATTAGAAGAAATTGTGACTGAATCCTTGCTAAGGTTCTTGGGGCTGTTGGAAATCATTTTACATAGTATTATTCTAGCTACAAAGGCACAATGGTTCTAACTGAAGGTTTTAATCCTATATTCTCTGGTGCTGTGTGGAAATGTCAGCAATGTTTCTTCTCTGAGTGTAAAATACAACCTAAGAAGATTATTAATGCATCCTGTCCAACAAAATATTGTCTTGCCGGGACCATTGTTCTATTATAAAGTACAAGAAAAAAATGGCAGTTTAAAGAATTTAAATAACTAATCTACTTTGCTGTATCATATTATAAGTGCCACCTTCCTTCTATTCATGGGGAAAATACATGTTTTTAGCTGGAAACCCCTTTAAGCTTAGTTTGTGCAAACAGTATCGCTATAGTATATACAGCAAGAAAAAGTAACTAAAATACAATACAAAACAAAAAAAACTCAGCTTATACAGTACTATGTATGCTGGGGATTGCATCATCCTAAATCATACAGAGCAATGTAAGAGGTGCTTTGAAATTAGTCACGATTTGTGAATGGGACTTTGTGATAAAAATATTCAATGAGAAACACTTAAAATAATACATATAAGCTATCCATGAAATACATAGACATTTCCTCATGGAGTCCTGTGAAATAGTGTGTGATTTATAAAAACAGAAGGGAGAACAAATAAATCTGTTTTGACAAATTGTAAATATTAAGGGGCCTATTTATCAATCAATTAGCGCATATTTAGCTCAATATATATAGTTTCTTATCGTAGCGATAAATTATTCTCAGATATTCTAGCGTTAAAAAGAAAGACAAATAACATATTACTGCACTCATTTGATAATCTTTACAACTAAGCTCTGGCAATGATAAATTCAATAAAATGACAATAATACTGTCTGTATGGGCAAGGTTGAGCTTGCATGATAAAAGCACAGAATTTAAAGATAAGAAAAAATGTAATAACCACATAAAATAAATATGCTATGTAATGTAGAGCAACTTCTGCAGGTTTCATGGCATAATACACAAAACCCTTGAGATAAAAATAAATAAATAATCAAGGTTTGAAGTAAATACCAGTAGGTGAACTCACAACTTTAGCAGGTCCAGATGTGACTTCCTCTTTGATATTGATCTTTTTCTTGTTTCTGGTTCAGAAGTGCACGGCCCTGCAAGGTCGAAAAGTCTCTGAGGACTGCTGAGTATCTAGGAGTCAGAAGACAAGCAGCCTAATAAGTAAACCTGCATTATGATCATTCCGGTGTGGATAATATGCACATTACCTAGCCAGGACCACTTTGCTATAATAACAGAATAATATAGCGAACCTACCGGATGGTACAGACAGTGTGTACAATAGGTGTGTTTTGTGTGAAAATTTCCACTGGTTTTCTGCCTGAAAGCATCTCAAAGCAAGGTCAACAATGTAACATGAGAATGCCATGAACATAGATATTTGCTTTAAAAGGTCTGTTGTCACTTAATATATATTATTAACACTTAATTAAGTAGCACCAGCATGCTAAGCAGCACTTTATTATTGGAAATAAAACAAAATTGGATATTAACAGACAGATAAAGAGGTAAACGGTGCTCCTTGTTGGCAAGGTTACAGTTTATGGAGAAGTAGGAGTTGAGTTTTGTGCTAAATCTTGCATATTGGTCTAGCCAGATTGCAAAAAAAAAATACTAGCTTAGTGAGATCTGAGTGAACTGCGTAGAGGGGTGGTAATCGAGTAGAATAGTTTAGGGAAGTTAAGAAGGTATTTGCCAAAGGAGGTGAGCTTTCAGGGAAAACTTGAATGTTTCCAGGCTAAGGGAAAGTCTTGTTGCACAAGGGAGGAATTCCACAGATAGGGCACAGCCCAGAGATAAAGTCCTGTAATTAGAATGGGGGCAAGTAATGAGTGAGGTTGAGAGATAAAGATCTTTGGCAGAGCAAAAGGGTTGAATTCGGAGATATGTTGAGATAAGGGAGGATATTTAAGTTAGTGGAGTTTTTTTATAATGTCCTTGTATGTTAGTAGAAGTATTTTATATTGGATTTGGTAAATTACAGACAACCAAGTTATGGACTGGCAGAGTAAAGCAGCAATATCAGAATGGTTTGCAAGAAAAATTAGTCTAGCTCAAACTTGCCAACTTATGGCAAGTATGATCTGGGAGCCTCCCGGGGAAGGTGGGCGCGCAGGGGGTGGGGCTCCGAAAAGCTTGTCATTTTGGCCCCACCCCCGTGACGGAATGACGCAAAACGCGTCATTTTACAGCGGGGCGGGGCCAAACATTCCCGGTGAATCTCTGTGTTTTGGACCTAATTCTGCCCACTTCACTAGGAAGTGGGCAGATCAGGGAGATTTCCATGCTCTCCCGGGAGTCAGGGAGACTCACGTGAAATGCGGGAGTCTCCTGGAATGGCAAGTATGGTCTAGCTGCTGCATTCAAAATAGATATTAATTGTGAAATGTTTGGTTAGGAGAAACCAGTAGAAAGGTAATACATAATCATGTGTAAGATAATTTGATTATAAGAAAGAGTAAGTAGATAAATTACAGAGTGACAGGAAGCAGAGATTCTTTATATACTGCCTATAGAAAATCATCATACCCTGTAAAAATCATTACCTTTTGTCACATTACACTATGGCAATTGAAATAAAATAAATCAAACTTTTTCCAGCTTTATTTACACATTATAACCCTCAACATGAAAGTGAAAATAACATTTACAAAAATTCTACAAGAAAAACAGACAGTATTTAACTTATGTGCAAAACAGAAAACTAATTTTCACCCCTTGCATTGTAACATGGTTTTGTCCAGGAGACTTAAATAAGAAACTTCTTAATTTAAGTACCTTAATGAACCAGGCCCCATGTCTGTATGTTCAACACTACCAAAAGGCAGCAATAGCTATTGACCTATTTCCTTTCTTTTTTCTAACTATCTGGATAATTAACTTCCAGATAAATGTACATATAATCTGATTTACTCTGTTTTATTATGTACTTATAAAAAATGTTTAAGCTTATTAAGAATCTTCTGTCTTTTGAGAATGTGCATACGGTGCTTGTTATGCTGCCTGAAATGGGAATTTATAAGACGCTTACACCTGACTTCCTCTAGTTGCGAGGTCTGCTAACAATTGGTCAGGACCCCAGTTGGAATGCCAGTATCTGTTTTCGTGTCCCAATTGCAAGATATGCTATACACTGTATTGGGGAATGCCTCTTGTGGGGTTTTCAGAACATTGGCACACTAACTAGCGCTTGGGGTTTCCAGAACATTGGCACACTGGCGCTTGGGGTTTCCAGAACATTGGCACACTAACTAGCGCTTGGGGTTTCCAGAACATTGGCACACTGGCGCTTGGGGTTTCCAGAACATTGGCACACTAACTAGCGCTTGGGGTTTCCAGAACATTGGCACACTAACTAGAGCTTGGGGTTTCCAGAACAATGGCACACTAACTAGAGCTTGGGGTTTCCAGAACATTGGCACACTAACTAGCGCTTGGGGTTTCCAGAACAATGGCACACTAACTAGCGCTTGGGGTTTCCAGAACAATGGCACACTAACTAGCGCTTGGGGTTTCCAGAACAATGGCACACTAACTAGCGCTTGGGGTTTCCAGAGCAATGGCACACTAACTAGCGCTTGGGGTTTCCAGAGCAATGGCACACTAACTAGTGCTTGGGGTTTCCAGAACATTAGCACACTAACTAGCGCTTGGGGTTTCCAGAACATTAGCACACTAACTAGCGCTTGGGGTTTCCAGAACATTGGCACACTGGCGCTTGGGGTTTCCAGAACATTGGCACACTAACCAGCGCTTGGGGTTTCCAGAACATTGGCACACTAACCAGCGCTTGGGGTTTCCAGAACATTGGCACACTAACCAGCGCTTGGGGTTTCCAGAACATTGGCACACTAACCAGCGCTTGGGGTTTCCAGAACATTGGCACACTAACCAGCGCTTGGGGTTTCCAGAACATTGGCACACTAACCAGCGCTTGGGGTTTCCAGAACAATAGCACACTAACCAGCGCTTGGGGTTTCCAGAACATTGGCACACTAACCAGCGTTTGGGGTTTCCAGAACATTGGCACACTAACCAGCGCTTGGGGTTTCCAGAACAATGGCACACTAACTAGCGCTTGGGGTTTCCAGAACAATGGCACACTAACTAGCGCTTGGGGTTTCCAGAACAATGGCACACTAACTAGCGCTTGGGGTTTCCAGAACAATGGCACACTAACTAACGCTTGGGGTTTCCAGAACAATGGCACACTAACTAGCGCTTGGGGTTTCCAGAACAATGGCACACTAACTAGCGCTTGGGGTTTCCAGAACATTGGCACACTAACTAGTGCTTGGGGTTTCCAGAACATTGGCACACTAACTAGCGCTTGGGGTTTCCAGAACAATGGCACACTAACTAGCGCTTGGGGTTTCCAGAACATTGGCACACTAACTAGTGCTTGGGGTTTCCAGAACAATAGCACACTAACTAGCGCTTGGGGTTTCCAGAACAATAGCACACTGGCGCTTGGGGTTTCCAGAACATTGGCACACTAACTAGCGCTTGGGGTTTCCAGAACATTGGCACACTGGCGCTTGGGGTTTCCAGAACATTGGCACACTAACTAGCGCTTGGGTTTTCCAGAACATTGGCACACTAACTAGCGCTTGGGGTTTCCAGAACATTGGCACACTTACTAGCGCTTGGGGTTTCCAGAACATTGGCACACTAACTAGCGCTTGGGGTTTCCAGAACATTGGCACACTGGCGCTTGGGGTTTCCAGAACATTGGCACACTAACTAGCGCTTGGGGTTTCCAGAACATTGGCACACTAACTAGCGCTTGGGGTTTCCAGAACATTGGCACACTAACTAGCGCTTGGGGTTTCCAGAACATTGGCACACTAACTAGCGCTTGGGGCTTCCAGAACATTGGCACACTAACTAGCGCTTGGGGTTTCCAGAACATTGGCACACTAACTAGCGCTTGGGGTTTCCAGAACAATGGCACACTAACTAGCGCTTGGGGTTTCCAGAACATTGGCACACTAACTAGTGCTTGGGGTTTCCAGAACAATGGCACACTAACTAGTGCTTGGGGTTTCCAGAACAATAGCACACTAACTAGCGCTTGGGGTTTCCAGAACATTGGCACACTAACCTGCGCTTGGGGTTTCCAGAACATTGGCACACTAACCTGCGCTTGGGGTTTCCAGAACAATAGCACACTAACTAGCGCTTGGGGTTTCCAGAACAATGGCACACTAACTAGCGCTTGGGGTTTCCAGAACAATGGCACACTAACTAGCGCTTGGGGTTTCCAGAACAATGGCACACTAACTAGCGCTTGGGGTTTCCAGAACAATGGCACACTAACTAGCGCTTGGGGTTTCCAGAACAATGGCACACTAACTAGCGCTTGGGGTTTCCAGAACAATGGCACACTAACTAGCGCTTGGGGTTTCCAGAACAATGGCACACTAACTAGCGCTTGGGGTTTCCAGAACAATGGCACACTAACTAGTGCTTGGGGTTTCCAGAACAATAGCACACTGGCGCTTGGGGTTTCCAGAACATTGGCACACTAACCTGCGCTTGGGGTTTCCAGAACAATAGCACACTAACTAGCGCTTGGGGTTTCCAGAACAATGGCACACTAACTAGCGCTTGGGGTTTCCAGAACAATGGCACACTAACTAGCGCTTGGGGTTTCCAGAACAATGGCACACTAACTAGCGCTTGGGGTTTCCAGAACAATGGCACACTAACTAGCGCTTGGGGTTTCCAGAACAATGGCACACTAACTAGCGCTTGGGGTTTCCAGAACAATGGCACACTGGCACTTGGGGTTTCAAGCTGAAGAAAAATTAAGCACCATTGCTCTAGTTCACAGAGAAAGATATTTTTTTTACACATATCTTTCTGTCTGAATGACGCAGCCAGTCTCTCATTCTGAATTTACAGAATATTAGTTTGCAAACAAAATATACATACAATGCTAAGCATCTATAGTTCTTTCAAGGCACAGAAACATTTACATATAGATTTGTGAATGTTACTATTTGATTTTTCATATTGGAGATATTTAGATCTTAAAGTTTAGTGCCTTGGCCTTTAAACTGCAAAAATAATTGTTTAAATAGTTTTTGTTGCATTATTTGTCAAAAACAATCCTGTAACTCTACATGCACTGACTGCTAAATATCTTTCTAGCAGTGATGGTTCCACTGTAATGGTTTCACAGTTGCCTTGGTTACCAGTATAATTGTTAGAGAATGAGAACATGTGACAGGCTAGAAGACGAAAAGAATCTTTGCCGATTGTTAATAGGAAAAGTAAGTGGATAGAAATGGCCCTGACCTCCACCAACCGAAAAAGAAAATGTAACCCATTAAGTGCCAACCAAAGCAAGTCCAACTGATTAATACAGTTTAATACAGTAGTATTAGTAAAACTGGAGGAATGCCCTTTCTGCCAACAGTGTGACTGGCTATAAAACCATTGATTTAAAAAGATGCATGCTCAAATATCATTAAAAGGTATCATAATACAATTCATTAAAAATAAATAAAAATGTTTGTATACGTGCAGGTTTCCATTTGCATACAGTGTATGTTATACTAGTGAGAGAATATTAGTACAAATTGCTTCCCAACGTTCAGGTTTGCCATCAGATTACAATGTAAAGACCAAGACAGAAAAGCTATGCGCTTTTCTGGTAGACTGTACTGACAAAGGTGTATAATTAAACAAGCAGACATGCTATACACATCAACTTAGTAGACAGCTACTATTAGAAGCATGTAATTACCAATAAAGCGACGTGCGAACTCCGCACCACATGGGAGAGGTACAGGCATCAGAAATTTACATACACAAGCCCCCAAAGAAGTCGTAACTTGAGGAACTATCGCCAGTTGGTCGTGGAGTGATCGGAAATTTATACACATTACATGATCGGAAGGTGATTGGAACGAGAATACCAAGCAAATGAACAGACAACTGGCACTTTGGGGCGACTTTTGACCATCATGTACTTATACACACTAACCAGACATCCGAATGAACAGTCGTATGTCAGCTGTTTTGCACGATGATTGGACGAAAAAGTTCCAGTGTGTATATAGCCTTATAGAGATGCCCGAGAATTTAATATACTTATGTAACAATTGTAGAGCTATTAAGAGTACTTCTTAATTTTGGTAACCCTTCACAATGTAGAGAATCTTACTAGCACAAAAGCCGGGCTGTTACAAATATTAGCTAAATAAAAAAATATGCAGTGATGTTTTCAATCACTGCCGGCAGATATGTCAATTGAGTGAGGTCAGTGAAGGAAACATGTATTACAATACATGATGAGCAATGTTAGTCAGCTGGGGGAGTCATATTGTAACACTTAAAACGAACTGTGGCCTCTGGGACCCTCCAGTCAGATTTCAACACCTTCATCGGTAAAATGAAATTGACTTTTGTTTCTAGATGTGTGGTTTTGTGTAGCTGTTATGTGCATATTTGAATGTGGTTCCTTCATAAGACTTCACCTCTATATTTAAGTTTGTAATTTGTAAATTTATAAATTATAATTTGTAGTTATATTAAAATGAACATGTACTTAATTTTCAATAGAAATAGAAAAATACAGCATTACATCTTACAGAAAGGTTTTTTGCATGGCTAACAGGTTCACTTTAAAACCATAGTGCTATATAGTCACATAGGGCAATCTATATGCAGAATTACATTATATAACTTTTATAATGTGAGCAATACATTCATGCAGACTCCCAGTGTTACTAAGATTATTACCACTGCACCAGATAATCACATTTCCGATTCTAATTGTAACTGCAAAACTAGCAGCAATATTGTATATTGGGTGGTGCACTATATACATGTATAACTGATGTAGGTTCCAAGACACAAGAAGTAAAGAGCATGGCTAACTGGGGCACTCTGATTTATGTTCATTTACATAGTTAAAACAACAATCTTTATTAAATTGATTAAAATAAATAAAGGAAAACTGTTCCCAATATTTGGCTTTATAGTTAATTTAGTAAAGTCCTTTTAGCTATCTAATACATTCTACCAGCAAATGTAATATATAAATGATATAAGACTGGTCAATATATAGGTCGTTGTAACAACTTTATTTGTGAGAATGTATTAGACAACTAAAAGGACTTTACTAAATTGAAACTATAAAGCCAAGGATATTAGAACACATTGTTGTCTGTATAACTTGATTATTTGAATATATAATAAACATAGCGAGGCTTGGCGGCAGAGCTGGCATTTTATTGACACAGTTTTTATCAATATATATATATATATATATATCACTAAATATTTTGCTACTAGTAATACGCAGGAAAATATTGGGAACACTTTTCCTTTACTCATTTTAATCAATTTAATAAACATTATTGTTTTAACAATGTAAAACATTATTGTTTTAACAATGTAAATGAACATAGATCAGAGTGCCCCAGTTAGCCATGCTCTTTTCTTCTTGTTTCTTGAGACTCCCAGTGTTCTATAATCACAAATAAACATCCATCAGTGACCCCTTAATTTATCTCTTGCAGAACAATGCAAGAGTTTAGGCTATGAATAAATTAAGCAGATTACTGTGATTCATCTTCTAGAAACATTCATTAGTCGTTTTAAAAAGAAAGCTTGAAATGGAAGATAGTGTAAGATTTTTTTTCACTCAATTAGGAAACAAAGGAATGTGAGGAAAGGGATGGGGGCTCCTGAATTGCACTAACCTCTTTCATGATTTTGATGGCTTCTACTCGATTCTGTGGCGGAGCATACAGCAGAATGCGGTGATACAAAGACTGCAACACTGGTCTCATAGACTCAACCGAGCCCATAAGTCTAACTAACTCTGCCGCAATATAATAGATAGTCCGGGCAACTGGGCCACTGAGAGCTGGGGCTGTAGAAGAACATGCCGATCCCCGTCCCTGATCCGCTACTCCAGTTGAGTGACAATCAGAATCAACACAGGTGTTACTATGAGCAGAGGTTATAGTCTTGTCATGGACTGGGTTTCCAAGGATCACTACAAGGGCTGGGCATAGCTGCTTCCTGCAAATAAATCACATAAAAACAATCTTTACAAAACACACACTGAAAGTGTAAAAAAAAAAGATTAAACAATGTATATGATGGTTCATGTTACAATATTGCACTGTATACGAGATGAACACACAATATGCATTGTCACACTGACACTTACCATATTAGATCCATGAAGCCTTTGTGGTTATGCATTGTAGGGGATGAGCTGTTCAACATTGAAAGAATACACTCAAGGTACAGTAGCTGCAACGGATGGTTTTCGCTGTCAATGGAATATAGTTATATAATTACAAAGAATAGCCTCAGTTCCCAACTAGTTTCATATTTTAGATGACTAAATGACGACTAAACCAAAAACTCATGCAACCGAAAGAAGCAATTAAACATATATATATATATATATATGTATATATATAAACATATACACACACACATACACACACACACACACACACGCATATATATATTTCCCATACTGTAGCAGACTTTCAGATAGAACACATATATTTGCTGTGTAGCAGAGTACAAACTTGTTTTACAGCCATTTGAAGCTGGAGAGAGTATGGGGTAGATTTACTACAATTGTGTTTGGCAGCGGTGTGGAATACCACACATCCCCACAAATTTTTGCTGGTTTAGTGCTCAAAACCGCCATGCTTACTATAGGGCGGTTTGAGGCCTGAATCTAAAATCGCCTGTGATGTGTGGTGGTTTAAGAACAGCAAAATAGTCAAACCCACCACAAAACCACCAAAAAAAAAACCCAGCTTTTTTTATATCTGCTGTTGGTTGGCTAGCTGTGGCAATCATTATTGATTATGGGCACAACATTCATTTATAATTCTGCTTCCATTCCACCTCAATCCCCCCTCCCTCCCCTTCCCCATTTTATGCTGAACTTTATAGTCTCAAAATGACATGCTGATAATGCGGATAATGTTCTGCCTTTTTGCACCCTTTCTGGTTATTTATCTTTGTATTGCTACTATATTGTAGAACATTTGTTTTGTTGGTTTCTAACAATTGCACAACTTGTCATTTCAACATTATTAATATTATTATTAATAAAGGGAGCAATATTATTGTATTATAGGCAAAATGTATATATAATTAAATTAAAAAATAATAAATAAATAATAATAATAAAATAATATTAACCCCTTAATATAATGAAAAATAAAAATTGCCCCCATAAGTTAATTATAAATTAATCTTGGGACCATAATCAATTATTATTTGCAACAATAATTCATAAATCAATACTGGCTAGTATTATGTTAGAAATGGAAAAATAGCTCAATCAAAATGCAAGCCTCTTACAACTACCTATTTTGTTTTGGCTGTTTTAACCATTGTGATGTTGTGGAAATCAAGAGCCTTTTTGCTCATACACAGCTGAGGTCATTTTCTGAACTGAAACAATATTTAGGAAAAATCATCCTATCAATTAGGAAATCGCAACATCACTGAGATTGGGGGTAGACGATATGTAAAAATAAGAAGCCAGCAGGCTATTTTAAGGATTCGGACAGATGTGCATCCATTTACCCAAACAGAAATAGAAAATTAGTTATGACTATCTCCCTTAAAAATTAGAGTTTTGACATTATGTGTGCAATTGTTATGCTCCTGAGTGAAAGCTCTGTGATCAGCTAATGCAAACTAAATAAGCCCCTCACCCACGCGTGCCCCCCCAATGATCACCGCTATATGTTAGATATCTTCAGTTATATAAAGAACCGGCAACTTTTGCACACTAAACATGCTGTTTCTATGATACTGCTGCTGGTACCATCAGAGAAACCCTGCAGCTTTGCTGTCTCTTCTGGCTTATAAAAAAGAAAAAAGGAAGAGACAAATAGAGTCTACACACATTCTACAAGTGAAAAAAATACATCAGGTGGACTCTTTCTGGCTATGAAGTTACAGTGATTTCCCAGCAGTCCTTCTCATTAAAGTCTTGAATGGGACAAGAGGTTGGAACAGTGTAAGGTTTACTACAGGGGGTGTAGAGCAAAAATCAATTGCAAAGTTTAGTGCCCTCAAATCTTATTACTAGGCCAGAAACAGTTTGTTAGATATAACCTTAACATATGCTTATTTTTCTACCAGATGACAGCATAAGATTGAATAATTTGCAAAAGTTCCTGTTATCCATAGAGAGGCATGCATTATTAGAAACGTGTGTATTTCCCTTTTAAACAAACTCACGTTCATTTATATTTATATGTGGAAGCAAAGGAGTGAACTTGATGTACTTTTTTTCACTTGTAGAACGTGTGTAGTACTGTGTGTGAATACACACATACATGTGTATGTGAATACAAGAATGGCCATCTTGAGCAAAGTATTCCACATGTTAGAAGCAATTTCAGAAACGATCTAGTGAAATTACTTTGATCACACACAATCATGGTAACAGGCCGTGGATGCACTTGCGCTGCAGTTAGTGACCATACTAATGTTACCATGGACTACATCTAAGAACCTGCCTGGGATGTTAATACATGCTCGCAGGCTATACATTTTGGCATTTGTACAGGCAGGTTGATTAACCGGTACACAATAGATCAAATCAGTATTGACTGGAACAATACACTTTTGAAGTACCCTGTATTCTCATGAAACAAGCCGGATATTAAGTGGTAAATAAGTGTTTTAATTTACAATGACATTCTGTGGGTTTAATGGAAGAAATTTATAATTTGAAATGCAACAAAGTTTTTAAAGTACCGTTAAAAGTCCATTAACCTGAAAATACAAGTAGACTTTAGCAACACAGCTATTAATAACGTTCACAAACAGGTATATAAAAAAGTTTCACAAACTTATCAAATCATAAGATATTTGATATAGAGAGATAAATAACTTGTATGTGTATATTTGTGAATGTTATAATAATAATAATAATAATTATTTAATATATGGCAAATTGGATTCTATGCTTAGTGGTTTATTAGCAGTTTTGTTAATGAACTTTACTTCTGGGCACAAAACAGTTTTCTAACACCACCGTTTTGTAAACAATATTATTGTAACATATTTGGACATAAATCAAATTTTACTCTCCGTACATTTAAAACTGTTCCACATATTAATCAAAGTTGACAGGAATGGCTGTATTTAGCAATGATCAAACAATATTGTCCTACAATTATTCAATAATACGATGTACTGCAGACCAAACATACACTGTACTTACTTAATAACAGCCTGCAACTTGTCGCACAGGACAGTAAGCACAGAGACAATGTCATCACAGAGCGACTCCACAGAAGGGCCAGATTCTATGGATAGATGAAAAGGTCAATGGTTTACCATAATAACATATTATATTAGGAAACACCAAATTCCAAATACATTTTTTTTAAACAAATATTTCTGTCACCCCAGTTACTCTATGAAAGCAAAATATAAAGATGTGTCCAAAACAAATCTTTCTGACTGTTAGAATCCATTGCAAAAATGAACTACAGCCCTTACCTTTAAAGCAGATTATATTATTAAATTTCAATAAATTCCACTCCAGTAAATCTATGGAATTATTTTTCTCCTTTGTTTACAAACACAAAACTTACTATGCAGAACTGTGCAACGGGGAATTCATGTCACAATAAAATACAATCTAAGTGAAATGGGAGTAATTATGATAACTGATGTTGGGGAAATTATTGTGCCATGCTCTGCCAGACCAGGATGATGTTCAAAGTCACGTCAACATGGTGTGCAATGTACTACACCAAAATAAGATTACATTTCTACAAACCATATACATTTGGAGATAGGACAAACTTGAAGGTGTTCAAGTGCACAATGGCACAAAGCTTTTGCACCATATAAAAGGACGATTCTCATGCCAGCTCGGGCATTAACCAGTATTTTGAATAGGGTTCCACTTGGATGTACTATGCTTACCAAATGCAACTGACTGGTGGAAAAAACAATGTTGTTATAGATGTAATAAGTCAATGCAATTGTCATAACTGTTGCCTAATTTGGATATTTAAGAAAATACTTTACCCTGATTATTTACTCAGAGTAGTCTCATTATCACAGATCAATCAATGCTTTCTATATCTCAGCTAAGAGGTCCACAGATCCTAAAAGACTTGCTAAAATGGCTTTGGCCAGGGAGAATTATTTTTATTCATTATAGGAAACATAGTGGATCAAAACAATACTTCTATCAATACGTGGTCGAGAAAACCGCTGTATGAATCAGCTGAATGTAACAACATAATATGGGGGGTATTCAATTGTTTCTTTTAACGCGCTAAAACACCAAAAAAACGAGCGCTCGAAAAAAACTTCATATTATACGGTAATTTTGCGCGCGTAAACAGTTAATACGGTACTTACTCGCTGCCAGCGGGCTGAATTTCAGCTCGCTGCTCAGGGAGCTGCGAGATGAAATTTAGCGAGTAATTACCGTATTAACGGTAATATTTTTAGAGCGCTCGGTTTTTTTTGTTTTAGCGGGTTAAAAGAAACAATTGAATACCCCCTTATGTGTTCATGATATATACATGTCCCTAAACAACATTATGTGGATGATGTGTCTCTCCTAGGAATCCATATAACATAATCATCTCTCAAATCTATATGTGCAGAAAATGATTCCATGTTTAGTGAAAACAATACCATAGGCCTGCTTAAAGAATACATATTTCAGATTGCTAGGTTTAACATTGTTAGGTGATTCCAGTTTGGGACAAGTCAGAGAGTAACTGAAGGCTTCCTAACAGACTCCGTTCTAAAACGAAATAATAGCAGTGGTGTGTAATTGTGAGTGTCATATGTATAAATATACACACAGTATTTTGGGCGACTTTAGGATGTCACACATGCAAGAGGGCTATTATCATGACAGCAATGTTACCAACGGAAATATAAATTTAACTTGAAATAAGCACAGGCTTGGTGTCCCCTTATATTCCCAAGTTAATTATTTTTTTTTTAACAAAGTTCAAACAAGCAGTTAGTGGAAAAAATGAGAAAGAAAATGTACATCTTTAGTACCACCAGGTGATTGGAATTCAGCACACTGCAATGTGAGCCTGAAATCACTCTGTACACAAAAGCACAACATGAGATCTGCAAAATGTGCACGGTGCTGCACTGCCAAAGAATTCTCCCAGTATGCTTTATTCAAAATGTACATTCAGCAAAGTTACCATCCATTGGTATCCACTAATTGGTAGAATCTATCAGTCTCCGCAGTTCATCACTTACCAGCTTTATTCACTATTGCAGTACTGTTATAATAACTGGGCATTGTTTTGTTAAGAAGAATTAAAAGGTTTTACGTACATGACTATGGATATAGGTCATCTACATTCTATGTAGTAAATCAAGTATCTGAAACTAAAGAACTTGAGGTTGTGATGCATTTAAAACTAACTGTAATTTCAATGGTGACACACTGAAAAGCCTCAGAAAATAAAAACATATTGATTTACTGTACTTTGTACTGGGATCACATCTCTAATGCCAGCAGTTTTTGCTGTAACTGGTGATATACAATTATCTGCTTTTAGCGGAGACTGCTGTAAACAACTTGTAATTAGCATTTCAGATGCTGATTGACTTGACTCAGCTGCGAATCTGATTTGTTGAATATTTTATTTCAGTTCTTTAAAACATTCAGTCGAAAGACCAGGATTCAGAACCCATCCATGATGTGTCAACAGGAACACATAGAATGACAATCACCAATGTAATTGCCATAGAAAGTAAACAGAACAATTAGAAAAATAGTTATTTAAGAAAGTAACTAAAGTTGGCCTTTATTAGACCAATTAATAAGATATCATCATCATTTATTTATTTATATAGTGCCAACATATTCCGTAGCGCTTTACAATTGGGGACAAACATAATAAACTACTAAACAAACTGGGTAAAACAGACAAAGAGGTGAGAAGGCCCTGCTCGCAAGCTTACAATCTATGGGATATATGCCATAAACTTTGTAGAACTAATTTTATGTCTAAATGCAGCTTTAATTAGTGTACCATTTCTTTATTTTATGCTGTAAGGATATTGCTAGTTTCATTCTATCTTTCAGAAAACGCAAGTACCCATTCACAATCAGTTGTGAAATCATATCGTATGAAGCTTACAACTTAATTTTGGTTGAAGAACCTGTAGTGTGCACCCAATTATCGTGTCAATCACACGATAAACATCTAATAGGTAAGATATCTCTTAAGTGTGTACGCTCCCACGATCATGTTTTATCGTACCAAAGCACATGGTATCGTTCAATTTAATTTTATAAACGGACTAAAAATCACCATCAATGATGGAACAGTGTTGGGAAAATTGGAAGTGTGTATGCACTCACGACCAGCAGTGTAGACAGATCTCTATAGTGTCCAGAGTCACAATCTTTTCAGCAGATGGTTATGATAAATAAAGAGCACAGATCTGAAAGCAAATCTTGTAGGTGTGTACACATAAATCTGCATGCTCTTTCAGCCGTTGGTAAAAGTTACAGAAATGCCACCTGCAGTAATTTTCTGTAGTTTGTATCCAGCTTCAGGTGCAGGACTTTGTTAAAAATAGGAGCTCTCCTATTTGTTTG
Source organism: Mixophyes fleayi (assembly GCF_038048845.1). Lineage (NCBI taxonomy): Eukaryota > Metazoa > Chordata > Amphibia > Anura > Limnodynastidae > Mixophyes > Mixophyes fleayi. The sequence continues at coordinate 220,835,741 of NC_134404.1, forward strand.
ATCTATCATCTGTGCAATTCAGCTACCACTATGTGTAGGATCATTCCTGCAATTCACTTATTCAGCTGGTTGTTAAGCAAATAGTTACAAGCTTCATTCAGCTCTCAGTATTGCAGCCTCAGGTCTGCAATCATCTACCACACTCATGCAGCTAATTATCCTGCAGTTTTGATTGGTGCTGCTGCCTTTATAAAGCTCTTCCTGGCAGCATACCAATGCTGTTGATAGTTCTCAATGACCTAGTGTGCCTTGTATCCTGACCTGTTCTGTTTTTAGTGTTTGAGCTGATTGTTTATAGGAATTGCTATCTTCTCCACTCCTGACTCCTGGCTTTGTTAAACAGGGTTGCTCTCACATCTCTAACTGCCCTGACCCCTGGCTTGTTTAAAGGATTCTGCAGTCTTCTCTATTTCTGATACCTGCCTGTCTGACTCGGAGTTCAGCCAAATACATTCTGGTTGCTCACTACCTACTGCCGTGTGCTGTCCACTTCATCAGACAAGTGCCAGACTACCCCACATTAACCCTTGCCTGTCTGGCTCAGAGTTCTGCTAATATATCCAGCTCATTACCTTTTGCTGTATTCTGTCCTCTCCACCAGGCATGCGGTAGATCAACAACTACTACTACCCGAGCCTAAGTCCTGGGGGCACCAGAGTTTTGTGGAACATAACAAGTTCATCGGAAAGGGGGCTACTAAAAGAGAACATCTTGCCAAGAGGTTCTAGCAGTTGAGGATATCACGCTACTCTGCCCCTAACAGACTTTTTTTTTCAGAGCAATAAGTCTTCATTGTCATGACTGAAATTTCCTAAAATTGATTGAATTAAAAGTTATTTTAAAAAGTTAATTCCACATCCATTTAATCTTTTTTTCTTTGGGTTTAAATGGGCAAAATAGAAACAATGGGTTTATTTCTCAAATATAAATCATATTCCATCTGTAAACACTTTCCATAAACACTTTCTAGTACAGTGTATATGGCATTTGCCCTTCTTGAAGCTCATATTCATGAAGCTTGCAATAGTGATTCCTATATCTAAGCCACCCCCTCTGCTGCTTCATAAGCCAGAAGTCATTACATTTGAACTGGGAAGCACAAATCGATTTTCATGCTACCTGCTCAAACACTTACATATACTATAGTGGTCATGTTTGCCAAAAAAAAACGTTAAGAGGAAACACACATTTGAAAGCACTACGGAATTTGCTGGCGCTATATAAATAAATGATGATGATGAAAGTGGAGTCTTTAAACTGTACAAGCTGGTAGCTAACCTAGTTCCAGTAGTTGTTTCCTGTAATCATCTAAGTAGGGAGGGACATCATGTTTTGTCCATAAAAAGATTCACAATATAATAATAATCTTATGTGTTTCTATTACACATGCCGGACTGTCTTAAGTCTCATTCTTCCTTTAAAATAGTTAAGTTTCATAAGGTGTAGATAATTTACACTTTACTAGAAAACAAAAGGCATTTGAAAGCTCTGCGCCGTTATGTGTAGAGAAAGAGCACATAATGAACAGCCCAATCTGACAACCCAGGAGAGAGGTGGGCTCTTCAGATTGTGCACTAGAATTGCCAGTTCCCTCCATTCTAAGTCAGTGCTAGCAGAACGGGGGTAAGTTTGAACGTTGTGCCATCAGATTGCTGATTGATCCCACTGTTCACTGTATTAAAATGTGCTCCGTTGGTACCTGCCAAAATTCCACATTTTCAAGGGATAGTGGCAATTTCCGTCAGCTAAAAGAGGTTTGGTCTGTCTGAAAGGGGCATGCCTTCACTAGAAATGTGTGTGTCAAGGGGGGATCAGGCGTGTTCTGACAATTTTGTCATTTTTACAATTGGGATTTCTGGGAGGTATGTTTTATATGTTATCATCAGTTAACTAACCACAATCCAATTCCTTTCGTCTCACCTGTATTACTATTTTATATCGAATCTATACTGAACAATGTAAATACCTTGACTGCGGAACTCCAGAAGAGCTTCCTGGATTTCTGTATTCTGTTGAGGAAATGTGAACATACATTATAATGATTATTAGGACAAATCTGAAATGTAGATATTCAAACTACATAAAATAAGATAAAAATAAAATATTATTTAAAATGTAAATAAAATAGTATACATAAAAAATAAAATAAAACAACCAACGAAAACCCCAAAAAAGTCTTGTTACGCATGTGAGCATTCTACAGCTTATGGATTGGAAACATGCTAATAAGCTTTGCTTACCGGACACTCTGCGCACAATATGGTCCATTACCAGAGATAAAAACGTGTTTGCAAAAGAAACATCCTCAAATAAACAATAAACTCTTAAAGCTAGAGTAATGCATATATATTTTATTACATAAACACAGAGATAGAACAGCAAATAACTGACAATATCTCCATCTTGTCTGCCCAATTTGTTATCGGTCTGAAAAAGACACAATTATAAAAAATAAAATTATGAAAAGTCTATAGTTATAAAATGGTTAATTAACTAAAGCCTTGCTAAACCTAATCACCAGTTTCTCTGACATTAAAAACAAACAAACCTAACAGGGATTTACATAGATTAAAGGTTAAGTGATAAGTGATGCCTTAATTGGCCTACTGGATAGAAAAATAAACACAGAATGACACGAATCCCTTAATGTGAAAATATGAAAATAGTGATATAGGGGGTTGGGGGTGTTAAAGTGTATTTATTCGCTTAAAATACATTTGAGAAATGCATTGCTATATTTTTTTTTTATAAAATTAGATGTTAACAAGGATTTAGAATAAAATAGAAAATGTTTGTGTTCAAATTTATTCTGTATAATTTCTCACAATTTATGTAGGTAAAGAAACACTCCAGGATCAGACGGTGTATCTTAGAGGACTGCTCAGGGCTGGGGTACAGGCATCCCAAATTTTACATTGCATAGCAAATTGCTTAATGCATTCAATGCAGTAGCCCTAAATCTACTGCGTATTGGCAGAGACAGAGAGTCTCAAATTAACATCTCTTTCTTCCCACAGCATCTTCCCCTAGATGGTTTCACACCAACCAGTGATTTCGATATACTTGGCGATACGAGACCAATGTAACAAGCGCTTCGTTTTATCCCTGCCCCATTGTTCCACTTTTTAATAATCCACAATTTAAACCAGATAAAGGTCATAGATCCTATGGTGCTTTGCTGGCCGGTGGTATCAGTCATATGAACTATTTTACCCGTGGACATACGTTTCCTCTTTTGCCCACATTCAGAAGCAATTCAATATACCTAATAAGAGTTTTTACCAATGCTTACAGATTAGACATTTCCACAGCACAATCAAAGACCGCCTTACTTGCAGACTAGTGACAACTTTAGATTCTTTAAGTGTCAGACAGGCCTCTACAATGTATCTATGATATACTCTAAGCTCAAATAAAGTGGGACCGCACCTAGGGATCCCCGTGAATTGGTGAGGGAGGCAGATCTAGTAGACACTGGATAGTGATAAGAGGGCAGAGATTAGACAAAACACAGTGAGCAGGTCTATCTGTGTCAAAGTAAAGGAGAATGTTTACAAGTTGCGATATTGTTCCTTCTTATATGGCGGCAGTGTTCACAACTACAGATATTCTGGGAAAATGCAATAAAATTCATAGCTACTGTGTTATGGGTCAATATTCCTTTCTCCTCTTGAGAATCCCTCTGCAACTTGCCACCAAAATAAACTAATAAGACTTATTATTATTATTATTATCATCCTTTACTTATAAGGCACCACAAGGTTTCCACAGCGCCGTACAGAATACAAACAGTTGATCATAAGGGGTATACAGTACAGAACAATGAACAAGTAAAGCCAAGACTCCAAAAGCTCCAAGCATAGCTAGTACAGTGAAGTTGGACGAGAAGAGATATAGAGACAGGAGGGAAGAGAGATCTGCTCGTAAGACCTTAAATACTAAAGGGAGGGATAATAGACAGCAGGCACAAGAAGGAGTCAGTGGAGGGAATCACATGGAGGAGGAGCATGTACAGGCACAGGGGAGGAGAGAGGTGAGTAGATCAAGCAAGTAGATGGTTTGGTGGATGGCTGGTAGGCTATGAGGAACAGATGAGCTTTAAGTGCCTGCTTGAAGGAGCACAGATTAGGGGACTGATTAGGAGACTGTTGGAGGTCATTCCAGTGGAGGGGGGCAGCCCGGGAGAAATCTTGGATTCTGGAATGGGATGTAGTGATCAATGGGGAGGAGAGAGGTAGGTCATTGGCTGATCTCACGGAGCGGGAGGGAGTGTTACTGGAGAGGAGGTTGGAGATGTATGGGGCAGTGGAGTGGGAGAGGGCCTTGTAGGTGAGGGTGAGGAGTTTGAAAAAGATTCTGTAGGGGAAGGGGAGCCAGCGAAAGGCAAGAGGGAGAGGGAGGCAGAAGAAGAGCGGCTGCAGCGGATTAGAAATCATACACTGTCCAAATTGGCAAGCATTTTTTAATAGGTTATAACACACATACCGAATGGAGTTTAAAACTAGTATTATTTGTAACTCCTCAAAATCTTTCTGCAAAACCTGGGAGCCATGGACTTCTCATTTCAATATACGCCTTCCATTCGCACTGTAATCATCACATCTTAACAATTGTTCCTTTTTGGCACATTATTAGTCTACTTGGATCTAATCCCCATCTTCTACCATCCTGTGGTTGGCCACACTGTGACCTGAACCTTCCTTTACCTCCCCCCCTCATTTAAAAAATAGCGCTTCTCAGAACTAATTTGCCATGTTGATTGTGCAAAGACTATGTGTACCACAAACCTTGTACATGCTGTTTATTAATGCTGAATGCATCATAAAAGTATTAAAATAAAAAATAAAAAAAAATTAAATTTATTGTCTGTGTATTAATTCGTTATTCAACAATAGATTGCTGTTGTACAATGGTACAGCTATTCTTATGCCCTCCATCTGCATCCACTCCCTGGCTGTTGTAGATTATTTGTTATGGTTGTCAGGAGGGACTGTCTATGCTGGACAAGCAGTGAGTAACGATTGTAGCTGCCACACCATGATTATATATTATTGGTAATTTATATATCGCCACCAATTATGCAGCGCTGTACAGAGATTATTTGTCATTCACATCATACCTGCCCCACTGGAGCTTACAGTCTACATTCCCTAACACACAGGGACACACCCACACTAGGGTTCATTTTGTCAGCAGCCAATTAGCCTACCCATGCCATGCAGCTGATGCCACTGATACTGGCAGAGTGGAACAGGAGCAGAGAACAGGTTGTTTCCTAAAATCACTACAGAGCTTAGATCTTACAAGTCTCAGGGCATGAACGTGTGTTCTATCGAGCATTTATGCTTTGCTATGTACTAATGAAATTGTGCTATAGTTCCATAATTATCTACAACAGTAATAATAGAAGAAAAATAAGTTGTGTGTATGTTTGACAGCTTCTAAACCAAAAATAGAACTTGGATAAGAGGTAAAAAAGCTGATGTCTCACCGGGCTCTCCTGCTTTTGGCGTAATTGTAATGTCAAGTCACTTAACATTTGACTGAGTGTTGCTCGTACAGCTGTGTTTATACTTCGTTGGTGACAACTTGAAACATAGGTTTCTATGCATATCTGAATGGGAAACAGGGAGAGCATTAATACAACAATCAATCATGAAACAGTAAGTAGTAACGATGCAGAAAGCCTGGATCTCATCTGCATCCTTTCAATCCATCTGGGAAGTAGCTGGGAGGCAGATCGATCACATCAGCTTACTACAATGACAAGTTCAAATGTTTTACTCAGTCTTATGCCTCAGTAATGCCACGTGTAGCCAGTTAATTGATAGGCTGCAGTCTCATGAACTATTCAGACCAGCAAATGGCTGCCCCCAATATGTGTAAATAACAAGTTCACTTGAAATCTTTACAAAAGACATCGGTGTGGATCCTTGGTGCACATTCGCGGGGTAAAAGACGGTCTCAGAACTGCCTAAAGGTACATAAGTATAACGGAAATTGCACCATCGCTTCTACAGTTTATCAGTAAGAGATAACATTTTAAGAAATCATTATTACTAAGAAAACAGAATCATATATATATATATATATATATATATATATATATATATATATATATATATATATATATGCACCACGTAATATCTTTAAACTAACAAAAAGTCAAAATAAACAAGAGACACAGTCCGTATATTTCTAACATGATACCTCTAGTAAAGCAGTGGGCTGCAGAGGACCAGGAAAAATGCGGCGACATAGAGCTATAAGGATGTGTGCAATGGATTTTCTTATCATTTCATGCAACCGAGGGGATCCTGTTTTATGGCATGCCAAACACAACTACAGATGGAAGAATAAAACACAAGCAGTAAAAGCACAACACAAGAAAGGGATAAGACATGCAACATGGAGAAGGGATGTACTGTTGTAGGCAGGGTGTATTTACATAAAGATGTCCCAATACCAAACATTTACCATATGGCTGTCTGTGTTATTATGTTGGAGGATATCTATGAAGTGTAAAACGGGCATGTTGCAGCGCAAAATTCTCTTTGGTGGAATCACAAAGCTAGATTTGTGCACCAAGATTTCCACCAAGGCGCAGGGGTTTGCAAAGCAAAATGGCAGTGTCTGCAGAGGAGCAGGATTTTCACTGGCCAATAGGGGTTGTGCAGTGCAAGTATCTGTTGCATCAATGCACCTATTTCTACGGAGCAGTGCAAAAACGGGATTTTACGGGACAAGTTTAAAATTAGATAAAAGAAGCAGACAGGTTCATATTTTAGGGGTGATACTTGCCTGTGGAACCTTTACAGCCAGTTTCACTCCACAGAGAAACTTTTTCCACCACCTCTGAGCTAACAGCTAACCTGATTTCATCCTATACTTTTAATGCTATGCAAGTTCTAATTACGCTTATGCAGGGAAGTGCACGTCCAGATGCATTTTGCCCGATGTAAGAAAAAAGTGCACCAAAGTGCCTAATGTAATAAAGTCAGTCCCAATGTCCCTCCACTCTCAATATTAGTTTAAGCCATAAATGAGGCTAAAATCGAGCTCTATTTTTTTTTTTAGAAAATGCAAAAGTTTTTTTTTAATGAAATGGGACTTTTGATAAGTCATTTACAGTTTTGCAGAGTACGCCTCTCAGGTTTATCTGCCTCTCCGTGAACTTAGGCGTACTTCTATCTTGCAGAGGAGGAGCCTCCGGAGAATAGATAGAAAGCATGCACCTTGAAGTGTGCTGGGAAGACCATCTAGACAATCTGAGCGCACCGATGCAAAACCAAACCACTTTGCAGTGCACATGCACTTTGCAAATGAGGTGCATATAATTCTGCAGCCAAAGATACTTTATTAGCACAGACAGCAAGTCATTTAATTTCACTGTAGTACAAATTGTTTTAGTACAGTGACCGTACATTTTAATTCACACCACTGTAGTACATCCCTCAGACATGTTTCATTCCATTATAGGAGGCAACGCTTTTCTGAATAAGCCAATCTCACAAATACATCAATCCAAATATTGCAGTGTTTGTGTTTTAACTGATACAAATTATGGTTAAACTACCAAAATATTGTCATTTTCTGAACCATAAATAGTATTTTGGCAGAGGGGAGTAAAGTAGCCACACAATCCTTAAACACTAGTGGTCTTTTTATATAAAGCAATTAAAATCCCTCTGAACTATTGAATAAACAATTCAATATTCCACCAGCCAAGAGAACAATTTCTAGTACTTTTATAAATACACAGATGAAATATATAAATAGATTTTAATATACTTAAAATATTAAATATCCCTATGACGTTACCTCCTATAGGGGAATTGTTTGGTGATAAATACACATAGTAAAGATATTGGTGCAAGGTTAATTACAAGCAGTGTTAACAATATGTACAGTGTTATGTTTCATGCAGAAGGAAACGGGTGACAAGCATTTGAATTTTACACAGTTGCTACTGTATTAATAGACTTAAATTAATAGCTTACCATTAATTGCCTGGAGGCTATATACTAAAATACCGACATTTAAAATAATAGTGTTAGCTCCTTACCTCAGCAATCTTCAGTACTGAGCTACCATTCAGCTCAAACGTGGATGTATATGTGATACACAGCAAGACCTACAGATGAACAATAATACCTCTAGTAAATATAGAGTGCATGAAACAACTAGCATTATGTGCTCACCCAATAATTATTTTTCAGAATATTTTTAATTTGCAAACAATTAATATCTTTACAGAAAACTAAAATTGTGACATTTTCATATATACTGTCCTGCTCATAAAATAACAAAGAAGAGGAAAAGGTTCAATCTTTGCAGCATACATAACGCAAAAAATGAAATGCAGAAAATGTACATAATATATCACTTTTTTATTTCATTGGTCGCCATCAGGGGGGCATACAGGCAATTCATTTTAAAATGCCTAGGAAAAATCTAAATCTAGGTACACACTACAGGTTTTTCACCCAATTATCATTAGGTCCGATACTGCATTCGTTTGTACGCTCCCACAATCATGGTTTATCGCACCAAAGCACATTGTATTGTTTCATTTAATTTTATAACCGCTGATCGGGACTTTCAGACATTGGTAAAATCGTTACGATATCGCATTTGGAGAAATGTTCTGTAGAGTGTACCCAGCTTAAGTGACTGAAGCTATTGATGCTTGCACTGTTTGTTTATATGCTTTTCCATAATTTAGCAGATTATTGCTAATGGCATACAGCAGGTGTTCTAGCTATCCCTCCGTCATGCTGCCAAGCTAAGCCAATGCCTTACATGACATCTGTCACATGACAACAAGGAACAAAAGGCTTATCATAACACACTCAGGGCATAGTAGCAACAGGTTATTCTTGTTCCTAAGTACACAGCAACTGTGCACTTTCCAAGTAGTGAAATTTAATTATGCTAATTTATAACGTTCAAAAGGTTTACAGTATTTGTTATCTCCATTTTACAGACATAGTTATGTATTACATAAAAGTGACACCATTTGGATGAACAAAAAACTACCAAATACATACTTGTATTGACATATGTTAAAATTATTTCCTGCATACCAAATTCACATTTTTTTATTCATTTTTTTTATTACTTTTTATGACATACTTACCATTTGTTTGGGATATACAGTTTTACCAATTTAGATATAATCCTTCTACAGTTTGGCCCACTGGATGACTGGCATGTGGCAATTCTGGTTTTACACAAAGATTTTGGTGTAATAAATGCTATCATTTGTAAAATAATGTTGCACTGTGATTAAAGAAAAAGTACTAGGATACAGCAGGAGAACAGGAATAAAGTTTGCAGCATCAAAGTTTGCAAAGCAATAAAAGTGTAAAATATTTTAAATCCATAAAATATATTATAAGGATCCTAATTTTCTATAAAACGTTGCTGTCTTTATGACTTGTTCAGTGCCCACAAACACAGTCAAACCCTACATTTACAGGTGGCTGAGAAAATATGGTGTGAATCTGTGAATGTTTAAAATTTAGGTTAAATCTGGAAAAACAACAACAAAAAATAAAAAGTAAAAAACGTAAACTAAGGAACAAGCATACCAGGCACAAATTTAGTTCTCAATCCTTCCATCACACTGACAGCACAATCCATTACACAGGCACCAAATAAGGTACAGTAAAAGAAGAAAACCCCCCCCCCAAAAAACACTCACCCTATACTGCACTATATAACCCTCTGCAATTGTTTACTGCTCAGCGCTTTCCAGTAACACACACTTCTCCTCCCTTCCCATCAGTGCTGTCTGTGCATAGTGTGTGCTGTGACTGTTTGGAAAAAGCTGGACATCCAATCACAATCAAACATAATTGTCACCAGTCAAACAATGGGACATGCTTCGAAAAATAAGAGTCACATCACACGATATGCACAACTCTAACGAGAAGATAGGTGTGTGGCATTAAGTGGAAAGAGCTGAAAGCAGCATAAAACTCTGGAGGGCTATGGCTATTAGTAATGAGTGCAATTAAAAAAAAAACTAAACAAAACAAAAACACCAAACCAAGTAGTAAAATATGGATGAATGTGGATTAAAATCAGGGAATGTTTTCCACAGAATACCTATGGGAGGAGAGTGAAGGGTTCAACCTGCTCCCCTACCCTACTCCCCCAAAGAAACACCCAAATCCCACGAAAAAGCTTAAAATGTGGGAATGTACAAAATTGGGGCTTGACTGTATACCAGCTGCGGTAAAACTATGAGTGATTTTAGTGTATTAAGTGGGTTAAAGACACAACACCCTTTGCTAGGGCTTCTTCTATCGCAACAGTAAACATTTCAGCAGAAAGTGCCCCAAACATCATAATCAGTCCCTGTCCACCCCCTCCCCCAAGTTACACTACAGTATATGTGCGTTGCTGGCATGCTCAGTCTAAATCCTTGCTCCATGGTTTTACTTTCATATATTTTATAATAAAATGAGAGCTTAAAAAAAGTGCAAATGTAACAATGATTTAGTATTTTCGACCTGGTGCTACATGAAATATTGCATTTTGAATTACATACTTTCATAACCTCGACTTGAAGGTCTTCATGAAGAGATGGGGTCACTTTAACAGCGTTCAGCACTTGGTTAAGTAGCTGACGCTCATCGGAGTCTGTTTCCACGGATACAAATCTGTCATCAGCCAGAATCTTCTATAGAAAAACATTAGCAAAAAAATAATGAGTCAGCTCTGAGGTCACTAATTCTAATGATTTATGTGACCTGTCTTCTGAATGTAAAATACTTTTTCTATTATGTATTGTCCTGTTCCTTGCTATATATATACTATAAGTACTTTAAGATTAAAACAAATATTTTCAAGCAATCCTTAACCAGACCGTAATAAGTGTGTCCATGGTTTATGCAACTGACTAATTTACTCCTGGTCAAGTAAGCATATTATAATATATAAGAGAGGAGAGAGGAGCACCTTACTAAAAAATTATGCCTTAGTGGTAGTGCAGCTTTAAACAGATAATAACTACTAAGGTGATGGTTTAGCAATCCCCCCATTAATAAAGAGGCTTTATTGTACACTTGTGACAAATGTGAAGATGCAAGTCAAGCATTTTAAGCCATTATTACTGGTGAGACAAGACAAGACTAGTATGATAGGGCAGCCATGGGTATGCTGGCATTGGCATCAGTAGTGCACCAACAAAATTGCCAATATCTATCTTTTACAAATTTGTTACCCCAACACCCAGTGCACAGGGGTGTTGGGAGGAGCCCTAGTGCTTTCACCACAGGGCTGACTTTTCTGCAGGGGGTGCTACATTTCTAGTGCTTGAAAAGGCTTTTTCGAAGGGGGTCCCATGCTATTCTCCCCCCACCCCCAAATTTACCGAAATGCACTGTTTTTACATTTTTTATTTATTAATTTATTTTACTTTTCCCCCCAATAGTAATGTCTGAATCTTGCAACAGCCCTTCAGCAGCTACAACAGATACGGCTCCTAACAGGCATATATGCAGCCGTGTACAGGGCTGACTCAGTTGCATTTATGTGATTGCGCCTGTACAGTACACTGCCTATGACTTGCCTTCCCTTTCCCCCCATACTAAGCAATCAGAGTTAAAAAATGTCCAAATCAGTATATGGACACTGTAGGCTTATGCAGTAGAAGTTTGCACATATTACGGTAAGTAAATGTGTGTATGCCCAGCTCAGCATCAGCCTAAACGTTCCACATTCTATGTGGGTGATTTTCCGTGATTACTTATCCTAGGAAAAGTGTGAGATTAAAAATAACCAGTTTGAAATATAGTAATACATTTCCTTAGCATTTAATTGATAGTCGGGTAAAATAACAAACTGTTAGAAGCCACCAGAAAGATACAAGAGAGTGAAGATAGGACCTAGTAGCTAGGTTTTGCCACTTTATATTTCTATAACAAAAAAACAAAACACTTTTGTGAAAAGAAAATTGAAAAAATGAGAGATACAATGTATTTTCACAAAGGTGTGGACTTTATGTTAATTATCCATCTAAGCACAATTATGGGTCTTATTGTATAGGACTTACTGGCCTATACTTGGGAATAATATGACAGCAAGAGGTGACTAGCAACCTTGAAACAGGATTATCTAACAGCATAAAATATCAAATCACTAACAGCTGTGTTTACAGTGACTGGGAGAGCCCGTCGGAAGGCAGAGGAAAAAAATTTAATTCAACCACAACGTATACAGTTTATGTCCAACCTGTCCGTGAGCCAATAAGATACCCTTTAGCATGCACTCCATATTATTTTCAATGCCTATCTAATTAAAAATACTATGTTAAATCACACTAAAAGGGAAAATGTTGACCTTTTATCAAATATGTTTAGTACAATGGTAAAATTGATGCAGTATACAGCATTCAATGCCCCCCTTGTTCTCAGTGCTCTCACCTGCATTCCAGCCAGTGCATTTTGGGCTAATTTGATATTCTTTGATTCCAAAGCAAGTTGAAGGGGAAGGAGGCACCTTTCCCTGGAAACAAAGCAGATAGAAACAACAAGATAAATCTGCAGATCCCAGAGGATGACAAAAAGAACCTTACAAAAGAACTGAATGAGATCCATACACACTGTCAATTACATTTGCATTGAGGATGCTGCATGCGAGCCAAAGAAACAAGTGGATTATAGCGATTATAAAATAATATTTTCAGAAATGATTTATAATGTTATGTTTCAGCTCAGTTGCCATCAAAACAACAGCTTTTTAATCACTGTACTGGTGCAGTTAGGTTAGATTTTGGCTTTTTATTAATTCACATAGAGAGAGTAATAAAAATCTCCAATGGGAAAAAAAAATACCTGCTTCAATCCTCCAAGAAGCGAAAGCGGGGAGGAAATTTGTATTTCAACAGACAAGAGCAATACTGGAGTGGCTTAAAATGAAGAAAATAGATGCCCTTGACCTGAAAATATATGGCAAGACATCAAACTTGCTGTCCATTGCTCCTCAACTTTATTAATTTTGCAAGGAAAAATATTGCTCCATCTCTGTGTTCAAAGTCAATGGAGATTTATCTAAAAAGTCTATTAGACTTTATCCAGTGGTCGGATTCAGCCGGTTCTCACCGGCGAACCGGTGACTACAGACCGAGTCCACCCTCTTCGTTGGTGGGAAGAGCAGGGTCCTTTAAAAAAAAATACTCACCTGTTTGTGGCGTGGGCACTCCTCCTCCCTGCTCTGCCCGCACTGAATGTCGGGCATGACGTCACCATGCCCGGTGTTCAGTGAGGAGTGGCGCAGAGAGGAGTCGGCGAGCAAGTAGAGAAGAAAAGAGAAGTGAAGGGACAGAAGCAAAGGGGAGCAGCACGACACAGTGTGAAGGGGGGGCAATAGCAGCACGGCACAGTGTGAAGGGGGGCAATAGCAGCACGGCACAGTGTGAAGGGGGGCAAATGCGGCACGGCATAGTGTGAAGGGGGGGCAAGAGCGGCACGGCACAGTGTGAAGGGGGGCAAAAGGGGCACGACACAGTGATGAAGAGGGGCATTACTGTGGTATAATATCAATGAGGGGCATTACTGTGGCATAATTTGAAATGGGGCACTACTGTTTGGTATAACATGACCCATTACTATTATTATCGTGATATTAGCAGCATAAAATAAGAAATATTTTATACACACACACACAGACCTGGGTTTGACTAGATAACCAATATTTATTTAAATCATTTATTACTATGCAGCTTTTATAAAATGTCCTGTTTATTACTTTGCCATTGTCTGTGTAATGTCTTAATAATTTGTACACTTTTATTGCCTATATTTAAATTTAATTCCTATTGTGATTCAATATATGTGTTGTCATGTAACTTCCATTGTTGGTACTTTATATTTCTTTTAGTTTTTTGTCAGGTATTATTTCATATTTTTTTTAATTAATATTTTAAAACTCTTTCTTATAACATAATCTAGTTTTGTGTATCTCTTTTATTGTTCTTATTTGAGTATTAAATGCATGAAATATTAAACTACCTTTCGGTATATCTTTTTGTATATAAACGGTCATTAGGGCAGACAACCGCTTGTTAATTTATTTGAATCCCACCACTAACTTTATCATACCTCAGTTGGTAGGGAGGGATCTTGGTTACACCTTCCGGGGCATCCAATATTTCTGCAGACATAGGAAAAACACAAAAAATGAAATCAGTTAAAGATAGTAGATGCAAATATTGTGTCTGGAACAAAACTATATTTAAACAATAATTAAAAGTTTACAAAACAGTAAAATAAATATAAAACATATATTGTAAAGAAGAGCAGAGAGTGGGTTAATGGATATTTCATATAATGGCCAGCACCACCAATTAATATATAGAGTTTATTAACAAAATCTGCAAAACAACCAAAGTCAGTGATGGATACACACAAAAGATTAGCATGTGACTTCACCGTTGTCTGAGCACATCAACCTATTTCTGTGGCAGCACTTGTTTATTATGTGACAAAATATCCAGACACATCAGTGATAATATATTACAAAGGTCAATGGACAATGAGAGCACTCCAATTCACTGGAGCTCAACCTTTTGTTTATCTGGGAAACCAAGTGTCAGTGTGCCATTTTTCTGGTACTCAATAGAAAGTATTGTGCATCTGACAATAAAGGGACCCCCAAAACAAAGTATGGTACCCAACTTCTGGTCCTGATAGGCTGGTTGTGCACCTCTGTGCTAGGCAGAGATGTATATATTCCTCCACTCCAGCAGAATATGATTTAGTCCTCCCATAAAAAGACAAACAATGACAATATACTGTTATAGAATTGGTGTGAACCAGTCAGGAAAGCTGACCCAGGTCTTTCTTTTAATTTGTTTGCTTTGCAAAAGGCATTTGGAGGCTAAGTTCACCTTCCTTTGAGCCATATGCTAAACATCCCTCCCGCTCCATGCTATTTTAATACTTGGAGGGAGGAGGTTTCATACTGTATACACAGACACACATACATATAATGCAACTTCATAGAGTAGGTGTGGTTGGACTGAGCTCAAGCTAACCCAACCACCTAACTTCAACAGTTTAGTTCCTGCTGAGGCGACGCATTTATCTGAAGTAGTACATAATTTATCATTTCACTTTATTAGTTCTATTTGACTTGGACAAGTGGAATTTGTGTCACGAAAATAAGTTTGTAAGTTGAATTGGCAATAATTGATTTGCAATAGATGATGGTGATGAATGGCTGTTATTTTTGAATGAAAACAACAAAAAACACACAGAAAAGAAGAAGAGGGAGAGAAAGATTTTTTAAAGTACCAATCAGATAAAGCTATTCACGTACCAAAGAGCAGGGAGTAATGCACCTGCCTGGTAGACTTGGGGCTCTAACCCACTAGCAATTTTTAATGTAAATGGGTCTAAACCTAAGAAGTACTAAGTACTGCAGACTGACTGACAAAGATTGCCAAGGCAGCTTCCCATGCAAGTCACTGTAAAATGGTAGGAATTGTATTTATTTATAAATGCATGTTTTAGTTAAGGTGCTAATGAGCACTGCCACACAATCAATAAAAAGAGGGAAAACATTCAATAGCATCTCTAGATAATAAAAAGTCTTCTGACCTTTGCCACCTACACAAACTACTGTGAGCTAACCACCTGTGGTTCAGGTATGGCCTATTGGCAACAATGTTCTGTATGATCCTACTCTTTGTAGTGTTTAATAAACATCCATAAACCACAACATATGTGTTGTATCATTACAACAGTGTGCTGTAAAATGCCAGACTTACTCTTTTTCTTTCTTAATCTTATTGATTTTTCAGGAAAGAAGGAAAAGTCAAATCATATCTGTAGCACAACAGTCCAATATATTAAATCAATATAACTGTGAAGCAAAATCTATCAACTAAATTAAAAGGTAATAATCTGAGCAAACAAACAAAAACAAAAAGGAAGAGTATAGTATGACATTAAATGACGGAGCACCAGGAATGGTAGATACATCCAACAAAGATTCGGCACATATGGCAGAGCTGTAGGACCAGTCTATAGAAAATTGAAGCTACTACCCATGTTCGAAGACAGCATTCTCCCCATCATACATAAATAGTTTATTTGACTTGAGAGTAAATTATAAGAAGCAGCAAAATACCTTAACAGTATGTTTTTCTATGGGTGTAATCCAGAGATGTTACACCCTGGAAAAATATTAGCGAATCTAATCTAAAACTTCTGGTCCAAAAGTGCTTTATAATAAAAAAAAAGTTATAGTTTTAATCTTCGGCTAATAATTAGTAAAGTGGAGGGTAATAACATGAGGTACCACATGGCTGAGATAAGGTAATATTGGAGACAGTAGCTCAGTGGGAGGGGGGGGGGCGTGGATAGGACATAATGATACACCTTGTGCTTTAATGATCCACACACCACAATCCTGCAAAATGCTTTACACAAAGCTGTTTTGGCTTTGGGACAAAAAAAAAAATTACACATTTTAAATTAAACTCTTTATTGAGCATGGTCAAAACAACACAACTGTAGCAGTGCAAACAACATCGAATAGAATACCAGCTCAAAAGAGTGCAATAAAGTTAACAAGAACAGATGCTTACAGTGGTTTTGTGAATTACATATATGACTTTATTACAACTGAATATGTAAAGAAAAACAAAAAAAATTCTCTTCTTAACGAAAAATACTTCTTGAATTTCTTTAAATCCCTATATTGCTGATGTATAGATTATATCTCAGATAAAAAAAAAAATAGAAAAATTTAGCTAAAGTAATATTAGCCTTAGTGTTTACAAACCCCTGGCAGGACATCAATTTACATAAACCTTTAATAGATGTTGCTTATTTTATAGCTGGATTTCCCCAGTCTACTCCTAAGACTAAATGATGGTCTGAATGGTCATGGCTGCTCCCACCCACAGTTGGGAGTGTTCAAAGCCCCTGCTGGGTTTTCTCCCATAACATAACACACATCAGTATTTAATGTATTTGATGTACTGCAGCTACAGGTCTAGGAGCCCAGGCTCAAGTATGTTGTTTCCATAGTACAACTGTACTGCAAATGTGCTAAAAATCACAATTAGGGCAAGCTGTGCTGGTAAAATTTAGGTGGGTGGGAGAGAAGTACATTTCCTCTTCCTACAAACAGTTGTTCTCCTAATCTGCTATGTTATTAACATGAATGAGAGCCACTGCACCACTCACTCACTCCCCTAACTAATGTAAACTCACATCACTTCTGATTCTATCCTCAGATCTATCAGCACACTCATCTTATACAAAATAAGTACAATATCAAACAGTATATACATAGGCTACATTGTAATCTCTCTCACAAAAGCAAAGGGTTGGAACACACAAGTGATGAAAAAGTGTCTCACCGGGAAAAACTCAAAAACAGAGGTCTAAGGCTAAAGACCGTCTGTAGAAAATTTTGTAAAGATGTCCAGTTTCTTTGAAACACAAGGTAATTGATAACTCTAATCCCTGGTGTCATGAACGCCCAGCCTGTCCCAGATACAGAAATCTGAACAGCTGGCTGTAACTGACGTCACCTTACTCACTTAGCAATGAATACACCTTTTCTGCCGCCACAAAGGATTTATTATGGTGTCCTTACGTTCCCCAGAACCACTGATTAATGTTTCACACTAAAATCATATATACATGCAGCATGAGCCTCCCTGTACTTCATAAATTCACAAAGAATCACAGAGAACAAACTAGATTACATTTATTTAATCTGAAAAATGGTTCCAAGGCTTAGTTGCAAAAATTAATAACAAAACATACAACATATTTGCACAAATATGTTTCAGGAAATAAAATCAGAATTACAACTTACTAATTAAGACCTGGGGGTAAATGTATCATACTCCGGTTTCTTCAAGTCGCCCGAAATCGGCGAGTTGACAGCTAAAATTTAAAGCGGCGCTGCCTTGTAAAGGCAAGTTTCCCTTTACAAGGCAGCGCCGCTTTAAATTTTAGCTGTCAACTCGCCGATTTCCGGCGACTTGAAGAAACCGGAGTATGATACATTTACCCCCTGGTGTGTGAAGGAACACAATTGAGGAAAATTTGGACATTTCAGTCTTGAAAGACCCCCTCATGAGAATGCACACGTTATTGTCTAAGTCAGAAGATTCTAAACCTTTTTGCCTCATAGCTATCACCCCCACATTTTGAGTTTAGCTATCAAAGGTTAGACTAAATGTCTGCCTTAACTTATAATGGAACATGCAGGAGCATTGCTTCAGATTTGGAGAACTTGATGATTTTTTTTTTACCTGAAAGTGCACTATATTTGTTTATCAGGTTATATGATGATGGGGATGAAGGTCTGAGGTTCGGTGACAGACAAAAATATATCACCTGCGAAAAGAGAAATTTGGAGAAACGCCCTAACACCTCCACTCCATGAACAGCTGAGGAGTTTCTGATTAATGCTGCTAGGGGTTCCATTAACATGGCGGCAAACGGCAGCCCTATCTAGTCCCATTAAAAATTGAAAATAAATCCGAAGGCTTGTCGTTAACCATTACTTTGGCCGTAGGAGCGTTGTACAAAACTTGGATACCACTAAGAAACTCACCTGATATCCCAAGGTTTTAAAAGTTTTAGGACATGAATTTTATGTCAAATGCTTTTTCAGCATCCGAAGACAGAATTATTGCTGGGGTTTTGCTTTTATTTATGAATGTACGGGGTCAATTGCTCTTCTTGTGTTGTCCCTGGCCTGCAGTTCTGGAATGAACCACACTTCATCATAATGGATCATTTCTGGGAGAATTTTATTCAGTTGCATTGCCAAAACCTTGGCATAGAGCATTATGTTGCGATAAACGGAGAGAATTTTTAACCGCACCAGGTATTAGTCAACTGGCTGCTAATCCTTATATATGAGGATATTATCATCTGCTTGCTAATAAATTAATTGAACTTATACATTGTTGAGTTCATTTATAACTGAGAAACAGTACACAAACTATTAAGAACAACAAATAGTGTGACCTATTATATATAATTGAAAATTAAATATACAAATACAGTTGATGGCGCATAGCAGTAGCATATTGCTATTTTAAATCACTTTTGCACATTTAATGCGCAACACAAATATGTTTTTAATAGTTTGCTATAACCAATGTAATTAGGTGGTTGATCAAAATTTATTTTAATGAATTATTAATAAAGATTTGAATATATTTTATTAAGCTTTGCATTCCAGAGTGCCCCTTTAGAAACCTATCATTTCCTTTTGTTCTTGTATAGAACAATAAGTTGTCATTCAGCTGAAAAATGGGCCTATAGCTTGCGCAATCATGGGGATCCTTCCCCTCTTTGTGAATCACTACTATTCTTGCTTCTAACATTGATTTAGGGATAGAGGCCCCCTAAAGAACTGCATTAAACACTGAGCAGAGCTAAGGGCACCAGGATTCCAGATAATCTCTTACAATAAGCTACAGAAAGTCCTTCTGGGCCAGGAGATTTTGCAGCTTTCTGGTCTCTATTACTTGGGCAATTTATTCAGTGCATATTTTCTTGTTAAGATGGTCAGTCACTGATTTGGGCAGTCTGGGCAAACCTGTATTAGAGAAGGAATTGTTTAAAACCTCCTCAGATGGGAGGGTCCCAGATGGAGATTCTTGTTTTAAGTTACATAGTTTAGAGTAGTATGAATGAAATTCTTGCCTTATTATGTTAGGCGTAATCGAAAAAGAAACCGCACTAGGGGATAGATTTACTAAACTGCGGGTTTGAAAAAGTGGAGATGTTGCCTATAGCAACCAATCAGATTCTAGCTGTCATTTATTTAGTACTTTCTACAAAATGACACCTAGAATTTGATTGGTTGCTATAGGCAACATCTCCACTTTTTTAAACCCGCAGTTTAGTAAATATACCCCTTGGTTGTTATTCTGAAATACCCCTTTAATTCATTCAGGACAATTATATTCTTCATTTCCCGAAGGGTGCACCTACACCTATATAACTCACGAAAAAGCAGAAAGAGAAAAGAAATGTATAGTAGGGCAGTCCGGGGTATAATAAATTAAAATATTTTAAAAAAAAATTTAGTATCCATTTGAAAAAAAATTAAATCCACCTGGTTTGAAAGAATGTAGCGAAATATTGGTTTAAAAAAAAACAAACAAACAACATGTGTATGTAGTGCATACAAACTGTGATTAAAAATGCAGTGTGACTCTGCATATATTCCACCGTCTCATTAGAATACAATAAATAATACTGATAAATATCAATATGATTGGCTCTCCAAATTGCTGCTAAAATTATGGTTCAGGATATAGATTCTCAATTTACCTGATAGAAAGCATATATGGTCCAAAGAATGTGCCTAAATATCCATAAAGAATAGATTTCTATTAATCCTTTGCAGCAAATGTATACAAAAAAATTACCCTGTAATAAGGGAATAATAAACTAACTGTCTGTAACCATTTCTGAAGTATAACACTATGCTGTATCAGAAAGCAATCATCATTATAATCCAATGTTGATAACATATGCACTATTATAAAATGGTGCATATACAGCAGAAGTATCCTATGGTAAGGGAGTGATTTGCTAACTGCCTGTAACCAATTCTAAAGTATGGCACTGTGCTATATCAGAAAACAATCCCCATTTCAGTCCAATGTTGATAGTATAGGAATTATTTACGAAAGGTGTATTGCTCACTTCCTATAATGAATCTAAGCTGTGGTACTATTCTAAAGATAAGGAGCCACAATGAGACCGGTGGAAAAACAACACTGACGCGCGTTTCGCTAGCGTTCTTTGTCAAGGCAAGCCGAAAGTATCGACTGACAGCTGTTATATACTGTCGTGACACCCCCCCATTAAGCCGTCATGGTTGGTCTACCAATCACATAGTGCTGATATCACACTGATTGGCATTGATATTTAGCCAATCCCAAACCTTTGCTGCTAAATGCAATACGACGGAAATAAGAAGGGGAATAGGATTATACACTAAGTATATAATGTCATATAATATAGTATATAATAAAGCATCCTATTACATTATTAGAGTCAAACCTAAAAATAAAATAAATTCATTTATATCTCTGATTATTAGGTAAGTGATATTATCCTAGAAGTAGTAAATAAACACACAAAAATCTATATAATCTACAATCTAAACTACTAATCTCATACATTATTATAATAACACAAAATAAAAAATAAAAATATATATGTGAATTAAATACTCTATTCAAGATTATAGCATATATAGTAATTAATGTATTGTGATAAATATGTAAACAGAAATATATAGTAAAAATAAATATACAATTCAGAATAACATATATAGTGATTAATGTGTAAATATATATATAATGTGATAGATATATAAAAGAACAAACCAACATAATAAAACTACAAAATTGATAACAAATACAATAAAAATGTGATATAATTAATATAAACTCTCAAAATGTAGTATACCAAAAATGTGAAAAATATTAATACAGTGAAAAATAGTGCAAAGTAGGATCTGAATCCATATAAAGTATTAAATAAAAAAAACAATAAAAGCAAAAGAAATATTAATAATACTTAACTAATGTAAAGTGAAAATAGTGCAATAACAAATTTGAATCCATATAAACTTTTTTAATGATATAATCCAATAAAAGCAAGAGAGAAAGTGTGTAATTAATAATAGATAATCACAAAGATATACTTAGTCTAATTAACCTTACAGGTAAGTAAGATCATTTTTATGGTCATTGAGACAATTTGGAACCATACTACCTATAAGAAAACTAAGTCTCATTTCTCTCATGAGTAACTATTTTTGAAGGTCCTCCACCTGTAATTCCCATATGGACCTTTTCCATCGCAACGGCCTTCATAAGTTTGGGATTGCTCTCATGGAACAGTAGGAGATGTTTTGCAACTGTAGTTAAAGTCCTAAAATTGGTTTGGTCCCTCTTAGCATTTGTAATATTTACTACATGTTCCAATAGACATTTTTAAAGGGGTTGAGTAGTCATCGCTATGTCATTTTTAAGACACAGGCAGGAAATACAATAAATAACACCAGAAGAGTTGCAGTTCAAAAAGTCACTAATGGTCCATGTTTTATCATATTTATCTTTATATTATTTAGTCTTCACGGTAAATTGACAGGCCCTACAATGACCACAATTGAAAAAGTCCTTCATTGCACTTTGATCGTATTTCCTTTTCTGGAGATGACTACGAACTTAATGGTCTTTAAGATTTTTAGATCTTCTCCAGGTAATGGAAATTCTATCATCTAGGTTTTCCTGAGATCTCCATCTGTAAGTAATATGTGCCAGTGTCTCTGAAAGATCTCATTCAACTATTTCCATTTGGTATAAAAAAGTACCAATCATCCTGATTTTATTATCGTTAATGGGAGGAGTCTGCGATGGATAGATAAGAGATTCTCTATCCTTCTTAGATACAAAACATTTAGCATCACTGATAGTTTTGTTCTTATTACCCCTTTGTTGTAATCTCTTGTATTGAGCATCCCAGTAAATTCATCAAACTGGAGACTGTTACTATCCCAAAGAATTAAGATGTCATCAATATATCTTAGCCATAAAATAATATGGCTGGTATACGGCTCATTATTTCTGAAAAAACAATCTCGCGTTCCTACCAACCCAAAAATAGGTTGGCGTACGTCGGGGCACAACAACTTCCCATAGCAATCCCCCTTATTTAGAGGAAGAACCTTTCGTCAAAAACAAAGTAATTTTTGGTTAGAATGAATTTTAGAAATAAAATAATAAATTCATTCAGATCAGTTATGGTATCCATGTTAAGGTAAAGTACTGCTTCCAGACCGTGTGAGTGATCAATGTTAGTATAGAGGGATTCGACATGATAAGACGCAAGCATAACATCCGCATCTATATTAATTCCTTGGATTTTGGATAAAACATCCAACGTATCCCTTATATATGAAGGTAAGCTTAATACATACGGTCTAAGACACTGGTCTACAGTAAACTACAGTAAGTTTAATATTCCCTTATTACAGGGTATTTTTTCTGTATATATTTGCTGCAAAGGATTAATAATAATCTATTCTTTAAGGATATTTAGGCACATTCTTTGGACCATATATGCTTTCTATCAGGTAGATTGAGAATCTATATCATGAACCATAATTTAGTAGCAATTTGGGGAGCCAATCATATTGATATTTATCAGGATTATCTATTGTATTATAATGAGACAGTGGAATATATGCAGAGTGTGAAGGGGGGCCAAAGCAGCATGGCATCCTACTAAGTTTATCAAGGGTCGTCTAGTCTAAAGTTTGCTTATGATGCAGTTCCAGGTCGTGAAATTGCATAGACAAGGCCAGTTGCTTGGCTAATTGTCGTTCTTGTGTCTGGCTTATCAAGTGTCCTCTAATTGCCGCATTATGGGTCTACTGTAAGAACAATGGAGTAGCCTTCTGGATATCATTAAGTTGAAAATAGTGAGAAGGGTTTGGATTTTCATGCTATAAGTAGAAAGGTGGAGAAGCATTTCATTGCTCCTGCAGGTAGGAGAGAAAGAGCGGGAGGAAAGTTAAGGATATGAACAGATATCGGGCATGACCACATAGGATACATTTGTGCCAAATGTAGTTTTAAAGTTAAGTAGTAGCTGAGCAGGATCAAGTGTATCCTAGAGAAAGTTATGTATGCTTGAGAAGAATGTGTAATCTGTTGTCACAGGTATTGGTCAAGAAGTGAAGTTTGAGAAGTCCACCAAAGCTTTTGATTTCTAAACATCAGTGCTGCAGGATGGACTACTGTGGAAAATCCAAATTGTTATTTAGTACTATTTCCCAACCATGATAATTTCCTTGATTTAAACATTAGATAGGATGTTACTTGATTTGGTTCATCTTCGATTAATAAAGTAGCTGATTTTAAAGACTTTACTGCTGTCTACAAATTAAAGACTAACTCCAACCAACAAAAAATGTTTAATATCCACCCAACTATTCTCATTGTGTGGACCCCACACCACTGACCCCTGCAGTTTGAGAGAACATTACCCCATCAGAGCTGTAAAGGTGTCTTCTTTCTGTCAGCAACTAGTAGAATGGGCAATTGAGCAGCATCATCTTAGTTTCCAATACAGACACTGGGCTAGATTTACTAAGCTGCGGGTTTGAAAAAGTGGGGATGTTGCCCATAGCAACCAATCAGATTCTAGCTTTCATTTATTTAGTACCTTCTACAAAATGATAGCTAGAATCTTATTGGTTGCTATAGGCAACATCCCCACTTTTTCAAACCCGCAGCTTAGTAAATCTACCCCACTGAATGCAGAGAGATGGAGCTCTGTCCAATCAGGACTTGTGCTAGAAACAAATAATGAAGTTTGGACTTAAATTCTCCTTTGTTTTCAATACTGGGGCAGTTAAATTTTCCCGAACTAGTCCGTGGCATAAAGCTCAACAGTTCTGCTAGATGGAGGAGAAGATATTAAAATCTTCTTTTTTTTTGTGGACTTAAGTATTAAGTTATTGTTAAATATATAATAAATATGATATTGTGACTTGAAAATTATCATATTAAAGCATGCTACACAATTAGTTCATTAGTTGACCCATGTTTTGGTCTTAACTCATAGATTCAGAGTCCCTGTTAAATACAACTTTCTTTTTTATAAGAAATAATGTACTTTCTTCCTGAAGTACTGTCAGGAGTCTCAACAAGCTCCCTAATGAAGGTCTATTAAGGTGCTATTGCATTATGTGTATACACAATTTACCATATTAATATATATACCGTATATACTCGAGTATAAGTCGACCCGAATATAAGCCGAGGCACCTAATTTTACCACAAAAAACTGGGAAAACTTATTGACTCGAGTATAAGCCTAGGGTGGGAAATGCAGCAGCAACTGGTAAATTTCAAAAATAAAAATAGATACCAATAAAATTACATTAATTGAGGCATCAGTAGGTTAAATGTTTTTGAATGTTTTTCTAATTACGGTACATCTTCCAGATATAACAACAACATACGGGTAATATTAACTTACAAGTTTGGTGAGAAAAAATCAACTTTCAAGAGCTTGGTGCCTGTTGCTGTAAGTTCCGCAGTGGAACGCATGTGCATTCCACCGACCGGAAGTTCCAAATGCCGAACTTCCGGTCGGTGGAACGCACATGCGTTCCACTGCGGAACTTACGGGAACAGGCACCAAGCTCTTGAAAGTTGATTTTTTCTCACCAAACTTGTAAGTTAATATTTTCTTTCTCTTTCTCTTCAGCCCTTAAGCGGAACTTAGGGGCTGAAGCTATGGAGGCAGGCACCATCCTCGTTACGGCCGTGCATTGCTGTCCTGGAGCATGACCCGAGTATAAGCCGAGGGGGGGCTTTTCCAGCACAAAAAATGTGCTGAAAAACTCGGCTTATACTCGAGTATATACGGTATATATATAAAACCTCCATTAGTGTACTTAATAGAACTCCAGCCAGCAAATCAAACCCCCCATCCAAACCATGTGTCACAAGCTGAGCACTTTTTCTGTTTCCTGTGCAACAACCTCTGTATAGTTGTACAAGTGCAATCAAATATACAAAGTTGATGTCTGGTCCGGACTGGCACTTCTGACATTTGCCAAAAGGGCTAGTGTACTTGCAAATATTAATGGACTGTCTGGGCTCTCAAACTTTTGTTAATGTTGACTTCAAATCACACTCTCAGTCAGCCACCCAGTTTTGATTTTAATAAAACACTGTCATCTTGAATTGCAGTCACTGCCCACTATGAACTAATGCACTTGGTCAGTGCTAGAGGTAAAAGACCCAATTACAAGCTGCCCGATGAATGACAAAAGGGCCATGTACACGAAAATAGGCTGGCGGTCTTTTATGTCAGGACTGCTTTTTAGTCCTGGTCCGGCCCTGGTTGGTGTGAATAGAAGTTTTTGGTCATAAATACACTTTAAATTGTTACTGATCCATGTTCAAACTTTCAAGGCAGTAAATATGTGATGTCACAACAGATTTGTAGACAAATCTTTACTAAATGGCTTCATTCAGTGACATCAGGGATTAGGTAAAAGCAGGAACTGCCGGAATGAGTCAGCGTCATACAGTCCCCTCTGCTGCTTGACGTCTTCTGTGAAGCTTGCTTTTCTCTCCCTCTATAGTGCATTCTGTTCTGCTACACAGATATGTTCTCTGCACTGTATGTAGTGTCTTTAAGCTACATACCTCCTATATTTGGCACAGCTGTTCCTGTATAAAAATATATAATATATATATATATAGACGTCCATTCCGATAAACTGGAATTGAAGGCTAAGGTACTCAGAGTCCCATTCCGGCAGCCAAACTGGACGGTTAGGGTACTCTGAACCCCATTCCTGCACTTGAAATTATTGCTTAAGATATAGTCTGCAAGCCGGAATGGAGATGGCTAAGTTATAAAGCTATGATTATATATATATAATAGCTTTATAACTTAGCCATCTCCATTCCGGCTTGCAGACTATATCTTAAGCAATAATTTCAAGTGCAGGAATGGGGTTCAGAGTACTCTAACTGTCCAGTTTGGCTGCCGGAATGGGACTCTGAGTACCTTAGCCTTCAATTCCAGTTTATCGGAATGGACGTCTGAGTACCTTAGCATTCCATTCCAGGTGCCAGAATAAGGTTTAGTTTATATTAATCATCCATTTCGCATCCCATTCTGTCTGACATATGTAGCAAAGTCATTTCAATTAGAGTGCTGAGAGCCATCCATTCCGGCACTTGGAATGGATGGCTAAGGTACTCAGACTTCCACTCTGGCATCCAGAAAGGATGTCTAAGGTACTCGGAGCCTCATTCTGGCATCTGGAATAATTGGCGAACGTACTCAGAAATCCATTCCGGGAGACAGAATGTATAACAACAATATATAGCTACGAGATTATATATGTATATATCTTATAAACACTACACACATTACAGTGAACATATCTGTGTAGTAGAACAAAATGCACTATACAGAGAAAGAAAAACAGTAAGCTTCACCGAAGCCACCAAGCAGCAGAGGGCGCTGCAGGGAGCTGACTCATTCCGGCATTCTGGTTTTCACTCATACCGGTCCGGGACATCAGGACACAAAATAATTTCACAAAAATTAATTGAGCATACCCTATGTACCAATCAGAAAAAAACTTAAGTACTAATATGCATTGCTGATTTCATAGCCAATTGCATTATTAGTTAAGGCCAGAAAAGTTTAGTATAGAGCATGTAGAAAACATCATAGAACCATAAAACATTATAGAAGGACCATATATAGATGTCTTATTCCAATGATCCACCGAGCCTCCGCATAACAGTAATAAATACACTACATAGATGTAAACAAGACATATATATATATATATATATATATATATATATATATATATATATATATATATATAGGTGGGGATATACCCCAGAAAACCTACATCACTTGGCTAAGAAGCAATCATGCAGATATTATTAAGCACCAAATATAACTGCTGTACAAATTACAGAAAAACACAGCCCAAATAAGATTTGTTAATCATGTCAAAGGAGGAAGCTTCTCTGAAACAGATCCACCTACAGGATCTATAAAGGACAGGTGCATCACACTATACTCACCAATTGCTAAGGTACAGTTATCCTTAATAGCCTTGTATTTATTCCCAGTAGCCTCCTTCTGCAGTTTTTTCAGAATATCTTCCATGTTTACTATAGGTGTAAGGGAGATCTCCACAAACGTGATGATGCTCAGCAGAGACAGCTAAATCCAGGGTTTAATGATGTCCCAGCCCCCTCTCCTACAGGTCTCAGTGCGCAGCATCCCAAGCTCTCAGTGCTGATGAATCATCTCATGGCTCCATAGGGGCATGTAATAGAAATTGCTGCCTGGAATCAGTCTTGGCTGCTGCTTCCTTAGATTGAATGACAGGGGGTAGAGTCGTCTTCATGAAGAGGCGGGATCAGGGAGGAGAAAAGATTTCCCTCTGCTAATTATCCTATTAGGAAATCTTGATTTCCAATTTCGGCTTTTACAGGAAGAGATAAAAAAAAAAGAAAAAAAAAAGAAAACACAAATATTTAGGAAGGGAGGGTGGAAAAGACGACGAGGCATTTCCTGTGGGTGGATTGAGCATACATTGGCTGTATGAGCTAGGTGTGTGTATGAGCATGCTCAGCAGCCGCAATAGACCTGTGTGTTGCTGTGCTGTCACCTGCTCAGTGTAGCTGTGTAGTAACACTGGAGGAAGAACTGCAGCGTCCCACATCCTTCACAAGCCTTATATGTTCCAGAATGGACACACTCTTCATGGTTCATGTTGTATGCCTTGTTTGGCATAATTTTACATTTTATTAATGCTGTAATCCTTTAAATTATTAGACATTTAATGTAGTTAAATGTAATAATTCTCCGTAAGTTATCATTTTTATCCTAATGCTCGTAATATATCTGACTAAACCAGTGATAGCTAACCTGTGACACTCCAGGTGTTTGCGAAACTACAAGTCCCAGCATGCCCTGCCAGCTTTTAGCTAGTTATCTACTGGCAAAGCACGCTGGGGCTTGTAGTTTCACAACACCTGGAGTGTCACAGGTTAGCCATCACTGGACTAAACTGTGCAAAGTGCAGCCCTGGAGAGAGTATAGTCTATAAGTATCATGCAGGAGGGGAATACAGCTGCCCAGAATATTCCCTCTAGAAAATAGTGTTTAATGTATAAAGAAATGCTGTAGTATTTTGTCTTTTTTGCAGAACTGTCTGATTTACAGACTTTTCCAAAGCATAATATTTGCTATTCGTCCTTTATGTATTTTTGGTGATGTCTTTATAGGCATAGACTACATTTGGTGAAAGGAAAACATGGAACCCCTATTAAAACGCTGCAATATTTAGAGTAGAACTATCCAACTGATTAGCCATTAGTCATTTTTTTTAAATTAAATATAAGCCGGATTGATTTTATTGCGTGAAAAAAATATAGCTTTGCGGGGGCACAGTTGCTACTGCTGAAAAGTGCACACAGAACCATGCCGCTAGCAGGCTCTAAAAGAACATTATGCTGAACTATTGAATCAATAATACACCTTCAAACACTGAGACTGCAACATGTACATTTTTTCAAGATGGGCTAGTTTTAATTAAGAGTTAAAATGTATATGGGATAATTGTATCCCTTTAATGTAAATTAGGATCTCAGGCCACAGATTGCGTTTATACAGGTCATACCTTTATAATTTACAGTAGGGGGGGGGGGGTGCATTAATCAAAATAATTAAAAAAAGGAAATAGTAGTAAACTATAAAGACACTGAAATATCATAATTTAATACATCCCTGTTTGTCTATACTTAGTTAAATCACCTTTGTTAGCTATTATAACCAGTAGTCTTTTTGGATAAGGGTCTATTAACTTTTAACACTGAGATGGATCAATATTTGCCAATTCATTTTTGCAAAATCACTGAAATTGAGTCAGGTATGCGTCCAACTGGTTGTTGGAAGAGTTAATGCTGCCCTGGGTGCAGGTCCCATTGTAATAGTACTAGTGCTGTGTGGGTTGCACCACTTTCCAGAGAGGGGGCTCTAACCTTCACTGCTCTAACTTGTCTTGCACATTACTGCTTGTATGAGAGGCTCCCACTAGCAACAATTATCAGACCAAGTTCATGGAAGGTACGTTTTATAAAATTGTTAGGAGGGGTAAATATTGACACCATTGTCCTTTTAACTTGTCTGACAGTGAAACATATCTATTACTCCTGCCCTGCAGCACAATGGTTCAGCCCTGACAGAAAGGCGTCTCCCTCCAGCCCCCTCTTCCAATGATGGAAACCCGGCAGCAGAGGAGGAGGAGGGAGCTGGGAGAGGCTTATCAATGTAGGGAAACCACTCACTGAAATTTTGCCTGAGTGTCAGCGTGGACCCAAAGGAGAGGTGCTAACAAAAGAGATGTGCTGAAGTTAAAACTCGTAATTACCCTGCCAGGATAATGTGATTGTCAACCTGGTATTATTCTGTACTGACCTTTCTTCTGTATGTGTCATATACAATAATTTATTTTACAAAATGTAGAGCTTGTTCACTTGTAATAACTTGTTGAGCAGACTGATTTTTACTTAGCCTATATTTTCTACTGCAAAACTGTTTCACACTTTGTAGAATTGTAGGATTGGGAGCCCTCCAGAAAATGGAAATCGCTGTACAAGGCTGAAGTTAGCTTCTTATTATTGCTCCAGCTTCTTATTCAGAAAACGTTATAGGTGTAGTGGTTAGTGTGGTGGTCGAGTACTGATGGGAATCCTTCCCTTACCTTGTCCTCCAGACACGAGTCAGGTTCTTTTCTGTCCGGAGATAAATACTTCAATGAAAGGGACAAGGATTGGTCAAACAACTTGGGTTTATTCAGGGCCGGTGCTAGGGTCCGTAGCGCCCTAGGCACATTTTCAAAATCGGCGCCCCGCGTGCCCCCCCCCTTCCCCCCACCCCCGGCACATTTTCAAAATCGGCGCCTCCACCCTGCACACTTACAAAATATTGTGTAAGTGTGCAGGGTGGGGGCGCCGATTTTGAAAATGTGCATCTTTTCTTACCTTAACGTGCCTCCTCTCTGCTCCCCTACACTCACTGACTGACTGTCGGGCCGTGATGATGATGTCACGCCCGACAGTCAGTCACTGAGTGGAGGGGAGGAGACGGAGCAGAGAGGCGGTGGTGGTGAGCAATAGTCCCTCCCCCCCTCCCTCCCTGTGGATGTATCTGAAGCTGTGTGGCGGCCGTGAAAGGTATGGTCAGCGGTCGCCGCACAGTTTTAAAGAAATTTTTAATCTGTGGCGCCCTCCAGAGCCCGGGTTTATTGAGAATGCGGTAAGCATAGTTTCGGTAAGACACCCGCCACTGACCCCTTCAGCTCAATAGTAATGACAAAATAATGCGTCTGATCAGCATAGATCACAATAGCATTTAACATATGACATACACCTGGTGAGTATAAGGCAGAATAACGATAACATCTTCAATGCACATTGTCTAATAAGGCACACTGGTAATCACAGTTACTACTTTCACGTTAACAATATCTGATTGGTGATGATGCAAAAACCATCAATAATAACCCATCAAGACTCTTACGGTCACTACTGCGCCCACTAGAGGGCTACTTCTTATTCAGGTGCTTGGGGTACCGTGCTATTCCCTATGGGTCAGGCGCCCCACTTTTAGCATCTACTGCTGAGTTAACTTGAATTGCAGCGGTACCACTAACACTGAATGTCACACCTTCAATATTAATAAATCAATTCTTAGGTAAATCACATAACATTAACATCCATCTCAACATTTGGTGCACCAATATTATCCCTGGTAACGTTACCATATTTTCCACTCAGTCCTGGGCTGACCTGTGCACATGAATTTGGTAGTGTTCCAATGTCCTGCAGAGGTTTCCATCAAGGGTTAAGTATTATAGTAGAAAGCAGGGCTGTTGCTCATTTCAGCCACAAGATGGCGCTGTTCTCTCAACAGTCAATGAATCTCTGTCAGCACATGTGCTCTGCAACAGGGTATGGTGTCCAGATATCAGCACACACACAGGATATAGCTGAAACGACCGTCTTAATTGTTCCCTGCAGCCTGTGTAAAGGTATGATCTGGGGGAAAAGCTCTCACAATCCTTCCTTGTACAAGAATGCAATGTCAGTTTTGGATAGATTCTCTCATCACTCTTCCCTCTGACACTGGGGTGTGTGCAGTACACTGCAGGCTAGGGTTTTACCTTGAGACGGTTCTGCAGTTAGTGGAGACTGTCTTTGGCACCCCGCTGCGTGTCCCCAGCTGTTCTCCGTCCGCTTTGCTGGCAATGTCACAGTTCTGGCAGCAGCTCACTCTTGTCTCTGCTCGGCTGCACGTCCTCCCCCTTGTTCCTTCTACCATGCTGCTCTCTCTTTCTCCTCCTTCCTGCACATCCTCTTCCTGTTACTCCCCCAGCCAATCAGGGCCTTCATCCTCCTCCTGTCAATCACTCCTGGGCACAAGTTTTCAGGAGCACAATTAACCCCTTGTAGCCCTGCATTTTAAAAGCGTTTATGCACTCCTCTGTGCTGTTCAACAGGGCTTTGGGGTACCACATTAGCACTTCTGACTCACAGCACTGGGGTCATGAGTTCAATTCCCGACCATGGCCTTATCTGTGAGGAGTTTGTATGTTCTACTCGTGTTTGCGTGGGTTTCCTCCGGGTGCTCCGGTTTCCTCCCACACTCCAAAAACATACTGGTAGATTAATTGGCTGCTAACAAATTGACCCTAGTCTCTCCGTCTGTCCATCTCCGTCTGTGTGTGTGTATATCTTAGGGAATTTAGATTGTAAGCCCCAACGGGGCAGGGACTGATGTGAGTTTCTGTACAGCGCTGCGGAATTAGTGGCGCTATATATATAAATAAATGATGATGATTTAAGTATTAAATCAAAATGGATCACTGATTTTGCATTAGATTAACACTAAAGGGAGTCTCTTACACAAATTGCAATAGTCTTTTGCTTGGCCCAACACCGTTTTGGGCATGTAATCAGGTGGCAAACGGCACAGGTAGCATTTTGAATAAGTAGCTATAGTATAGTTGATTCTGGAAATCCTCCCAGGAGAGCAGGCTAACCACCTAAGTAGTAAAGTGGTGGGGGTTAGGGCATATGATGGGAATCGTGCATCATCGTGAGCCCGCAATCTGCTGCAATTGGTCAGAAAAAGTGATATTTAGGGAGTGGGTGCAAATTACGCAGACTGCTGTGCCCCACCTCAAACACGCCTACCTCCTCCAGATAAACCCGGAGCAGGCCTAGCCATAGTTGACAAGTATGAGCTATAGTTTTGCAAGGGTTAAATTATGTCGGGCCAGAAATTTGAGAGACGTAATAAACACAATGTGATCAGTTACATACAACTCTCTTGTCTTTTGCCTGGCCAAACAATGTTTTGGGCATGAAATCAAGTGGCAAAGTGGACACAGGTAGCATTTTGATCATTTTGAATAAGTAGCTATAGTTTTGCAAGGGTTAAATTCTATTGAGCCAGGCAAAAGACAAGTGTTTTTTGTAAGTAACTGACCACCCTGTGTTGAATGCCATTGGGACACACATTTGATAATGGGAATCAATACAGGATGGTCAGTTACATACAAAACACTTGTCTTTTGCCTGGCCCAACAACATTTAACCCTTGCAAGGCTACAGCTACTTATTCAAGCATTGACTTATAAGAAGGAAAGAAAAATTATAGTTCGGTTCTAAACATAAAAGAGTAATGTCCCAAATCGGCACAAAATAATTCTCCAAAAGGGTGGGTAAGAACCAGGGATGAGCGGGCTCGGATTTCCCTAATCCGAGCCCACCCGAACAGTGCGGATCCGAGCACTGTTTGGGTATTTCCGGCAGCGAAATTAATCCGAAACGAGGCTATGTCATCCAAGTCTCGCGTCGAATCTCGCGAGACTCGGATGTCATAAATTCCCCGCTTGCGGCCGTCATCTTCATTCTGGCTGAGATCAGGGAAGAGGGAGGTTGTAGTGTAGTGGTGCTCTTGTGTCCTGCTTAATCCAGTGGTTAGTTAGTTTCTCCTGTGCTCTGTCCTGTTGATCAGTCCAGTGGTGCTTTTGTCCTGTGCTCTGTCCTGCTGAGTCCAGTGGTGCTTTTGTCCTGTGCTCTGTCCTGCTGAGTCTAGTGGTGCTTTGGCCAGTGATCTGTCCTGCTGAGTCCAGTGGTGCTTTTGTCCTGTGCTTTGTTCTGCTAATTCCATAGTTATTTTAAAATTATTAAAAAATCATAAAAAAATGTAAAAAAAATAAAAAAAAATTATAGAAAACTAATTAAAATTTTTTTTTAAAAAATTATACAAAAATAATTAAAAAAAAATATAAAAAAATTATTTAAAAAGTATAAGAAAAATTCTAGTGCAATATATTCTTGCAGTCCAGAAATATTAGTACTGCAATACCTACGTTCACTGTTCTTGCAGTCCAGAAATATTAGTACTGCAATATTTACCTACGTTCACTGTTCTTGCAGTCCAGAAATATTAGTACTGCAATATTTACCTACGTTCACTGTTCTTGCAGTCCAGAAATATTAGTACTGCTAAATTAAAATAAGTTCACTGTTCTTGCAGTCCAGAAATATTAGTACTGCTAAATTAAAATACGTTCACTTTTCTTGCAGTCCAGAAATATTAGTACCAGAGATTTAACTATAATGGAGTACAAAAATTTGGAGGATAAAGTAGGAAAAGATCAAGACCCACTTCCTCCTAATGCTGAAGCTGCTGTCACTAGTCATGACATAGACGATGAAATGCCATCAACGTCGTCTGCCAAGGCCGATGCCCAATCTCCTAGTAGAGGGCATGTAAAATCCAAAAAGCCAAAGTTCACTAAAATTAGCAAAAAAAGAAAATTAAAATCATCTGAGGAGAAACGTAAACTTGCCAATATGCCATTTACGACAGGAGTGGAAAGGAACGGCTTAGGCCCTGGCCCGTGTTCATGACTAGTGGTTCAGCTTCACCCAAGGATCTAAGCCCTCCTCCTCCCCCCCCCTCAAAAAAAATTAAAAGACTTATGCTGTCAGCAACAACACAGCAAACATCTCTGCCTTCTAAAGAGATGTCATCACAAATCCCCAAGGCGAGTCCAAGGGTGTTGGTGGTTGCGAAGCCTGATCTTCCCATCACCGTACGGGAAGAGGTGGCTCCTTCCACCATTTGCAGCACGCCCTCTGCATATCCTGGAAGGATGACCCACAGTCCAGTTACAGATTTGGCTAATGAAGGTGTCAATGTTGTACACCAGGAGGAGAATATTGATGTAGCTGGCGCTGAGGAGGAACTTGACGAGGAGGATGTTGATGTGGTTATCTTAAATGAGGCACCAGGGGAGGAAACAGTTGTTGTCCATGGGATGAAAAAGCCCATCGTCATGCCTGGGCAGAAGACCAAAATATCCACCTCTTTGGTCTAGAGTTATTTCTATCCCAATCCGGACAACAAATGTATGGCATATGTAGCTTATGTAAAGCTCAAATAAGCAGGGGTAAGGATCTTGGCCACCTAGGGACATCCTCCCTTATACGTCACCTGAAGAACCTTCATAATTCAGTGTTTAGTTCAGGACCTGTGGCTAGGACCGTCAGCAGTCCAGGGACACCTAAATCCCTTGGTCCTGTTGTATACACACCAGCAACACCCTCCTCGTCAACTTCCTCCACGATCTCCATCAGAGATAGTCCTGCAGGCCATGTCACCGGCATGACTGAGTCCTCTTCAATCCGGGATTCTTCCGGAGGATCCTGCAGCGGTACGCCTACTACTGCCGCTGCTGCTGTTGCTGCTGTTAGTCGATCATCTTCCCAGAGGGGAAGTCGTCTTTCACCAAACAGTTGACCGTACAACAGTCGTTTGCCATGAGCACGAAGTACGACAGTAGTCATCCTATGGCAAAGCGGATAACTGCGGCCGTAACAGCTATGTTGGTGTTAGACGTGCGTCCGGTGTCCGCCATCAGTGGAGTGGGAATTAGACGGTTGATGGAGGTATTGTGTCCCCGGTACCAGATCCCGTCGAGATTCCACTTCACTAGGCAGTCCAGAAATATTAGTACCAGAGATTAAACTACGTTCACTGTTCCTGCAGTCCAGAAATATTAGTACCAGAGATTAAACTACGTTCACTGTTCCTGATTGGTTTGTTAAAGTGCGAATGTCCTATTTCAACAACATCAGGGTGGGTGGGAGGGCCCAAGGACAATTCCATCTTGCACCTCTAGCAAACTCTTGCAAACTGCCATCCTGTCTGCCACTGCAGTGCCACTCCTAGATGGGCCACGTGTTTGTGCCGCCCACTTGTGTCGCTTAGCTTAGACATCCAGCTACCTCGGTGCAACCTTTTGGACTAAAAACAATATTGTGAGGTGTGAGGTGTTCAGAATAGACTGGAAATTAGTGGAAATGAATGTTATTGAGGTTAATAATAGTGTAGGAGTGGAAAAAAAAACCAAAACCATGGATTTTAGCACTTTTTATGTTTTTTAAAAAAAAATCACAACCCAAAATCAGAACCAAAACCTTTCCTGGGGTGTTTTGGCAGAACCCAAAACCCAAAACACCAAAAGTGGCTGGTGCACACCCCTAGTAAGAACCCTAAATACTTGTTGTGAAGAATGTCCAAGTAAAACGTTTTGTATGGCCGGCGTTTCAGATTGGAAGTGATGGTTGAAGTGTGCATTCCACTGTGAATTGTGATAGAGGGGGATTTATGTAGAGCAGTGTTGGCTAACCTGTGACACTCCAGATGTTTGTGAAACTACATGTCCCAGCATGCTTTTCCAATATATAGCAGCTTATTGCTGGAAGGGTATTCTGGGACTTGTAGTTTTACAACACCTGGAGTGTCACAGGTTAGCCAACACTGATGTAGAGGAACATGGAAATATAGGGGTTGTATTACAGAGAAGAGCAGAGGGAAGATGACAGGGTGGGAGACAGAAAAAGTGATAGTGATGTGGGAACCAGAGGAGGAGCAGTGTTCTTGATTATGAAGGTGAGGTGTCAAAGATAGGGAGAAGGGTGAGGAGAGCAGAAGGTGCTGAGACTCCCTCATTTTTTGGAAGGATATTCCCAGACCTCAATCATGCCAACTGTAGTAGCTGATGCTCAACTGGGAACAGAATATTCACAGTCAACTTTATGAACATCCTGATTCTGGACACACTGCCAGAACCACCAAGTTCATGAGCAGTGTGCTGGACAACAAACACTTCCGCACTTCATAGGGCCACCTGAAGACATCACTGGCAGTGCAGACCTGGCTCTGGGCATCTTAGTGGTTCTGTTCTCTGTATGGGGAGATCAAACTGCTCTCTATGAACGTTTTCAGTGCAGATGGGGGGATATGAGCTGCTCTTTGTGGGTGCCTGGCATCCATTCTATCTTATCAGTCCGGTGTTTGCTGGGTGAACTTTGGTGTCCATCAGCACCATCTTTCTGCTCACCATCGAGAGGAGTGTTGCCATCCTAGAACCCCTGCACAAAGATGTAGTGATCACCAGGAGGAGGACATTGTTGCTGATTTTGTTCTCATACCGTTTATTTACTCTGCAGTTAAAATTATTGTGGTTGTTAATAATAGATGCATCTATAATACATATTCCCATCGACGTGTTCTTGCAGCGAGGTCCATTATGTATTTCTAGCAGAAATACATAATGGACCTCGCTACTGTACTGTAGAAGTTTGTCACAATAGGCTACAACAGTTTACAAACAAAATGCAGAATACAGCAACACAATAATAACTACAATTATTATCAAGTGCAAAAGTTCAAATAGCTAATTTATGGCAAAAGCTGGATTCAATATTTAATTGTAGATGTTAATTTTTCCAGTGTGGAGTATTTTTAATTAAGTTTTAATTTCAGGAATATTACCCCTACCAGCATGGACAAGAAAAAGCATAACTCAGTTTAGCATTTTTATTTTCGGTTCACGATTACACTAGACTGCTCTAGTCCCCATACTGCAACATTGCAGATTTCTGTGTGCACCCCATAGGGTTGCGAAGGGAAATCCGCAATGTTGTGGTACCGTATTGTCACTTTACACGCCCAGGCACACATAATCGTGGACCAAAAAGCTAATTAAATATGCCCCATTTGCAAACATTATAGCATCTTAAAATTGATCCCAAAAAATATTTATCTGATAGTACAGATGGAGCTGCAAGCTACCATGGCCAGTATAATGGTTTGCATAGAAAAATTACTTATGTGGCTGATCAGCATGTTCTTATATGGTACTATGCCCATTTCTTGAATTTGGTGATAACTGAAATAATGTTGCGTGTCTGCAGTTTCTTTATTCAAGTTGTTGCACAATTTAGCGACATTTGTTAATATATCATACAAGAGAATGGCTGTATGGATAGAAGTTGTTGAAAAACATCTAGGATAAAATAAAATTAAATGATTACAGCTAATTGGTGAGACAAGATTGTCAGGAAAATCAATACAGCAACAACTATACTTGGATGTTTTGATGATGCCGCTGTCAGTACTTTTATAAATCTATTGACATGCTTATCAGTGATGCAAGATTCAGAAAAGTTTGATGCTAAAACAAAACAAGAAAAAAATGTTTTACTTCCAAGTCTTCTAAAGTTTGAAACAATATTGACAGCATTTAGTTGTAAATGTTTGAAACTACAGCCCCGTTATCAAGATGTTTACAGACAAGTGGTTTAGATATGTTTACTGCATGGAGATTAGTAGATTCAGCTACAATAAAGTTGAAGGAACAGACAAGAACTTTTGATAACGTTCACAGAAAGGCATCGGAATTTGTAAATAAATGTAATGACAAAACTTCACAGTTGAATATGGATGAAACGCAAACATTGGAAATTGACTCTTTGGAAATAACATTGCCAGTTAAGAGGCAGCGGAAGAAGAAAAGACTTGTAGATGACGTTATAGATGATGAAGGAAATTCCTCAGATTCTCTAGCTGATTTTCGAGTAAATGTGTTTAACCTAATAATGGACCGCATTGTCCAGTCACTAGATTCACACTTTGTACAACACAAAAAGTTGTATAAAGATTTATCCTGCTTTGAAACAGCAAAGTTTAAACCTATTGCAGAGAAGGGCCTTGAAGATGAAGCATTGGAAGGTATTATTATGCTGTCTTCACATATCAGCAAAGATCAAGTAATATTGGAATTGTTTTCTTTTGTTTTGAACTTTGATGTATTAAAGCTATTGCATAATGATGGTGAGAATATGGATTCCAGTTGCAACAAGTGTAATATTTGTAGTGCTTGCCGATCATGTGTACTTAAAATTCTGGCATCCAACAGACAAGGCATATGATAACCTTTATAAACTTCATAAAGTCATCTCACACTATCAGTTACTCAAGTCCAATGTTAGAGGACCCTTTCAAAGCTAAAGATAATAAAGACAAGGTTAAGAAATTCACTGTCTGAGGAGAACTTGGAATCATACATGTTGCTATCCATTGAAAAGCAGTCCTGATGTCCCCACCCCTCCTGCACCCCCTCCTTTTAAGAGGCTAAACTAAGTAGTATTTATGGGAAAAACTGACAATTTGCAATTAATGTAGGGTTCTAGAGTGGTAGGCAGGGGCACCAAGTTGGTTTGGGGTCAGACCTGCCTATGTAGTGGGAGGAGTCACAAATCTGGTGTGGCCTTGCTCACTTTGGAGGCTATGTAAGGGGCCCCAGAAGTTGCTGTACTGGGGGACCAAAATATCTCTTGGTGGCCATAGTAGTAGGCTGGACTATGAAGTGATATTTTCACTCATTTCACCAAGCCCATTTCAGACTGGACCCACAATCCCACAAATTTAGTCAGATTTTTTTGGGGGAGGGGGGGTTTCAGAGCAGTTCCAAAAAATGGAATGTGGGCATGCACTTATGAATGCTCTAGGCAGACGACTAGATTTGCATTTTCTTACATGTTCTTTATGATCATATGATCATTGTAACCTAGTCTATTAGTAAAACAATTCAATGTTCATACCAACAGAACAAAGAACATGAAAAATATATAAAATATTTGTTATTTACAAAATAAAAACGTGCATATGATGCATATATCTTGCTTCAATTCAGAATGCAATATAAAAGCTTTCCTAGACACTTAAGTCTTATAAGAATACAGAGAAAGGAGTGGTTTAAAACAATGAAAAGGGCAATCATTCTGAAATCCGTGTACTTCATTCGTTCAGGGTCTTATCTGGGCCGGTCCTGTGATTACAACCCACTGCTCGGCATTCTGGGAGTTGTAATTCCTTTGTCCAACAGTCTGAAAGCAGGCCAAGCCCAGTTATCCTTATACCACATGGAAGTTTACTTTTTAAGTTATTATAAACGTGTGTGGAGATGTAGTGCCCTCTAGTGTCCTATTAATAAAGCACATACATTAAACATTTTCAAAATTAAGATGATTCATTCTACAATCTACTATTAACTTAATTATATTTGAATTTATCTTTAACAACTCCTTCTTGGTGTCATCCTCTCTTCACAGTCCTTATTCATGCTGTCTTTAACACCCCAGTGTAAGGCACCCAATAACTACTGCTGCAAAGCGCATCTCAAAATGTTCCTCGGTATGCTATCATCTAAGCATAGACAGGAATGATTTTAGTATTCAGATACTGATTGTGTCCCACGTTAGCCATTGCTATACTGTTTGTATTTCTTGCAGACATTTCAACATATGTATAATCCATGTTGGAGTGTTGCATTCAAAGCCAGATTTCTCACTGTATAACACACTCCATGAGTTACTTTTGGAGGAGTCCTCTGCTATGATAGTCCTTAGTCTAGACATAAGGGTGCATTATTTTACCTTATTTTATAAGGTAAAATTATTTTATAGCAGTTTGTTGGAAGATGGCATGCACACAATCCTTTGTTATGGCATATCCTTAATTGCTATATATTTTTTTTTTTTTTTTAACAGAGATTGCCTCAAATTAATTAAAGTACACAAACTTATGAATTCACATAGTTTTCATGCTCTGCCAGACCTTTTTCCAGGTTTAAATCAAAATGTTTTAAAATACAGGGAACATTCTCATGGTTCAAACCTCAGAGGGCAATCTTGTAACACCATTTTGGGCACCATCTGTTTTAATGATTTGCTATAGTATTTATTTGTAAACTTGGTGTAGGTTTGTTTTCATATGTTTGATTTCTGGTACTTCTTTGTAAAACACTTCCATAACATTTTCTAACGTGAACTAAAAGCATACTTGCTGACTTTGATATATGGAGATCCGGGAGATGCCTGGTTAGGAGGTGTGGTAGAAGGGCTGAAGGGGGCAGTGCACAGTCAATTTAGCCCTGCTCCTGCAATTAAATTTTCATTTTGCCACTGGGTGCATGACCAAAACGCTGCAATTCCCACAAATGGCGTGATTGAGGCTCCCAACCTGCCCACTTCACTAGGAAGTTCTCGGGATGCAGGAGAATTCTTCACCCGCTCCTGTTATTTCTTCTCATGCAAAACATTATGTAATGCAGTGATAGGCAACCTATAGCTCACAACTGTCCTGATTGTGGTGGAACAGCCCTGTGGTTGTGAAAACCAAAAGGCTAGATCAGAGAGAGGTCAGGGCAGTTTTGGAGCAGTGCATAATTTGTCCTGATTTCTTTAAATGTTGGGAAGTATGTT
Source organism: Mixophyes fleayi (assembly GCF_038048845.1). NCBI lineage: Eukaryota > Metazoa > Chordata > Amphibia > Anura > Limnodynastidae > Mixophyes > Mixophyes fleayi. Next base: position 220,877,013 of record NC_134404.1, read on the forward strand.
ATCACAAGAGCGACCCACTAACCTTCTAAAGGGCTGCACATAACCCATAATCTCCGTAATTAGTTAAAACTTTATATTTAATCAAAGCAATAGACATTGATCTGTAACTAATAACATATCATCAGGAATTTTAAAATGGTATTACAAGCTATACAAACAAATTTGCAAATAACGCAGGATGTAGCTGGGAACTCCAGGTGAAGGCTTGGAGAGCTGAATGCAGCACTAGGGATGAGAGTTGCCCATCACTGGTCTAATGTGATCTGTCTATTTCTCTGATTCCTACACAATTCTTCAGCTTCTGGTATCTCTCTCTTACTATATGGTAACATGTAAGAACTGCTAGACTTCTATTGAAACAGTTATCCTTATTAGTGTTGATAGCAAAAAAGCATCAAGAGTAAAAATGGGTTAGCAGCCCAGCTGGAGGCGTATATAGTTTTGTGTCTGTAATGGCCTTCCACAGAGGCAGGTTCATGTGTCTGAGGAAGTGCTAAGATATGTCCTGAATTTCATGTGGTTGCAAGATTCCATTTGGTTGCTTGCCATTTAAAAATGTACATATTCCACACTTTGCTATTAAAGTTCTTGTATGTTAATTTATTGTAGGTGAAAAAACACATTTCCATGTATGGCACAGACTTGCTACAATAACGAAATGGAATGAGTGAATTATCTCCATTATGTTCTGTCTTGTCTCAGACTTTCTCATTTGAGCTGTATACAATATGGGATCATTATCATCTCTTAAGTGTAAAAAAGAGAAGCTTCCAAAGGGCATTCTGTTTATAGTTTGCCCAACCATGTAAATGTCTTTAGACTTTGTAGGATATTATCATTTTGTTGATGTCTCCTATACAACTTTTTCATTGACTCAATTGCTATTTGTTGTGCTTTAGTCCAATCCCAGAGAGTACATCTATGTATTAACCATCTGCGGGGTTCACTTTCATTAGACTGATGACTGTAACATTGTGAAAGGTAATTAACCATTCGGAAGAATTGTTGACCCCCATATATATGAAATATAACTGCTGTGTTCCCTTTGGACACTCCACCATAAACACAAGTGACATGGGCAATTGTGCCCTGCATCTCTAGTATGCCCCTTTCCCATAAAGCTAGATGAGCCTACCTGTACTCTGTTTCACCCAGGACATGTGCACAGATCAGATTAGCTTCTGACTAAGAAAACACTATTGGTAAGTGACCATACAAGCTATGATGATCCCAATGGTTAGGTACTGTAGAGTGTTGCAAAAACTCGGGGACATAAGCCAAATGGAGATGGTAGACTTCCATCAGTACCTGGTAGACTACCATCAGTACCTGATCAGTAGATCAGTAAATTTACTTATTTGTAAAGCAGAGAAAAATGAATAACATAGCCGCTTGCTCCACAATTCAGACAGATGCAAACTCAATGAAACGTTCATCTAGTAAGAAGGTTGATAAACCTATTTTGAATAATTAGCTTCTGGTTGATTTATCACATTCGCACTGTTCTGATTAGAGCCATATTATCTTCTCTACAGTCAGTCTATATCCTGTGTCATTGTGTTTACTCATCTGTTGTGTTGCCTGCTTGAAATTAATATTTAACACAAGTCCTGTGTGACCATATGCTGAACATTTGTCTTTGTCTCTTTCACTGTACTGAATTTCCAGCACGGTTATAGCACAGTATTTCTTTACCAGTTCCTATATATATAGAAATTGCTATCAGATGGGCATTTATAAATTTTTAAGCTGTCTTTTGTCAGCTCAGAAGCTCTGCATATTTAAAGACACTTCTCTAGTCCTAAGTCTACTTCTCCAAGTAATCTCTCTCCTAGGTGAGAATCACAAAATATTTGTTGCTGATAGGAGAATGTTTTCTGTTTCCATATTCACAGGTTTCTGCTAGCGTTTATAGCTTTATGATGATGTATGATGTATGATGTGTTCTTGATTCCTTTAAAAAATGTATCTTTCCAAATCACATGACTTGTAAAATGTTTGTACAATATCTATCAGCGTGAGACTATTGGAAGCTGTTACTATGCATAAGGTCTAGCCTCAGTCACTTGTGTTTATGATACAGCGTCCAAAGGGGATGTGACAGTCGATAAAAGACTGTTGCTGAAAGTACTGACTGAAGTAGGGATATTGTTTTACTTTCAAGTTAGGGCTTGTGCACACAAGCATTATTTAAATCAATATCTGCTCTGTTTTGCTTTTGACAGAATGAATGCTGAAGAAGCTCTTCCAAAACTGTCCTTGCTAAGGTGACCAATGATCTACTCGTGGCTTAGTGGAAGGGTTACTTCTCCCTACTCATCCTTCTTGACTTATTCTTTTGATACAGTTGATCACACTCTTCTCTTCGAAACCCTTCACTCCCTTGACCTTCGCAGTACTGTTCTCTCCTTTCTGAATGCACCTTCAGTGTCTCTACTACTAACACATACTCTGCTCCGCTCCATCTATCTGTTGGGATTCCTACAGGCTCTATTCTTGTCCTTCTGGTTTTCTCTCTTTATCCCACTTGTTGCTGTGAAGTTACACATTCCTTCGGTCCCCAGTACCACATTTTTGCTGATGACACACAAATTGACCTCTCTCATTCTCTCTTATCCTATGTGTCCAACTGCCTCTCTGTTACCTCCACTGTGATATCCCAAATCTATCTAAAACTCAATATGTTCAAAACGGAACTTGTCATCTTGCACCCTTCTAATGTTACAACCACTACTCCAGTCTCCCTCACAGTAGACAATGAAGTCATTAAGGCAAAAAAGGAGTAAATGTTCTATGGGACAAACCATGTTTCAATGCAAGGGGTGCAAATTAGTTTATTATATTGCAAATAAGTTAAATACTGGCTGTTTTTTCATAGAACACGCAAAAACATAAAACCTTTATTATTACACTGAAATTTAATGTTGATCTAGGACATGCCATACCCCAACTATAAATCTGTCCCCACATTTTAAATTTACCTCCCCCTCCAATGCAACATGGTTTTGCCCAGGTGTAAAGGATACTCCTTTTTTATGCTTTACTCTCCTTAATGACTCAGACGCAATATCACTATCTCCCCTATTCCCGAAGCCTGCCACCTTGATGTCATCCTCAGCTTCACGCAATACCAAGTGAGTTAGAAAAAAAAAACTGTTCACCCAGTTTCTTCTTTAGAGTGCTGGTGTGTGCATGTAGATGTCTCACTCATGCCTTTCAGATGAAACCAGATGTTCCATTTTGTATGACATATTTTGTGTGAAAATATGGCAGAAACAGCAATCACCAAGTAAATTCCAGTGTATCATGCAGAGCCCCAACATCTGGTTTCCACTATACCATATGGAGCGCCATCACAATGCCAAAGCAGTTTGTTTATTAGTTTACTGTGTTTGTCCCCAATTGTAAAGCACTACGGAATATGTTGGCGCTATATAAATAGATGATGATGAAAGTATGCTTTCCAGACAAATTTTGAATATGCCATCACTCTTCAAATATTAAATAAAATACTGAAACAGTTTAACCCTAAAAAATTATATTTTTATGAATGTAGATACACTACAGAATTCAGAACTTGCACTTTTATTTTGGTAAATATAAATCTCACTTGTATTTAGGGTCAAAAACAAAATACACACAAATAACAGCTAAAAGTCTCCCCTCTCCATAGTGAAATTGAAAGCCCAGACCATACAGATTTAAAACGACAGACATGGTAAAACCATATTTCCTAGGGAAATTTAACTCTGTCCACTGGAGTGTGTGTGGTTAGTACAAAAACTGAATATAAATTACAATATGTGATCATGCACACTAACTCTCCTGTGCACACTGAATTGTCTGATGGTGAAAATACATTAATATTAGAACACGAAAAAAAACTTTGGCATGGGGTATATGTAATCGTACAATCCAAATAAATATTGTAATCTATTGTTTACACAAAAACCAGGTAAGAGAAGAGGGAGAGTTGAAGCACCTACAATAAGCCAAGGCTTTGTATGGACTCATCGGGTACACTTGTCAATTACCTCCATTTTGTCTCCAGTCTGTGTTCTGAAGCAATAGCATCTTATCACAATTATCTCCACATACCAGTTTGTCAACATGATCAATCACCTCTTGATTTGTGAACTGGATACGTGGCGTTTAGGAAATATACAGCTACAGGTGTATTACTATTAATATTATCTGGAGTCTCCTTCTTAATAATTTTTGCAGTGTCCATTTGACATACGGTAAGCAAATCCAGCTAAAAGATGCAAATTTGTACCTGGACAAATCATGTTGTAAAACATGAAATGCAAAAGCAATTCTTATTTTTTTTGACATGCAAATACTGGCTGCTTTTGCATGTAGCACACAAATCTTGGGCTGTATTATTTTTACACTGTTATTTATTAAATGTTGAGTTGGGATATGCACCCCCTCCCTACTTTTAATCTGTAAGCACAATTTGTAATAGTAGTAATTAATAGTAATTATTAAAAGTAGGAATATGTATGTTAGTAGCTAAAATCAGCAGACAATATATAAAAGTTCTTACCTTATCTATTAACAATTTATGACTGCCCGACTCAATAATTTCCTTTTTTCTCCTAACACACTGCTTTTCTCTTTGACTCTTCAGTTTGACCCTTGTTTATGTCTTAAAGCAATCATGAGAGCAAGAAGACATCAGGGGGTAAATGTATCACGCTCAGAGTTTTCCAGCGGGTTTGAAAAACCAATCGGATTCTAGCTATCATTTATTTAGTACATTCTACAAAATGACAGCTAGAATCTGATTGGTTGCTATAGGCAACATCTCCACTTTTCAAATCCGCAGGAGAACTCTCAGCTTGATACCTTTACCCCCAGGACTCTTTTTTTCTTTCTTTTCTTTTCTTCTTCCATGTATCAAATTTGTATATTCATTTTATTTATAATGTTGGTATTTGTGAACTAAATATACACTATCTAACATCACCTTAAAGGTGCAAAAGGCATTACACTTAAAGTATAGGATATCGGTTTCTTACCGGTATCTCGAACCCCTGTATGGGACGTAACTAGAAATATCTGACACTGCGGTGTGACACAATGTGAAGGGCCCAGCAATGCAGGACCACCCTCCAGGGTCTCCCGTCTTGCTCTTTTGAGCATTAGCAGGGGTAGGGGCACATGCTCGCTCAAGCCTCTATGTACAGAAAAGCAGAACTGGGACCACTTCTGATTGAGCATGGAAATGGTGCTTGTGCGGTGAAACCCCAAGCCTGACTTTACTGCACGTGCTCCGGCCACTCACATGCACAGAAGAGCATAGTGGGGTCTTTGGACAGACATTGTTGGGCCATCCCTGAAATTTTGAGACTTATTACATTCGCAGCAATCTGACACATTATTCTTAATTATAAATACAGGCCTTTTATCCTCATTATTTTTCAAATCATATAACTGTCTCAATAAATGAAGCCACATCTTTTTCCTGCTGGGCCCCATAGGAATGTCATGAACTTCTCTGGCTATAGTTCATACTTGCCTACTTTCAGTAGGCGACGTCCGGGAGAGGGGCACCTCGAATAGCGTCATTTTGGTCCCGCCCCCATGAGTAAAATGATGTTTTATTGCGGGGGCGGGGCGAAAATGACACGATTCTCGGTGCATCGCGTCATTTTAACAAGGGAATTGTGGGATGCGGGAGAAATGCCAGCTGTCCCGGGAGTCCGGGAGACTGACCCGAATTTCGGGAGTCTCCCGGACTTTTCGGGAGAGTTGGCAAGTATGCTAAAGTTGCATCCTTGGCACCTGTAAAACCAAAAATACATTTTGCATGAGGATATTCTGTTGTCCTAAAAGTCTGTACTATTCACCCATTGAAGCTCTTTTAAATATATTGCATGAAATCTAATTTTTGCTTGCTGGCACAATAACTTTTCCATTTCGACTTTGTAGTCCAGTTCCTCTAAAAATGGGCACACACATGAAAATTTAGGCACATTATGTCACAAAAGGGCTCTCTGGGCCTGCATTTTTGCTGCTTCCTTTTTTGCCTCTAACAAACACTACCATTACTGCTCAGTTTGCAGTAAAGAAAAAAGTGACCTTGTGTTTCAAACTCCCATTGTCCCATAGATTGTAAGCTTGCGAGCAGGGCCCTATTACCTCTCTAGAGAAAAATAAGCCCGCGCTCGGTAAATCCCACATTATATATGGTACCGGCTGCTTGGCAATAAGCCCGCGCTCGGTATATCCCATATTGTATGTGGTACCAGCTGCGTGGAAATGTAAATGCCCATATATGTATACAAAACAAAAAGAAGAAGCGCAGCTGGTACCCAGGGCCGGATTAAGGCCCTGTAGGCCCCTGGGCTAGGGGTACTGTGAGGCCCCCATTTTTCAAGCGACTTATGCCTAATCCGATATTATTGGGGGCTCCCTAGTAATATTGGATTGGGCATAAGTAGTTTGAGCTGTGTTCCTTTTAATATACTAAATCAGTATTCTCAAAATGCACACTTTGCCAGCCAGCCCCCAAACCCCCCCCTGCAAATATCTCCCCCAAAAGTGCACACTGTAACAGCCAGCCCCCAACCCCCCCCCCCCTTGCTAATATCTCCCTCAAAAGTACACACTTTGCCAGCCAGCCCCCAAACCCCGCCCTGCAATAATCTACCCCAAAAGCACAATATGCGTGCCAGCCAGCCCCTCCCCTTGTAATTCTCTGCACCAAAAATACAATAAGAAAATGGTAGTGGGAAGGGGCCGCACTTCCTTATATGTGAGGATGCAGCCACAAAATAGAACCCGTGGTATACGGAGGGAAATCCCCACCCTCCCAAATAAAGATGGGTAACAAGATGAGGTTCAGGGCGCAAAAGTACAAAAGTATGTGCCTAAAGCTGGATATACCGAATAAGCAAAGAAATGTCCAAATGTAAAAAGGGCAAACTTTCGGTAGTATCGTGCATTGAACAGCTACTTACTTTTCATTTTATGGGTTTTGGCCCCAACTCATGTGTGTTTGGACTCTTTTTTTTGTTTTTCATTTTTTCTTTTCCATTTTTTCTTTTTTTTTATCTATTTTATATAATTTTTTCATAGACTGTTTAGTCGTTTTTCATACTCCTGATCAGTTTGCCCTTTTTACATTTGGACATTTCTTTGCTTATTCAGTATACTGTTTACTGTATTGCCCAGTGCAATTATCTCATACCGTGCTCTGCATTGTGCACATTTTATTGTTTATATGTCTTTGTTCTGGCCAGAACATGTTTATTTGCATTTATGTACACATAATAGAATAAATTCCAGCTTTAGGCACATACTTTTGAGCCCTGTACCTCATCTTGTTACCCAAAAATACAATGTACAGTTGTCTGAGCCAACCAGCCCCCAAGAGCGAGCTTACCTCGGTCTTCATCGCTGGTCTTCTCTTCTGTCAGCTCACACCCTGTCCCTGCTGCCTGTAGTGTCCGTTCCGCGTCGTGCACCTATCTCCTTCCTGAGGAGATCTCGTGAGAGTGATCTCACTCTCACGAGATCTCCTTAGTAAGGAGATAGGTGCACGACGCGGACGGACCATTGCCTGCAGCCTGTTAATGGAGGTGAGTGACGTGACGTCACCATCATTCAGGACTCTGAGTCGCCGACCGCGGTACAGGCTGTAGCGTGGCCGGCGGCTCGCTACAGCTCAACATAAAAAAAAAAAAAACTACTTTCAAGAAAGGGCCCTACGGATGCCCGAGGCCCCTGGGCTGTAGCCCAGTTAGACCTCGGGTTAATCCGGCCCTGCTGGTACCACATACAATATGGGATATACCGAGCGCGGGCTTATTGCCAAGCAGCTGGTACCATATATAATGTGGGATATACCGAGCGTGGGCTTATTTTTCCCTGGTTTTGTTTCAAAATATTGCCTTTTTGTCATAGCAGCTGTCCATCAAGCCTATTTAAGGCACATTTGGGTGTGGCTCACAAGCCAGCCTTTGCTAGATGTAAACCCCTATACCTAGGAGGTGAGTGCATCTGATTTTAACTGCATTTTAATAGTGTTTAAAGCATATAGGTCAGTGTAGGACCTGCATATAATGAGGTGCCCTTGACGTTGGGATGCAGGCTTAAGTCTTTTGATCAAAATATGAACTAATACCTCATGTTTTCATTTTGCTAGACACACACAGATATGCAGTTTAAAGGATAAGCGCCCTATTACCTCTCTGTCTGTCTGTATTACCCAGTATTGTTTTATTAATGTTTGTTCCCAATTGTAAAGCGCTACGGAATTTGCTGGCGCTATATAAATAAATGTAGATGATGATGAAAAGTGTTTTTGTAGCATATTGAAAATAAATCTCAGAAGCAATTCATGTGTAATGCAGTAGAGGGCAGTGCAAATCTAAAACAAATAACGCTGAATTCCCTATAAGATAAATAGAAAGCTAGGATTCATTAACCATGATTCATTGACCATGACCGGAGTGTGGTGTGATAAATCAGTTTCGATGGAAATAACTTTTTTTTTATCTAGTTTAAAAAAAACAAATGTTATATTGTTATTTTTTCAAGAGCTTTCTTTGACTAAATACTTTTTAGTACTTAATATAAGGAAAATAGGCAAAATACACTTTATCGAGATTCTGCTCATTGTTTACACAATTAGGGCAACTTGGTTATTTTACATAACAATGTCAGCAGCTAGTGCCAGCAGGCAGGAAAGACCATACACAGGACTCTTCTGTACTGTTCTGGGACTGCCTTTTGCTTAGGGATGTCTAAGTGGGGTTGGGTGCAGTATTCCATCACTTAGACGACCGACACAGAGTATATCAGCGACAAAAATGCAATGAGTATAAAAACGACATAATTGAAATGTACACTTACATTCACACAGACAGCGCAGCTTTCTGAAGAGACCGGTATGCCATACTTGCTAACTCTCCAGGAATGTCTGGGAGACTCCAGAAATTCGGGTTGGTCTCACGGACTCCCGGGAGAGCTGGCGATTCTCCTGCATCTAGCCACTTATATAAAATTAGTGCCGGAATGTACGGGCAGAGGGGGTGGGGCTTCACGATTCGTGCCATTTTGGCCCCGCCCCCAGTGATGTGATGCTTGTTTGGTGTCTTTTTACACCGAAAACAGGCATTACGTTACTGGTGGTGGGGCCAAAATGACACGAATCCTGAAGCCCCGCCCCCTCCGCCCATACACCCATCCTGCCCTTCCGGATCTCCCGGACCCGGCCAGCGCAAAGTTGGTAAGTATGCGGTATGCGACTGCTGCTAACTCCGAAGATACTGGATGTCTGCACTTGAGTGTGACGTCACAAAAGTGAGCGACGTGAAAATTGATGCTACTCAAGTTATTTCACAGGACATTCTCTTCATATGTGGCAGAACCATCTGCAGTAACCAGGATGCCACGCACCAAATTAAACAGTTCTTAGCAGCCTTTTTGGATTCCCTGTATCTCATTGGCAATTTGGACCAACTGTGTCTGCACTTTGAAGAGTGCATTTTGTGCCCGCAGTTTGCGGAGCCAGTTTCAGAGGCCACTACACCACTATTTTCCAGGTTTTAGATACATTTTGATAGTTGTAATCTACAATTTATTTCAACTATTTTTGTTTATAGCATGATCCTAAGGCGACAGTTAACAAGCATCAAAATAAAATATTTTGGCATACTTAATGCTGAATGGATATGCTTATTGCACCATAAAAGAGATTCTATAAATGTCTTGTGTACCAAAATAATTTAGCATTGCGGGATGAAAAGGAATATTATTAATGCACTGAAAATGTGAATACTACATGAAAAAAAGCGTATATTTAGTGTGTCGGGGTAAAAAAAGTATTAGCATGCATGGATATGGGAAATCGCTAAATAGTGTGAATATCAGACCTAGATGTCCAGTATGTTACGAGCCCCTTGTCGATTATATATATATCCACCTGTTTCTAAGCTTATTATGCAGTTTCATAGACCATACTTGCAAACGTTTGAATTCTCCCTTCCGGGAGATCCCAGAAGTAAAGTTAACTGGCAAAAGCAGGGGGATGTGGTGCAGCAAATCTCATCATATTGGTCCCAAAGTAATTGCGGCTTTTTGCTGCATGGGGCAGGGCAAGGGCCAGAATTATGTGATTGAGGCTGTCAATTCACTAGGAACTGGGTGGGATCCACAAGAAAGACCTGCTCTCCTAGTGGTCCTGGAGAACTACCCGCAATGCAGGAGTCTCCCGGACATTCCGGGAGGGTAGGCAAGTAGGACATGGCCAGCATAACAGACACATGCCTGCCATGCCAGAGAAAGAATAAGACGGCACTTGGTATATCCCGTATTATATATTATATGGCAATAAGCCTGCGCTCGGTATATCACATATTGTATATGGTACCAGCTATGTAGCAAAATAAATGCCCATATATGTATACAAAAACAGACCGTTGTTGTCAGTGCTTATCCCTAACACTGCATATCTGTGTGCATCTAGCAAAATGAAAACATGAGGTATTAGTTTATATTTTGATCAAAACATTTAAGCCTGCATCCCAGCATCAAGGGCACCTGATATGCAGGTCCTACACTGACCTATATGATTTAAACACCATTAAAATGCAGTTAAAATCAGATGCACTCCCCTCCCAGGTATAGGGGTTTACATTTAACAAGGGCTGGCTTGTGAGCCACACCCCAATGTACCTCAAACAGGCTTCACATGCTTGTATGGATGCATGCCACCTCATTACAGCCTCATGCTATCAAAACCCTAATTCAACATGGTGAACATTCTATGGTGTGCAATACTAACTGCGGAAAATTAGTGTGGACAATCGTGCTTAGTAGTGATTGTGACTTCGTGAAATAATTGGTGTGGCTTTTTTTTTTTTTTTTTTGTGGAATTTCTTTTGACGTTTCCAAACGGATACAGACATGAACTACAAGCAGAGAATGAGACACAATGCAATCTTAGGGGCATATTCAATTGTTTAAAAGTTCTGCGGCATTAAAACTAGTACAGTTAATACGGTAAAATCCAGCGAGTGAATTACCGTATTAACTGTTTTTCCGCACACAATTTCCGTAATAACGGTAATCGTGTGCGGGCCGCGGGATTTTCGACGTTTCCGCCAACAATTGAATACGCCCCTTAGAGTCACAAATAGGTTTCACAGTCTGACTATCAGCAAAATAGCATTGTTTGTAGAAATATATATTACAAAACAGATATGGGAATATGTAAACACATAAAGAAAAAACATAGAATTTAGAAAAGGGAGGGGAGGGGGGGAGAGGTAAGGGGAGACACCTCGAGATGTATTGACCCCACATATAGGGAAAAGTGTCCTGAGTGTAGACGTGCGAGATGTCCATTCTCCAATGCATCTATCCACATTAAAGCATCACCAGAAAATGACTAGCTCATGTCCATAAGGGATCGGTAAGACAGGGATTCTTTAAATTCAAGCCATCATAGCCATATTGCTGCGTATTAACTGACCTTCTTCTGCCCAGATAGGGTTATGTCATCCATAAGCCTATAAAGGTCTATCCCTGTATGTTGGGGGGGGGGGGGGAGGCACAGGAGACCGCCAGTGGGCTGGGACAACTGCTAATGTGGCATTACTTAGATGTCAAAGTAGGGATTTTTTTGTATTGAGAAATAGGGGCATTCGAGACACAGAGTAACCAGAAGTCCGGTCCTTCCGGGGCTATGGTACCTATGATTTCCAGTGTAATTTTTTTCACCTTGCGCCAAAATGATGGTATCACAGGGCACGACCACCATTTAAGAAAGGCAGTTACCGGCCCAGAGCTACATCTCCAACATGACCCTGAGACACCCAGGTGCATTCTGCTAAGCTGGGAGGAGCACGTGTACTAGTGAGAAAGGACCTTATACCGCGTCTCCACCACAGAAAGGCTAGAGGAGCTTGCCATAATATATTGGAAAGCTGTGTGCCAAAATTGTTCAGAAGTTTGTCTCCCCAACTGGGGGAGTTTACCCACTCAAACAAACTCGCAAAATAGTCTTTGTTGATCTAGGAAGAGCCTAGGGGGAATATGTATCGGAAAGTTTGGGTAAGGTATTAAATCTTTGGAAGAATGTTCATTTTGATTAGATTTATCCTCCCTAGCCAAGAGAAGCCCTGGGAGTGCCAGCGACCAAATTCCGCCCAAAATTTTGGAATTAATGGGACAAAATTGAATTTGTACAAGGTGGAGAGATCTTTCGGCAGCAACACCCTTAGGTATTTAATTTGAGAGTTTGGTAATCGTTGCCAGCAGGTCATCTGCAAAGAGGGCTAATTTGTGTTCCTTTCGCCCCCACCCTCACCCCAGACACAGCAGGATTGTTCCTGATCGACCGAGCAAGAGCCTCCATGCATAGTACAAAGATCAACGAGGACAGCGGGCATCCCTGATGGGTGCCATTGTAAATGGAAAATGAGTTGGAGAGACAGCCATTGATCTTAATATATGCTGTTGGGTTTTTGTAAAGGGAAAGGATTCTGTGAAAACAGATTGGTCCCATATCACGTCCCAGGACAAAGCCTACTTGGTCGCTTTGTATTAGGCCTGGCAGGAGTGTCTTCAGGCGATTTGTCGTTTTAGGTATACATTTAATAAGAAGATCGGACGATAACTGGAGCACAGGGAGGGATCCTTTTCATCTTTAGGGATAATGGTAATGTGTGCTTCGAGCGACTGCCGGGAGTAATAGCCAATAGTAAACCCATCCGGCCTTGGGCTCTTACCAGATGGTGTGGAGGCAACGGCCTCTTCTAGTACCTGCAAGGTAAAAGGTTGGTCTAGCATCTCCTTGTCCAGTTCTGAAAGCGTAGGGAAGTTGCATCTCTAAAGATATGCTCTAATTCTGAGTCTATCAAAGGGGAAGAACTGACAATGTTATATAGCCTAGAGTAGTAGGCATGGAACGCTGGAGCTGTGTCCCCAGTCAGATAGCTGTCCCTTCCCTTTGCATTCTTTATCGACTGGATAAGAGGCCGCACGTTGGGCTCTTAATGCCCGAGCTAACATTTTGCCATGTTTGCTTCCCCATTGGAAAAATTTGTGCCTGCACCTATCATGTACCAATTTCGTTTTGACAGCCAATAATTTATTGAGGGCAGTTCTTGATTCCATCAATTCCCGCAGTGTTACCCCGACCAGAGAGGAGTTATGGGTAGTTTCCATGTCTCTGATTTTAAGTAAAAGGTTGGCTTTTAGAAAAAAAAAATCTCATTGGACCGTCGACCCTAATTGGATGATCTTGCCGTCTAAGACACAATTGTAAACCTCCAAGATGGAGTGTGAGTGGTGTAGTCTTCTATAGCAGCACCTATTTGGTCTTTGCAGTAAGTGTCATACATGACAGAGGAGTCTCTTTCATCTTCCAGAGACGTGAGTCTGGCTGCTATGTGTGAGATGTCCGTATGGATGCTGGAAACCGCTGTGGAAACTGTCTTTTGAATTTTATGTTCCAAGTTCAAGGTCCTGTTTGGTAGATAAGCACTTAATATGTTGGAGAATCTTGTGTAGATCTGTAGAGTCTTTAGGAGGAGAGTGCAACGTCATGGGCACAGGTTCAGCGGCTCGATTTGGTACTGCGTTGCCCAGATGGGGCTTGAGGCAGCAATAGAGGAAGACGCTCTGAGATATTGGTGCAAATCAGGGTGCAGGGAGGTGTCTCTGCCACGAGTGGCCTCCTTTTTAGCTGCCGCCTTCCTATCTTTGCCCATGAAGTTAGAGGAAGGTCTGTTCAAGTAAGGTTACTTCAGATAAGTCGGCATCAGTCAATAGAAAGACATGAGAGGAGGAACGGCCTGTCACACACCCACTTTAGTTCAGCATATGGCAGTGGTTAGTGGCATTCAAATGACAAGATGTTAGTGGATGGTTAACCATTTCAATAACACAGTCTTTGCATAGCACATAATCATGTGACCCCACAATGTGGTGTTTCAGAGACTGGCTGTAGTAAGTACAACTGTGGTATTATCAGCAGCGGTTCTGGCTGCTGAATCCAAATGTAGTACAAGTGTGGTAAAGTGGTTCACCACAGGTAATATGTCTGAACTGCTGGTTGATCAGCTATGATGTATAAGAGGCAGAGTCTGCACTCGCCAGATGTTAGGGTCAACCCAATGGCTATCTCTCAGCTGAAGCTGTGCTTTCTGTCTTCCACCAACAGCTTGATGGCTAGTGTCTGTCCCACCGTGGTCTGGACTTTGTACGTCAGTGTGCAGTGGGTCTGAGCCTGGTGAAGGGAATGTATGCTTGGGTTCACCCAGACGTAGAGCTATAGGAGATGCATCTGATCTTTGTGGCGCCTTGGCCACGCCCCCTGGAAGCCAATAATATGTTGTTGGTGCCCAGAGTTGTGGGGCCGAAGGAATTAATGGTGGTGAGAACAAATGTGTTGTATTTGGTGGCCGGGGGGAGTACGTTACCTTCATCTATGCTAGGGAAAAATCGCGCCGACCAGAGGTGGGGATTGTGAAACCTGAAGTCAATTGGTGTGGTTTAATTGCATGTGAGGCCAGTATGATAATAAACATGTAGAATATCTAACATTACCTTTAACCTTGACCCGATTAAACCATTGATCCCATATTAAAATATGCACCTCATGCCCCAATATACAAATCAGAAAGTACTCGCCCCTTCTAATAACAAAGCAATCCATGGTATTTGTTATAAAGTTAACAGCATTCACATTTTAGCACAAGGACTGACAAAATAGTGAATGATTGAGTGTGTTTTCAATCCATTGTCAAGAAGATTTTTTTTATCTTATCCCATAAGACTTCAGGAAAGGTAGCAGTCATAGTCATGGTTCTACTGGAGCAAATGGCTAATTCTTATGAGTTCCTTCCTATCTGTGCCATTCTTCCCTTAAATTGGACACATTGGAAGCAGCTATTTGCTCTATGTGATCTCGTCAAGTATAGTGTTTGCATGAATAATCTATAGATGTATCACCCAGCAGTTAAATTACCATCATGGTAATCGAGAACAACATAAAAATATTATACTCCTCATTAATAGAGCTCCAACTCTTGCAATGTTTCTTGTGGTTGTTACCTGCAAATTATTTTTTTATTGGTGGGTGACTTTGCTTGACTTATGAATTCAGTGATTACTCAGGTTTTTTTTAACTGTTTATCAAAATTTTATTGTAGGGCAGCAATCAGGTTAGACACATGGCCACTTTTTCGGGAAGCAATTAAGAGTGTGGAGGTTGAAACACTATCATCACGTGCAACGTCTGACCTGACTTTTTAAAGCAAAAACAACAAAACATCTCACACTTATCACAGATATTAGTTTACTTGGATTGGATCTTGCTATAGCTGGTAACCCTACATAGCATTCACTTTAACATTTTGTCCAACACTCAGGAGAACTGCCCTACACCTACATTGCTAGTAAGTTATTTAAAAACCTAGCGACTAATTTTTCTTCTGTGGAATAGAGGGATAGCAGTATTTATGTTGCATACACACATCACTTTGTAGGGGTCTATGCTACATTGACAGTGAGATGTGTATATGCTCACGCAGAATGCAGCATACATATGTGACATAACAAACACTTGTACAAATATATACAGCATTTATATTGAACGCCAAATGGGCTTTGACTACTGGGGTATTTTAATGTGGTTACGGTCCAGCCAATATTATGAGGTTATCTGTATTAAATATCAGTGTTTTACTGTCTTCATATAAAGGTTTAGGGATCTATTTATCAATAGGAGGAAACCCCTAGATTTAGGTATTTTTCCTATTTTTTAAAGCACCATGGCCGGTGAAGACTATCGCCAGCTATCGTCGATGATAGCCTGGGCCAAGGGCCTCCAACAATGCTTCCCCATGCAAAGGGAAGTCTATTAATTGAGAGGATGGTGTTAGTCGGATGACAGAACAAGAACAAATGCTTTATTACTAAAATAAATATTTTTTTTTATATATATATTTTTTTATCTTATTTTTGTATTATTTTTTTTTTGTTAATTTTGTTTTAAACATTATTATTTTTTTTTTTTTTGGCTGGGGGGAGGGGGCTTCCAGTTCCAGAGCACATATGCGTGCCAGCAAGCCAGTTCATGCATGTGCAGATTGACAACAGACTGGCCTGACGAGCGGTAAGACTCTTTTTACCGCTGTGGGTCATTGTTGCAGATGAGCTAAGCATCACTCAGCTGCCCTGGTGGCATTTTATTGGTAAATTTTACTTTAGATTTTCTGTCACGGCGATAAGCAGCAATGAAAAATCTTCATGTGGGTGGGATCTTGGTAAATAGACCCCTATTACTGTTTGATACAGCTTTTATATGTGCTTTATTTTCACCACAAAGCATTAGAAAGATCAAAGAGTGCCCTTTTTATAGTGCTGTATTTAACAATATACCTTATTATGAAAATGACAGACCTAATCACTGTGATGCTTCCAAAAATAGGCCACTCAATATGCTTTCTATCCAGACCTGCTTATGCATTTTTTCTCTGCATCAGTGCTACCCAACTATTGTTATTAGTGCTCAACCACCTGAGTGTCTTCACATTGCGCTCCAAACTGAACGCACCTCGCAAAAAGTGATATGGCAGAAGCACAGAATCGCTCTCTATACCATTCTGGCTATGCTGTTCACATGGACAGCAGTGATATACACAAGAAAATGGCGTGTGCATTATATTCTTGTGGTATCCTCTGATTATATCACTGCTATCTATGTGGACAGCAAAAGCAGCTCAGCATAGAGATCAATAGATCTCTATGACGCTCTGTTCCACAGTAACGTTAATTTTAAATTCAAAGTTGCAGGTGCTTACCAGCTTCAAACATGTATCAAACATCCAAAATACTAGTGCATAAGGGATGATGTAGAACAATATTGATTTTATTGAGTCACATGTCAAATATCCCAGTAGTCCAGATTCTTGAACTTAGAAAGTGTGTGTGGTTTCAGTTCAGTTCATGGGCATGGCTGGGATGAGCAGGGGTTGGGTGGAACAGTGGATGGCTTGGGCCAAGCTTATTTTATCATGGTCTTCGTTTATCATACAAACATTACTACCTCATCATATACCTTAATCAGGGAATACAAAAATCGAATAAATAAATAAAGCTTATGGAGGCTCTAACTTTAGATAACTATCATCATGTAATTGTACATGTAGTGTCAATTTATGTATGTGTGTATGTATATATGTATTTATATGTATGTATCAATATCCATGTAATATGTTAAACAATAATTCTACCATATCCTACGTAAAATTGGATAATAAAGATTACTTACACAGGGTCTGTCTGGTGGATCGCCCAAAGTGTATTGCATGTACCTGCTGCTGTTCACCTAGCTACCTCTAAAAAGAGAGAGCTAACTAGTGGTGGGTGTATGCAAGACATCAGGGGACATGTAAGGTAACATTGCTAGAGTTCTGTAACCAATCTTGTAGCTTGGACATTTTTTTCAGGTTTCAAAGTGCTCCCCTTTGAGTTAGGTGCATGATTTGAACACCCAATAAACCGATTCTCCCAAAAGGGGATCAATAGAGCAGAGTGAAAAACTTGATTTATCTTTATGGAATCAGGACATTTTAAACAGAAAGTTAGTGAGTTTATTTGCTTTTAGACCTCAAAGTCCTCGTAACCTTTTGACACAATTTTGAAGATGGAATATTTAATTTCGTGTTCACTATGGACAGCCAAACCTTATTGCCACATGGCAGTAAAAGAAATTTCTGCAGTGTCTATTAGCTGCCTTTTTATAGCGTGACGGAGATACCTGGAATGTTGCATGAAACAGCTCATAGTTCTCTTTTGAGGCTGTAATGCTGTCAATGATTCATCAGTCATTTATAAAAAAAAAGGGGTTTGGGATGTAGAACTATATTGAACATTATTGTAAGTAAACTCTGCTCTAGGTAAGACATCCATCTAATCAACCTATAGATAATAAAACATTTGTGGTATTGTTACAAAGTTTGGTTAGTGAATTTGGTATGCTCATTAGATTGCTAGCGAAGAGCTGAAGATAAATTTAAGCTAATTCCCAGTGTTGAGCAAAAACCTCTCCAAAACGTTGAAGTAACTTGAACCCCTTTATGAGAAATCGGTTCATCAAATGCAACTTTCACATCAAAGGCCAAATTAGACCGAACATCCTTCATCTTCTAATTTGTAGTCCTGTTTCATAAAGGTCTTTGCAGAGTGCAATATTTCAAGTAAGTCATGAATCAATGAGAGAGGTTATCAGTTTTTAAGTTTTTAAGTTACTTAATTAAGTTAATTAAGTTAATTAATTTTTAAGTTACTTAATTAAGTGCAATACAAAGATATAATATCCCATCTTTTTTTCTCCACAAAAATAAGGCTGCTCCAGCTAAAGAAGTTGAAGGTTGGACAAACCCCTTAAGCTGTATTTTTGTTCAAATATTTCTTGAGAGCATTTAACTCTGGTTCATCAAGAGAATAAATATGATTGAAAGGTGTCCCAGATCCTGGGAGAAGTTCAACAGAAAAATCATAAGGTCGATAAGGGGTTGACCAACTTTATTCTTTTCATAGACAATTCGAAAGTCATTATAAGGAGGCTGTCTATAAATTTCCACACCTGTTAAACCCTGTATACCCACACAACAACATTTAAGGTGGAAGTATTCAGAAGAAAAATGAAAAAAACCCTTGTCTTCCAATCAATGGAGGGGTTGTAAATCATAAGCCAAGAAGTGCCAAAAATAACGGAACTATGGGGAAGAGATTAGATGAAGAACAGATGGTTTTGCACGTCTGGGCTCTATTGACAATTCTGTCGTTTTTGTTTCATGAGTAACAGGTCCACAGTTAAGAAGTGAACTATGCAATTTTCATTATCATAGGTGTTATCTCTTGCAAACTTTACATCAATGCTATTAAAATATTATTTTAGTAGAAACTGGGGGCCAAAATGTGACTTGTTACACTGTGTATGCAAAAAATCATCAGTTACACATAAGTTGCTCTTGGGCTCTCTTGTACCATGAAGAGTCGGTTAGGGGATGTAACGAGTGCTAGGAGAGACAGTCACACAAATTGCAATCCCCTACCCGACACCCCGGGTACTCACCTGATCCCAAGGGACCACTATGAGATGCCATGTGCTCTCTTGTGCAGCAGTCCGGAAACTACTCCTGCGTCTGTTCACCCTAGTGTGTCCATCATTGCTGGGCCTGGCCTTCAGGTTCCTGCAGGGGAAGGACACTAAAAAAAGAGACGGGTGGCATACAAACAACACTAATTTGACAAGTTACCTGCCAGTGACCACCTAACCAATGGTCACTGCTTATACTCCATTTGTGGGTCTGATTCATGAAGGCACGCAAACAGACGTAAATGCACGGGAGTTGAGCATATACCCGTGCATATTCAACAAGAAGCGGATGTAAAGATACATCTTTTTTTGAACACGTGCTTAGGTGCACTTTACTGTAACTGACAATATACTGCAGGAAACATCTAATATACAGTATATGTGGAATATAAAGTCCCAAAAGAGCGCACAGTAAAAAAAAAAAATCCATTAATGTCACCTGTTAATAATAGTCATTAATGAGAAAACTTTTTTTTTTTTTTTTTTAGAAAATGCATTTATTAGGATGTTATAAATTGTCCGGTTCTTGTCATGCGCAGAGTGATTTTACACAATATATGGCAGGTATCTGCATTTACATTCCTTAATGAATCGGGCCCAGTATGTGTCTAAATTTTTTTCTCTATTACCACTATTTTGAAGTTACATGTTTCACAGTGTCAACTGGCAGGCATGCTGATGCTTGTAGTTCCTCATGCACAAACAGCCAGTGGCTGCCAGAACTTGCAAGGACATGTATTGCTACAAAAGCTGGGACCACTGGGTTGACATATATGTCACTCCAATGGTCCCTATGTTTAAAATTACTATTAGCCCATGACACTCTGCCCCTGGTTGGCTCTAGGAGGTGAGCCTGCTTGTTCATTTTTTTGTGGGCTTATTCAAGAGGCTTCAGCCACATGCTGAATTGCCGACAGCTGGCTAACACCTTGTGGCTCTTTATAAATAAAAAATATTATTATTATTATTATTATTATTAACAGTGGTTAAAATGTATCTGGCCTAGCCTTGAAGTCTGGTGCTTGTTACCACTTTAGGAAAGAACCTCACACATGTTCCTCTGCGTAAGTGGGAGCTGTAGAGCCTGGAATTTTCCCTTTACTGCCCAGTTAATTATGCATGGAATGAAGGTAACTACTTTGGGGGTATAATAAAGATTTTTTTTTTTTTTTTATTTGTGATCCATGATTTTTACATTATTATTATTATTATTATTATTATTATTTTATTTACTGTTTGTAGGGTAGACAACCTGTGATTCTTCAGCTGCCATGGTACCAAAATTGCCAGTATGCATTTGCTTGAACTTGTAGTTCCACAACAGCTTGAGAGGCACAGGTTACCTATGTATGGGAGATGGGTAGAACACTGCAAGTGGACTTAAATGCCACCGCAAGGTTCATAGTCCATTCCCCCCCTCGCCCAGCATAGGAGGGGCAGTTCCTCCACCCCACCCAACAACTGTCACTGAGGGAGTGTGGGTCAGGTTGCCAGCACTAGGCTAAGGGATATATTTGTCCTATACTAGGTTTTGGACCAGTTTTATTAAGAGTCCTCAAACTGCTGTCTTGGTGGTCCTAGCACTCCCATAGGAAATACTGTAATGACCAGCAGCAGACCCTGCACTCTGTAGCTTTGTAAATGGGGTATGGTCTTCTGGATAGAGTGACGTTGTTGGCTCATCCCTGGCTTTGAATTTTACACCAACAGGAAACAGTAGCCAGGGGCAGATTAGTCATAGGCCTTACTGGGAACTTTCCCGGTAGGCCTGTTTTTTTGAACAAGGCCTTCAAGTTGCCGCGGATCTCCTGTCTTTACCCCCTGTGAGCGACCTATCCCACAAGATCTAGATATCACATGGGACGCGCACCATGTGACAGGTGCCATCCCTTGTGAGCAGAGAAGCGCAGCTGGAAGTGGCGGAAAGGTAAGTATGAGTGCGGCAGTGGGGGGGCTGATGGCAGTGTGAAGGCATCAGGCTGATGACAATGTGTGTGTGTGAAGGCAGCAGGGGGGGCTGTTGGCAATGTGTCATACTTGCCAACATTTTATAATTTACGTCCGGGAGATGCAAGGGGGAGGTGGGCGTGTATGGGGCGGGGCTTCAAATTTCGCGTCATTTTAGCCCCGCCCCGTGACGTGATGACGCAAATCATGTAATTTTACAGCGGGGGCGGGGCCAAACACCGAGATTCCCGGTGAATCGCGGCGTTTGAACCGAATTCTGCCCACTTCACTAGGAAGTGGGCAGATCAGGGAGATTGCCATACTCTCCCGGGAGTCCGGGAGACCCTCGCGAAATGCGGGAGTCTCCTGGACATTCCGGGAGAGTTGGCAAGTATGCAATGTGTGTGTGAAGGCGGGGGGGGGGCTGTTGGCAATGTGTGTGTGTGAAGGCAGCAGGGGGGGCTGTTGGCAATGTGTGTGTGTGTGTTTGAAGGCAGTGGGGGGGGGCTGTTGGCAATGTGTGTGTGAGGGCTGATGGCAGTATGTGTGTGAGCGGAGGGGAAGCCGATTCCAGTGTGTGTGCATGCACGCAGCGGCGTGAGGGGGTACTGGGCCCTCTTTGCTGGTCATAATATATCTTTATGAACTGCAATCAGATAACAAGCTCCTATAACATTTTCTGGAAACTATATACAGTTATTATAATTTCACATGTTCTAGGTATAATGTATTTTATTGTAAATTTTGACAACCATTTAAAACTATTTCCATGTTAAATCGGTAAACATGCATAGCAATAATTATTAGTTTTTGTAGTATGCTTGTTTTATATAAAACAAAATGAGATTTTATTGTCAGTAAACATAGATTAAATAGCATTTCCTGCTTCAGTAAGAAAGTATTTCCTGAACAGTATGTCTATTGCTATTATATTAGGGTAGCATTATCATCAATTCTATACTCAATTATGCTAAGCTAATTATCTATTATTAAGGTATTTCTTATCAATGAGCCTATGCATATAGGATGTGTATTTTTCTATTTATGAACATCCTTATATGATGCCCCTCACCATGTCACAGCATCCTGCAGTCTAATTGGTGGATAGTTTTACCTAATTAGAGTGTGGAGACCTCCTACTACTCTGATTGATGAATGTCCAGCACCACAATTGAAGTGGCTAGGGAGGATCCTCTGACTGCCTCTCAGACGCTAGGCACATATATATTGTGTGTCTCTGCAGGCTGCTAGGGGGAGCGGTTGCTATAGGAATGTATATTATCTAATCAGCCTGAAGACTTTCTGGTATTTTTGTAACCAAATTTGTGTATCCAAAATACTGTGATCAACTAAGTGTTTGAGCAGGTGTGCGGTCACCCATTGACCTTCATACATTACACAAGAACGGCTAGCTTTCCCCTGACTGTTTTTTGTTCAGAATCCCTTTTCTGACATGTTGTGACAATGCATTATTCATATAAGCAAAATATTTGTAAACACTTGATCCTTCATAGATTTTGGTTAAGTCAGTACATTCTCTCGAGCAGTACACAGCAGTTGTTGGTATCATTGCATTTAATCAGCATAAGACCTTTCTTTTCATCTTCATCTTGTTTATCTATTGTCTACTACAGTCTTTGGTTTCTGACTGACAATAGCATATGTAGATATCTGTCCAAGTACTTGCACACACAAGTGATTTATGTTTGACAGCGCTCCAAAGTGT
This sequence comes from Mixophyes fleayi, assembly GCF_038048845.1. NCBI lineage: Eukaryota > Metazoa > Chordata > Amphibia > Anura > Limnodynastidae > Mixophyes > Mixophyes fleayi. The sequence goes on from NC_134404.1 coordinate 220,899,815, forward strand.
TGGAGTTGCATTTAAGCTATCTACTGTTTTTCTTAAATACACATGTTCAAGCAGACACACTGAGACTTAGAAACTAGAGATGAGCGCACTCGGATTTCCTGAATCCGAGCCCACCCGAACGTTGCCGATCTGAGTCGGATCCGAGACAGATCCGGGTATTGGCTCCAAATGAAAACTTGAAACCGAGGCTCGGAGTCATAATCCCGCTGTCGGATCTCGCGATACTCGGAACCTATAAATTCCCCGCTAGTCGCCGCCATCTTCACTCGGGCATTGATCAGGGTAGAGGGAGGGTGTGTTAAGTGGTCCTCTGTCCTGGTAGATCTCGTGCTGTGCTGTTTAGTTCTGTGCTGTGCTGTTTAGTTCTGTGCTGTGCTGTGCTGTGTTCTGCAGTCTCAGTCCAGTGGTGCTGTGTGCTGTGCTCTGTCAATTTTGAGTTCAGTGGTGCATCTGGGTCCTGTGCTGTGTCCTGTTCAGTCCAGTGGTCCTGTGTCCTGTGCTCTGTGCTTCTAAGGGCATAGTTCTTATTTCCCCAATATTCCCAAGTGTTTAAAAAATGAAAAAAAAGTTATAAAAAAAAATACAAAAAACGAATTAATTTTTTTTTTAAGTACAACAAAATTTGCAAAACCAATCCTGCAGTATAAGCCCATTGGTACTGCAATATTACCAAGTTCACTGATTCAGCAGTATAAGTCCAGTGGTACTGCTATTACAAAGTTCACTGATTCAGCAGTATAAGTCCAGTGGTACTGATATATTACAAAGTTCACTGATTCAGCAGTATAAGTCCAGTGGTACTGATATATTACAAAGTTCACTGATTCAGCAGTATAAGTCCAGTGGTACTGATATATTACAAAGTTCACTGATTCAGCAGTATAAGTCCAGTGGTACTGCTATTACAAAGTTCACTGATTCAGCAGTATAAGTCCAGTAGTACTCTCCTGTGCCGCATATAATTTTTAAAGGCTTTGCCGAGTGTGTGTGGCTCTCTTGTGCTACATATAATGGAAAACCAAAATTTGGAGTATAAAGTAGGGAAAGATCAAGACCCACTTCCTCCTAATGCTGAAGCTGCTGCCACTAGTCATGACATAGACGATGAAATGCCATCAACGTCGTCTGGCAAGCCCGATGCCCAATCTCCTAGTACAGGGCATGTAAAATCCAAAAAGCCCAAGTTCTCCAAAAATAGCAAAAAGAGAAACTTAAAATCATCTGAGGAGAAACGTAAAGTTGGCAATATGCCATTTACGACACGTAGTGGCAAGGAACGGCTTAGGCCCTGGCCCCTGTTCATGACTAGTGGTCCAGCTTCACCCAAGGATCTAAGCCCTCCTCCCCCCCTTACAAAAAATTTAAGAGAGTTATGCTGTCAGCAACAACAACAAAACAGCAAAGAACTCTGCCTTCTAAACAGATGACATCACAAATCCCCAAGGCGAGCCCAAGGGTGTTGTTGGTTGTGAACCCTGACCTTCCCATCACTGTACAAGAAGAGGTGACTCCATCCAGCATTTGCAGCACGCCCTCTGCATATGCTGGAAGGATCACCCACAGTCCAGTTACAGATTTGGCTAATGAAGGTGTGAATGTTGTACACCGGGAGGAGGATATTGATGTAGCTGGCGCTGAGGAGGATGTTGATGATTATGATGCAGACAGATACCAAATTGCCTTTCTCAATTTCTATTTATATTGTAGATTATATAACGGCTGAATAGTTTTCTATTTTACTCCTAGTGGAGAGGGGATCTGATGCAGACAGATACCAAACTGCCTTTGTCCATTTTTTTGTATATTTGAATTTGTAGTTCTACAGTCTATGCAGGCTGCTTTTTTTATATTCAACTACAAGTGTAGGGCGGGGGGGGGGGGCATAGATAGCCACCAAAGTAACGTGGTCCATTTAATTTCACTTTCTAGCTCCACAGTCTGTGCAGCCTGCTTTTTTTTTTATCTTCAAAGTATTTACAAGCCTTGCAATCTAAATTAACTAGAGGTAGTGACGTGGTAGAACTCCAAAAGGCAGTTTGGAAACCCCTGTACAAACTGGCTCTATTTTACCTGAGTTGTCCCCCCTCCAGTGTGTACTCTGAAAGAGTTTTTAGTGCAGCGGGGAACCTGGTCAGTGAGTGGCGAAGGAGGTTGCTTCCTCACAACGTTGAAAAAATGATGTTTATAAAAATGAATAATCAATTCCTCAATGAAGTACAGCACTGCCCCCCAGATAGTACAGAGGGACCTGTGGTTGTGGAGTCCAGCGGGGACGAATTGATAATGTGTGAGGAGGAGGAAGTACACACTGTAGGGGGAGAGGAATCAGAGGTTGAGGATGAGGACGACATCTTTCCTCAGTAGAGCCTGTTTAGTTTGTACAGGGAGAGATGAATTGTTATTTTGGTGTGGGGGCCCAAACAAATCAATCATTTCAGCCACAGTTGTTTGGTAGGCCCTGTCGCTGAAATGATTGGTTTGTTAAAGTGTGCATGTCCTATTTCAACAACATAAAGGTGGGTGGGAGGGTGGGTGGGAGGGCCCAAGGACAATTCCATCTTGCAACTATTTTTTTGGCATTATGTGACCATTCAACAGTCGTTTGCCATGTTCAAAAAGTAAAAGAAAATGTCAACAAATTAAAAAAATTTAATCAAAAGTTAAATGCCCTGTCATTATTTAAAATAAGAGGGTTTGACGTGCTAGAATTAGTGTAATGTTAATATGTTATAAACACTACACTTGGAACTTGGAGGAGGTATTGTGGCCCCGGTATCAAATTTAGTACCGGGGCCACCCCACTACGAAGTCCAGATACTTGTTTGGTGGAATTCTGACCAGTTGAGGGTGTAACTATTTATTATATTGTGGCCCCGGTATCAAATTTAGTACCGGGGCCACCCCACTACGCAGTCCAGATACTTGTTTGGTGGAATTCTGACCAGTTGAGGGTGTAACTATTTATTATATTGTGGCCCCGGTATCAAATTTAGTACCGGGGCCACCCCACTACGCAGTCCAGAATTTTTTTTGGGGAAATTCAGAGCCGTGGAGGGTTTTTTATTAATTATATTGTGGTGACCACTCCTCTACGCAGTCCAGATACATTTATTGGTGCGATTCATACAAGTTCAGGGTTTTTAATTTATATTGTGGTGAGTAACCACTCCTCTACGCAGTCCAGGTACATTTTTTGGTGCGATTCATACCAGTTGATGGTTTTCTTATTATATATATTGTGGTGACCACTCCTCTACGCAGTCCAGGTACATTATTCGGTGCGATTCAGACCAGTTGATGGTTTTCTTCTTATATTGTGGTGACCACTCCTCTACGCAGTCCAGATACATTTATTGGTGCGATTCATACAAGTTCAGGGTTTTTAATTTATATTGTGGTGAGTGACCACTCCTCTACGCAGTCCAGGTACATTTTTTGGTGCGATTCATACCAGTTGATGGTTTTCTTATTATATATATTGTGGTGACCACTCCTCTACGCAGTTCAGGTACATTATTCGGTGCGATTAAGACCAGTTGATGGTTTTCTTATTATATTGTGGGGACCACTCCACTACGCAGTCCAGAAAGATACCTCGTTGCAACGTTTTGGACTAATAACTATATTGTGAGGTGTTCAGAATACACTGTAAATTAGTGGAAATGCTTGTTATTGAATGTTATTGAGGTTAATAATAGCGTAGGAGTGAAAATAAGCCCAAAAACTTGATTTTTGAAGTTTTTATGCTTTTTTCAAAATAAATCCGAATCCAAAACCTTAAATCCGAACCAAAACACGAGACACCAAAAGTCGCCGGTGCACATCCCTATTAGAAACCTATTCTTATTTATAACTTTCTATACAATGTAACTTTTGAAAAAATGTTCTAACATATTTTGGCAGAGCATGCAACTTATTTTGAATAAATTATCTGCATCGTTATATTAGAATGCTTACAAAATTGCCTATCAAAGTTAGAAGAAGATGCATCAGTAGACGTACTTGACAAGGGAAAACTTACTTTTTCTCCTACAACTAGCCATCATTATGAAAAATCATGAAAAAACAGGGATTATAGGGATTTCCTATTTGAGATAATTGTGATGAAATGTGGGGTCACTCTCTTCAACTTTGCTGTGCCTTGTTTCTCACAAGGAATGTATGTTAGTCAGGAGTACTTTTTACTCTTTCCACAGAGACCAGGTTACAGGATTAACGTGGCCTCTGCAAATCAGAAGGTTATAATCTAAGGTTATTCCTTCTAAGGAATATCCCCATATGATGTATTAACCTACAGCCTCTTTGTATATGCAATGTGTACTTTAATGTATAAGTTATGTACAATGTGGTTTTACTGGGTTTTGTGCTGGTACCAATACCACATTAGTACCAATTCCATATTATATTGGAAGTTCTTCTCAGGCATGACCAATATAATCTGTAGTCCAGCAATGCAGGGAACAATGATCTCTAGTAATTAATCTCCTTTGCTTGAGATCCAGGACAATGTCCTTACTAATCATATCACCTGTGGTCATTCTCCTTTGTTTGATATCCAGCTCCATGAGATAAGACCCTTCAATGAAGTAGTCAGAGGAGAGGAAAATCTGCTCCGAAGGATGGGGACAGAAAACTGGATAAAAGTCTACATTTTGAGATCAGAGGGGGACTCCGTGATCTGAAAGCTGGATGTCAGGACTCGCTAGCGGTTACGGCTTCTGCTGGACTGACTGAAGAATCAGAAGCTACAAACATGGACTGTGAGAACCGGCAATCTTCTTCATTTGACCTGATCTCTGGGGGTCGTACGGATCTATCCACCGAAAGCGGAGTGACGGTGAAGCAGGACTGCTGCCTTGCCAACAGCTTCATGAGAAAAGCATCCATGGCGTAAGGATCAAGCTGAGAACGGATATGCCAGTGCTGGCTAAAAACAGACTGGTACAGTATTATATTTGTATCCCCTGTGTGTTGTGTCGCTTAAACTACAACATGACCTTGTTAACCCCTTTATAGAGGTGCTACAAATGTTAATGGTGTGTCTTATTTTAATAAACTTAGTATTATGTATCCATATATTTGCCCGGGTGTGAAAATGTGTTCCAACGTCCACTGTACTCAAAGACAGTTGGTAGGCGGAATGTAGCCCAGTAAGCGCTAATCTGGTGCGAGAGTCAGACCTGGTTACCCAGGGTACACTCTCCAACAGTTGGCCAGGGTAAATAGCCAGCAGCCGCCAAATGGACCTGGTATCGTCACAATAATACTGTGCTATTATATACATAAGTCTATTAAATAAATAGTATTTGAATAGTATTACGCACTTTACCAATAATAGTACATTAGAGGCATCCCCTGCACCCCACTGCTCATTATATTTAGCAGGGTCAAGGTATTCACATGTATTTGGGATCTCGGCTGAACACCTTCAGCTTGGGTCTCTCGGGGTCTGGATGAGAGATCTGACACAGTGGCTATTAATGGAAGCCCGCTGCTGATGGCAAGAGTAAAGCAAATTTAAAAACATAGCAGTATTTTTAAACAAGCAGCTATAGAAGGAAAACCCCTACAGGATGATTATTGAATGCAGTACTTCAAATGCTGTAACAGTAGAATTGTAGTTCAGTATTACCCATTTGACAATTACAAGAAATTAAATATCTTTAAAGAAGGATTGTGACCAGACCTACATCCCGAGCAGGTATATTGAGCGGTCAACACTGAGACAGCTGAACAATCACAGCAGCATCTCGGCACACTACCTTCTATGCTGGAACATCACCTTCTAATCCGTTCAAGTTGTTTTGGATCTACTTTTTGTCACCTAACTATTGTGATTTAACATCATTCATATTTGCCGGCTGACTCATTCTAGCAGCATTAACCTACTACAACGCTCTTGAAGTTTATCAGCGTCTCGGTGTCAGCAGTCGCGGCGGCCGCGGACACTGCCGCGACTTACCTTCCTCTTGCAGGTGTCCCGGCCGTCGCTATGGCGACCGGGACGTCACTTTCGGAAACCACCCGACCGCTACAAGCAGAAGTAGCGCTGCGTCCCGGCAGCTGGGGACAGCCGGGCGCATGCGCAGGAGCGCTCACAAGCCTGTGGGCTAATTAGTTGTGGCTATCAGAACCTGCTCATGTGATATCAGAGCTAAGCTCTGATTGGCTGTTACTGATATTTAAAGCAGTGAGGTCTGCAGCCTCACTGCCGGTTATAGTGTCCTGTGCTCAGTTCTGCTGCCTGCTTGTTCTCTCTCTGCTTGGGGATTATTACCTTTGATTGACTTCCCGTGTATGACCTTTGCTTGTTTCTGGACCACTGAACCTACGCTTCTGACCCTGACCATTTGCCTGAAAACCAGATTCTGCTCCTCCGCTAGTACTCCTGACCTTTCGCTTGTGACCTCTGACCTTGGTTTTCCTGCCCTCTACTGTCTGCCAATCACTCCACTCCTGGGTTCTCTTTAAGTCAGTATACGTTACTCGACCCTCTGTCGGCCCCCGGCCAAGTCTGTCCCCACCACTAGGGGCTCCAGCGAACACCAGGCCTTCAGAGTAGACCCCAAGTTTCATTGTGCTGGCTTGGGAGTTCCTAACATTATAACCGGCCAAGGAAGATTGGTATTATACGGCCATGGACAATGACGAACCAAATCTGTCTCCAGTCCAGATCCTGGCGAATCAGATACAGACGGTTTCCCAAGTCGTGCAGAATCTATCCCAACGGTTGGCAGCCCAAGAAGAGGCTTCCAGAAACCTGCAGCTTCAGCAAGCCCCCACTGGTGACACACCAGAACCCAAAATGAACTTACCGGACCGGTTCTCTGGATGCAGGTCAGCTTTCCGCAACTTTAAAGTGAGTTGCAGGTTGTACTTCCACCTGAGACCCCGTTCCTCCTGTTCTGAACAGCAAAGGGTAGGGATCATTATTTCCCTACTGCAGGGCGACCCTCAGTCGTGGGCCTTCTCCTTGCCTTCTATGAGTCCAGCCTTGCAGACCGTGGATGCCTTTTTCCAAGCTTTGGGGTTACTGTACGATGACCCTGACAGAGTGGCCTCAGCTGAGTCTCCTCTCCGAGCGTTAAGACAAGGACGTCGCTCTGCTGAAGAATATTGTGCGGAATTCCGGCACTGGTCCACCGATAGTGCCTGGAATGATCCAGCACTGCAAAGTCAATTTCGCCTAGGTCTTACCGAGCAAATTAAGGACCAGATTCATTGGAGGAGTTGATGCAACTCGTCATCAAAATTGATCGTCGGATCAGAGAAAGGAAGACTGAACGGGAATCATCTGTACCTATTGACCTATCCTTCAGCTCAGGTACCTCTCTGCCCGATTCCTCTGAACCCATGCATTTGGGCGCTTACCATTTGCCTCCAGAAGAACGCTCCAGAAGACGCTCACTAGGCCTTTGTATGTATTGTGGTCAACCCGGCCACTTAGTACGTTCCTGTCCCAATAAGCCGGGAAACTCCAAAGCCTTAGTGCAGGTTAAGAGGTGCGCTTAGGTCTTCAAATTATCTCTTCAGAGAATTCCTTGTTAGTACCTGGACGGTTAGTCTTCCGTGGGAAATCTTTCTTGATAGTGGTGCCGCCGGTAACTTACTGGACACACATTTGGCTCTGATGCTCGGCATTCCGGATATCAAGCTAAGAACAAGCATTCCCACCTGTGGGTTGGATGGTACACTTTGCCTGGGGAAAGAATTCTCGCTAGGACTCCAATGGTGCGGTTGTCTGTAGGAGCCCTCCATACGGAGGAACTCTCCTTCTACCTAATTACCTGTCCCTCTGCTCTGTTGATTCTGGGGTATCCTTGGCTTCGCAGTCATAACCCCCTTATCGACTGGAAAAAGGGGAAATTGTCCGTTGGAGTCCCGGGTGCTCTAGTTCGTGCTTGACCTTGCCTCTTAGAATCCTACAGCCTAGTCCATGTCACTCACCAGACTGTGAGTGCTTCTTCCCGTGTATTTAGGAACCATGGCCGTCCACCATCCTGAGGGTCTGCGCATGCGCAGCCCTTTCAAACCTTCAGTACCTGTCCCTTTAGTTAATTGGCTGATCAGGCAACACTCCCTATTTAAAGCACCTGAGTTCCATACCTCGTTGCCTGATCTTGGAGTCTCATTCCCCATGAGCCTCTGAAGGTGTTCCTGTGTTTCCTCGTGTATTCAGCGCTGCTGATTCCTGTGGTTTCCAGACCGCTTCTACTCTCCTGTGGTTTCCAGACCACTTCAACACTCCTGTGTTTCATCGTGACTAGCTGATTCCTATCCGCTGCCTCCGTGCACTACAGTCTTCAGCTCACTTCAACTCTCCTATGTTTCATCGTGACTGTTTAGCTGATTCCTATCCGCTGCCTCCGTGCACTACAGTCTTCAGCTCACTTCAACTCTCCTGTGTTTCATCGTGACTGTTTAGCTGATTCCTATCTGCTGCCTCCGTGCACTACAGTCTTCAGCTCACCTCAACTCTCCTGTGTTTCCTCGAGACTGCACCAGCTGATTCCTATCCGCTGCTCTCCGTGCTCAACAGTTCCAGTTCAGCTCTACTCTCCCGTGTTTCATCGTGTCTGCACCTGCTGATTTCTACCCGCTACCTCCGTGTACCTGCAGAGTCCTGCTGGCTGCTACTCCTCAGTTCTACTCGTGTCTGCAGCAGCTGATCCGCTCTCCGTGCTTCTCAGTGTTCCTGCCGGTGTCTACTCACCAGTCTGCATCGGATCTACGCCTCGCTGCTTTCATCTCGTCTAGACCATCGCTACTCTTCAGGGTTCCCCAGGAGTTCAGTTCTACATACTACTGCTTCCTGAGTATTTGTTGCTATCCCTGTTGGTCTACCTACCTGTGCGCTGCACCTACTTGATTACCGCTTCACCCTCCAGGGACTTCGCATCCTGCCGGCCTCCAGCCGTTCAGGTATCTCTGCACTCCTGTCTGACAGCCTGCTCCTGAACCACGGTATGCATACTTCTCATTGACTGTGCTGGTGTATTGCATATCTTGCTGGACTGAGTTGTTCTCCTCTGGAGCTTACTATCCGCTGAGACTATTGCCATCATTGACTGTGTTATCTTTTGCCCGGATAGTTTCTGTGACTTTGTATTATTGCAGTGCTGTTCAGTCATTACTATATTGTGCATGTCATCGTGGATCAAGTTCAGGGTGCCCGTGTATCCTCTGTATTGCAGTCTCTCCCCGTGCTCCTCCTCACATATATATTCAGTGGTACAACTTGCTAGAGGCAGACCACTGATCCCTGTTTCCTGTGTCACCTGTTCCAGTGTCCTCTCACATAGCAGTGGTACAACTTGCTAACGCAGACCACTGACTCCCCGGATACCTCCACCTGGATTCCATTCCTTCACCTAGACAGCGGTACAACTTGCTAAACGCAGACCGCTGACTCTCATCACCTCCTCGTTGCTGTTGGACATTCCTCCTCACTATAGCAGTGGTACAACTTGCTACCGCAGACCACTGACTACCCTCACGTTTCCTTTGTCCATTCAGTTCCTCGTGTACTTCTACATAAATATATTGCCAGTGCTGCTAGTCATAGACTTTCACGAGCATCTCTATCATCTGCTGTCTCCTGTTCCGTGATCACCCCGCTACCAGAGTACCATTACCATCTATACTGCTCTGGTAAGCTTATCACCTGGTGATCCCTGGGTAAAGACTCCTAGTGCCCGTGACAGTCCAGAATTGTTACCGATACCCTACCAGGATTTCAGTGATGTATTTTGCAAAAAGAAAGCTGATTCTCTTCCACCACACCGAGAATATGACTGCGCAATTGATTTAGTACCAGGTTCCAAGCTGCCCAAAGGGCGGTTATATTCTTTATCCATCCCTGAAACTCAGGCCGTGGAGCTATACATTGAAGAAAACCTGAAGAAAGGATTCATTCGCCCCTCTAAATCTCCCATAGGCGCAGGTTGCTTTTTCGTTTCAAAAAAAGATGGCAGTCTTAGACCTTGCATTGATTTCCGTGGACTGAATAACATCACGATTAAGAATATGTATCCTTTACCGTTGATTTCTGTTCTGTTTGATCAATTGAAAACAGCCACTATATTTTCGAAGATTGATCTTCGAGGGGCTTACAATCTTATCCGAATCAAGAAGGGGGATGAGTGGAAGACCGCCTTCAATACTCAGTCGGGACATTACGAATATCTCGTAATGCCATTCGGGCTATGCAACGCTCCGGCAGTCTTTCAGGACCTGATCAACGATGTTTTACGAGAGTTCCTGGGAAAAACAGTTGTTGTTTATTTGGATGACATTTTAATCTATTCCGAATCCTTACCTCAGCATCGTCAGCATGTCCGTCAGGTGTTATTGAAATTGCGGGAACATCACCTATACGCAAAACGGGAGAAATGCGAATTTGAGGTGTCCACAGTGGCGTTCCTGGGGTACATAATCTCCTCATCAGGATTCGCAATGGATGCTGCCAAAGTTCAGGCAATCCAAGATTGGGTCCTCCCTACTAACCTAAAGGCGATCCAAAGATTCCTTGGGTTCACCAATTATTACCGAAGGTTTATTGGCTCATTTTCCTCATTAGTGGCTCCTATCACTGTCCTCACCCGAAAAGGAGCTAACCCAGCGAAGTGGTCTTCGGAAGCATTGGCAAGTTTCTCAGCTCTCAAAGCTGCCTTCATTTCTGCTCCAGTACTGAGACATCCTGACCCAGAACTTCCGTTCATTGTGGAGGTGGATGCTTCGGATGTCGGTGCTGGTGCCATCCTCTCACAGAAAGACCCACGGAGTAAAAAGTTACATCCTTGTGCTTTTTTCTCTAGAAAATTTCTGCCTGCTGAATGTAATTATGATGTCGGAAATCGTGAATTATTGGCCATTAAGTTGGTATTGGAGGAATGGCGACATTGGTTAGAGGGAGCTGCACATACCATTACCATCTTTACGGACCATAAAAACCTCCAATACATCCAGACTGCTAAAACTCTGAATCCCAGGCAGGCCCGATGGGCTCTATTCTTCACCAGATTTAGGTTCATCATTACATTCCGTCCAGGTTCCAAAAATACTAAGGCCGATTCCTTGTCCCGAAGTTTTTTGGCCCATCATCGTCAGTCTTCTGACCCGTTGCCTATTGTTCCTGCAAATTCTATTCATCTCGGACTCACCCAGGATCTAGGAGCCACTATCCGACACTTCCAGAGAATCGCTCCAGTTCAGACACCGGTCAACAAATTATTTGTCCCGGTGCACCTAAGGAAATCTGTCCTCATGGAGGGTCATAACAACCGCTCTGCTGGTCATCCAGGAATTCGTAGGACTATCGAAGTTCTTTCTCGCTGGCTTTGGTGGCCCACCTTATCAGATGATGTGGAGACTTACGTTCGTGCCTGTCCTGAATGTGTCAGAAATAAATCTGCTAGAAACCCTCCTTCTGGTCTATTGTTACCCTTGCCTGCTCCAAGGCCTTGAACCCATCTTTTGATGGATTTTATTGTTGACCTGCCAGTATCCGCAGGACATAACACTATTTGGGTAGTCGTGGACCGATTCAGTAAGATGGCACATTTTATATCCTTGCCCAAGTTACCTGATGCCAGGACCTTGGCCACCTTGTTTTTGACACATATTTTTCGTCTCCATGGGCTTCCCGAAGACATTGTCTCAGACCGAGGATCCCAGTTTATTGCCCGATTTTGGAGATCTTTTTGTAAATCCATCGGGATCTCTATCAGTCTGTCCTCGGCGTATCACCCACAGTCGAATGGACAGACAGAGAGGACTAACCAGGCTTTGGAACAGTTCCTATGCATCTACGTTTCTAAATTCCACGACAACTGGTCCTCTCTCTTGCCCTGGGCAGAATTTGCGTACAACAATTCTTGCCATTCCGCTATACATACATCCCCGTTCTTCTGCAACCTCGGGTTTCACCCGAAATCCAACTCGTTCCCTGTGGGGATTCCGGAACACCGGCTTTTACTGCCAGGTTGAGGTCTGTCTGAAAAAAGGTGCACTCTGCATTAGATCAAGCCTCCCAAAAATCCGCCATCGTAGACCATGTTCATTGAAAGTGGGGGATCGGGTTTGGTTATCCACACGGAACATCAGGTTGCGGCAACCTTGCAGGAAGCTGGGGCCCCGATACATTGGACCATTTCCAGTTGAAAAAAAATTAATTCAGTGGCATTTAGGTTAAAACTACCAACTGCCTTAAAAATACCTTCTACATTTCATTGTTCTCTTCTGAAGAAAGTCGCTGCTCCCAGCAAGTTTAATCGGCCTCTCTCTAACAGGCCCCGGCCTCTGATGGTGGACGGGGACCACGAATATATTGTCGAAAGAATCCTTGACTCAGGGAAGGTTCAAGGCCAAGTTCAATTCCTCGTACATTGGAAGGGTTATGGCCCTGAGCTATCTTGGATACCACAGAGGCGTCTCCACGCTGGAAGGCTCATCAAAGAGTTTTTCAAGAAGTTTCCCACAAAACCTGGATGTCGGGGTTCCTTGACCCCTCCTCAAGGTGGGGCTACTGTCAACAGTCGCGGCAGCCGCGGGCGACTCTTACCTTCCTCTTGCAGGCGTCCCGGCCGTCGCTATGGCGACCGGGACGTCACTTCCGGAAACCACCCGACTGTTGCCAAGGCAACGGTCAGACGCCAGCAGAAGTAGCGCTGCGTCCCGGGCACATGCGCAGGAGCGCTCACAAGCCTCTGGGCTAATTAGTTGTGACTATCAGAACCTGCTCATGTGATATCAGAGCTAAGCTCTGATTGGCTGTTACTGGTATTTAAGGCAGTGAGGTCTGCAGCCTCACTGCCGGTTATAGCGTCCTGTCCTCAGTTCTGCTGCCTGCTTGTTCTCTCTCTGCTTGGTGATTATTACCTTTCATTGACTTCCCGTGTATGACCTTTGCTTGTTTCTGGACCACTGAACCTACGCTTCTGACCCTGACCATTTGCCTGAAAACCAGATTCTGCTCCTCCGCTAGTGCTCCTGACCTTTCGCTTGTCCCTGGATTTCGAACCTGTGCTTGTGACCTCTGACCTTGGTTTTCCTGCCCGCTACTGTCCGCCAATCACTCCACTCCTGGGTTCTCCTTAAGTCAGTATACGTTACTCGACCCTCTGTCGGCCCGCGGCCAAGTCTGTCCCCACCACTAGGGGCTCCAGCGAACACCGGGCCTTCAGAGTAGACCCCGAGTTTCATTATACTGGCTTGGGAGTTCCTAACACTCGGGCGCTGCACCAGATGATATTTTACAATAACATTCTGGACAGAGTTACATCATTTCCATAAGGACTAGGAGACAACAAACTCCCTAATTATAGATGTATTCTACAGATGGGTGAGATCTTTCCCTATAATCCGCATACACAGTTTTGATACTTCAAATTATACATTCATATTGTGGTTATTAGGTGTACTGGTCAGACACCTAAATTGATATAATCCACAGAGACATTTTAATTCATTTGTTTTAATTGTTTACAGTTTTATTTAATGTTATCAGCTTGTATATGAGAGATCAGCTGCATTTTATTTTGAAATTTATATTTAATAAAACATATATCCTTTTTGGACACACCCTGTATATTTGTTTATCTATTCTATGTTTGGAGATTGGCAATCTCAAACAGGAGATGCGACAAGAGGATAAGCTATATCATTTTTAGGAGTATATACATGGTTGTAGCAGAATAAGCCTTATTGTCTTTTAATCCATTATTAGCCTTCTGTGGCTAATTTCTTTCCCGGTCACTGATTAAGTCATGTGTGTATTTAAGGCAGGGAGAGCTTGGTCTCCCTGCCGGTTATAGCCTCTCTCTGAGCCATTGCTGACCTGCTCCTGTGTTTCTGCGGATACCTTTTTGGACTGATTCCTATTGTGACCTCTGCCTTTGTTTTTGGACCTTGCTTGAACTCAGATTGCCCTAACCTCTGGCTTGTTGTTTAGATTTTCCTACTCTCTGCCAGCTCAGACCCTTAGCCTGTTTCTGACCACGCTATCTGCTACGGACCCCTGACCTTGGCTTACTTCTGTCTACCCACTATCATCCTATCCTATTTATCTTGGTAAACATTAGCCCTAACAGAAATGCTGAAATAGTAGCAAATACTGTCTACTATATAAATGCCTAGTGGCGTGTGTGAAAAAAAAAAACAAGCTGCAGCGCCACCTGCTTGGCAGAGTTATACACTGACCTATATATTTCTTGAAGGAGAAGTGACAGTTGGGAGTGGTTGGTGGTTGCCGGGGGTGACAGTGGGGAGTTTTTAACACCTTTAAGTAGCTTGATGAAGGATGTGGCCATGAAGATGAAGGATGAGGTGATGGAGAAAAATGATGAGGTGGTGACATGTGGACAAAACCACGTTAAAAAAGGGCGCTTGCGTTGGGAAGTTACGCTCTTCCCCTGAGGAGGCCTGGGCTAGGCCCAAATGCATGACAAGAACCTTTTTAACACCTTAAGTAGCTTGATTTGACTAGAATGCATGAGTATCATGCACGGGTTAACTTGTTTCATAATAATCACTGTCGTAACTAGTAGCTCACAAGTTGTTTAATGAAATAGAGAGTACCTTAGAGCTGGATGCAAATTTATGTGCATTATATACATGTGTTTGTATCATCTGTTGCAATACACATGCACATATCTGACACTTGCAGAGTAGGGATGGATCGTACAGGAACGTACAGTAAGGCTGATATACATATACCTCAAAATACAGACATGAAAATTAAAGTGTGCAGACACACATTTGCGTATACACCAATGGACATCTTTTATGTGCATCTCTAAATCACCCCCCCCCCCCCACAAAGAACAAGTATAGGATATGTAAAAAAAAATCAAATAAACAGGGTAAGTGAGGGAAAGAGAGGAGGGTGAGAGAAGCGGGCTATGCCCTGTATTTTCAAGTGGTTGGATAAAGGTACATTTTTAGAAGTGAATATATTTTCTTAAATCTGTACAATCATATGGAGTTTGGCAACCCAATCTTTCAATAATGGAATAGCAGGAGATATATGTACAGTATGTACGGGGTCAGAATCTTTTGAGATGATGGTTATGAGTTATGACAGACAAAAATCACAGCTCAAACGCTAAATCGTGTAAAAATCGTTTAAAACATCCATAGTGTATACACATGAATCGGCATGCTGATTAGGACTTCAGTTGTTAGTAAAATCTCTAATATAATTGCAGCGTTAGAAATTCAGTTGTGTGTACCCAGTCTAACGCTAAGATTAGCAGCTGACAGAAAACAGTTATTGCTGCAAACGTTTAATCTATATCTTTTGTATGTGTTTTTGTATAAACATGTCATCATTCAATTGGCAGCATATTTTGATATACAAGGAATGTGAATATAGCATATAGTAATATAGGGCGTTATTCATTAAGGAATGCAAAGTGTATGCAATTCACATTTTTCTTAATTAGAAATTGCACGCAAGTATGCCCCGTATTCAAGTACGAGCCGTTCTGAGGAAATGTTTATAGTTGAATACGGATCTAAATATGCTCTGCCTATACATTACTTTCCGTATGCAGACACAACACACTGCAGGATACGTACAATGCATATGTATATATAAAGTCTCATCAGAATGCACAGCTAAAAAAAAAATATATATTAAATACACAAACACCTGTTAACAACTATTAATAAAAATACACTAAAAAAAAGTTTCTTGTTTTTACATGAAATTATCAGAATGTTCTTAATGCCTACTGTACATAAAATGCATTTTTATAGTTGCTCTTAATTGCAAACAGATGTTCTGGAATGTATATGCAACAGTCATCACTATCATCCAGCTCGACCTGCCCTGTAGTTGGTGCAAGTGATACAGCTAAAAATCACATACCTGAGAAATGCCCAGTGCTTGAATCGGATGTATGTGCGTGTACTCAACATTTGCACGGTCTTACTGTACATTGCCTACATGCATACATACAGCCCTTCCCTCCCCCCGTTCTGCCCTTGAAATCGTAGGCTGTTGGCAAGATGAATTGCATGTACTTGCGTTCACTTGCATATAGTCCGTTTCCTAGCATGCGTAGAACAATTTTATCCAAAATAGGGCACGTATGGGGATTTATGTTCCTTAAAGAATCGGGCCCATAGTATCCAAGGATTGGTAGTGATACAGTGCCACTCAGGGTCGTTTCTGGATAGTATTATCATTATCACCATTTATTTATATAACACCACTAATTCTGCAGCGCTGTACAGAGAACTCATTCACATCAGTCCCTGGCCCATTGGGGCTTACAGTCTAGATTCCCTAACACACACACACACTATGGTCAATTTGTTAGCAGCCAATTAACCTACCAGTATGTTTTTGGAGTGTTTTGGGAGAAAAACCGGAGCACCCAGAGGAAACCCACGCAAACACTGGAAAAACATACAAACTCCTCACAGATAAGGCCTTGGTCGGGAATTGAACTCATACCCTCAAGTTCTGCAAGGTAGAAGTGCTAACCACTAATCCACCGTCGCTTCTCTATTTGTCTTGTCATCTCTGAATATGATTTATGTTGATTCATAAAGTTTGTGATTGTGTTTGTTAGCTATAACCTGTGGTTGAAGTGGAGGTCTATACGGTGGTATGCCATATCGCAACTCCTTGTACTGCTTTCATCGTAAAACAATCAAATTCTATTCTCTTACGTTTCCATTACATTTTTCATATTGCCACTTATAAGCTTGCACTTTGAGGACTGGATGTAACTAAAAGTTTTGTAGCATGACTCGTCATACACTGGTAATTATAGTTTTCACACAATTTAAAGATAATACTTTTGCTGGTGCAGCTGAACTATACTGGATAGCAGCAGTACAAGGACTCTTAACGCTCGTCAGGCCAGTGTTGGGTTCCTCTGTGCATGTGTAGCCCAGCATAGCCGGCTCACATGTGTGCACTGGAATTGGAAGCCTTGACTTGGGCTTCCAGTTCCATTTTTGCTAAAAATGAAAAATCTAAAAAAGGATTTTTTAAAAAAAATAAACAGTAAATAATGAATGCAGTTTTTCAGGTGCTAAAACCTGGCTATCACCTTCCTGAAATGGTGAGAGCAACAGGAGAACAGTGGTGGTAGATGTACCACAAATGTCCTTGTGAAATAGGCTTTTCAAATAGTGAGATTCCTTAAGTCTGTTTGTTAAAAGTCCAATGTGGCGAGTTTCTTGTAGCCTGTATGACCTTTTCCATACTTGGCTCTCTAATCCATTTGTTCCAGGTTGGACATGTTTTAGAAAGGATCTTTAAATTCAGGACCACTATCTCTGGATTCAAACACCTGGATTTTGATATATGAATTTAAACCATGTTCACCTCCCAATGCAACTGTTGTGAAAACATTCAAAGTTTCTGTGCAACTGCCCTATCCAACCACCGTTTCACTCACATCATTTTACTACACTCCTGAGTACTTTAGTTTACTCAAAGCTTCCTAGAGACCCTTAAAGCACCACTAATATACTCTTCACTTTTACTGTACATAAATATTGAGCTCAAAAACATATTCACACTGTTCACACACTATAATGCCCTCTTCCCAGACGCATAATAAGAGCAATGTGACACAGACCTCTGCCCAGGCTGCCAAGTCTGGAGGGATGGTTGGGGTGATCACATACCCCAGAGCTGCTTGTAACGGAGCATATTGCTTGCAATAACTCTCACTGCTGGGAAAAAAAGAATCTCTATGTTCTCACATCACAATTCTGAAATTAAAGCGATTTTGAGTGACCGGAGAGTTGGTCGTATGACCAGCAGGGATTGGAGGGAATTGCATTCCATGCACGGAAGCAGGGACTGTGCAAAGAAACAGATTTGGAATTGAGAAGAAATAAGACAGGTAAGAGAAACAAAAGATAAGTCTCGATCCACCTCAGGCATTGTTGTTGGATTGCTACATTTTTTTTAAAATTATGCTTATGATTTATATTATGTTTATACTACTGGGGCTGCATAGGTGGTTGAAGCCTATTAAGTCCAGTCAACCCTCCGGCCTCAGTTCATAGTGACTCAAAGTGTACAAAGATCAATAAGAAGTAATAATGGGGAGAATGGATGGGGTCCAAGGAATGGGGTTAGAGGCAGTCTAGAACTTGGAAAGGTCTTAACATGCCCTCCTTGGGCACTACACACCGTCTCAGCTGGTTGATCATTGCTGCATTGCATCACTCCTACTAACACTCTCAAAAGGAGTGTTCTCTCTCGGGGAATTAAAATGTCTAGTTACCAGTGTCCACCCCCCTCCCCCCCCATACTACACTATTATAAAATGTTATAGACTCGTGAGTAATTTGGGTAACAATTTAATACTTATTTGTTTGGTCAATGACAATCTGTTGTTGTCTTTGAAATTTGCTACTCAAATATTTGCTGTTGCATTGACATCTACCCATCTTCTGTTTTGTTTTCTGTTTGTTTTCATTTATTTTTATTTTTTTCTACTCCTGCAATGTACCAATTGCTGATTCTTATCTGTATATAATTGCTATGTTTCAAAATAAATACTTTTAAAAAAAATAAATGTCTAGTTACAACTATGTCTCTTGCAAAACCATGCCTTATTCCACACTATAAAACCTTATCCATTTCAGCAATCTAAGACTGGACTGACTGGCCTGACTGGACTCCCCATTGCCAGAATCACTCTCTCTATTGTCTAAAGAAGTGTCTGTCTCCCCACTGCCAAACCAATGTGCTATTCTTCCCTCATCCTTCTGGCTGCCCAGGTCACTCACAAAATCTCTTCTTTTCGGTCATCATATCTAATACTGTAAATTCTGACTCCCTTACATTATTTATTTATATAGTGCCACCATATTATGCAGATCTGTACAGAGAATATTTAATTCCCCACAACAGTACTTGCCCCATTGGAGCATGGAGTCTAAATTCCCTAACACACACATTTCCGTCAGCAGTCCATTAACCTCCCAATATGTTTTTTGGATTGTGGGAGGAAACCAAATGCACCTAGAGGAAGCCCACTCAAACCTAGGGAGAACATACAAACTGCACATAGGTAGTACCTTGTTTGGAATTTAATCCATTTCCCCATCGCTGTGTGGTGGCAATGATAACCACTGTGAGACTGTGCATCACTCACTCACACTTTCCAACATGTATCCAGGCAAAAGCAGGACAAAATAAGACAATTTCCAGACCAGTATAAATCACACCCCCAATTCAATCCATCATATTGCACCCTAATCCAACCCATCACACCCACTTTCTCGCAAAGCCCCACCTGCTTTCCTGCAAGCCAGTTTAGGATCCATGAATCAGGACAGTCCTTGCAAAATCGAGACTATTGTAAAGTAGGAACATTCTAAGTCTAGCTATGAATGTCCATTTGTATCATGTTTATTAGTACCGTACATAGGAATAGGAAGTGTATTACACATGTCTTAGCTAGTGGAACTGTATACTATACTTCTGCTAGTAAGATGTCCATTGTCTGTTATTGCATACTCTGCCAAAACATCTGTGTAGGGGGAAGTTAATTTTGTGGTTGGATAAAAGTTGACTAAAATAGTTTAAAATACAGTTTTAAACTATTTTTATTATTTTATTTTGTTTTCATTAGTTTACCATCAAATTTTCCTCTGATTTTTTAACCATGCAATTTGTAAGCACAATGAATAACCTCTAAACCAGCACTAGTGCGTCAGATAAGCAAACATATAAGCTTAATTGTTTCATCTACATTATTCATCTAAGCTTTAAACATTGGAATGTGCTGAAGTGACCAAGCTTTGATGAAATCCTGAGTAAATTACACCAAAACTGACATCCACAATAGAGCAATGTCCTCATCCTCATGATTCACAGTGAGGAAAGACATAATTAACACACCGCATTGACTTGTTACAGGTGTCGCTGGGCACATAAGAAAGAAATTACTATTGACACCCTGTGATAAAGATGCTCTGAATATGAGAACACAGTGCCATTAAAATTTTTGGATATGACTGCTGCTAAATGTATCATACTACTGTTATTGTAACTGTGTCAGATGTTACCCTAACTATTATTAAACACAGGACCTTGTGTTTTATAAATATTCTAATCTTTACTGAATACCGGGCTTAATGTAACTGTATAACTAACGCAGCATCTCTGACACATTTGTGCTGACACTTAGATTTTAAAATACTTTGATACACTTTAATTACTAATTATATGTGATTGTTATTCCTTGTAGAAAAATGGCTATTAGTGAGTTTAATCCCCCCTTCTTACTTAGCAATATGGTCTGCTGTAATAAACTGTGTACACTGGATTTCTCATAATGTCAGTTTTACAATATCTTTGTGAAAGAAAAGCCCTTCTTTCTTTGATCATTTACTGCTAGATTTAACAGCGAAATATTGTACAATGTAGCCAGTGAGGGGAGCAAAAAAGTGAGATCATCATCATCATCATCATCATCATCATTTATTTATATAGCGCCACTGATTCCGCAGCGCTGTACAGAGAACTCATTCACTACAGTCCCTGCCCCATTGGAGCTTACAGTCTAAATTCCCTAATATAGACACACACACAGACAGAGACAGACAGACAGAAAGGGAGAGACTAGGGTCAATATTTGATAGCGGCCAATTAACCTACCAGTATGTTTTTGGAGTGTGGGAGGAAACCGGAGCACGAGATCAAGTGATATATTTAAAAGATAAATATAATTATAAATTTATACTTTTAAAAACAAAGAGTTCATATAACAGCAACAACTTACCTATGGTGGATTGATGGTTGGGGTCCTGCTCCTTCACAGTAATTGATCATATACCACCTCTCATCGCATCACCTCTCAATCACTGAGGGATCTATTTATCATTGGTGGCCAGTGTGCCTTGTTAGTTATCAAAATGTAACACTGCGTAAAGCAATAATAAAAAAAAATTACACCACTTAAAGTCATCAAAATCTACTCACCTTGTGATGGGCGTCCTCCTCCAATGCGATCCATCCATTTCTTTCTCCGGTACCTTAATGCAGCAATGAAAGGCTGTGTAAGCTGTCCTGGAGTTTATTTTTGAATTGCGCATGCGCAGTATTACAGGAAAGATGCACGGATATCAGCTCCATGCACAACAATAAAAAAAAAATGTAGTAATAAATGTAAAAATAAAGCTAAATAATAAAAATAGTATGAAACATATGGAATGGTTAATTACTTCCAATGGGAAAATTAACCTGTCATGATGGAGCTACCGACTGGCATTGACACAACTAAACAAGGAAGCGCAGAGTCTAACGCAGCCCCGCAAGGAGGTATGGATTTGGCTGCATGAGGTGCGCAGGTCGCGGTTCTCCAGGTTAATCACCAGAGCGGTAGTGTAAAACGGGAATAGTCAAACAGTCCGGGTCAGAAGCCAAACAGGACCGTAGTACACAAGGATAATGCAGAGAATGGTCAGAAGGAAGCCAGAGGTCTAAACCAAACAGACAGGAGCAGTACCAGGGATAACATGAGAGAGTAGTCCCGGGATCAAGCCAAAGGTCAGAGCCAAAACACAAATGCAGGAACAGGAACTGAAGGCTGGAGCTGGTGAATCAATACTCTGGCACCAGACACAGTCTGAAAGAGGGAATAGAGGGAAATGCTCCCTGATAGGCGGAGGGTGATTAGGCGATCAGCTGCAGCAGAAATATCGGCAAGCAACAGAAGCGTGTCCCATTGCCTAGCAGGCAACAGAAGCGTATCCCGTTGCCTAGCAGGCAACAGAAGCGTGTTCCGTTGCTGACGCCACCAGCAAGCGGCGACAGGTGTCCATCCCTGGCAGCTAGGAGAAGTGCGGGGACAGCACCTGACAACTTCATGATGCAGTGTATCTGAGTCCTGGACCCCAGTGAAAATCTCCCTGCACAGGACATGTAGTGCACCATGCAGCTGGTAGTCTGCTGGAGACTGCGGGAGACTCCCTGATAGTGGCTGGACAGGTAAGACTCTCAACATACCCTCACTGATTTGTGCTGCTAATGCCATCTGAGGATGGTGTTACCTAACGGGAGAACTACGAAAAAGTTTTTCTTTTCGTAGTTTCTTGAATTGGATGATTGCAGTACCCATCGCCAATGGTGGAGACTGCAATTTTTCACAATATTTGCCTTAACGGAGGAGATTTCTCCGATCTCTTCTCTGTTATGCAGTTAATGCATATCCACGATACTTAAAGCGCCTGCATGATTTTATGGGTTGAGGGGCTTGATCCATAGACCCCTGAGAGTTTCCAAGACCCAGCAACAATAGCTTTCATGGAAATGTGTGAGTTCTGCATATAAAAAAACGCACATTTCCTGTTCAAATGGTTTTGTTTGGAAAGTGCATCACACAGAGGGTTGATAATGGTAAGTGGGGTTGGTTTCTTTCCTGGCTGGTTCAATGTTAATATTTTAAAAAACGTGAAACAAAAAGTGAAAATAAAAGTGAAAAAATAAATAAATCCCCAGATCCATACCCATATTCTCCTCAAATAACTACTTCAGACTTTGCATAAAGTGGATGTATTTAGTATTCCTATACTTGGAATAATGTGACAATTAATGGTAATTTTCTGTGTCTCTGCTACTTGTGCAACAGTATTAATAAATGAATTAAGGTAACATACCATTTTTGCCAGTAAAAATAAGACACTTATTTTAATATGTTGCCCAAAAAAACTTTTATGGGACCTGAAAAACCACACATAAATTTTGCTTGGGTAGGTAAAGCAACTAAAAAGGAGGAGGAGGCACAGTGTGATGAGGTAGGAGGAGGCACAGTGTGATGAGGGAGGAAGGGGCACAGTGTGATGATGGAGGAAGGGGCACAGGGTAGTGATGGAGGAGGGTGCACTGTGTGATGAGGGAGGAAGGGGCACAGTGCGATGAGGGAGGAGGAGGCACAGTGTGATGATGGAGGAGGGGGCACAGTGTGATGAGGGAGGAGGGAGCACAGTGTGATGAGGGAGGAGGGGGCACAGGGTAGTGATGGAGGAGGGTGCAAAGTGTGAGGAGGAAGGAAGGGGCACAGTGTGATGATGGAGGAGGATGTACAATGTGATGAGGGAGGAGGGGGCACAGGGTAGTGATGGAGGAGGGTCACAGTGTGATGAGGGAGGAAGGGGCACAGTGTGATGAGGGAGGAGGAGGCACACTGTGATGAGGGAGGAGGGGGCACAGTGTGATGAGGGAAGAGGGGGCACAGTGTGATGAGGAAGGAGGGTGCCTGGTGTGATGAGGGAGGAGGGGGCACAGTGTGATGAGGGAGGAGGAGGCACAGTGATGATGGAGGAGGGTGTACAGTGTGATGAGGGAGGAGGGAGCACAGGGTAGTGATGGAGGAGGGTGTACAGTCTGATGAGGGAGGAGGGGGCACAGTGTGATGAGGGAGGAGGAGGCACAGTGATGATGGAGGAGGGTGTACAGTGTGATGAGGGAGGAGGGGGCACAGTGTGATGAGGAAGGAGGGTGCACGGTGTGATGAGGGAGGAGGGGGCACAGTGTGATGAGGATGCACAGTGTGATGATGGAGGGGCAAAACTGTGAATTAACTAGTGAGCGGGAATAACAGGAGCAGGAACAGGGATAGATAGAGAGGATCAAGGAGTAAGGGGGGAATATCAGAAGCAGGATGTGAGGCACAGGGACAGCAATTAGGGAGGGAGAGAGGGGGTACCTGCAATGAAATGAGGGGCACATAGGAACATAGACTGGAAACAGATAAGGGAAAGATGAAGGGTATATATTTACACATGCATGACATATGATGATGATTTTATACAGATTTGCAACATTTATGCTGACTGGGGGCTGCAATAACAATATATTTAAAAATTGACATCACAAATAGAAACAAATTATATTGTAATGAAAAAGCTCTGTGTGTCTGTTATAGCATAAATTGTTACCATCAGTGCAATGGGATGGGATTTCACAGTACTTTGATTGTTTGACATGAGTATATTTGCATATTATGTAAAACATAGCTATTGTGAAATCCAATGAAAATGTACAATTTACTGTAATTTGGAATATAACCCTTGATGCAATGTTCACATGGTTTTCTATGTAAAGTGTATCACATGCTGCTAGTGGTTGAAATTGAACCCAAGCCCCCACCGCTATGAAGAAGCAATGCTAGCCACTGTGTTACTGTTATAGTAAATACAGTATTTAAAGAGGTCAGTATTCAGATACAGGTATCACTGGATTATTTTGCCTCCCAGCTGTCCTAATTTCGGCGGGACAGTCCTGAGTTGAGAGGACCGTCCCATGGTCCATGGTGAGCGAATGTCGTGGGTACCAGAGTCAGGTGCATCTGGTGCACAAGGCAACTCAAGGGTGTTTTCTCTGGGGCTGGGATAGGTGTGTGTGGCCAGAGCTTCAGAAGTGCTAGCAGGGCCTGAACAACCAATTGGTTGACCAAGCTGGAGTCTGGGTGCCATGGCGCAGCAATTCCCCGCCCCCACACCCATTTTTTTTTTAATCAGTGGATTCACTTCTATCGGTCACAGTGGTCACTAGGATGCTCAATACTAGTCAGGTGGGGCTGGTAGATGTTTGTATTTGATTATAGCTCTTTGACAACAATTGTTGGGGACATGCACACTGCTATAGTGTATCTAACTAATATTAACAAGTAGGAATAAACTTGTATTTACAAAACAGACAAATTGGATCTATTATGAGTATATTAGTAAACAAAACCCCACAATGTTGGGTTCATCCTTTTAAATGGTCCTCTACCATAATTGCCATCATTTTAAAATTAATCCTAGGGCTGCTTTGGTGCTGAGCAACGGCATATCAGCATGACTTGTACAATATGGTTTAGGTAAAAGTTTAAAGACTACAAACTACTCTATGGTATGGTTTTGAACTTGCTTATACTGTCATTTATTTGCATTTTCAATGCTCCTGTTATATTTAATATAATAGAGAGTAAGTTATAAAGCAAAGAGAATGGTTAGTAATTAATGCATTCAATATGAAAAATATCAGGAATTCTATTGTGCAGATGATTAGTATTGGGAATGGGAGGCAAAAAAACTGGGCCACCTATAGAAAGTAGGGACATTGGGCAAATAAGATCTACCTGATGCATTTGCCATTATTTCACACTAGAAAATATATGTGGTGGTTCAAGGTAACTCATTCTGCTATATTGTAAGAATAAAATACTTTAATAAAATATTTGAATGTGCTTTTAAGCTGTGTTCTTAATAACTTACAGTACATGACATATTCATATATTGAAACAGAAAATGTATTGAATATAAATCCATTCTGTTAATAGTTTGCATTTGCTATGAAGTAAGCTGGCTTCTCACTGGCTGTATTGTTATGAACAAGAAGTGTGAGAATTGAGCTGGGTGAAACCAGGGAGTGGTGTAACCTGAGCTTAGATTTGTTTACCAGCTACAGTGAGGAGGAGAAGTGGCACAGACAGCAGCCAAAGTCGTAACAGGGCCCAACCCAAGGCCGCCGCTCCACCCCTGACATAACAGGTCTGTACAAACCCGTGTGAGTCACTGCAAATCCATAAGGTGCGGCTCCCCCGCAGGCACTTGTAGCCAGCCCTCTGTGTTCTCAGCACTCACTTGAGAGCAGAAGGGAGAGAGAGTGAACACTGTCTTGCACAGCTCTGCCACACTCTTACCCAGCTTAGCTTGTTCTGCCCATAGAAAGCTGCAACATGTTCAAGTGCGGTATCGCCTATCCCAGGTGCAAATGGATCCTGCCCCTTCTCCTGCT
This sequence comes from Mixophyes fleayi, assembly GCF_038048845.1. Taxonomy (NCBI): domain Eukaryota; kingdom Metazoa; phylum Chordata; class Amphibia; order Anura; family Limnodynastidae; genus Mixophyes; species Mixophyes fleayi. The sequence continues at coordinate 220,925,583 of NC_134404.1, forward strand.
CTTCGCAATCATCTTCGATATCATCGCTCTGGCCGGCAAGGGCTGGGTGGAGACAGAGTCCGGCAGGGAATATGCCTCTCTCTGGGATGCGTGCAGGGTTAATACTGGGACATGTACTTCCATCATGGATTATGGTAAGTTATTCCCGATGGACATGATTATTGTGGCTGTATAAGTAGAGAAACCAGGGAGAGAGATGACAGATTGTATACCTACCTAGGTTGTATACCTACCTATACTCCGATCAAGTTGCAGCCTGCTATGTACACTTTTTTTTTTAATCAAGTTTAGTCCTGAGAAGTGTTAAGGCAGAAAAAGAAGTTTGAGGCACTCTTATTATTCCCAGGCCCTGTGAAGCCTGACAAGCTGGGATCAAAAGTACTGTAGGGAAGGACTTTCAAATGGAGATCAAAGATCAGTCTTCTGCAGACAGACCTGATAGCACAATCCTATCAGTGTGTAAATAGCAGGGGAGGGCTGGCAAATTTCAGACCTTGGTGAGAGAAGCCTAATTTTAAAGGGGAAAAAATGTAAACGAAAAAAAATGCAGGTGATCCAGCCCAAGATAGCCCATAAGGGGGCATATACCCCCCCCCCCCCCCCCCCCCAGACCAGCCTGCCCCTGGTAAATAGAGACCTGAAGGGAAAGGCAACAATGTAGAAGTATGCTTGTTTGCTAAGGCCAGTGTTTGTGTAATTTAATAATAACTTTGTATAATATGCAAATGTATACAGTCTCTAGATCCATCTCCTCCACAGTCTGTCAAATGCTACATATTATATAGGAACTAGACCTATACAGTCTATTGCAAAACTGACATTTGCATTTGTAATGGTAACTTCTGTACTCTATTAAGCAATGTAGTTTATTATCTAACCCAGAAAACACTAAAAAGAACTATAATGTGAAATTTTCTTTGGATACATATATAATATATATAATTAGTTGCATGGTTGTGAGGTTACCCATGTCATAACAGTTATTTGTTACAGTTTATGCTAAGTTGAAAGTATTTAAAATTGTGCTTTCTCTTTCTTATAATGAATAGTGTGCTTGTTCACAATGGGTTAATGACAGGTTTTAATGACTCTTGCAGACCAAATGTCTCTGTCTTTGAAGGTGATGAGGTATGTCAGAGACATTTATGACAACTAGTACAAAGAAAAAAGAGGTTGCCCATATCTATACTGTTTCCGGTACAGTTTACAAAATATAATCAAATATCTGGTTGCTATGGGCAGCACCATTTTCATTTCCATTAATTTTCATATATTTATATAAGTTATCTGTATATATGATGCTGCGTTCAAGAGTTGGTAGAACCAAAAATGTGTTTAAAGTACATGCTGTTTGTGTTCTATGCTTTCCCATAGTGATCAATTCATTAGTTTGAGGACCATCATGCTCCTCCCAGTGAAATCAGCTACATATCACAAGTGCAGGGCTGGGTACACACTACAGAAGTTTCCAACCATTAGGACATATTTTTTTAGACAACGATTTTACACACGACTGAAAAAAAAAAAGAAGTCCTGATCAGTGTGCCGATTCATGTGTACACACTATACATGTTTAAAAAGCTTTACTCTCAGGTCTGTGCTCTTCATCTGTCATAACCATCTGCTGAAAAGATCATGGGCTAGATTTACTAAGCTGCGGGTTTGAAAAAGTGGGGATGTTGCCAATCAGATTCTAGCTTTCATTTATTTAGTACATTCTACAAAATGACAGCTAGAATTTGATTGGTTGCTATAGGCAACATCCCCACTTTTTCAAACCCGCAGCTTAGTAAATCTAGCCCCATGACTCTGTAAACACTTTGGTGATCCTGATCAGGAGTGCATACACACTGCAGGATTGGAGAGAGATTTATAGTTCTGCTGAACTTCAAATGAAACGACTATTGTTCATTGTTTAATTATACACACTACTCCGATAATGGCCCAAACGGTCGTTTATCCTTTGATTGACCCAATAGTCAGCTGAAAAACCTATAGTGTGTACACACTACAGAAAATTTCACCTGATGCAATATCATTAACCATTTTACGTACGACTGGAAAAAAAAGAAAGTCCTGATCAACATGCCTAGTCATCTGTACACACTATACGTGTTTTACAAGATTTACCTTCAGATCTGTGCTCATCAGCTGAAAAGACTAACTGAATACTACATAGAGAACTATGGACACTGCCAGTCATGATTGCATACACACTGCGAATTGGAACAACATGGTTCCATTGTTGAACGAGATTTTTAGTCCAGTTTAAAAATCAAATCAAACAATACATGTGCTTTGGATTGATAATCATTTATCGTTGATGGTATACAATATTGTGATATAGGACCGAATCGTCGTCTATCGTGTGATTGGCCTGATAGTTGGCTGAAAACCCTGTTGTTTCTAGCCAGCCTTAAAGCCATTGTACTTAAATTTAATATGCTGTGTCCTATAACCTATTGTTCTCGGTTATCATTCTTCAGGCCTGTTTGTACCGGTCTATAATCCTACCTGCAACTAGTTTGAAATGATCTTCTTCGTGTTGCATTTCCAAAGAAAATATGTACCATGCTGTAGAACATCCAACATAGGGACTTCGCATTGCCATTAATTTGCATCTAATGCCGGGAGAGTTATTCAGTTATGGAACCTGTTAATCGCAAGGGCTTGATTTTTTTTGATTTTTTTTTTTTGTGAGGCGTGAGCAAAAATGTATGAAATCCAGCCCTATTTTCAGTCACGATGAGCTTTGTGAGTCCCGTAATCGAAAAGCTCCCCCCGGGAATAGACATGGATAAGTGACATGCTAGACAACTCGCACTGAATTTAATTCCTCTCATTGAGTGGTTTTATATGTATAACAACATTAACATCAGGTAATCTAGCCACTTTACAGAGGTGCAGTAAGGAAAGTTGTGAGCCTTTTGAGATATTACATAATGTGCAAATTTGTGCTTGGATAGAGGGTCTTGCCCGTGCGAGCTTACATTCTAGAGGGAGGGGTAGAGAGTCAGTGAGCGCAAAGGGGGTGTTAAACTTGGCACAAGGAGTCTTGAACTATCCTCGAAAGTAGATTAGAACATGGAGAAGATAAATGTATCTACTTGTCTTTAATGGTGCAAATGATGCCAATGACTGGGTGGTGCAGGAAGATCAGTTACTCACAATCTTTCGAAAATCAGTCCCTTCCGAAGTTGAGCTTAGACTAAATAATCCACTTTACAAAAAAACCCACAAAAACATTAACCTACCAGTATGTACTGCGGGAGGAACCCACACAGACACTTCCAGGCACAAGTCTTAATTCAAATGACAGGAGTTATTGCAGCTGTAGTATTCAACATTTATTTATTTATTTTTTCTAATTACTCAATTTTTTTTTTGAGTGGTTGATGGAGGTGCTGAATATGTATGAGTGAGAGACCCCCACCAAAGTACTATCACTGGGAATGGAGGTGTGTTTAGATAAGTGGAAAGCCTTTTGTAAGTGAAAGATGCTTGTTGCTGTATTTGATTGGTAGATACAAACTTGCTTTTATATATTAAATTTACTTTTCCCAAACAAATTAAAATATTGCTTACTCTTTTATTTGAGCCACTTCATTTAGTTGTTATTTATATTCTGCTTCTCCGTTGTGATAGCCTTATGCTATATACATTCTATTAGGTTAGAGGAATAGTATATTTCTTTGATTTGGTTTTGTGTGTGTGTTTTGTTTTTGTTTTTTTGTTTTTAAATAGTCACTTATGTTCATCAATGTTATCCTTTTCTTACACATTTGTGAATATAGTGAAATGCCTTTCCATGTTGGATAAACGTGTTTTTAGGTGTAGCAATCCTTTCTGTCAGTCGCTTATGTCTTTTGTTAACATTTTTGAATGTGTTTTAAGGCTTTAATGCAATAAACCAAAATACAAGACCAGCTGAGTTTGGAAATGTTACTGACAACAGCTGCAAAAATATTGAATACCTAATGTGGTCAGTAACCCATGGGGGTTGACGATATACAATTGGCCAATGCCTTTGTTTTTTTTCTTATTTGTAATACTTTTATATTTTGTTTTGTGCACAAGTCCTTCTGTAATATGTTTCCAATAGGTAGGACTTAGAGTTTACTGATATGCAGGCTGAGCAAGCCTAATTTCTTATACACTCCTACTATGCATGCAGCATTTAGATGTTGTTGCTGAAAGGCACTGTGTATTTTTGTTTCTTTTAAAACTATTAAATTCCTGTCTCTAAATAGTCAGTGCTAAATATGGAGCTACATGCTACTACATTTGTCTTCCCTGCCTGCGTCAACTGTGCAAAGGGGTTTGGTCTGTATGGGATGTATTAATTTATGTTCCATAATGTTGTCTTATAGATTGGTGGGTAAATGTTGCCGAACACCTGCTAATTTAATTTTTTTTGTTACACTAACCTTTTGCAAAGCTACTAATTTTTTCGACCGATGCCTGGTGTGTAGTGACACTCAAACTATTTCACTATTAACTGTGCTGGAATAAGGGAGTGATCCAGGCAGGGAATTTATTTTTTGCTACCTATTTTAATAAAATATATGCGCATAGGATCCTCTTATTTAGTAAATCTATGCAGTTTCTGCACAATATACCTTGTTAATTCAATTTTATATATGCCACAATGCATTTTGTTGCTACTTTACAGGTCATCCCATTTTGATAATAAATAATTTCTGGTGCTTGGTTACAAGGGGTCCTCTTGTGGACAATGGTGTTTGGGATGGTAAGTGGTGTGTGTCCAGCCTCCTCTCCCTCTAGCAGCTACATTACAGGCTTGTTACATTTTTGGCATTCCTGAAAGACAAGACTGTTTGGATGTGTCCTTGGTAGAAAGTATTCACTAAATTTCCAGCAAGTGAATGGATTCTTTGCAGTCTGTCTGAGCTTATTGTCTGTCTGTATTAAATCTCAGCACATACAGAATAGCAGTTTGCTGGAAGCCACAATAGGTTGATATAGTGCTGTAGCATGCTTTCTTTTTCGTTTTTGTTTATATAGGGGAGTTACTGTTTTTAATTACTTAACTATGGTACTTGGCCTCAACTTTCCTTTAGTGCTGCTTTGATATGTTCTACGAGAGCCCGGATATAGGACATATTACATAGTACTTAGTACTGTCTCAGTCTTTTTTTGTTTTTGTTAGAGCAGAGTATATTGCATTGGATAGTGCACCATAGCTAAGGCGTGCTATATGCTGTAGGGGGAGATTCAATGTAATCAGAGGCAGACATAAAACACGTGTGGTTGCACAGGAGTCCTGATATTTAAATGGGGGGGGGTCATAAGGGTTTTACACTTTTTTTCTGTTTAAAACTAGCGCTAACAGCACCAATTATCTTCTTGGTTTCTATGGCTCCTCAAAACAAAATTTTGTGTATGGGGATTCGATATCTCCAACAACCCAAAGATGATTACTTCTGGGGTTAAATTATAATATGGTGATCACATTGCTTGTTGTGCATTATTACTGGGCAAATACATATTTTCTGGGCAAATTACATTCTACTGTGTATTTTTACTTGGAGCATTGCATTCAGATTAGTATTATTACTTGGTAAATCATGTTTTGCAGTTAACTGGGCCCATTGTTGAGACTTTACCTGTGCACATTAAATCTAGCTCAGCAATTAGTGCATATTAATACGGCAGAGTATAATATTGCTGAGTATTTTACTACTGCTGATCATATGAAATTGCCACTTCTAAGCATGTTATTGGGTGTCGTTTTTTGACTAGCATGGCTAAATATACACCTGTCACCTAGACAGTGGGTGCATCATTGTTTGGGCGGCAACACTACGCAGCCAATTAATGTGAAATAAACCAGTGACATCACTGAGGCATTGCCAGTCTTATGTTTGATACCTGTATTAATGGGGCATTGGTTCTGAGTGACTGTTAGTTTAGGCAATAAAATGGATGCCACCACTGTGTGTTGGTGATCCCTCCATTAGGGTCCACAATTATTAACAAATTCCCTTACACATTGGCTACTTGTCGCCAGCTGCTGGAGGCTGGAGTTTATAACAGAGCAGATGTTTGGCACAAAGCTGAATGAGCAGACGTCCCCCATGTCCTCATAAAGGGGGATGGAAGTAAGGCTACAGAACAGGGAATGCTTTATTTAAAATATATTAAAACATATATTTCGGATAGCTCTTTCTCTCAGTGGCTGTGTTTATGACTGTCCCATATGCTTTTATGTAAAGATAAATGGTAAAGCCAAATAAAGCCTGTGTCAGCACAATAAACCAGATGACTCAGAAGGAGCCTGTCGTCATGTTTGTACGCCCACATATAAAACAATGCAGCACTGCAAAACCCTTTGGGTGGAGAACACACTAGTTTGTCTGGAGGGCTAGGTGAGTCTTAATTTATTTTTATGATGACATGCAGAAACGTGTGTATTCAAAATCTGCACCTGAAACAGTAACACCTATATAATAATAAATCATTTTTTTTAATATGCAGGAAGGGTAGGGAAATATAGTAGTGGAATGGCATTTTCCTTTTATTTATGTTAATAAAGAGCTTGATTTTGGTGACCTTCTCCAGCTGTTTTACCACCCATTACCTTCATGCTTAATATGTAGTCAACATAGAACCTAGTTGTACCCGAGAGGCTTATTTTAAACTTCCTTTGAGTTCATAACCCAACATGGGTTATTAGTGGTACTACTTGGCTGGAACAGTATCTTCCAAAGCATAACATGGTGCAGGTACAGAGAAAAGAACGGGGCTGTGCTTCACAGGTCACAATAATTGTTTTACTAGGAATATTTTTACATTATGTAGTTGTGTTTATTTATATTTGTTGTTTTTGATCTGTTGGTGTAAATAAACTACTTCTGCTATGTAGGAAGTATAAAAGTGCCCTTTCAGAAGAGCTGTAAGGACATGTGCTATAGATTGATGTTGGTTTAGGACTACTTTGAGGCCATCTGCTTATTTTACTTGTATTACCCAAGTGTGTCAGCTGGGGTTGTTGGAAAATTGTTGTTCCCAAGTATCTTTCTGTTGATTGATTTGTGTGGATAATTCTTCCCAGACATGGGCAAATCCAGACTTTTGGCCTGAACGACCGGCCTCCTTTCTGATTTATCTGCACATGTGGTGCTTAAGCTGAATCCAAGTGGACTACATGGGGCCTAAACAAGACCAGCTAGATTGCAGTCATTGACCACTTAGGTTTTCCAGGGTACTAAACCGGCATTCCCTAGTAGGTTTTGATTGGGTTATCTGTTAATTTTGGCCCGATACACAGAGCGATGTCTGTTATTTTTTTGAGAATACCAAGTTCTCTAGTCTAGCTTAGTTTGTATCTGATTTAAATGTTACTTTATAAATGAAAATTAATCCAAAGTTAAAGATCAAATATTAAAATATTTTATGAAATTTTAACTGGTATACTATATATAGATTGTGTGATATTAAAGATAGATATTAAAAAAAAAAAAAATACTTTAAAGAGAAAGAAAACCGTTTATAATGAAACTCCATATCAAAGAATATTCTCTTCCAGCAGAACTCTATGCAATGATAATACTAATTTACCACTTGATACTAATACTGAGAAAAATCTTGTCCTGTATTTGGTAACTTTCCCTAAGTTTTATGTACAGTCCCAGGTTATAAAGATTTGTCCAATCGAAATGTCCCTATTTTAAAAAAATAACAAACTGTACCATTAAATTTCTAATTGTTTGCATGCTACATGCAATTCTTACCATCTGTTTTTATTACCTTGGCTTTATAAGTTAACATTAGTGGAAGAAAAGTATTTAAGATGCAATAAAAGTATTCTCTACTCAAATTCTGTAAACATTACATGAGGAGAGGGGGTTGTAGTTCTCCGAGATCTGCAGAGACAATATGGCATGTGACATATTTAGGTGCAGCAAAAGAAAACCTTGACAGCTGAGTGTTTTCGCTGGGATTTGGGCTTCGTCCAATACATCAAAGGGGATATAGCCCGGTCTTTATGGCGATGGTTTCCCCATAACAAGCATTACAAGTGAAGTTTTGATTTTAAGACACCGGTTCAACCTCTAGATCCAGTTTAAGAAATGTTGTTGTTTTTTTTTCTTTTAATAAAACTAAACCATGTCCCTTCTTATTTTTAGATGTCCTTAAAGTTTCCACTCCTCCAGTAATTTAACAAATGACCTGTTTCTCTCTCTTCCAGCCTGGGGCAAAGCATCCGCTGCACTTCTGATAATTGGCTTCATCATCCTCATCCTATGCTTCATAATCTCCTTTGTTGCATTGTGTTCACCGCGCATCTCTCTGCTGAGATTAATTGGGGCTCTTCTCTTTTTGGCTGGTAAGGATGAATAAGTTTTGTATTAGTATATGTTTGTAATACATTTTATTTTGTTGTCTTCCTTAGTCCTATGTATGGAATAGCAGGGTCACATTTTCCAATACGTTAAAGGCTATTCCACCCAAAACTAAAAATTAAGAGATCTAAAATAATGGTACTTAGCTATGCTGTGTTGATCCATTTGTCTCTCTCCATTCACCTACTGGTCCCAGGCAGGAGATTTTCTCTGTCATTCAAGTGAGCCTTGTTTTCTGTTAAGCCCTCTTCCCTGTGACTTCTCATTCGCAAAGTTGGAGAGTTCATGGGGGAGGGGCTGTGACAACCCTAGTGTTTAGAAATGGACCTGTCTGAGCACAAGAGAGGATCTGCTGCTCTGACTACTAAACAAATCAGGGACCCACTGGATTGACTGAGTGCAGGCAAGTAAATTTGGTATTGTAATGTAATATATCTCCCTTCATTCCACCCAAAACAGTATTTTTTTATTTTTAAGATTTAGATGTAATTAGTGTGAAGAAGTAATTTTAAATTCTGTATGGCATTGTGTTGACATTCCAATAAATGAAGTCACTGCTTGATAGTATGTATCTTCTACAGTAGCTAACTTCAGTCGGTTTGCAAAAAAAACTAAATTCGGAATTAATGGAGGCACTGTCCATCCTGCAGCCTGTGGAGGAGTTGTGTGCCTGCCTAACAGCTCTATTTCCTGCAACTGCTTAACATATTCTATTATCTTATTAAGGGCAATGTGGGTTTCATAAATACATAGTGTTAAAACATTTTTTTTTTCTAAGAATGTCCATAATATACCACAAACATTAGACAGCTTCACATAGGAAAAACACTGGTCAATGTTAATCACACAAGTTTCTTGTTAAATGACAATGCATTTCATTTTCTCTTCGTTTAACACACCTGTAAGGCAATGGCTAAAAAACTGATTATATGTACTATATAATATAGCGTGTGTGTAATGTATATATTTGCAGCTGTATGTAACTTTGTTAAATTAGAGATTTCAAGCGCGGTTTATAATGGCCAATTTTTACACTCAGTGCTTCCAGTATGACCTAGAAAAAAGATAGTGAGTTTGGAGCATGCTATATACCAATAAACTGGGGAAGATGCTGAAGCTAGTTATTGATGCTTGGAGTACGAGGCCTGCTGCATATATTTTAACAGTTTAGTTAATGGGTTGCTTTGTGTAAACTGTAGTGTTTCATAGGCACATCTCTGGGTCTGTGGTAGGTTTATTTCAGTACTGCAACTTGTGCATTATCCCAAAACCTGACTCAAGATACAGCATAGGTAATGAGCTCAACAACTTTTAGCTGTTTAAACTCTTATAAAACCACTTAACATAGGAGCTGTTTTACCTTCGGAGGTAAAGCCACCAGGTAGTGGATTGAGGTTAGATAAAATGTCCCTCCAGTTTTCACACCAACTTTGAGTTTATATAATTTGGTATAGGAGCAGGCAAAAAATGGTAAGCAAAATTGTCAGCGTTTTCTTTTAACCAATGTGGCATTGTACATTCAAAAAAGTTTTGACTGTTTTTAAATTCTTCAGAAGTAATTTTAAAATATGTGCCTTTTTCAGTTATTTTGCAGATTATGGCACTGATCATTTATCCTGTGAAATTCACTTCCGACTTAGCCTTGTCTTCCGAAAACTACCTGTACAGCTGGACCTATGGTTTTGGTTGGGGCAGTACTATCATCATGTTTGGCTGCGGAATCTTCTTCTGCTGTCTCCCCAACTTTGAGGATGAACTACTGGGCAACGTCAAGACCAAATACTTCTATACATCCTCCTAAATTTAGGACTACAACAACCTTATTTTTATTTTCCCTTTAACGTTTGGAAAGAGACTGTCATATTTTGATATCCTCATATGGTGTTCCTATTCTATAGGACATATATACATATATATTATCTATTTGGTTTGTGCCTTTTACTAGAAAAAAATGCCATTTGTGCAACTAGATATTTGTTATACAACTAATATTTGTACTAATTTGACTACAGTTTAGTTTTGACCTGGCAGATATTTTTATTATGTTGCAACTGAACTTAGATGTGTAATCGGTTTCACATTAAAAAATACGATATTTGGATTAACTCCTAGGGGTATATTTACTAAACTGTGGGTTTGAAAAAGTGGAGATGTTTCCTATAGCAACCAATCAGATTCTACTTATTTATTTAGTACATTGTACAAAATGATAGTGAGAATCTGTTTGCTATAGGCAACATCTCCACTTTTTAAACCCGCTGTTTAGTAATATACCTCCCTAGAGTAAAGTAATGTCATAGTTTCACAAAATAGTACTGTAAAATATTGTTTAAAGGTTTTCATAGTATTTTCAAAAGTTAAAGGGCTCCTTTATAGCTTATAAAATTTATCTGTGCAGACAACAATATTGTTAATTGTAAAAATGCAATATATGTTTTGTTTTTGCATGTGTTGCTTGTTTTACTATGTTTGCTTTTAAGGGTGGAAGTTGTCAAGAAACATAATTTTAATGTAGCTTTTAATTTTAATTAGGTGGAGCAAAAAAGTGTGAAAATAAGGAAATGGATAGTGAAAAAAACTGTTTTTGTATTAAAACCCCCTTCCCTAAAAAAATTTAGTTATAATTGAGACCTAAATCCAGGTCTCAATCTGTTTTTATTTTTGCAGAATAACTACACATTTCTGAAAAGTATAATGACTGACTGCCTTTAGACAACTTTAGCATATTGGCATATACATCCCTGTCTGCAATTTTATAATAGGGCTTTGCTTTATCTTTGTGGCTTTCCAACAAGGTTGTATATGACTTGAGCAGATTTGTTTAATTTTTGTTGTCTTTGGACATTTGCACAGAGGTGCTCAATGTCATGCCCAAGGGCAACAGAAATAAACTCCTGAAAACCCAGAAACCAACCAGTAAGATTAATCTCCTGGACCAGCTTCCCCTACATGTCACATGCCACTGCCTGACCTGGGAGTGGATATTGGATTAAATACTTCTCCCAGTCTCCCAGGTGAATTGGGTTCCAAAGGAAGAGAGTACTAGATGGTAAATGTTATTCGTAGCAATCTTTATTAACAGCACATATTTTCCATTGCCCAGTGAGCTGCACCATCTTGGATACATTAGAACAAGCAATAAACATTCATTTGGTTATTAGTGACCATCAAGGTCACACATAATCTCCACAAATGTGCAAATCTCACCGTAACTGTAACTCTCCCAGTCTCCTCGTGACATTGTAAAAAAAGAAGAAAAAAAAAAGGAACAAATCAAACATCCATCTTGGAGGGTTCTAAAAAATAGAGCATACACAATATGGTAGGCACTACTAATGTGCTGATTTTCATTTGTTTATATACCTTAAGTTTATATCTGTATACTTTCTTCCTGTTTATATTTATCCAAAGCAAGGCACTTTCGTAAAGCCATTTCTGAAAAAAATGTATTTTAATATAAACATCTGATTCATCCTGTCTAATCTTTACATGATGATAATTTCAGTAACCAATAGCAGAGGTGTTTCAGGACAAAATTATTTTGTACTAATTAAAGGTCAAATGCATGCACAATATGTTGCTAGTCTCTGTTGGATAGAATTGAAGGTGAGATGTAATTTGTGGAGTTCTCATACAGCCCATCTTATTAAGGGTTAAAGGAACTAGAACACCAAAAGGTTTATACTATTTTGCTTTGCAGGCTATAAACACTTTTAGTAAGTTGTATCTCCAACCTGCCTGCTCCTCTGTCATAATTGTAGCCCCTTCTAGACCTCGCTATATCCCAAATAACCTAATAACCCACCCTTCATTATGACACACGCATGCTTTTCTACTAGACCCCAGGCCCAAGCTGTTGGCAGGGGGGCTTTGGGAGGACATACAAGGTTTAGAGGGAAGAAATGATACACACTGCCCTGATTTGTAAGCCGTTTAGACTTACAAGCTCAGTCATAGAAACTAGGTAACACACTTTATAATGACTTGCTATTTACGTTAGACAAATACAAAGTGGAAATAAAACCTGTGATGTGTTCCTTTAAGCATTCTTACTAGTGTATCTGTACTGTAAATAATATTCAAGTTTCAAACAGTGTATAAAACAATTATAAAAAAAATCCAATTTATTTGTACTGTGCAATTATATTTCCATGTCCCATTTTTCTGGCTCTTCTTTTTAGTAAAATAAATTACAAAAATTGACAGTGTTGTAGTTGGCAAATGTTTTATAATGACTGGGTCACTGTTTGTGTGAAGAGCTGTCTTCTTGCAATGATGCAGGTGGAAGATCCTGTATACACGTAACATGATCATCAGTAAAGACTGGTTTAACAAGTCTTGCAAATGGATTCTTGGTAAGCCACAGGGAAACACATTGAGGGATTTGTATGTATCCACCCACAAACGCACACTGATGGATACAAGTAATTTAATAATTTATGGTTTTGTCTTACAATACTATCTGTGCAGTATGAAGCATAGAAATGCCTTTTTTTTTTTTTTTTTTTTTTTTTTAAAGCAGGCTTTTAGCCAAGATAAACATAGCCAAACTGTCTGCACTATGATGAGTTTCCTTTAAGAGAAACTTACTTGGGGTGTGGTGTTTCCTCCTTGCCCTCAGGGGTTTGGTGCTCCTGTACTTTTTGCAGCTAAGGGATAGCCTGCTATGCACAGGCAGTGCTGGTGTCAATGCTGCTCCCCCATTTGTATGCTACTTGTCTGAAATAGGCAAGTGGTAGCACCAGTGGGCAGGTAAATGGTGGCATGCCATGCCACCACTTCTCTTGCTGCTTTCATTGTAAAATCCACTTACGTTTCATACCACCACTTTTAAATTTCCACTTTCACCACTGGGTAGCACCATACAGGTGTCCAAATGACTCTGCCTGCTTATCTTCTGACAAGGCCTGCCCATTAGCGTGGATGAAATAAATCCAGGTACTGTAGCCTAATCAGGGCCATCTTTTCCATTGGGCACGATGGGCAGCTGCCTGGGGGCCCCACGGGCAAGGGGGCCCCATAGGCACGTCTCTTAATGAGAATAAATAATCCTGCAAAAGAAAAAAACCTGCAAAAAAAACCTTCAAGGGTCACTGAGCAAGTACATCTATCTATCTCTCTCTATCTCTATATATCTATATCTAGGGGCCCCGGTGCACTGCTTTGCCCGGGGGCCCATAATGTTGTTAAGATGGCCCGGAGCCTAATGCAATACATAATTTTATTCAGTTAATGAATGGTTCATAGGGTCCCTATTAGGACATTATACCTGCACCCCGCAAATTGTGTATTGTGACAAACTTAATTATGTAAAATCTGATGACTTTATATCATACAGTGAAAAGGTACATAGGTAATTCCTTTACATTCTTTCAAGTAACATTTAGGAGCCTTTGGTGGTAGGTGCCCTTTAATAATAGCTCCATATAGTAAAGCTAGTGTCACTTGAGTGTTTATTAAATTGCAGTTGGTTATAGTTAAAAAACTAAAAACAAAAACCAGTATATTACCATTTTAGGTTATTAGGGGTTTATAAAGTCAGTTTTAAACGAATAAGGATCCCACTGGAGAATTCAATGAGAATATCTGTTCATAGAACATTTGAACTCTACGCCCGTTGTAACCCCACATTACATAAAACAATTAACCAGACTTCTAGGTAGGTCCATTATCACGGAGGTAACTTCCTTCGCACCTCAAATTGCAATCTACACTGACCACCTCTTTTTTTTATTTTATTTAAACCCAATTGTCTTGCATCTACAGTTTTATTTAAAATATTCTAGTGATGTAATCAGGCTGTATTGAGTGACACAATCACCAATATTTGGATAATTGCGAAATAGAATCACTATATACCTCTATTTGACATCAACAGGGACTCAAAGTAATTATTACCTGCATCATAGAAATTAAATTCCCCTGGGACAAGGAGTTCTTTTGGTATTGTATTGATTTTACACTAAGTAAAAAATACTTGACCAATTCAGTCAGAAAAATTTAAATGAGTACCCAGTTTAAAAGAAGGTTTATATGAGCACATATATTCAGATTGTGGACATAGCCAAGTTTGGCTGTTGGCTATACCCAAAGGACAATTTAGCTTAATAAGACTAAACTGTTCAACATTCGATAAATATCACGAACAAGCAGATTTTATATTTAAGAGATTCAGATGTAAGGGCTATAAACACAAAGAACTTGAGAGAATTAAGAAAGAAGTTGAATAAATTGACATAGATCAACTTTTTAAATAAATACAAAAATTTATTTTATTATAGGGTACAATAAAAACAACAAAAATATAATACATTATTTCAATCTGATAATATACTCAAAGCAAATCTCTAAAGAAAACAAAAGCACTAAACGTTAAGCAGCATTTAACACCCACTCTAGCAAGGACAAACCTAACAGAGATAAAAAAATAGCTGAGAGTTTATGGTGTGTCTGCATAATTTATGGGTATAGAACAAGTAAAGTTGGGTATTCGAAAGGTTAACCTGAGAAAAAGAGAAACTATTTGGATATATTCCCTCAATACACTAACTCAGTATGGTATTAATGATGAGTTGATTTCAATGTATTTCTTGAAGATGTTTAACTTTATGGAAAGAGGATAGGCCATTAATATTTATGAGCCCTTGTATATATCGTGACAATTTTAGATACCGTGTTTTGGAGGTACTGTTTCTTTAATTCCTCACTAAGTGAAAATCCCTAATAATGCTAATACAGTATAAATAATGAATGTGAAAGTATAGAGATCTTCTGGCTTTTACAAAAAAAATAAAACAAATATAATCAAATTAATTTTAAAATCATATTACTTTAGAAATATTAAATGCAGTATACTGCCAAACAAAGCGTGAATTTAAGGTCAGATCTTTCTTTGGTTCATATGCCATTCACCAAAGTAACATCCAATGCAGAGAGCACCCTAGTGACATATACAATACAGAAGGCGACCTAGTGTCTGATATGCAATACAGAGGGCATCCTATTGACTAATATACAATACAGTAAAGGATCCTAGTGACCATCCTAAAATGAACAGAGCATCTAATTGACTACCACATAATACCAGTGCATAGTCGCATACATAGCCTCTCCTCTGTTGCCTATGGTCAGGCTGAACTCTAAACAGGTCTCCTCCACTCATTCCACCATGGGAAGAACACACATAACACACACTTGAGACTAGTTTACAAATTCACACAGCTACTTACCTGCCCAAGGACCTACATTCAGCCACCTCTTCTCTCTGCTTCATCCGCATGTCATCCCTCTTCTCTTCACTAGAACGCATAATTCCCCACAATCCACGCTGTGCAAGATGCTCACTGAGGCCCAGTTACCCGCCTCCTCCTCCATTCCACCTCGTTCTTCTTTCCTCTTCCACCCTCTTGTTCCTCCTCCTTCATGTTTTTACTCTTTCATTCTTATCTTACCTCACTTCCTCTTACTTACTCTTCTTTCTCAGCCTTCATCATCCTTTCTCTTCTTCCTCCTCCTTCCACCTCTATCCTCCTCTTCTTCCTGTTCTATCCCACATAGAGCCCAAGAATCAATAAATAAATTAAAGCATATTTGCTTTCACTGAAGTATGACTAAGGAGATATCCTTTTAAGGGTTAATTTTCTAAAACCTATGGATAAGAATCTTTTGAACTATATCATCAGATCCTGCAGTTGAAAAAATTGGATATTAATTTGTATTTACATGGCATCAGTCTATCTGTGAACAGTTGAATCCTTGTGGCTTCCAAGTTAGTAATGTTCCAACTCTGATTAGATACTACAATTACAAACGACTCAATAAAAACTCTCTACACCTTATTTTGTTGGTAGTAGAGTGGTTAGGGAAATAGTTAACAAACGTATGTTCTGAAATAGCTCATTTCAGTGGCAAATACCACACCTACTTGTAGAATGATAAATCGACAGCTTGGATTTCTAAATTAGAATCTCAAAGTAACATATAAAGAGAAATTGGTGCATTATAAAACACCCTGACGTTTCCTCTATAAAGAAAGAAGTGGGTGGAAAGTAAGATGGGAATAGAATTTGGGCTTCCTACATTTTGTGTGAGCATCATCTGTTGATGTAGAAGCTCGGTTGTTTAATTGTTTTGCAATGTGTGGGAATCCAATGTCAGTAGCAGTACAGGGCATTTATTGTAGGTTGGGGTGGAGACCCAAGTAATGTTTGTAGCAAGGTGTCTCTTTAGATTCTAACCAGTAATACTAAGTGGAAATAATTTGTTTGTGGCTATCTAAGACCGATGATTGGATACCTTCCATTATCATATGGAACTCAGATGGGTTGGGAGATGGGACAAGTGTGACTATTTTAGCCAGTGTCGGACTGGCCCACAGGACTACCGGAAAAATCACCGGTAGGCCCCTCTGCCTTACGGCCACACCCCCTTCTAGAAGTGGGCGGAGCCCATTCAGCTCACATGTTCGGTATCCCTGCTGCCCTCCCCGGCGTCCCTGCTGCTGTGTGTACAGAGTTCATCTCGTCTGCTTGTTATAAACCTTTGTAATCATTCTCACTGCCGACCTGGTGAGGAGAGTTCCCCAATCACCATCCTGATATCACCCGTGTTACACGCAGTACGTGTGCCCAGATCCTGCCAGCGTGTTAGACAGAGGAGCGTGTGCCTGCTGGGAGACTAGGTCCATGGATTCTTGTCAGATATTTCCAGATAAGGTTTTACCACAGGGAACAGTTCCCCCTACGCACATCAGACTTCTTGTCAGTAAGTGTGTTACACACAAACTGTCTGAGCATGAGCGGAATAATAAAGGGAATACTTGTAGAATATTTAACTTAAACCAGGAATTAATGTATGGCTGCTGAACATACGTATCCTGTCATCCAGCCGGCAGCCACGTTCTGGATCAAAGGGGGGGGGTCAGCTCACCTGGTGATCGGCGTCCCCCTGCTACAGGGGCTTGTAGTTTCACAACACCTGGAGTGCCACAGGTTAGCCAAGCCTGGTTTACTGGAACAATCCCAATTTTTGGTGACTGTTCTACCCAATCTAAGGGGCAGGTCAAGACTGTGTACTCTATATACACACTGCATTCTTTATATACTACACTATGGTACTAGCTGTCCTTCGTGAGCTGACCACTCCCCCTCTAGTGTCTGGTCCCGCCTCTATGATGGCCGGCCACACCCACACTGGTGGGCCCCTAGCATTGCAGTCCCCCGGTGGGCCCTTCATGCCCCAGTCCGACACTGATTTTAGCTGTATTATTCAGGTGTTTTAGTAATTTAGTTTTAGTAGATTAATAAGTTTGTAAGATTCAGAAGCCGAAGGCCAGGGCCAGGCAGAAGTTCTCAATCCACTTTTTCCATCTAGATTCGACTAATATCTCGCCAGAATGAGGCAAGCTTTGGGACATTTCTGCAAATTGTGCTTGTGGGTGCCTGAGACCTGACTGCAATGCCAACAAGTGTCTGAGATGCTAGGGAACATTTTGATAAGTAAGCTAGGGCACCTGTACATTGCTTGAGATCATTTTCATAGTGACGCTTTGAGAGCAAGATGTGAAAATCACAGCCATTGATTTTCTCACATTGTTTTCACGCGCCTGTTGACCTTGGAAGGAAGCTAAATGTGTTATCTAGAATTCATTTGTATATATAGGGAACAGAGGACATTATGTAGAGTTGGATGTACATGTTTTTGTTTGCATAAAATATTAATTTCCTTTCCCAACTCCATGGCAGCCCTTACAATGGGTTAAAACCCTGTCTTAAGCAACTGACGCCCTTTATATGAGGCTCATTGTTGGCTATCGGTGGATGTATGCTGCAGGACCTATCAGCTGTCTGGATAAAGTGCTCTATGAACCAGGAGCCTGCCCCAAAAAAGCTGAAGGACACCCCAAGGTAAGCCCTTAGAAGTGGGTGTTTGTGTACTTTAGAATACCTTATTTAGTACCTTTTTTCTATTGTTTACAGTACCTCTGTGGAGCTTGTGCAGGGAAAAAGGACATGTAAAGTTAAGTATCGGGTGTGTGCAGCATGTGATGCCGATTGCCGAAAGAAAACAGATCTTTTCATGGATGGTGAAGGCCATGCAGGATTTCAGGCCCCACAGCAGGGGGCAAAGAGGGACAGGACTCCAATAGCAGAAGAGATGGAGGATGTGAAGCCTGACCATCCTCTGAAACATTCAGTTCCCTTCAGGAGTGGGATTTTGAAAGATTAGGGGCAGCACAGCAGAAGTCTTGGAGGTGAGCATGGGAGGATGTAATGAGAGGTGAATTGAGGCGGAGATCAGAGGCAGAGCGGAGTGGCCGGGCAGGTATGTACCTCGAGACAAGGTCAGAAATCTAAGGGGGAGAAGTGTTGGTAAGGGCTTTGTAAGTGAGGGTATTCATTCATATAGTTGTTTGTATCATGTTTTTGCACGAATTAGGACCTGCAAATACACAGATCAGCCACAACATTAAAACCACCTGCCTATTATTGTGTAGGTCATCCACTGACCCATTAACGCATGGACTCCACAAGACCTCTGAAGGTGTCCTGTGGTATCTGACACCAAGACGTTAGCAGCAGATCCTTTAAGTCCTGTAAGTTGCGAGGTGGGGACTCCATGGCTCTGACATGGTTTTCCAACACATCCCACAGATGCTTGATTGGATTGAGAGCTGGGGAATTTGGATGCCAAATCAACACCTTGAACTCTTTGTCATGTTCCTCAAACCATACTTGAACAATTTTTTGCAGTGTGGCAGGGCGCATTATCATGCTCAAAGAGGCCAAAAGAGGCCACTGCCATCAGGAAATACCGTTGCCATGAAGGGGTGTACTTGGTCTGCAACAACATTTAGGAAGATGGTAAGTGTCAAACTAACATCCACATGAATGCCAGGACCCAAGGATTCCCAGCAGAACATTGCCCAAAGCATCACACTGCCTGCACCGAATTGCCTCTTCCCGTAGTGCATTCTGGTGCCATCTTTTCCCCAGGTAAGAGATGTACACTCCCCCAGAGCGTCCCCATGATGTAAAAGAAAACATCATTCATCAGACCAGGCAACCTTCTTCCTTTGCTCCATGGTCTAGGTCTGGCGTTCACATGCCCATTGTAAGCACTTTTGGTGGTGGGCAGTGGTTAGCATGGGCACTACGCAGCCCCATATGCAGAAAGCTGCAATACACTGTGCGTTCTGACACCTTTCTATTATAAGCGCCTTGGCGTGGCGGATGGCTTAAACATACATTTGCAAATGTGTGCAACAAAGACTTTTGCATTTTTATCTACAGTAGAAATGGCAGATCTGTTGCTGGCTATAGCAGTGTGCTGGGGGAAAAAATGTTGTGTGTATGTTCCTTGCAGGATAACCCCACCCTTTCAGCACCTGTTATGGCCTATAAATTGATTTGAGCAGCTTCCACTTTTGTATTTGTCTGAGAGGCATGTTGGTGTCAGTAGCTGAGGGGGAGTGCTGACATTGGATTGCTATTTGGAGGCTTCTGGGGTACCTCTTTGGTAAGTTAGCTCTCAATTTAAAAACACATATGTATGGCCCAAATATAGGGACTCTCATTGTTTAGAGTAGGACCATCCTATTAGCAAAAGCGCCTTGGCGTGGCGGATGGCTTAAACATACATTTGCAAATGTGTGCAACAAAGACTTTTGCATTTTTATCTACAGTAGAAATGGCAGATCTGTTGCTGGCTATAGCAGTGTGCTGGGGGAAAAAATGTTGTGTGTATGTTCCTTGCAGGATAACCCCACCCTTTCAGCACCTGTTATGGCCTATAAATTGATTTGAGCAACTTCCACTTTTGTATTTGTCTGAGAGGCATGTTGGTGTCAGTAGCTGAGGGGGAGTGCTGACATTGGATTGCTATTTGGAGGCTTCTGGGGTACCTCTTTGGTAAGTTAGCTCTCAATTTAAAAACACATATGTATGGCCCAAATATAGGGACTCTCATTGTTTAGAGTAGGACCATCCTATTAGCAAAAGCGCCTTGGCGTGGCGGATGGCTTAAACATACATTTGCAAATGTGTGCAACAAAGACTTTTGCATTTTTATCTACAGTAGAAATGGCAGATCTGTTGCTGGCTATAGCAGTGTGCTGGGGGAAAAAATGTTGTGTGTATGTTCCTTGCAGGATAACCCCACCCTTTCAGCACCTGTTATGGCCTATAAATTGATTTGAGCAGCTTCCACTTTTGTATTTGTACCTTTCTATTATAGTCAGCATTCATTTTTTTCAGAAATTTGTGCTACAGTAGCTCTTCTGTATCTCGATCTTGTCACTCCTCTCCACCGTTAGAACATATGGAGTTGTTTCGTTCTAGACTAACACCTGAAGAACGGGAACAACGATTAAAGAATAAATTATGCATTTATTGTGCCGATCCCAGTCATGTATTAAATTCCTGTCCCAGGAGGTTGGGAAACGCAAAACCCTAACCTGTTCCGGAGAGGTCAGGTTGGGGTCTCTGGAACCCTCTCTAATTTGTTCTGGCTCTAAGAACTGTTCTTTTCCCGTTACCATCTCCACTCCTACCAGTTCCTTTACATCTCCCCTATGCCTCCAAATTACTTGAGCGGATTGTCTGCAGCCACCTAACCAGGCACCTCGTGGACAATTCCCTACTTGACCCTCTCCAATCTGGCTAGTGCCCCCTTCATTCTACTGAAACTGCCCTGGCCAAGGCTACTAATGATCTCCTATCAGCCAAATTAAAGGGTCACTTCTCCATACTCATCCTCCTTGAACTCTCTGCAGCCTTTGACACCGTGGACCACCCCCTCCTGCTGCAAACTCTTCTCTCTCTCGGCCTCTCTGGTTCTGTCCATGCCTGGTTCGCCTCATACCTCGCTAATCGCTCCTTCTCTGTATTCACATCTGGTTTTTCCTCCTCCCCCTACCCTCTCCCCGTAGGAGTCCCGCAGGGCTCTGTTCTTGGCCCTCTACTCTTTTCGCTCTACACTTCCTCCCTTGGTGTTCTCATCTCCTCCTTCGGTCTTCAGTATCACCTTTATGCTGATGACATTCAACTCTATATCTCCTCTCCTGATCTTTCCTCCACGCTCCTCGCTTGGGTATCCGACTGCCTCTCCGCTATCACCTCCTGGATGTCTGAGCGCTTTCTCAAAATCAATATCTCTAAAACTGAACTCATTGTCTTTCCTCCGCCCAGACTCCCATCCCACGATGAGAAGAATGTGCTGGAGTGAACAAGAAGTTTAAATAAAGAGTTTATTTTGCAATATAGAGATGGTCTGGTGCCCAAATTATTGAGACATCTGACTGCACTGCACCACCA
This sequence comes from Mixophyes fleayi, assembly GCF_038048845.1. Classification (NCBI taxonomy): domain Eukaryota; kingdom Metazoa; phylum Chordata; class Amphibia; order Anura; family Limnodynastidae; genus Mixophyes; species Mixophyes fleayi. The sequence continues at coordinate 220,947,262 of NC_134404.1, forward strand.
AATTACATCACCTGTGTCCAACATCTTAACAGAGATTTTGGAAAAATAACCTGCATGTGCGGGAACCCTGTGGTCGTCTACATCTACGCAAAGAGCTTGCCAGGGCTGAGAAGGAGGTGCACTGCCTAAACTGTGCACCTCACACTACATACCGAGACAGGGGGTTACAAGCTTATTTACATTCATTAAGTACTTGGGGGAGAGTACAATACTTGTATGTATGTATGTATGTATGTATGTATGTATGTATGTATGTATGCATGTGTATACTGTATATATATTACATGCAGGTGTTGGCAGGGCCTGTGCCAGGTTTCACAGCACCCTAGGCAAAACTTCAGCCTACCACCCCTGCTCGCCCCAAAACCATCTTCTCAGCCACTCACACACACACTTGACTTTTGAAAATAAATTAATACAAATTCTACATTTATTGTTTAGGAACAAACACAAGATTTGTAGAGAGGAATTTCCATTCCATGCCACCAGGGTGGGCAGGAACATCATGTAAGGGGAGTTGCTATAATTTTATACAGTGCCAGGTTTCTCTACAACCCCTTCCTATGCCCATCAAATAAACAGGCAATGCTGCGTACACTACTATTAGGTGCACGCAGTTTACCCTTCACTAGCAGAGCAGTGTGAAGTAGGATATACCTCCCAATTCTCCTGGCAGCGGGGACAAAGTCCTGACTCAGCAAAACAAGCGAACCCAAAATCAGGACTTCCCCACCAGATTCAGGACAGTTGGCAGACTGTCCTGCTTTTTCCTACCTGTTCTTGAAGCTTTCCCTACCTGCGGCTGCTGGTGGCTTTATCTCAGTTGCTGCTTGTCTGGATCCTGGGATGTTGTTGCCCTGTTTGGAAAAAAGGATAGATACATGAATTATAGAAAGTTTAGCAATGAGAGAACCCTCTGGGCCTCCCTCCCCCAAATCAAGAGCACCCAAGTTTAATAATTAGGCCTCCCTCCCTGCAAGCAGTCCAGACCTTAAAGTAATATAATTCCCATTTTATAAATAGACCTATTTCTCCAAACAGCCCTGACATTAAATGAATAGAATTTCCATTTAATAATAAACTTATTTCCCTCCTATGAGCTCCAACATTAAATGAATAGTTTTCACATTTAATAAATTGACCTATTTCCATCCCAAATAGTCCTGACCTTTAATAAGTAGTATTCACATTTAATAAATAGCCCTTCTTCTCTTCAAACTCTGCCCCCAATTAATAGCCCCCAAATCAGCCCAGCACTATACATTTATAGTCCCACATTAAATAGGCACCACCATGACAACACTTTTATATTAAATGCTCCCAAATAAATAGTCCCTACTCACAAATTAATAGTTACCACCCACCATTAAATTATTAACCCCTTGCAATGTGGAAAAACATAATACCTCATTTTTCATTGTTTTTACCATTAAATAGTAATGTAATGTATAATTGCATACAGTAAGTACTTAAATAAAATATCACAAACAGTCACTAAGGCATTAAACATTGCAGAAATAAAAAACTTGTTTTATAACATGTAACTATATTTTGTTTTGAGAAGCATCACCCTACTATTAAATTAATAGCCCAGACCACTATCCCAAAACATTAATAGCCCTCCCTCTCTCCTCCCTGACACTTACCTTCTTCCATGTGGATGTCAGCAGGGAAGAGTATCCATGCCTGTCTGATTCTGCAGCCCACCATAGTTTATCTTTGCCTCGTCTTGGGACTGAGCTTATCGGGTGACAGGGGCGGAGCTTATCGGGTGACAGGGGATGGAGCTTATCGGGTGACAGGAGGCGGAGCTTTTCGGGTCATGGCTAGTGCTGCTGAGACTAAATGTGAATGTCAGCCTGACATAGTACGGAAAAACATTTGATCGACAGAGGCTTCCTTATAACCCCTTCTAAAACTTCGACAAATTTGAAAACTACATGGGTGCCAGAACCAAGACACTAAGGAGTATATTTACTAAACCGCGAGTTTGAAAAAGTGGAGATGTTGCCTACAGCAACCAATCAGATTCTAGTTTTCATTCATTTAGTGCAGTCTACAAAATGACAGCTAGAATCTGATTGGTTGCTATAGGGAACATCTCCACTTTTTTAAGCCCGCAGTTTAGTAAATATACCCCTAAGTTTCTTTTATAATACGATATTTCGTCATTATATCTGTTATTTTGCTCCATACTTGAGCACATAGGTTTTGGGGTGTGGTATCAATTAGTTACTCACAAAGCTGCAATTATGGTTAATAGAAGCATAGTGATGAGACAGACACATTTAGTGGCATGTTATATTTAATGATCAATGCTGTTCAACAGTGAGTGATTCAGAGTATTTCATCTGGGAAGAGGCTGCAATTATTACATACATATTACAAACAATCCAGTGTACAGAATAGGAGGAAAGGGAAGTTAAAAAAATACATTAAGCTTGGAATGCAAAGTGTTACAAATGTATCTTATTCTGCATATTATAATTTAATTTTCTTTACAGTTTTGCTCCATCTGAAGCGCAATATAATATAGATGCCTACCATCATGGAATATCTGGGAGTTCTCCCGGACTTCCAGGACAATAGTGCAACCACCCGCATCCAGGCCATTCCTTAGTGAATTGGGTGGCGACTAGAGATGAGCGCACTCGGATTTCTGAAATCCGAGCCCACCCGAACGTTGCCGATCCGAGTCGGATCCGAGACAGATCCGGGTATTGGCACCAAATTCAAATCTGAAACTGAGGCTCTGACTCATAATCCCGTTGTCGGATCTCGCGATACTCGGATCCTATAAATTCCCCGCTAGTCGCCGCCATCTTCACTCGGGCATTG